>NC_064925.1:535827610-536452610 GCF_023897955.1 Schistocerca gregaria
GTAAAGGAGTGGAGGAGATAGAATAAGTTAATTGGTACCCCACTCTTCAGTCAGAGTATTTAAACAGGACCGTACTCCCCTTTCTTGTGCTCCAATAGGAGCATTTTTCCGCTGTGTGAGTTAACGAGCACTGCGCTATCATTTAAATATATGGACAACAAAGTCAGCTTACAGGAATTGTGGAACGAATCCTGTGGACCGTGTGCCACAAAGGGCACAGATTGACGACGAGATGGGGAAACTCACAGGTGTCTGTTGTCTAGCGCTATAGCGTGCGAGTGAGACAGAGGAAAACCTACGTCATAGGAAAATCCAGTACAGTGCTTTTGGGGCTAGGGAGACGTAGTAGTGTTAAATATGATAGACCTAATATTGGCTATAAAGGGAAACGTTTATAAAAACTATTTAATTCTGCAGTAGTGCAGGGAATGAAGCCACAGTAATTTTAATCTACCATTGTTCATAAATGTTCGTGGTGATCCCAATAAAACTTGAATACTGATCATATCTATAATAGTTTAGGATTTACTGTGAAAGTGAAATTAACAAGTTTTGTAACAAAAACCTGAATGCAAAAATCTGAACGCTTTTGTCGATCTTAAAGATCGACATTTCATATAGAAGTGCATCATTAAAATGACAATCGTTGTAAAATACAACTCTGTAACTTTATTTGTTTAAAAGATGTAGTCCATTTAAATGATCAGTATTTACAGTTAAGCATCAGATCATCATTTCCTCCACAAAAAACACACTGACCGATGACAGCATGACACATTATTGAATCGTTAGGTAATAGAATATTTTTTGTAAAGTTTAGTGCATAATAGTTACTTTTGTTATTTATTTATTTATCAGAAAGCACATTGTTGCAACGCTGCTGGCCGTGACATTCAGAGCTGAGAAGCAGATTGTATTGGTTTTATCTAAATGAATTTAACGTTTATTAGGCAATGGATATTATTGCTTCTTTATTTAGAACGTGGAAGTGGTGAAGCTTTGATTATTTACATGTGTTAAAATGTACAATAATGTAGAGTAAGCTGTAGGCAATCGGATGCACTGCTTCAGGAAAGGGAACTGCCATAGTCAGTTGAGCTAGGATATTCGGCGTGCGGGAAACGCGGCCGTGGACGGGCAGAAGTAGAGTGCTGGCGCAGACGCGAAAGCGGACAGTTTGGCTGGAGACACCAAAAGGTACAGTTGGGATTGGGACGCGAAAGCGGACAGCCGGTCTTTTGGCAGCTAGGAAGTGAAACGACTCAGAAAATTTCGCGTTGTGTGGTACCGTAGGACTTAGCCTCTGAGCGGTGAGCAGCCGCGAGCCTGGTGTGAACTCTTTTATCGTGGTTAACGAGGTGGAGTATTGGACTTGCAATTCGCGATGAGATTGTGAATGGTCGAACTCTGTCAAATGGATATGGGCTCCAGTGTAACAGTCACTCTAAATGTGACCGCATTCGCTAATAGTTTTCTTTCTGAATGAATATTATTCTAACCAAATCGCAACTGTGTGGACTACAACATTTATGGGTCGTTAATTGAGCTCCCGATATTATTATTACCGTTATTATATGTTACATTACCTTTGTTTCACACAATTTCGCAAACTTGCCATCAGCCAGACAAATTAACCAAAGGGTGAGGAGTATCTAGATTAGGGCGTGTAAAGCAACAATTACAACACCTAGACGAGTTTGGGCCAAGACATTTCGACAAAGAAGAACCGCATGTGAGCCCGAACATCTTTGTGCATTACCTTAAATTTATCGACATTTAAGTACGCCATTCATTACACCAAGAAGAGCGCTGCTGCAGTACTTTCTGAGTTCTCTTGTGACCAGCCTACTACTATACTTTTCTTTAGACTATACTGCAGGGGTCTCCAAACCTTTTAGTCCGCGGCCACATTGACTCCTCCACGAAGTCATAAGAGCCAAGATCTACGTAGTGGGATTAAAGCACCCTAGCACGCAATGATCACCGTAATGTAAGGATAAAGAAAAGATGAAATCGTGAAATCTAAGGTTGTGCGAATAGCTAGCACTGAAACGAACTAAGATTTTTATTTAACTACATAATTTTGATTGGCTGGCGTACCTGACCGAAATTCTGGCGCATTTCATTCTAGGGAATTTCACCGACAAAAAAGTATGTCACTGCACATTCTTCACGAAAGCGTTCTGCAAAGTTAACGAAATCTCAAAATCATTGTTAGCGACACTATTACTGCAAGATGTAACAGAGGTAGAGTACGTCAACGCATTGTTATTTCAAGCGGTGCAACAATAAGTTTAGTTGTTTTAGTTGTGTAGTCCTGTAGCGAGTAGCAGAGCCAATGTCGCGGTGTATTGGTCGCGATAGGCCTCGAAACTCAGTTATTGGCAGTATAGATACCACCCCAAATATTTGGCGGGCCGGATACCGGGGATGTCCGGCAAGCTAACGCGAGACGGTTTGCCGGCTGTCGCGGGCCGGTTTCGGCCCGCGGGCCGTAGTTTGGAGACCCCTGGACTATAGCATCATCAGCAAACATTCTGCTACTGGTACCGACTCTGACTCAAAAAATGATTGATGTTTATCGAAAAGTTTAGTGGGCCTCTTAAGTTTTCTTGGAACATACGCAATGATACTTCCTTTTCTGTTGAAGACTCTGCATCAATATTCTGAAACCACTATGAAAAGCATGGCAAATGATACTTCTCATACAAGTTTCTTCTCGGTTCCTTCGTGGTTGAGGCATGGGGAGAGCAACTCCTACAATATATCTGTGCGCGTTGTAAATAATCAATTAATTTCAGTCGCTACGGGAATGATACAAAGGGTCCTTAATGTATTTCTCTGTTACCACTGGTTCTTGAAACCTAGCAAGTAGGCATTCACATGATCTTTTGGGAGTTCTTGAAAGTTAGCATGTAGCCTTCCACAGGATCATTTGGGTCTATGTTTAAGTATGTGCCCGTTCAGGACCTTCAGCGTCTCCGTTACACTCACCAGTGTATCATTTAAATCAGTCATTACTCTGCCGTACTTTTTATACGCTCAGTATCATCTGATCTTACAGATATGGCATCCACACATTTGAGCAGCATTCAGAGCTGGATCGCATTAGTGTTCTGTAAGAAATCTACTTTGTAGACTTTTCGCATTTTTACAGTATACTAGCAATTAACCAAAATCTACCACCTGCTTTCCGTATTACTGAGTTGACGAGATCGTTCCATTTCATACCGCTTACAAACGCTTGCACTCAGGAACTTGTACGAGTTGACTGATTCAACTCTTGACCATTCGCATGTCATCATAGCTTACTATTGGGCCTACATGTTTGGTTTCAACCATTTTGCAATAGAAGGCAGAAGCGGCAAGTGGTGGTTCAGGTCGCACGTCGAGTAAGTGTCGTAAAGTAAGCTTGGGCAGTTGAGAAGGCAATTCCATCAAAATATTAGTCGATTTGTTATTACCTCCAAAAGTGATTCTAGACAGAATACGTCAGCTTATAAACCTTAGCTGTCGTCATTTGCAGGAAGTATCAATTTTTCTGTGGCTAAAGCTTATAAAATGCTGGATAAAGGCTATGGTGAGGCACCTGTTGAAAGAACGTGCAGAGAATAGTCCCAGCGCTTAACGAGCCGATATTCTGACGTTGAAGACTGGATTAGTGGTGAAAGAGAGTCGGTTTCCGAGGCTACTGAAACTAACGGAAACAATGACAGGAGATCGTTATCAAAGGAAATAATGCGTTTTAGCCGATCAAGGAAAGGCAGTCGGCCACAACACAGCGATATACACTAAAAGGCGATTTTCCAGGATGACGATGCTCGATGCCATCAAAACGTACTTGGAAAAGTTGAAATGCAATGTTCTACCCTACCTGCCGTATTCTCCAGACATTGTTCCAAATGGTTCATATGGCTCTAGGTACTATGGGACTTAACATCTTATGTCATCAGTCCCCTAGACTTCGAACTACTTACACCTAACCAACCTAAGGACATCACACACATCCATGCCCGAGGCAGGATTCGAACGTGCGACCGCAGAAGCAGCGTGGTTCCGAAGTGTAGCGCCTAGAACCGCTCGACCACATCGGCCGGCAGATATTTTTCTATCTAACTACCAACATTTTCGACCAATGGTACACGGCCTGTCCGGTCATATGGACAACGGCCAAATTGGATCGATTAATGGATCTTCTCAAAAGACGCCCAGTTATTCTGCCACGAGATTCGTATGGCGCATGAAAGATGGGAGAAAATACTGGCCAGCAATAGTCAATACTTTGAATCCTAACTTTTTGTAAGGTTTTCATAATAAAGCCTGGAATATCGAGAAAAAGAGCCGGAAGTAAAACTGTATATCTAATATATTAAGGCGTTTTGAACAATGCATGATATTACATTTTTTCTCAGTTTTAGGAAGTTTTTTGTAAACTTATTAAGATCCCAACACAGTTCTCTGGGGTGCGCCTGAAGTTCCTTCTACGTCTGTCGAAGACTGTGTGTGGAATATAACTTTCTTGTCCCCATTCCATCCTACTCATCAGTTCGATTCGTACGCCATATGCTCGTACTTTAGTTAACAAGCATTGAGATCAGGTACTGAGATATCTTTCTTTCTTTCGCTTGCGCCTTCTCCCGCAGGTACCCAGCATGATTAATCGGATTTGGCAATGTTAGATTAAGGGGTGCCCGGATGCTCTTCCTGCCGCCACCGTACCCCCCAGGACGGAATTAGTGTACCCCAACTGTCTTCGACTAATGTAATCCATGGAATAATGCGAAAGTGTTCAGATGTCTGCGAGCCATGTAACTGAGGCGGGACTGGAGGACCAGCCCGGTATTCACCTAAGGGGATGTGGAAAACCGCCTAAAAACCACATCCAGGCTGACCGGCACAGAGACCGTCCTCGTTAATCCGCCAAGCGGATTCGATACGGGGCCGGCGCGCCTACGCGAGTCCACGAAGCAGCGCATTAGCGCTCTCGGCTAACGTGGCTCGTAGATCAGGTACGGAGATATACGCTTCTCGAAAGGCAAAAAATACTTCATCTGCTTTGAGCCATAGCTCTCAGGTTGTCATACGAGAAAAGCAAGAGTCATGTTTCGCACGAATAATACCATCGGAATCCACGTTTCTTTGCACGGAGCTCTTCTACAGATCAATATAATGCACTGGACCCTGTTAGCCAAATGAGTGACAGAGACAATCTCATATATGTGGATATTCTCCATATGTCCATATCTTTATCATTAGTTTGTGACGCGTCACTTTATCTAATGCATTCCGATAATCGTATCAAGGCATAAGGTTCCTATTTACATGCATCTACTGATTGCAAGATATCGTGCATGAATAAGGGAAGGTCTGTTTCACAAAATTGACTTGTCCTGAGTTAGTGCCGATTCACCGAAAAAGGCTTTCTGTCCTCCGAAATATCATAATGTTAAGAATCACGAAACTTTCCCGGCATATCGTATACTCGATGATGTCCAATCCATTTATGGGAACACAGCAGCCTGACGTCTTCGATAACTGTCGACAATTTGACTGGAGCACGCTCTGTCACTCACGAATTTGTGCCTTGAATATGACAATTTGAACACCTGTCAAAATGTCGGCGGCTGTCGAAAACGTCACCCAACTTCATTACCTACATTTTACACGCTAGGAGATACTCAGGTTTCACATTACAACAGGGACAGCTCCGGTGAAGATTTCTGCCACGTATCAAGATGGAATGTAGTAAAGGACGACTGAACCAAGTATCGTAATGTTTTAGTTCAAAATGCGCTCTGTTGTCCATTGCGTACGGTCGCTTCTTTGTGTTCCATAGTCAACCCGGCAACTTGGCCAGCTTGGCTACCGATCCCCGCTGAGAATTTTGCCCCGCGGGCGGGGGAATGGAACGCATCTTCCGCGGCGTAGCTGGCGTGCGCCCGTTGCCAAGGAGACAGTAGCAAGGTGTTGGGCACTGCAGACGAGGGTAGGCACCCGCCAGAAATTGTTGGTGGCGTGTGGACCATTTGTCGCGAGGCATCAGCCGAGTAGGCAGCTCACGTTCCCGGGGAAAGGAAACAGGCGCGGCGGGCGAGGGCGGTGGGGGTGGGGGTAAAGGCAGCAGGGTAGGTAGGGGGTGAAGGAAACGGCGCCGAGAGAAAAAGGCCGTCAGCCGGCATCGCCGTCTCTGGCCGCTGCGCACTTCCTCGCTCCTAATTCTGCTCTCTGGGAAAGGCGACGTGGCGCAGGTAAACCTTTTAGGCTGCTTTTAGAGCAAAAATTGTTGTGGAAAAGGAATCTGTTGTAGCGCGCCGGCGCCAGGCGGAATGAATGATTTCTGTAGTTGGGGAACAGGGACCTAACGCAGTCGCCCTGGGGGCACACTCAGTGAAGAATTCCACCATTGGCGTGGCTTTTCTCACTCCGTGGATTACGTAGATGGGTTAATTTAAAACTCCCATTCATAAGAAGGCCTCTTGCTTTTGATTTTAGACACAGTCTTTAACGAACACAGGAAATGACTGCTACAAAGAATTTCAAAACACTCAAATCGCAGTTTATTTCATTTAGTAACATGGGTCGGTTGTACAATCATCCTCAACAGAATATCTATGGTGAGGCAGCAGCTTCAAAACAGTAATATCTTGTGGAACCAACATGTCAACAACTCATGCCTACAGGAAGGTAATCGTAAGTGTTACACCATGAAGTACCCGTTCTGCATTTATCACACTTCACAGATATGTTTATCATATAATGGGTATTAAATGATTGGACTTGCATTCCATTCGGAACTCGTGGCTATCATTCACACCAATATGATTTGTGACCCCCATGGCAAAATATACTCTTTGTGGCATGCAAAACACAGGTCACTAATATCATCTTGACGAATTTCTTTCCATGCACGAAATACGCGCGTATCATTTCATGACTAATGCCGGCTGGAGTTTGGTGTGAAGGTATACAGTTTCTTACGGCATTACAGGCGTGCTCTGTCGGTGAGAATGACATCTTTCGCGACGGCACTCTTGTATAAAACATTATCGTACTTCCTGCCGCGTCAGTTCAGAATAAAACCTCGAACTGTCGACAATTGCCTCCATCGTCTTCCTCAGGAGCAACTCACTGTCTCAATTGCTTCTCGTGTGGTCTTATATATACCACAGACGATTTGCAACTGGTTGGCAATTACGCAATCCTGTGACACCATCTGTGTCGATTCATAGTTGGCTTCAGACTGGTTGGCTCTGTGCACTATGGGACTCAACTGCTGTGGTCATATGTTCCCTAGAACTTAGAGCTACTTAAACCTAACCAACCTAAGGACATCACACACATCCATGCCCGAGGCAGGATTCGAACCTCCGACCGTAGCAGTCGCACTGTTCCAGACTGCTTGCCTAGAACCGCGAGACCACCGCGGCCGGCTTTAGGCTCGTCAGTAACAATGTAATGCTGTGACACCATCTATGACCAGATTACGTAATTACCAACCAGTCAGATTCCGTCTATGGGCTGTATAAGGCCACAACAGCAGCAGTTCAGTGAGTGCCTCCTGACGAAAAATATGTAGATTATCGTCGATATCTGGAGGTTCTACGCTGAATGGACGTGCTAGAAGACCGAGAACGCTTCGTACTTGTTCAATACGTGACAAAACACAGGACCAATAAAGCTGATAATGGGGCTGTGCATTCATGAAAGTGTTTGTCATGTGAATTGCAGTGTGGAGTCCTGCATTACCCTCATAAAATATGCTATTAGGTCCTCTGGTCATGAAGGATATGAGGAAAGGGTTTATAATTCTTGTCCCCCATTGAAAAGCCCTATAGCCTCCGCTCAGATATTATAAAAATATTCCTTATATTGTAACTGTCACCTATCATGAAGTCGTCTACGACCACGTTAGAGTCGATCTCACTGCCACAAAAAAAGTTAGACTCATCGCTGAGTGCCACAGCATACCATTCGGTGTCTCAGTTGTCTCTGGCTCGACACGATCTGAGTCTCTATCTGTAAGGTCCCAGGCCGGCGAAACTCTGCTTGGACCATCTATACTGCAGCCTGCCGTTGGCTTCCATCAGAGTCAATCGGACCATTCTACAACCTTCTCCAGGACTAGTCTTGCGGTAAGCACTTATGCCTACTCTGCTTGCCACACTTTTGTCACTGGTCCTTATGGTCACAACCAACAGACATTATACTGACGCAAATAATTTGCGCGTTCCGCAACTATGGTGCTCCCATGTTCCTCATGCCAATTATTCGAACACTCTCAAAGTCAGAAAGCTGCGCTGCACTTCCCCTGGAAACGCTGTTTTATAACCACCACCTGAAGATCTTCTAATTAGGTATACAGTTATCATCAAGTACTTACACCATTGTTCTACTGAAATGTAGCGCACGGAACATATTCGGTCATAAACGCGCAATATAGGAAGTTCAAATGGCTCTGAGCACTATGGAACTTAACATCTGGGGTCATCAGTCCCCCAGAACTTAGAACTACTTAAACCTAACCAACCTGAGGACATCACACACATCCATGCCCAAGACAGGATTCGAACCTGCGACCGTAGCGGTCGCGCGGTTCCAGACTGAAGCGCCAAGGTAAAGGAAGTAGGCTGTAGTAATGCCGGCTGCAGGACAGAGTTGGTGTTATGTCTTGCAAAGTTCAACACAATCATCCCACTGTTGCGAGACGAACCGTCCTGGCGGGCTGTGGAAACAGTTGACACAACAGTACCTACATGGAAAAAGGGGAACCTATACCACACCGGGCAGCCAATGAAATGTTTACCATATGTGCTTCAAGACTCAGAAAAGCCGAAGCAAACACAGTCCGAAAGCTTACAAATACCTAACCAATTTATACTAACATCAATTGTTGTGGTGTCACAGCTCTATTACCATGGGGCTGTGACGCCTGGTGCTCCACCGACATTGCTGTTTGTGGAGCACAGTTTGACTCTGCGACAGGACAGTCTGCTCTGAAACCAACGGAGCTGGAACTGCTGCCACATCAGGCCAGCACTGGCCCTGGGCGCTAGCTTTCCAGCCATCAATTTGCGGCAGTACGTCACTGCCATTACGTCACCTGCCTGCCGCCTGCTGGACAGCACTGCAGGTGCAAGTCATGTCACCACACTCATTGCTGCAGTCATCGATGTCTGCCAGGACTTTAGTCACCAGTGACAGAGGCAGCTGCATCACGAGTAGCTGCTCGGCTGATGCTGCACTCTGTCAGCATTGCTGGACGTCAACGCGTAGCAGGATGGTGGATGCCTCAGCCACACCACTGCTTCCTGCATTAAACCTTGGTGGGGAGCTTTAATAGAGAAACTTGAAATCTTCTGGCTGTTTGACTGACAATTCACTGCGTTTCTCTGTACCCCAGATCCACCTTGCGCCTTTAGGACAAAGATACTCGAACTGTACAGTACGCTGTTAGAACTCTGTCATCAGATGTGCACACCATTTCCATCTCGTGGTCTTTTATTACTGTCAGACAGTGATCTGTAAGATATGGCATAGCCCTCGCCAGAGAAGCAAATAACTGAAACGATAAAATAAAAAATTACATCAAACTGCCATACTCAATGTGTGAGGATAGTAAAACCTCACATGGTTATGCAAGGTGATCAGTTTGGCAGCATTCAGTCAAGCAGTACATTGTGTAACACTTTCCGTTTCTGTCAATGTAGATAGTTCATAAGCGCCGATGATTTCGTCTCGTCATGGATTTTAAATCAGTCTGAAAATGGGTTGTATCATTGAAACTGGACACCAAATGACATAAATATCTATTTAACATGTTTTAAAAAAATTCCTATACTTTTTAATGGCGCTGTGGGACATTCTTGCCATAAGAAAGAGGACCTTCCCAGGAAATTACAGGTAAGAATAATTTCATTGTTTGGGACCCATGTGACACACATGGAAACAAACAAGGAATAATATTATACTGCTGTCTGTAAAAATATTTCAGCACAGTATATTTACTTACAATATTATTCAAAGCGTCGTGTTATATAAATGCAGAATGAAGAACAAGAAAGACTGAATGGAAGTTTTTTCTGCGAGACCAGGAGGCGTACATTTAGCCACCTAATTGGGTAGCATTTTCTTCTTTTTGTGGACAATGGTCCATGGCCCATTCGTAGCAGTGTGTGTGTGTGGGGGGGGGGGGGGGGGGGGGGTTGTATCTGTGTGTGTGCGTGTGTGGATGGGTACAGTATGTTTATCTTTGAGTGTACGTGACTGTAATGGTTATATGGCAAGTGTTGTGTAAAATCTGTGTTGCATGATGATAAGAGATGGCAGAAAATAAAACCAGCTTTCAGCACACAGCCTACACGTCTCTAACAGCATCAAGGGGGTCACTGAGCCCCATCCAATATGCTATATCCTTCATCCAGTGTCAAGATGACTTTGCCATCTTTAGTTTAAGGGGAATAGGATGCCATGCCCCATCCATTCGCCGGCCGCTACGGCTACCGTCGCAAAACCTGAGACCTGCAAGAGGCCATACTCGAGTACTGCATGTGTCTTCCCTCAGAGACAGTATAACCACCAGCAATCCAAACATTGGCTATGTACACATCTCATGCATGGCAACAACACAACCAACAACATAAGCACTCCTGTTGACCAGCCAAACCCTAGCTGGCAGCAGCACTGGTGCCAGCTTTGCGAACAGCCAGATGCGCACTGATGGGGGCAGTTCTCCAGTCGCAGTCACTATGTTGCATCTGTGAGGCAAATGCTCGCCGAGTGCCAAGTGAGTATTCTTTCGTCGCCTGACCACCAGCAGGCAGCGCACACTAGCTCAACACCAGCAGTGCCCAGTGGCTCTGTCACTCCAAACTCACTGCCTCAGTCCAGCTGAGCCTAGTCTCCAGGTCTACACCACACTGTGGTGGCACTCCAGCACCCATCAATGGGAGATACTCAACAGCAGCCACACCTGACCACCAGCCATCAACCTCAGAGCTGCCATATCCACTGAGGCTGAACTTTCCCACACTGTGCCTGTGGACTGGTATTCTGGTTTGGAACTTTGACTCTGAACCTGTGGCTCATAGCTGCCGTCACGTCAAAAGTCACGACAGACCTAGACAGACTTTTGACTTCGTCATATACTTATAAGATTAAGAAAATTCCTCAGCTGTGTCTGTGTGAAACTACCGCATATGCCACGCAGGACACTATTTTGAACATTGTTCTTTGTGTTGTGCTAACAAAGCATTACTATCGCATTACCTGGAAATAATCTTATAGGGTGTATGAGCTTACCGCTCACATGAAAGCACATCAAAATGGACAGATTGCCATCAACAGCCCTCAATCGAGCTGACAGTACAGAGATGTTTTGAATTTAATGCAGGGTGGTGGTAAAAAAATGGTTCAAATGGCTCTGAGCACTATGGGACTTAACATCTGAAGTCATCAGCCCCTAGAACTTAGAACTATTTAAACCTAACCAACCTAAGGACATCACACACATCCATGCTCGAGGCAGGATTCGAACCTGCGACCTTAGCAGTAGCGCGGTTCAAGACTGCAGCGCCTAGGGGCACTCGTCCACCCCGGCCGGCAGTGTGGTGGTGGTAGTGGTAGTACTATTATTTGTCATCTCAGCAGAAGTATATGGTGTAACAGTAGTAACAACAGGAGGTGAAATAACTGCAAGTTAGTCAAGGTAATTTTAAATAACGGAAACCAATTGGAAATCGAATTCAGGACCTCCACATATCCGTTAGCAGTGCTGAGCACTCAGCTACGAAGGTGAATTGGAAGTAGATTGTATGAAATATGATTAGTATAAATTCTGATGTTTTTAGTATAAGAGGTGATCTCATCTCTGGACGAAGACATCTATAAAATTTTTCACAAGCTATTTATCCCTTAAATGAATTTGCTTGTTTACAATATTATGCTGGTGTTTTTGTGTGTGGTTAAAAATTTCTGTTCCCTCGGTGACGTACCTGCTGTGTTTAAAATCGACAGCCTCTGTGAAATGCCTATTACTTCATGATTCTCTTCTTTGAGATGCGTCTAGAACACTGACTGATTACTTTTCACTATTATTCATTTGTTCCCGGATCCCGTTTTAAAATCTCTCCCTGTTTGACCGACGTATACTTTTTCACAATCCTTACATTTAAGTTCATATACTGCAGATGGAGAAAATTTTATGCATTGTCCCTCTGAATAGAATATGTCAGTTCTTACTAAATTTTGTGACCCAAATCCGATACAACTGTGTTTTTTGTGATGGGCATGCTGTTTGACCGACGTATATTTTTCCACAATCCTTACAATTAAGTTCATAAGCTACAGATGGAGAAAATTTTATGCATTGTCCCTCTGAATGGCATATGTGTGTTCTTATTGTATTTTGTTACCCAAATCGGATACTACGGTCTTTTCTTTTTGGACACGCTGTTTGATCGACGTATATTTTTTTACAATCCTTACATTTAAATTCATGAGCTGCAGATGGAGAAAATTTTGTGCATCGTCCTTATGAGCGGCATGTGTGTGCTCTTACTGTATTTTGTGACCTAAATCCTATATTACGGTATTTTTTGTGTTAGACATGCTATATTTTATCTGACACTCGTCTGCAAGCTCATTTAATATACATGAACAGCAAGAGTCCCAACATACTTCTCTGAGGACACAACTGAAGCTACCTGCACGTCTGGAAAATAGCTGCGGATGGCCTATGTAGAGGCGATATAAACTGTAGGCTGTACTACAGCAAGGACAGCGTTTATAAACAAGAGAAAATTGTTGACATCTAATGTAATCTTAAATGATGGAATGGGTTTTCTGATGGTATGGGCAGTGGGTGAAGCATCGTAAGAACGTGAAACATGAACAATAAAACGTGGACGGTTAGCTGTGCAGACCAGTGGGGAATATTATGTTTTAAAATATGGTGCTACAGAAAAATGTTGAAAACAAAATGGGTAGATCGAATAAGTATATCGAATGGGTAAAATTTGTAGCACAATTTAACTAATAGAAAAAGTCGGAATTGTCAATTTGGTAATGAAAGTAAATGTGTGAAGGACCAGGGAGGGGCGGTGGAAATGTTATTATTCTAGAGTGGTTAATACCAGCAACATGCTCATACATCCCCTGGTCATGAAATACACTGATGAATACAGATAATAGACTCTCTGTCGACATTTTGTGTCTTAAAGTAAGACCTTGAACTTAGGAAAGTAACTGTTACATTTAAATTACCATAATAGCTGTTATTATTTTATTTTTAATTTCAGTCTATGATATACAGATTTTTTTGGAATATGTTACTAGCTAATCAATTTAGCCATCGTCCGAAAGAGATGAAGTTTTTGGAAACAAAACAGTAACGATGTACTTCAGTTATATTCCCGCAGAGTGCATACTTATTACGTTTATTTGTCGTTGATTGCAATCTCCAAATCGAAGGAAACTCATTAATGAAACATGATTAACTGAATTATCTTATCAGACTCCGTAACATAAATATTTCATTACAACACAAAATAGCTGCCCCCAGTACACCTAACAAACTACTACTACATACAGTTAGCTTCCCAGAGAGGGCTGACAAATTGTGCAACACAAACATTTTTGGTATTCTAATAAATTGCTACAAATGGCAAGGAATTTTATACAATATTTTCCCGTATCTTCAACATTCATCATCGCTGTCACGCTTCCACTCTACAGGAAAATTTTCATCTTAAAAAGGTATTCTTTATTCTGAGAGGTCATATTATCGATCAAAACAAGACGAAAATGATCAGGAAACGTGGGTTCTGAAATGTGTACTTAAGGGGTTATGAGCACCTACTCGCCTGCGCTGCTACGAAACACATACCTTCTACTGAGAAAGTGCTCTTTGCTCTTAAGTTATGCATTGTTGAGCGCATATTCACTGGAATTTCTTTCTTGTTTTGGTCCGTAGTACCGTGTCTCAAAACACGGAATCCTTTTCTAGACATCTTGAAAACACTTCCATGACCGATTTGAAATCGTGAATGACATCTTCAGACACACCTCGAAGAAAAGGTGTGACTAATATCTCAGCAAATATTTACAAATTACTTGTCAAATTAATGTGTAAATGTTAGTTCAATAATCACATTAAGCTACCCCGAAAGTATCATTGTAAGGTAATACTGTAGAATATTGACACTGCAGTGTAGTGTGTTACCTCATTTAGATACTTTAGAGGTAATATGGTAATCACTAAAATGCTGATATTTTTACATCTACACAACTTCTGTGAGGGTATTTGTCTAAAGATCACTTAAATTAGGACAATATCAGTTACATTGTTAAATTTAATTCTATAGTGGGCCCTATAAAACAATAATAATACTACCGTACAATGTTGTGTAGTTTCAATGTTGAATCTATTATCAAAAACACCCTATCAGTAATTGTGACGATCATTGGCTCGCTAGTATACTGTGTTTCGTTTGTAAAGAAGATGTTCGACAACAGTCAAAACTAAAAGTGAATAAGTATGATAAACAACAACGAACTAGTTTCTTTTTTGTCCAGTAGGAGCATGAAGTGATGGGATCCAATGAAGTTCTGCATTAAAAGAAATATGTTTGAAAACGTATAAAAACCACAAATAACCTAACGCTACTTTTCCAAGCTTAATAATGCCAAAAATACTCAGCACTGCTTTCAGACAGCGCAGAGTGTCTGTCATGTGAAAATATAAACGTTGTACAACTCAAAGAGATACGCCTCTCTTCAGTAGCCTGTCGAAGATGACAGAAATGTTCGTTTGTTTTTTTTTCGACGTGATCGTACGCGTGATGAGCGAAGTACAGCGTCAAGAAACTTACATTTAGCTCTGACTTAATGACATTTAATGCTGTCAGATGTTTCACGCATGTTACTTCGTATAAATGAAAGCTTTCCTTAGTAGCCGCAGCACTAGCGGAATAACGTCCATTCTAAGTGGAAACCTCTTAGTATTATCCATTTTTCTTTATCCCCGTGGCTCTCTACTGGACAGATATGTTTTGTCGATGACCACTGAGTCGAACACGGGAGCGAGGGAAACATTTTATATTTTCGTTTAGCAATATATCCGCGCTGACAGCCGCTCTCCGGGGAAATAAATGTTCTGTACAAGAGGAACATATCCCTCTACATTTACTAGATATAAGAACACGCTGCTGAGGGAGACGCCGCAGTAGATAAACTAATGCCGAGGGGACACCCCAGCATATATGGCTGGGGGATAACTACCGTACAGTCCCTGCCGGAAATAATGACGCATTCACGGACTCTATACACTCTGGTAGGTGACAGAGGTGAAAGCTGGCCCTAATATGTGAACCTCACAAGGAGCCCTCGACAACTCATTTGCGGCTATCTGCCGGGGAACCATGCGACTATTGAAACGCAGAAATAATGAATAAATTACAAAAATGTGTTATTTTAAAATGAGAACACAGTGGCCGACTGGGATAAACAGGAGAAACAGAAACCATGAGCACTGTCTTTCGCTTTTTAAACTTTCGATAGGTGTTTCGAATCACTTGCTCCATCTGCAGGTAATACAGAACTCAAACATGTCGTGTTTTAACCAGGTGAACTCCAGAAAGATCAGAGGATGAATGAAAGAATTTGAAAAACAATGAGGTGTATTAAGACAGTGAACAAACTGAGTAGTTGCTGTTTTCCTTTCTGACTTCATATCGTCAGCTATTCGCAGTTGAAGGGAGATTTTGTGCATCAGATCACTATTTAAACATCAAGGTTCCTGGTAAGATTCTTGTCAGAATTCTTGATAAAAGTGAAAGCATGAATTGTACTGATATTGTTAAACAAAATGGTTTCCATTTACGGACGTTAAACGCAAGTAAAATCTCCAGATGATGTCAGGCCACGTATGATTTAAGCTGCACAATATTTAACCGATGAGTGTTAAGCAAATAATTTCGTAAAGGTTGGATGTATTTTGATTATCGATGAACTATCCAGAAAAGAGATTTCTACTACGGCACGGAATACTTGTTTATTCAGTTGCAGGAACCAGGAATAAGTGTTACTTTTAAATATGCTTGCATTGAATCTTTACTAATATTATAGTACAGCTGTTAAAAATTCAACTTGTATCAACGTTTTTGGTGCCACGCCGTTGTCCTTATCAAGTTCTGGACTCATTGTTTTTTGTTGTGGCCTTTAGACAGAAGACAGGTCTAACGTACCTTTTCACACTAGTCTTGTATGTAAAAGTTTCTTCATATATGCGTAAGTACTACAACCCACATCAATTTGAAACTGCTTACTGTGCTCAAACCTAGACCTTACTATACGGTTCTCACCCCTCACACTGCCCTACCGAATAAATCATTCTTTGAGGCCCCTGCTTGGCTCCTGCCAAGTAATCCCCGCTTCTAGTCAAGTGTGCTGTAAACCGCTTTTCTCTTCCATTCGAATCAGCATCGTTTCATTAGTTACACAAACTAACCATTCAAACTTTAGCCTTCTAATGAAGCTTCTCTTATTGCCAATGAAGTTTCTCGTTCGCTTCTCAATCCCATTAAAATGACGCTACACTTCAAACAAATATCTTCAGTAAGGACTTCTTGACACATAAAGTTAAATTATATGTCAATGTTGCCTGTGTGCCGTCTCATCGTTTCCTAAAGTTTCTAATTCTTATCTCTGAGTTACAGGTTCTTTCACCAATTACTCCTTAGACCCTTTCATAGCTTGCTAAATATACAAATTAAATGTCATGGGCTAATACTCCGCCTCACTCCATAATGAGCTGCTCCCTGCCTTTCACGTCTCTCGAATGTTTCACCTGCCATTTCGTTTGTATACACGAAATATATCTTTATTCCTGCCCTTGTTAGTTATTTACAGGCGCGAATATAAAAAAATTCCGCTACATTTAGCGTTTAATTTCCCTATCATATTCAACAGGGATCATATGATAAGACGACCCACTCCATTACCGTTGTTTCACTATTATTTATGTTGATCTGACGATCTCCTTTCAAGACACTATTAAAGAATTCAGCAAGATCTTCTGAGTTATCATCAGTTTCTGACAAAATTAGGTTCTCATCGGTTCCTAAAGTTTCTAATTCTTATCTCTGAGTTACAGGTCCTTTCACCAATTACTCCTTAGTCCCTTTCATAGCTTGCTAAATATACAAATTAAATGTCATGGGCTAAAACTCCGCCACACTCCATAATGAGCTGCTCCCTGCCTTTCAAGCCTCTCCAGTGTTTCACCTGCCATTTCGTTTGTATACATGACGAAGATGTTTTAGTACATTTGGAAAAAGTCAAAAGTGCAACAGCATCCATCTGTGCATTATTTTTAAAAAATTATCACTACTGATGTTTTATATTGTTGATAAGGACGAATATTGGTCGTCTTTTAAAAGTGAAATGTGGTTTTGATTCTAGACAGAAAATGTGGTACAAAATTAATAATAGTAAAAAGGAACTACTTCCTAACAGTCTGCAAAATTAGGTTTTTTTCTGTCACACCCCCGACTTTTGGTTTTCTAAACCCTCTTCAGTTGCCATCTGCAGATGGCCTAAGAAGCCGAAAGCCTGTTTATGACCGAATAAATATAATTTAGAATTAACATTATGAAATGTTTCCTTGTTAAGATTGTAATCATGTCCTGCTAAAAAAGTAAATGAAAATTCAGTTAATTATTTACATAATTTTTAAGCATCTTAGCTGGTCTAACACTGTTGGTTAAGGAACAGCTATAAAATTCAGATATAAAGTGGAATAAGTATTATCTACAACATAAATAGCTAATTTGTCTCACATTAAATAATTAACTGAATGATGTACTCAACTTCGTAATTATTTATGTTTTAAAGAATACGATCATGCATAAACTTTCTTAAAGCCAACATGGACAACATGTTTTTGAAGTAATTCAACTGTGGCTCATAAATTGCTTAAACAAGTTATCTAACAAACAGGAATAGCACACACACTGTGGTATACCACAGAGCTTAACAACGACTCTCCTTTCTATGTAAGTGGTTCTACTTGTAAAGACTACTACCTGAGTAATGAATTATATCATAAGATATTTAACGTTAAACATTATTGGCTAATATACAGGCTTAAATATCAGTACATATACAATGATTTCAAATAATATCGTTCTCACAGCAGTTGTTCACCCGAGTAAAAGTATTTAGCATATCAGGTGTCGAACAGTTCAGAAATCGAAAGGCAATGTTTATGTTTTCCCGTAAGCATAAAAACGTTTTCTTGCATGGTAATTCGATATTATAGTTCTTCATCTGACTCTAGCTTCTCGCGTCTCCTACCTTTCTTGCCTTCTGCCTACAAAATACTCTCTCGCATAGAAGTTGTATTTGGATGCCCTTTTCATCTCCTGTTAGCAGGAATCCAATCCATCATCCTCTGAGGCCATCTACTCCCGTCCATGCGGCATACATGCTAGTACCATCTGAGTTGTTTTACTTCGATTTTCTCCATTACAGTGGTTTCAAGTTCGGTTTTGCAAGTGTGTCTATATTTTTGACCACATACCTGTATGGTATTTTCAACCTATAGTAATAGCTACAAAATCCTATCTCCATTAACAATTTCCTCTACATTAATTCAATTATTTTTCATGTTTGTGCTATATACATTGCTATATTTTCAGCTTTAACTAACCTAATCTTAGTTTCCGATGTAATATGTAAGCTCCAGGAAACTCCAGCTAACTGTATAGCTGCTTGTCTACCTCGGCCAGTGGAGTTCATAATTTCTCTTTTACCGTTTCCATCACTCTTGATAATGACTTCGAAGTCTTTACAAGAGTGCCCAGACGTTACTATCCCCAAATGAACTCCAAATTTTAACCCATGCCTCCAGTAACCAAATACACCGTTTTCTCTAAATTAATGATTTAACAATCGTTTCCGATATTCTCTGTGCACCGTTGTGACCACGTAGTTCCTGTCATTCTCATGTTACACATAAATGACATGATCATCAGCAAAATGGAAAATGAATAGCTTCTCATCATTTATAGACACAATCGTACTACGACAGGTGCCTTACGCCAGTATTCAAGCACATTTTTAAGCTTCTCTTCCACAGACTTTATGATGTGTAGACTTTTTTGTTTTTCTTTAATCAAATTTTTATGTTGTTCACAAATTGCAACATCTGACGAACTTTTCACGCTGAACATAGACACAGAAGTATGGTATTTTCCGAATATACTTACGACCAAAAAGCGATTCTGATAGCTGGTCCGTTTGAGTTGTTGCGGTGATACTTGAATAGAAATTTTCATCCTCTATCGCATGTGTGTTTCGAATTCAAATAGTAATTCATTATAACGTAAAGTTTTCACAAAAATTTTAGTCGCCGATTTCACTCACTTAGGGGTTGAATTTCCAAAAAACAATGAAATACATATTTTTTATTCACACCCGAGAAACTGAATAAAAATCTTCAGAGATATAGTTTCAAAAATGCTTTCGCAATGAAAAATTTCCATAGTAACTTTCATCCCCTGTTGCATCCTTAGGGGCTGAATTTACAAAAACTATGAAACATGTTTTATTTCCAAACGATATACCAATTTCAAATTTCCTTAGATTTATACTTAAGAATGATTTCATAGTGAAATATTTTCATAACAATTTTCATTCCCTATTTCATTCCCTTAGCGGCTGAATTTAGAAACACACTGAAAAGCATATTATTTATTTCCAACCGATAAGTCAAAAACCAATTTTCGTAGCTGTAGCTTTAGAATCGCTATAGTAGAGCTTTAATAATGATTTTTGGGCGAGAAACTCAACACCAATTTTCGTAGTTGTAGCTTCAAAATTGTCTTAATAGCGACATATTTTCAAAAAACCGTTCATTCCTTATTTCACACCCTAACGGAGAAATTTCTAAAATTACCTTCTTAAACGATTCCTACAGTGTGAGATTCACAACCTTTCGTAATTTCAAATCTCTATACGTAGTAGCCTGGGCGATGATCAGTCAGTGACTCAGTCAATCAGTGAAACAGGACATTTCCTTTTACCCGAGAACCGCTCAGAAAGTAATGCGATGTATTTTTTTCTCTGCCTATTTCGGTTGAAGAAATGCAGAATTTTTAGTGGGACGGAATTATCCCACTTCAGCCCCTATAGTTTCATACAGCTCCACAAGCTGGCGGCTCTTTAAGAAGCCTGAAAAATGGCTTCCGTAACGGAGGTACGTTGAAAACAGAGAGCTGTAAATCAATTTATATTGATGGAAAACCAGATCATCGCAGATACTCAAAGAGTTTGCAGAATGTGCACGAGGACCAGGCAGTGAACAAAAGCACGATGACTCCCTGGCGAGAAGTCTGTCATCATAGCAACAAAGTCGTACAAACCTGTCTGATCTCCTGCGTGATGGCCGCCGATACGCAGCTGTGACTCCAGCAGTGTTGGAACGTGAGGACACTTCATTTAATATTATTGACGGATCACAATCAAACACCTCGTTGCTCAACTGGACGCTTCTGTTGGTAGTGCTGACACATTCGTCCGCCGGTTGGGGTACTCAAACGTGTGTGTTCGCTGAGTTTATCGCCGAAGATGACCATACAGAGCAACGAGGTAATATCTGTGCGGAATTATCTGCGCGTTTCGAAGCCGATCGTGACAGTGTTTTGTCGAACATCGTCGCAGGCAATGAAACATGGGTTCATCACTTCGAACCGGAATCAAAATAACAGTCCATGGAGGAGCACATCTTCAACAAAGGAGAAGTCCAAAGCTCAGCTGGTAGAGTCATGGCGACGGTCTGCTGGGAGTCCGAAGGACTTATTCTGTTTGATATCCTCCTTCAAACTGAACGACCAGCTCTGAAATATATTGTGCAACCCACAGGAAACTGAAAATTCGATTTCATCACGCTGATGGCCACAAAAATGGAAATTAACTTGTCCTTCTCCATGACAACACAAGACCTCACATACACTACTGGCCATTAAAATTGCTACACCACGAAAATGACGTGCTACACACGCGAAATTTAACCGACAAGAAGAAGATGCGGTGATATTTAAATATTTAGCTTTCCAGAGCATTCACACAAGGTTGGTGCCGGTGGCGAAACCTACAACGTGCCGACATGAGGAACGTTTCCAACCGATTTCTCATACACAAACAGCAGCTGACTGGCGTAGCCTGGCGAAACGTTGTAGTGATGCCTCGTGTAAGGAGTAGAAATGCCTACCATCACGTTTCCGACTTTGATAAAGGTCGGATGCAGCCTATCCCGATTGCGGTTTATGGTATCGCGACATTGTTGCTCGCGTTGGTCGAGATCCAGTGACCGTTAACAGAATATGGAATCAGTGGGTTCAGGAGGGTAATACGGAACGCCGTGCCTCGTATCACTAGTAGTCGAGATGACAGGCATCTTAGATGCATGGCTGTAACGTATCGTGTGGCCGCGTCTCGATGCCTGCGTCAACAGATGGGGACTTTTGCAAGACATCCACCATCTGCACGAACAGTACGACGACGTTTGCAGCAGCATGCACTATCAGCTCGGAGACCATGGCTGCGCTTACTCTTGATGCTGCACCACAGACAGGGGCGTCTACGATGGTGCACTGAACGACGAACCTAGGTGCACAAATGGCAAAACGTCATTTTTTCGGATGAATGCAGGTTCTGTTTACAGCATCATGATGGTCGCATCCGTGTTTGGCGACATCACGGTGAACGCACATTGGAAGCGTGTATTCGTCATCGCCATACTGGTGTATCACCTGTCGTGATGGTATGAGGCGCCATTGGGTAAACGTCTCGGTCACCACTTGGTTGCACTGCCGGCACTTTGAACAGTGAACGTTACATTTCAGATGTGTTACGACCCGTGGCTGTTCCCTTCATTCGATCCCTGTGAAACCCTACATTTCAGCAGGATGATGCACGACCGCATGTTGCAGGTCCTGTGCGGACCTTTGTGGATACAGAATATGTTCGACTGCAGTCCTGGCCAGAACATTCTCCAGATCTCTCAAAAATTGAAAACGTCTGGTCAATGGTGGCCGAGCAACTGGCTCGTCACAATACTCCAGTCACTACTCTTGATGAACTGTGGTATCGTGTTGAAGCTGCATGGGCAGCTGTACCTGTACACGCCATCCAAGCTCTGTTTAGCTCAATGCCCAGGCGTATCA
The DNA here is from genome assembly GCF_023897955.1 of Schistocerca gregaria. Taxonomy (NCBI): domain Eukaryota; kingdom Metazoa; phylum Arthropoda; class Insecta; order Orthoptera; family Acrididae; genus Schistocerca; species Schistocerca gregaria. The sequence continues at coordinate 535,849,834 of NC_064925.1, forward strand.
AGACCGTTATTATGGCCAGAGATGGTTGTTCTGGGTACTGATTTCTCAGGATCTATGCACCCAAATTGCGTGAAAATGTAGTCACATGTCAGTTCTAGTATAATATATTTGTCCAATGAATACCCGTTTATCATCTGCATTTCTTCTTGGTGTAGCAATTTTAATGGCCAGCAGTGTAAGTTCGCATATACGGAAGGAGCTCACAGAACGTCATTGGGCTTGTTATTCCGCATCAACCCTACAGCCCATTTCGCACACCATCCTACTTAGATCTGTTTACCCCGGTGAAGAATGCGCTCCACGAGGAGTAGTACTTGGATAATTGTGAGGTTTGTGATCCAAGAAGAGCCAGCCGCTATGGTCGAGCGGTTCTAGGCGGTCCAGTTCGGAACCGCGCGACTGCTACGGTCGCAGGTTCGAATCCTGACTCGGGCATTGATGTGTGTGATGTCCTTATGTTAGTTAGATTTAAGTAGTTGTTAAGTTGTACGAGACTGATGACTTCAGATGTTAAGTACTATAGTGTTCAGAGCCATTTGAACCATTTGATCCATGTAGACGTTGGCTCCGATATCGACCAGAGGAGTGGATCCCTGCAATAGCACAGGCCCTCGCAGTAAGGTGGCATGAGGTCGTCGCACTGAACGGTGATTATGTTGTAAAATAGTGTTTTGTAGCCAAAAGTGTTGGGAGTAATATGGTGTATAGGAATCCTGAACAAATCCAACCTATTTTCAAAATAATCTAAAAAGTGTTGCATTACTTATTGAGCGCCCCTCGTATACAGAGATAATTTAGGTGATCTCGCGCATTCTTGTCGTAACACTTCCGTCACTGGAATCTCTCAAGATAGTTTTGTACCTATTTCATTCAACAAGTTGTGCCACCATATTTTACATCAGTGCAATAGCAAGTAAATGTAGGTTATAAACCAAAGACATTCCACTGTGGAGGAGGCAGTCAGCTATGGACATTCTACATACGAGGGTGAGTCAAATGAAAACCCTAAATATTTTTATAAATATTATTTATTGTGCAGAAGTGGTACAAAGCTGTATCACTTTTCAACATAATCTCCCCCGCGCTCAATGCAAGTCCTCCAGCGCTTACAAAGTGCATAAATTTCTTTACAAAAAAAAATTCTTTTGGTAGTCCGTGCAACCACTTATGCACCGCGTGGCGTACCTCTTCATCGGAACGAAACTTATATGCTCCCGCTGCGTCTTTGAGTGGTCCAAACATATGGAAATCGCTTGGGGCAAGGTCTGGTGACTGTGGTGGATAAGGACGACACTCAAAATGCAGGTCTGTGATTGTTGCAACTGTTGTACGGGCAGTGTAGAGCCTAGCATTGTCATGTTGCAAAAGGACACCTGCTGACAGCATTCCACCTCGCTTTGATTTGATTGCAGGCTGCAGATGATTTTTTTGGAGATATGTGTATGATGCACTGGTGACAGTGGTCTCTCTAAACATGTAATGCTGCAAAATGATGCGTTTTTCGTCCCAAAAGGGAGTCAGCATAACCTTCCCTGCTGATGGTTCTATTAGAAACTTCTTTGGTTTTGGTGATGAGGAAAGGCGCCATCCCTTGCTAACTCTCTTCGTTTCCGGTTGGTGGAAGTGAACCCAGGTTTCGTCCTCAAAACCGATTCTTGCAAGGAAGCCATCACCTTCTCGTTGAAAGCGCCGAAGAAGTTCTTCACTAGCATCAACACCTTGTTCTCTCATTTCAGGAGTCAGCTGCCATGGCACCGATCTTGCAGACACTTTGCGAAACTGGAGCACATCATGCACTACGTGGTGTGTTTACCCATGACTAATCTGCAAACATCCTGCAGTGTCATTGAGTGTCACTCGGCGGTTTTCCTTCACTATGGATTCAATTGATGCAATGCTCTGTGGAGTCACAACTCGTTGTGCCTGACCTGGACGAGGAGCACCTTCCACTGAAATCACACCATTTGCGAACTTCCTACTCCATTTGTAGACTTGCTGCTGTGACAAACATGCATCACCGTACTGAAGTTTCATTCGTCGATGAATTTCAATAGGTTTCACACCTTCACTACGCAAAAACAGATTAACAGAATGCTGTTGTTTGACAAAACACAGTATATACTGTTCCACACAGTAAATGGAATGACACCATTAAATAATATAGACTCGTAGCTAAGGTAGAATCTTCAAAATTTCTAGGCGTATGCATTGATGAGGGGTTGAACTGGAAAAAACACACTGAAGATCTGCTGAAACGTTTGAGTTCAGCTACTTATGCTATTAGAATCATTGCAAATTTTGGCGATATACATCTGAGTAAATTAGCTTACCACGCCTAGCCTATTTTCATTCTCTGCTTTCGTATAGCATCATATTCTGGGGTAACTCATCATTGAGTAAAAAAGTGTTCATTGCACAAAAGCGTGTAATCAGAATAATTGCGGGAGCTAAGATCGTCCTGCAGACACTTACTTAACGAGCTAGAAATCTTCACTGTAGCCTCTCAATATATATATTCACTTATGAAATTTATTATTAACAATCCGAACGAATTCAAAAGTAACAGCAATGTACATGGCTACAACACTAGGAGAAAGGATGATCTTCACTACTCAAGGTTAAATCTAACTTTGGCTCAGAAGGGGGTAAATTATGCTGCCACAAAAGTCTTTGGTCACTTACCTAATAGCATCAAATGTCTGACAGATAGCCATATAGCATTTAAAAGGAAATTAAAAGAATTTCTTAATTTGCAACTCCTTCTACTCATTAGATGAATTTTTGGATATAGTAAGTGGGTAATTTCACAACATCCACAACAACAACAAAATTATTGAGTGTCATGTAACATTTTGTCTAATGTAATATCTTGATCTACGGAACAAGTACTAATCCTATCTAATCTAATCTATCTGGTGCAAGTTGCAAGTGGGTCGGCCATCTTTATACTGATACTGCGACGGTATGTGTGCATCTGCACTATGCTGCCACCTACAGGCCATTCTGCACGCTGTTTTTAGCATGCTTAGCCACTTACAGGATAACGGCGCGAAATTTCGATTTGTTATTACAAATCTGAGGTTTTCATTTGACTCACACTCGTATTACAGATAATTCACTGATGGAAGTCAATAGGTAACTGGAGCTGTATCACACGCTACTGATATACACAGTAGTCCAGTTGGCAGCGCTCGGTGCTGCTGTACGACTTCAGCCTCGACCCGTTCGGCAGTATTTCGGCCAGCTGTGGGTACAATTTTGGCGCTGTCGGCGACTGGTGTGTTTCCAGGTGTGGGGCCGCGCCTGCGAAATCTCCCGGCAAGGCACAAGCCGACCGCAGCGGAGGCGCCGGGTCCCAGGTGTGACGCCGGTGGAACACGGCAGCCGGACACGGGAACACGGTGTTAATGCCGCGTTTACAATTCATCGGCGCTGGCCAGGCCGGGCGGCGGTGGTAATCCCGGGCCGTTAAAGAGTGTTTACATATTGAAATCAGCCGGCCAACTCTAACAGCGTATTAGGACAGCCATAAGCACCGGCGTGATCCTGTGGAAATGTGTGTGTGTGTGTGTGTGTGTGTGTGTGTGTGTGTGTGTGCGTGGGTGGGTGGGTAGGGGGAGGGATAGGCTGTGCCTCTTGGGATGGGGGTAGGCAACGCCGGGCTTTATGCGTAATGAAAATTTTATGCAATATGAAACGCGTCTGTGGTCGATCGTTACTGCTCCCGGCACCAACTTTTCGATGGTTACCGCATGCTATGTCGCCCTGCGTGCCAGCTGCTGGCGCTTCTGCGTCCAAGGCAGGTTAAGCCTCTCCGTGAGGTTCACGGGAATCGTTTTTCCTCCCTTTATTTTCCGTTCATCTCTCCGTCGTTGGCACGAATCCGAATGAAAACAGCTCGCGTGGTGTGTCACCAGAGAAGAGGTTCAAATGGCTCTGAGCACTATGGGACTTAACATCTGAGGTCATCAGTCCCCTAGAACATAGAACTACTTATACCTAACCAACCTAAGGATATAGCACACATCCATGCCCGAGGCAGGATTCGAACCTGCGACCGTAGCGGTTGCGCGGTTCCAGACTTTAGCGCCTAGGACCGCTCGGTCACCCCGGCCGGCGGGAAAAGAGGGAAGTGTTCTTGTGGAGGGGAGACTGTAGGAGTTACCTGTGCATTATTTTGCGTGTCACCCAATCTGCAGACTGGTTTGATGCGGTCCCCCATGAACCCCTCTATTGCGTCAGCTATCTCAGTGCAGCACTCGACACAACGCCCTCAGTTATTTGTTGATACATCCCAATCTCCTGTCTTCCCCTGTTGCTCTTACTCTCTGCACCTCCTACATCTACAGCTACATCTACATCTACATACTTACTCTGCAATCCACCATACGGAGCTTGGCGGAGGGTACCTAATACCACAACTAGCATCTTCTCTCCCTGTTCCACTCCCAAAGAGAACGAGGGAAAAATGACTGCCTATATGCCTCTGTACGAGCCCAAATCTCTCTTATCTTACCTTTGTGGTCTTTCCGCGAAATATAAGTTGGCGGCAGTAAAATTGCACTGCAGTCATCCTCAAATGCTGGTTCTCTAAATTTCCTCAGTAGCGATTCACGAAAAGAATGCCTCCTTTCCTCCAGAGACTCCCACCCGAGTTCCTGAAGCATTTCCGTAACACTCCCGTGATGATAAAACCTACCAGTAAGAAATCTAGCAGCCCGCCTCTGAATTGCTTCTATGTCCTCCCTCAATCCTACCTGATAGGGATCCCAAACGCTCAAGCAGTACTCAATAATAGGTCGTATTAGTGTTTTATAAGCGGTCTCCTTTACAGATGAACCACATCTTCCCAAAATTATACCAATGTACCGAAGACAACTATCCGCCTTCCCCACAACTATTAAATGCTTGTCCCACTTCATATTGCTCTGCGCAGAAGATATTCCTTCATGTCTTACGAGTCGTTCTATCACCCTGTCCATTCTTCTTACACTATTTTCCACAATGTATCCTCCTCACCTATTCTGCACGGACTCTCCTTGTTTCTTATATTAACAGTCCACCTAATTTTGTGCATCCTCCTATGTTGTCTATCGGACATGTCCGTAAGGACAGACACCATATCCATAAAAATATATAGTTCTGGCAACACCGGCTATGACGTTCTTCTTCTGTGCTGATGCACACATATTTCCAGAACTCTTAGGAGACTTGGTAAGAATGTCTTCCACGAGTAATGAGTGTGTTGGAATTGGACACTACAAATTTAGTGTGTGGACATACAAGGTGAGAGAATGTGGGTCTCGCGTGAGGCGTGCGCGAGGTAGTCCCTGCAGTCGCACTATCTTCTGTGCCGTCGGTGGCTCAGATCGATGCCGGCACTGTAGCTCAGCGTGTTCGGTCAGAGGATTACCTGCCATGTGCATTAAAAAAAGTAAGTTAATCGATCAACAACGAACTTAAACGGAAGTCTTACGACGTCCGCCTCGAGCGGATGCAACGAACAAAATGAGATTTAAAAAATGGATACATCATCTACCATGTAAGCAGGAGATCCGGGGTTCGAGTCTCGGTCGGGGCACACATTTTCACGTCGCCGTTGATATATATCAACGCCCGTTAGCAGTTGAAGGTCTTCTTTTACGGTTCCCCCACAGTACATGAATCACTTTCATAAAATTCTGTGCCCCAGTTTTTGATTCTCCGTAATTTGTTTCCCTATGTTTATACCAGTTTCTCCGAGGATTTCTAACATCTTGAACAATTCTACGTTGTCGAAAACTTCCTCCAGGTCCACAACTTCTATGACTGTGTCTTGTGATTTCTTCTCTTATCTCCGTTATATAGAGCAACGTCAGAACTGATAATCTGTCGTTGCTTAACCTTTCCTAAAGACAGTTTGATCGTCGTAACAAATGGTAATTGGAAGATTGCTGGCAATCACGTTCACGTTGCTTCAGACATTCCGGAAAGGCACTATTTTTCGGAACCGGTGCCTTCTATCCTTTACAGGTTAAATAAGTTTCACCTTAACGAAAAAAAAACAACTAGAATGGTGAAAACTACTTTATATGGAAGATACTGCAAAATCTGCTTCTAAATTTCAAACAATAACATGAGAAAAAATTTGTATAATTGAAAGAATGCTCTCATAACTGAATATTTCTTCTCTAAATAATCTATGTGTCAAACGTTCTCAAACATCTCAATTTTCCGCCATGCACTGAAACTCCAGAACATGACGTCTATCGTGATGTAACAACCGAAAAAGACTGATGTATAGGAATATAATATTCCGGAGGTAAAATTGTCCCCCATTCGGATCTCCGGGTGGGGACTACTCAAGAGGACGTCGTTATCAGCAGAAACAAAACTGGCGTTCTACGGATAGGAACTAGGAATGTCAGATTACTTAATCTGGCAGGTAGGTTAGAAAATTTAAAAACGGAAATGGATATCTTAAAATTAGAAATAGTGAGAATTAGTGAAGTCGTTGACAGGAGGAACAGGGCTTCTGGTCAGGTGAATACAGGGCTATAAATACAAAATCAAATAGGGTAATGTAGAAGTAGTTTTGATAAGTAATAAAAAAAAACAGAAATGCAGATAACCTACTACGAACAGCATAGTGAACGCAATATTGAATCTTCAGTTTAATAGTGGAAGGAAGCGTGGAGGGTAAAGACCGTAGAGGGAGACCAAGAGGTGAATACACTAAGCATATTCAGAAAATGTACGTTGGAGTAGTTACTGGGAGATGGAGGCTTGCACAGAATAATGTATCACGGATAGCTGCATTAAACCAGTCTTTAGACCGAAGACTACTGCAACAACAACATTATCAGAATCCGGCAGTTTAGTCGACGTAATGAGCATCACTGTGAAGTTTTTATACGGTTGTTTCAGTCGTATAAAATGGGACACTTAAATATCCAAAGTAATTTTGTTGATATACACACTGGCTTCCAAAGCTTTTGAATTTACATCAATTCTACTTGCACTACATAAACTTACAAATATTTTTGTTTCCATTATTTAGTATTTCGTAGCTTACTCGTTAATCTTTACCACTTTCCTTATCGCTCAAATGCTTTGCATTTAAGCTTTCACTTCGCTGCTGTAAATTTTCAGTGAAATACTTGGCAAAACATTTGTGATATAAAACCACATTAATATGAATTCCGACTGAACCTCTGGAATCTTCACACTGTACACGCTGCTGGCATTGGAACTGAACGTCTTCAGCGATGGTGCTTCACGCACAACTGATCTGTGGCATTCGCAGACACACAGTCGAATTAGCCCAGTGGGCAAACATACTGTTGTCTGTCTCAAGAGTTTAGTGACCTCAGAAGGCTGCATAGTCTGAACCTGATTGATGCTGTGACCACAAAGTAGCCAACGCTGAGGTCAGTTCATCGGCGGAAAACATAATCCCCTCACAGTTTCTGAATCATACTTTTGCCCGTCGCTACAGAGGACCCATCTCAGGTGGGCAACGTTTTCTGCTCAGTGGGCATATTGACGTCGGACATATGGCAAAAAGCGAAGAAAAACGAAATTTCTGCAACCGCTGCTGGCAGAACATGAATCAGAATCAATGTTCAGTGCTAGAGGACGATTCTACTATATTTTGTGAGATTGTTGGCTCATTTGGAAGAGATTCCTGATGTCTGAGATCAGAATTATTTTTCTTGGAAGAATGAATGTCTTGCGCCATTAAACACGTTAAGGCGTAAAGAGAAATGCACAGAAGTGGATGGCTGTAAAGGATGCAGACCTAAATATATTCAATGGCTCCCATATTCAGCAGTAATTCACACAATCGATCGTTTGACCCTTCGTCGTTCTTGTCGTACCTGTCAACGGCTGTAGTAATCGTTGTAGGCGGCACGATTACAGACATCCGTCGGGACTTGTGAGAACGTGAACTTGTAACCTATTCTAATGTGATGCTCTTGTGGAGTCATAGTGAGGATTAGCCATGTTCCTCCCTGTTGCGAATCTAGTGTCTTAACGTCTCCAGTAACAAGAAATCCGAGAGAATTTTATGAATTATGCCAAAGTACTGGAGATATCAGCAGTAGTTTAGTTAGGACAAGGAAAAAGTAGCTTATTGGGGAATTTCAGTGGTAGGTGCTGACGTTTGGGGGGGCGGGGGGGAGGGGGGAGCAACGGAAGGCAATAAAGTGGTCCTTGGTTGCCTGAGGGTGGAATGCAGAGGGAGATAACAACCAGAGGGGAGCCATGGCTGAGGAGGAGGACAATCTGTTTACTTTTGATAGGAGTGGTAGGCGGATACGAGCGTACTGGGAGGTTGAGTGTTGTGAGGGGAGTGTATGGAACTTTGTAAAGCTATATGAATAGGGAAGTATAGTCATTTTAGCACGATAAAGTATGAAAATGGCACTAAAGGGCGGGAAGCCGAAGAGAGACAGGCATTAGTAGAATGTCACTGTGGAGGAAGAGGACGAACAGGGAACAGTTTAACATTACGTGTAGATAATAAAGTTAGCCGGGAGGGGGATGAGAAAACAGATGATGTCGCCTATATAGAAGGAATCCAGTATTCAACTGGAAGGCTATGCTGTTGTTGTGGTCTTCAGTCCAGAGACTGGTTTGTTGCAGCTCACCATGCTAGAAGGCTATAGAAAATCATATTTTAAATTCTAAATATCCTTTATATATTTCCTCCGTTACTCATGAAAAGTAAATTTCACGTTGACAGCATGAAGTCAGTTGTCCGGCGAGAAATGAAATCGTTTACTATTTATACGAAAAAAAATATTATAAATTATTTTCTGATGAATTTTTGATTGCTTTCTTGTATTGAAGTATAACGGAATTTATAAAGTCGATATTTGATCTTTTTCACATCTGTTACATTGTTAGAAGAATGTGAACCATACATTTAATTTCACGTTTCACTAAATAGAATTCAGCAATTTACGAGGAGAATTGCGAAAGTGGGACTATTTCTTTTAAGAAATTGTGGCTAGTACTTACATTGAAACGGGACCTTACCTGCAAAATTCTGTGACATCTTGCTTCCATGTATCATTTACTGTATATTGATGCTAAACATTAAATATAAAGTGTCTTCATTATATTATTTACTGTATACTTACTCAGATCTTTGTTTTGGGAGTTCGAAGTTACGGTTAAAACATAGCAAGAGCTGAAACGTGTCAAACGAAGATAGACAGAGGATCCTAGTAGGATCTTGGCGGAATTATTCAAAATGGTTTTAAGCACTATGAGACTTAACATCTGAGGTCATCAGTCCCCTAGACTTAGAACTACTTAAACCTAACTTAACCTAGCGACGTCACACACATCCATGCCCGAGGAAGGATTTGAACCTGCGACTGTAACAGCAGTGCGGTTCCCTACTGAAGCGCCTAGAACCGCTCGGTCACAGCGGCCGGCAAGACACTATTGGTAAAGTTCATTATGATTGTGAGCTCCTACACATAATTTCATTCCTTCGTTATTAAATAAATTAAATGCTTGGAAATTATGTTTCTAATGCGATGTGAGACGCCTCAAACCTCACCGAGTGGAAGAGATTGTTCAGAGAAACCACAGAAAATAAACCCGAGAAAGAGAGAAAACTACTGGATTTCCTCTGGCACCATGGAAGCTGGCTAAAGAACGTCTTCTTCGTGCACTTCTACCATTTTTCTTCTCCTATCTAATGACTGGAATATCAGAACTTTCCGGCGTGTTTACATAACCAACTGTCCACAGTCAGTCCAACGTAGCTTCCGTGGGTAACCGACCGCATTCCACGAAGTGGGGTCGGGGCTGTTCCTCAGCTGAGTAACGTAGCTTCACATGGTACATTGATACTTAAGCTTATTATGTTTGAGCGTGCCTTATTCTGGCATGTATTAGTTTATTTTATGCTTCTGAAGAAGGCTAGATAACTCTAGCTGAAACCTGGGTAGAGATCAGTATCATTTCGCAACTGAGGCGGATTTTTGACATATTAGACTCACTGTGCATGTACGAGGGTGCGGCCCGTGTGAAGAAAGGGGAAGGTGAGCGATTTATCTGAATTAGACAGAGGGCACATTGTGATGGCCTGGAGGCTCGGCACAAGCATTTTGGAAATTGCACGCTCTGACGGGTGTTCGAGGAAGGCTGTGGTGAGTGTCTTCAACACGTGGCGGAACAAAGGTCGTCCGGAGGTCATGAGGTTGGGCGTCCACCCGTCATTACGGATGTAGGACTTTGTGGCTGTGCAGACTGGTAAAATGGACAAAAGGCGAACTGCGGCGGAACTAACATCGGACTTTAACGCTGGGCCTAGTGCAACTGTGCCTGAACACACAGCGCACTGAACACGCCTAATGTTGGGTCTCCACAGGCATGTGCCTTTGGAAACACCACGATATCGACAACTCCGACTGAAATGGGCACATGACCATAGAAACTAGACGGTGGTGCAGGGACAGAGCGTTGCATGGACTGATGAATCCCGTTGCCTTCCTCATCATCCCGATGGGAGGGCGCAAATACGTCGTCTTCCAGGGCAACAGCTCCTTGCCACTTGTATTACGGGACAGAGACAAGCTGGCGGCGGCTGCATTACCCTCTGGGAAACAGTCATGTGGTCATCCATGAGTCTAATGGACCTCGTGAAAGGCACTATGACGGCCAAGGAGTGTCGTACACTGCTTACAGACCATCTACTCCCCTTCATGTTGATCATGTTAACCGACGGCAGTAGCATTTTTCAACAAGATAATTCACCACGTTACAAGGGCAGGAGTGTGATTGAGTGGTTCTAGGAACACGGTGTCGAGTTCCGGTTGGTGTGCTGGCCCCCACACCAGTACCGCGAAGCGACTTTCTGACTTGTTTTCAACGCAAATGGTACTTTTCCGGACATGGTTTCCCTGTCAAAACGTTATCTACTGAGACCCCTCTCAAGTCCCTTGAAGGCCGCAATAAAAACTGTGAAACATACTTCGCAATGGTGGACACGTGGACACGTCTTGTACACCACTTCTTGCTTCAAAGTAAGTACCCTTATCGATATACTACTACTACAGTATTATATACACTCTAATGCACACTCAGCCTAATCTCGTGCATCCAAGCTGTTGGCAAGCACGGCATACAGAACAATTGAAAAAAATGAACATCTGTTAGATGACTACGAGTTTGGCTTTAGGAAAGCTGAAGGCACCCGGAAGGCAGTTCTGACACTGCGGTTCATTATGGAAGTAAGGCTGAAGAAAAATAAAGTCACGTTTATAGGATTTGTTGGTCTAAAGAAAAACGTTCGACAATGTGAGATAGTTCAAGATATTAAGAAATTCTGAGGAAAACGTGATTTAGCTACAAGGAAAGACGGGTGATATGCAATGTTTACAAAAAGAAACTGAGAAATATTAAGGGTGGAAGACCAAGGACGAAGTACTCGAATTAAAAAGAGTATAAGAAAGGGATGTAGTCTTTCGCTCCCACCGTTCAGTCTGAACCTCGAAGAGACAATGACGGAAATAAAAGGAAGGTTCAAGAATGTGATTAAAATTCAAGGTCAAAGAATATATGTGATAAGATTCGCTGATGACATTACTACATGCAGCGAAAGTGAAGAAAAATTACAGGATCTGTTAAATGGAATGAAAAGTCTGAAAACTACAGAATTTTTACAGACAGTAAATCGCAGAAAAACGAAAGTAATTAGAAGTAACTTAAATGAGAGCAGCAGGAAGCATAACATCAGAATCGTCGATGAAGAAAAAGTTAAGTAATACTGCTGCCTAGGGAGCAAAATAACCAATGATAGATGGAACAAGGTTAGCACAAAGATTATACTAGCAGTGGTGAAGAGGCCATCTTTGACAAGCTAAGTGTATTAGTATCAAACATAGGCCTTAACGCAAGGAAGAAATTTCTGAGAATGTACGTTTGGAGCACAGGATTATGTGGTTATGGATCATGGATGGTGGGAAAACCGGAACAGAGGAGAAACCGAAGTGTTTGAGATGTGCTATAGAAAAACTTTGGGAATCAGGTGGTCTGATAGAGAATGAGGATATTTTCAGACAAATCAATGAAGAAAGGAACATGTGGAAAACTGACAAGGCGAAGGGACAGGATCATAGGACATGTGTCAAGGCATCCTTGGTACTAAACAGAACTACAGAAGGTAAAATCTGTAGTGGAATAATGAGCTTAGAATACATTCAGCAAATAAATGAGGACGTAGGGTGTAAGTGCTACTCTGAAATGAAGAACTGGGCAGGAGACGAATTACTGGTAGGTCTCACAAAACCAATCAATAGACCAATGACTCAAAAATAAATAAATAAATAAAATTTAAAATATTACGTCTTTTCCTTCTGAAAAATTGTATGCTCAGGTTTGCCACACAATGATGAAATCTGGTGTCTGGTCATAGAAAAATAAAGATTTATAACAGCTTTTTAGTGATACATATACTGTTGTATTTTATCAAAGCTGTGGAACACAGCGTTTAGAAGATTTCAGACCAGTTTTCATTGCCTGAAATCAATGATGCCTTGGACAGCTAATACGCTAGCTTTGACGTACTGAGAGACAAATCTTGATATCCTCCAAGGAGGTGCGCTTCAGGCTGTCCTCCAGTGACGGACGCATAACTACTGTTGCTCACCATCCTGGAGACCACAAGCTGGTAGCTTCAGTTGCTGAACTGCAAGTGTAATGGTTTAGTGCTTCGTTTGACACATCAAGCGTAGAAATTTTTTGCCAATACTTCAAAACCTGCACTACTTTTTATCTGATTGTGTCATAATGATCAATAACAAGTGTCTGAACACAGGACAAATGTGATAGTAACTAAAATCTGATTGGCAATTTAGCTTTAAAGAAGGCTTCATATTAACAATTCGGTTTTTTATTGTACGAAAACTGCACTGACGCTACGTAGTGACTACTGGGTGAAGTGAAACGAGATGGACTCGGGATACTGGACGCTGTGTAGCCTATAGGCTGGCGCTTCAGCACCCGCCAGTCGCTGTGACTGATGAACCCAAGCGGAGAGCTGAGGCAGCGTGGAATGACATACCCGTATCTGTCATGCTAGCGCAGTTGGACTCAGTGCTCCGTCGCATTAGAGCCATCGTTTCTGTCGCAGGTGCAGCAGCTCAGTGTACTAACTTCGCAACGTATTTACCACCAAATCACCCACAATCTCTTACAAATTTCATCAGGCATTCTCCCTACTGTACTGTACATGCACAATAAGTTTAATTTCTTTATTTCCTATTCTACTTCGTGTTTCAATTTCAATCTACAGCAATGCCCATCGAACGCTATTCGCCCAACCACTGAAGCTAAGATAAAGGTTATGAAATTGCATGGCTATTCAAAGTACATCTCACTATGATATAAAGTTACCCATTAATTTTAGCGCGGCTACTGATTCAATATTAGTCAAACCCTAGCTGAATGAAGCGAAAATGAGCGTAAGGAGAGCAATGAGAGAAGCACTCAATGATTTAGAAACTAAAATTTTGCCAGGCGATCAGAGTAAAAGCCCTAAGACGCTTTGGCTTACGTAAAATTATGAAGCGGTTCTAAATCGTCCCTTCTTTCATCCAGCATCTACACAGGCACAGAAACAAAAGACAACAGAGAGAGAAGGCCGAAAAGCAAAATTCGGTCTTCTGAAATTGTTTCACCGTGGAAGGTTGTAACACGGTCCCTCTTCTCAATCATCGTACGTACGTCTAATTGGCAGGTAGTGAGGTAACCGATCGGGTAAACGCATCAGGACCATATGATATACCTACGAGATTCTGCAAAGATTATGCAGATTATGCAAAAGAATTTGCTCCACTTCTAACAAATTCGATGGAGCAAAGGTACTTTCCGGAGTATCCCAAGGAATTGTGACAGTACCATTACTGTTTGCAGTGCATGTACATGATCTAGAAGAAAGTGTCGGAAGCTCATTAAGACTCTGTAATAAAACTGAGGACCTACAGCCTTCCATACGATGTTATTTATTATGTTGCTACCAGTTTCACTGCTTCACTACTCCATCTTCTGGCCTTAAGTGACTCTGAGGGGGTTAAATCCAGTCGTATACACGATTCCTCGGCGGCCAACATCTATGACCTGAGCTTTGCAGACTACCTCTACTACTGCGTGTCTCCAACCATCAACTACGATCAGCTACGATCAGTTGGTAGTCGGTGGCTGGAGACCAAATATCAATTCCAGTAGGTGTAGCTTCAAAACAGGTTTAATAGTGACATATGTCCAAAAAAACGTATCATCCTTTATTTCACCCCCTTAGTGGTGGATTTTTGAGAAAGCATTCCTTAAACGACGCCTACAGTACAGGGTAACCACCCTCTGCAGATTTCAAGTTTCTGTCCAGATGTGCTGGGCGATGAAGTCAATGAGTGAGTGGCTCGCTCGCCACGATTTCTTGTATACACAGTGGTCGGCCAAAACATTATAACCCCAGCCCACCGCGATGTTTGATGCATCCTGGTGACGTTGCGGGCACGTGACGTGGTAAGAAAAGTATGTAAACGCAGCAGGCACGGTCGAGAGGTCATCCTAGCGAAGTTATGGGCTGCAGTGGGGAATCCACTGACTTAGGCGCATTTGACAAGAGACAGATTATTATCACGCAGAGCCAGTAAACGAGTATCTCTCGAAAACGGCGAAGCTGTTCGAATGTTCACGTGCTACTGTCTTAAGCATCTGCGGAAAGAGGTAGCAGGACAGTGAAATTGCCAATAAGTGCTAAATACTTGGGAGTGCACTACTCTTCAAAGAAAGTGGGGCGTGAAGGCTTGTCTGCTCTGTGTAGTAGGAGAGATGGTGACTTGCGGCATCTCCGCCACAAAACTGGAGCACGTACAAGTGCTTCGGAGCACACCATTCATTGCACAGTGTTGAACACGGAGCCCTACGCACTATTCCAGCTGTACACGTTCACATGTTGACCCAACGACACTGTCAATTACGATTTCACTGCACACCGGACCATCGGGACTCCACCGTCGATCATTGGAAACGTGTCGGCTCTTCGGGTGATTCACATTTTTGCTGCACTAGATCAATGATCGTCTCCACAGACACCGTCATCGAGGTGAACAGCGTCGAAACGTGCTGCGCGACACGGACGTACGTTGCTAGGAGCAGTATTATGCTACAGGAGACATTCTCCCGCGCTTGCGTGGTACCTGTGGTAGTAATTGAAGATACGCTAACAGCTGCCAGTCACCTGCATTCTGTCAAGCTTGATG
This sequence comes from Schistocerca gregaria, assembly GCF_023897955.1. Classification (NCBI taxonomy): domain Eukaryota; kingdom Metazoa; phylum Arthropoda; class Insecta; order Orthoptera; family Acrididae; genus Schistocerca; species Schistocerca gregaria. The sequence goes on from NC_064925.1 coordinate 535,865,100, forward strand.
TCTTGCCCAAAGTCTGATGTCTCCTTTCAGCAGTATAACTGTTCCTGTCTCGGAGCCAGAACCGTGCTTGAGGAGCTGATGTCTCGGTGACCAAATTCGCCTGCTCTAAATCTCTTGGAATTCATATGGGTCGCTATCGGGTGCCGTCACCGTGTATGCAAATCAGCGACCCGTATTTTACGCGGTTGATATGACCCATGCGTAGACATCTAACGCAACATACCTCTACAAACCTACTAACGAACTGTGGGATCCTTGATACGCAGAATCAGTGACGTATTGCTTTCCAAAGACGGACAAACAAGCTGTTAAGAAGGTGGTCATAACATTTTGTCTCATCAGAGTATAGTGACTGCAAAACATCGCACGGCCGGGTTGCCACCATTCGCTACGATGGAAAGTCGAAATGCCACTATAATATCATTCTTGTCATAGAATTGAATATTACAATAAATTATTAAAATGGTTCGAATGGCTCTGAGCACTAGGGAACTTAACATCAAAAGTCATCGGCCTCCTTGAACTTAGAACTACTGAAACCTAACTAACCTAAGGACATCACGAACATCCATGCCCGAGGCAGGGTTCGAACCTGTGACCATAGCAGTGGCGTGGTTCCGGACTGAAGCGCCTAGAACCGCTCGGCCACCGCGGCTGGCTAAATAATTAGAAAAAACCTGAAGATGTATTTCCTGGGATTATGCTAGTTAACACAGGACTTAAACTTCATACACGCATCTTATGATAAGCTAACCAAGGTTTATCGCACTCATTTTCAAATCCGTGTATTCTTAGCTTTTTATAACAGAAAAGAATGTTTAAGTGCTACCTGAAAGCCAACATCTGAAGTTCTTTCAGAGACTGATTCACTATATTTGCTTGACATCATACCTAAGCAAGACAATACCTGGCCACATGCACTAAGGCATGTGTACACATTCTTCGCCGAACACTAGCTACCGCTGCTCAGCTGATCTGCATGTGACTTGACATGTCACCCTTAGGTCGTATCTAAGTTCTATAGACTGAATGTTTCACTCTACAGCAGAATATAAAACTGCGTGCCGGGCGAGTTTTCTCTCGGTTGGGTCCTATTTATTTACCATTTTTCCCGTTTTACTTCAACACTACACTTAAGGTGGATATGTTTTTATCGTCAGCAGTAATACCGACGTGCTATCGCAACGAAGGTGAGGTGATGATATGAGAGCGTATCTAGCGAGGCATTTGACGCCAGCCGCAGACAACACAAAATTCAGGCTTGAAACAGCTACTTTATCTGTACGAAATACAGATTACTAGAATCCAATTTTAATGTAACAAATACCAGAGGCAGTCTAACAGTTATTAAAGTTTCTGTACTGTCATTACAATAAGCGGCATTTTAATTGGAGAAAGAAACAAATGCCAGTGGATACGCTACTGACAGCGTACGAATCCTCCCTATGTCGTACGAAGTTTGCCAGTGATTCTTGTTGGGTGGCAATTAATTCAATCTGTGTTAGGGCGTACTTCTTGTCCAAACTCCATGTCAATTATGCTCTCGGTTTTTAGTATTATACAAAATAGTATGTGTTAAACTGAGTAACTGTGTATTAATTTACGGCGTTTATTAATACCCGCAACATAATGACCTCCCAAACTATCATATAACGTGGATTTACTATCCGCACTTCCATCTATAACCAAACAGTTTGTTTCCATGTCAGAACTTCTCCAGAGCCACAACTTTATCATCTGCGAGGGACGATACCAACGAGAGGAGCGCACAGAACAAACGGGAGACTGTCCTATGTGTCAATTCACAAAGTTAATTTAAGAATGGATAATGTCTTCCATGCAGTGTATGGTGAAAAGGGAAGCTCAGTTTAACTGTACAGCTCCTATGCCACCGTCTACGGACTCGTGACTACTCTGAAACAGCACGGTGAGGTCCATTTCGTGTGGGAATCTCGGAACGGGGGATTCAACCACGAAACCTTGTCTTTGGGCGGCTACGCTTTTGTCGGCAGTGCTATCCTCAGACGACTCAAGAACCGCGCACACAGTTTCGCTTCTGTCAGTATTTTATTACCATCTTTCCAAATTTTACAGGAACTTTCCAGAATACCTCAAGGGGCCCCGTTCGGCCAAGAGACCCTTATACAATATCGTATCAAACATTCTAGTATCAGACGATGAGCTGATCGGTCGAAACCGCCGGTTAATAACTGTGTCGATTCACCTATAGCTACGGTTGCCAGGCTGAAAAATAGAAAATACAACCTTATTACCATCATCATGATCTACCGAGACGTTACTTCAGGTATGTTCTACGTTCACCCATGTCTCGCACAAATAGTAAATGTGGTTCCGTTCATCTCTCCATAATTAAATGGTTCGCAGATAACGCCGTCTCCATAAAACGACGTTACCCCTGTCTATCAAGATGCTATTGCATCCACGTCGAAAACATTTAACATACATTTTTTTTAAATCTATGTATGTTAAAGGTATTGTCCCGACTGACTAACTCACTCACTGACTCATCATCGTCCAGCCCAAAGCACTAAAGAACAGAAAGTTGAAATTTGCAAAGGATGTGAATCATACACTGCAGGCGCCGTTTAAGTGGGGACTTTTCAAATTTCCACCACTAAGGGAGTGAAATAGGGTATGAAATGTTTTTGAAAACTGTCGTTATCACGGCAGTTTTGCAAATAGAAGTACGAAAATTTGTATACTGTTCCTCAAACAGAAATAAAAAAGTACGTGTTTCAGCATTTTTGTAAATTCAACCGCTACGGGGGAAGATTAGGGGATGAATATTTTTAAGGAAATATTTCGTTACGTTAAAAAAATTTAAAGGTAAATCTGTCAAAGCTGATTTTTCACTTCCGTGTTATATACACAGAAATATGTGTTAAGGGATGAGTTTTCTACGGAATTAACACCACAAGAACGCAAAAGACATGATTAACAAATGCCTAGGACTCCAGCTACCAGAATCGCTTTTTGGTCAGAAGTACATTCGGCAAAATACCATACTTCTGTCACCTTATTTAGCGTGAAAAGCTTTGGTGTTGAAATTTGTTAACAACATAAAAACTTGATTAAAGAAAAATAGGTAAAAAAACTTTGTAGATCATACACTCTAAGCGAAGGAAGCAGCGGGCGCTAAACTAGTATTTTAAAAAATTTAATTCTCCGAAAATTACCAAATTTGGATCTTCGTCCACTACAGCAAGCACTTTGTCAATAAATTTTTGACGACTCGTTACATAGATGCATGTACTTTCCTTCGTATCAGATTTCAGTCGAAGTCATCTACACTTTCTGAAAGCTTCTGTCGCGATTTTTCTTTCTTGGGAGACTTTGAAGAGAGTGTGACACTCTACCCACTTAGCACACGTTACACTGAAGAGCGACAAACACCTGTATATGTAGCTGTTTTCAAAGCAATATCGGCCATTGACTGCTGTCAACTCAACCGCCGACACAACAAATCCGTTTTATACACGTTAGGAACCCCGGATTTCTTCTTTGATCGCTTCTTCTGTGGGCTCAGAATTGATATGATGACTTCCCTCGTTGTTTCGGTGGAGGCTGATATAATGGGTTTTCTCGTACGTCACATTAATGAAAAGAAGGATAAAAAATCCGTTGCTATTGGATGGCACAGAAACAATGAATGCTGAATGTGATTACAAACAACAGGGACGGTTACGTTAATAAGCCACAACTAGTGTTTCAAATGTTTCTTCAGATGAACTTCTCAATCTGATGCTGCAATCACCGCTGCATACCAACACAGTCACACTGACGTCCTTATATCTGCTACGGACCCTGCCACACTGACAGGAGCAGGCGCCCCTTTCTAGGTCAACCCTCGAAGGCAGCACTGTGATTACATGCCTTGACGTGTTTAAAGCCCGTCTCCTGTCTCGGTCGATGGGGCTTATATCACTGATTAGTACAACGTTTGTGTTTGTACACTGACCGTACGTTACATTATAGTGTCCTTCAGACATGCATGTGCGTCTGAACAACATTGTAATTTAAGACTGGAGTAATCCGTGACATTCCACTTTCGACTCGCTCGCTTTGTGCATGGCGTGGTTGTGACATTGTGTGTTAAGCGAGCTCGGCCTACGAAGAAAAACATAGGGCAGTGTTTAATACGTCTATATATCTTTATGATGCATCTCCTTATTCCTCCTTATCGGTATTCCCCGCGCTTACGTCATTAGCTTGGAATGGCCCTAGTTGTGTGTACTCTACATGGTCGTTAAAAGGCGTAACGAATGCCGAACAGCCAAGACTTGTTGATATTTGGGTAGACACTAACGTAAAAAACCTCTTATGTCGGGATAACTATAAAACATTTTCACTAATTGTAGAAAACTAACGTTTTATGGATGTAATTGTTGTGCCCTAAATGGAAAGAGGGTTTCTCCCTTTGTCTACTCTACTAGTAGATGTGTCCCTTTTGTCAGGTTATTTCCCGTAGCCTATTCTTCATTGATCACGTCTCCTAGAAACCATCCACCTCAGTTAATAAGTGACGAGCACTGTTGATCATCGTGTGGAGAACCTAGGTTCAGTTCCTGCTACTGGCAGGGCCTTTTCCATGGTGGCAGGATAGAATGGAGAGCATTCAGCCTAGTGATGCCAACTGAGTGCCAACTTGAAAGAGGAAGGAATAGCGGTCCGAAAAAACGACAACCGACCTGACAGCTGTGTGCTGACCCCACGCCCCACCTATCTCATCCAAATGGCACCATTGCTGAGGATGACACGGTGGTCGGTCAGTCCTGATTCACCACTTTGCGGCGAGACGACTGAGACATTTTTTTCTCTTCAAACAAGTTCCATCTCATTTTATTGTGGTCTGTGTTATTATGGATTAATAATCAACCTAAGTCTCACCCCCCCCCCCCCCCCCATGAACCTTGGACCATGCCGTTGGTGGGGAGGCTTGCGTACCTCAGCGGCACAGATAGCCGTACCGTAGGTGCAACCACAATGGAGGGGTATCTGTTGAGAGGCCAGACAAACGTGTGGTTCCTGAAGAGGGGCGGAAGCCTTTTTAGTAGTTGCAGTGGCGCCAGTTTCAATGACTGACAGATTTGGCCTAGTAACATAAACCAAAACGGCCTTGCTGAGCTGGTACTGCAAACGGCAGAAAGCAAGGGGGAATTACAGCCGTAATTTTTCCCGAGGGCATGCAGCTTACCTGTATGTTTAAATGATGACAGCGTCGTTGTTGTTGTGGTCTTCAGTCCTGAGACTGGTTTGATGCAGCTCTCCATACTACTCTATCCTGTGCAAGCTTCTTCATCTCCCAGTAACTACTGCAACCTACATCCTTCTGAATCTGCTTACTGTATTCATCTCTTGGTCTCCCACTATGATTTTTACCCTCCACGCTGCCCTCCAATACTAAATTGATGATCCCTTGATGCCTCAGAACATGTCCTACCAAACGATCCCTTCTTCTAGTCAAGTTGTGCCACAAATTTCTCTTCTCCCCAGTCCTATTCAATACTTCCTCATTAGTTATGTGATCTACCCATCTAATCTTCAGCATTCTTATGTAGCACCACATTTCAAAAGCTTCTAATCTCTTCTTGTCCAAACTATTTATTGACAGCGTCATCTTGCGTAAAATATTCCGGAGGTAAAATAGTCCCCCATTCGGACCTCCAGGAGGGTGCTAATCAGAAGGACGTCATTATCAGGAAAAATAAAACTGTCGTTCTACGGATGCGAGCGTAGGATTTCATATTCCTTAATCGGGAAGGTAGATTAGAGAATTTAAAAAAAGAAGTGGATAGGATACAGTTGGATATAGTGGGAATTACTGGAGTTCGCTCACTGGAGGACTAGGATTTCTGTTCAGGTCAATACAGGGTTATTAATGCAAAATCGAATAACGGTAATGCAGGAGTAAGTGTGATAATAATTAAAAAGATAGGAACGCGGATAAGCTACTACGAACAACATAGTCAACGTGTTATTGTAGCCAAGATAGACATGGAGCTCACGCCTACCACAATAGTACAAGTTTATGTCAACTAGCGCCGCAGATGATGAAGAGATTGAAGAAACATATGTCGTGATAAAATAAATTATCCGGACAGTGTAGGGGGACGAAAATTTAACAATCATGGGGAAGTGGAATTCGATTGTAGGAGAAGGAAAAATAGTAGGTGAATAGGAACTTGGGGTAAGGAATGAAATTGGAAGCCGCCTGGTAGAATTCTGGACAGCACATAAGTTAATCGTAGTGAACACTTGATTTAAGAATCGCGAAAGAAGGTTGTATACATGGAAGAGTCCTGGAGACACTGGAAGGCTTCAGATAGATTATATAATGGTAAGACAGAGATTTGATAACTAGGTTTTAAATTGAAAGACATTTCCAGGAACAGATGTGGACTCCAACCACAATTTATTGCTTATGAACTGTAGATTTAAACTGAAGAAATTGCAAAAAGGTAGAAATTTAAGGAGATGGGATCTGGATAATCTGAAACAACCATAGGTTATAGAGTGTTTCAGAGAGAGCATTAGGAAAAGTTTGACAAGAACAGGGGAAAGAAAGGCAGTAGGAGAAGAATGGGTAGCTCTGAGAGAAGCTTTGTGAAGGCACAGAGCATCAAACAAGTAAAAAGACGACAGCTGGTAGAAATACTGAATTTAAGAGACGAAAGGAGAAAATATAAAACTGCAGTAAATGAAGTGGGCGAAAAGGAATATAAACGTCTCAAAAATGAGATCGACATGACGTGCCAAATGGCTAGGCAGGGATGGCTTGAGGACAAATGTAAGGATGTAGAAGCATGTATGACTAGGGGTAAGATAGATACTGCAAAGACGCAAAAGCGGGAAGGTGGAAGGAGTATATAGAGGGTCTATACAAGGGCGATGTACTTGAGGACAATAGTAGGGAAATGGAAGAGGATGTGGTTGAAGATGAAATGAAAAATATGATACTGCCTGAAGAATTTGACAGAGCACTGAAACACCTCAGTCGAAACAACGCCCCAGGAGTAGACAAGACTCCATTAGAACTACTGATAGCCTTGGGAGAGACAGCCGTGACAGTACCCTTCCATCTGGTGAGCAAGACGTATGCGACAGGCGAAATACCTTCAGACTTCAAGTAGAATATAATAATTCCAATCCCAAAAAAGCAGGTGTTGGCAGGTGTGAAAATTAACGAACTTTTAGTTTAATAAGTCACGGTTGCAAAATACTGACACAAATTCTTTAGAAACCAATGGACAAACTGGAACAAGCCGACGTCGGGGAAGATCAGTTTGGATTCAGTAGAAATCCTGACACACGTGAGGCAATACTGACCCTACGACATATCTTAGAACATAGGATAAGTAAATGAAAATCTACGTTTCTAGCATTTGTAGACTTAAAAAAAGCTTTTGACAAAATTGACTATATTACTCTCTTTCGACATCTGAATGTGGCAATTGTAAAATATAGGGACCGAAAAGCTGTTTACATTTTTGTACAGAAACCAGATGGCACTTACAACAGTCGAGTGGAACGAAAGGGAAGCAGTGGTTGGGAAGGAAGTAAGACAGGGGTGTAGCCTATATCCGATGTTATTCAGTGTGTATCTTGAGCAAGCAGTAAACAAAAGAAAAATTTGTAGTAGGTATCAAAATCCATGGAGAAGAAATAAAAGCTTTGAGGTATGCCGACGACATTGTAATTCAGTCAGAGACAAAAAAAAGGTCCTGGAAGAGCAACTGAACGGATTGCACAGTTTCTTGAAAGGTGGATATAAGATAAACATCAACAAAAGCAAGGCGAAGATAATGAAATGTAGTCGCATTAAATCAGGTGATGTTGAGGGAATAAGGTTAGGAAATGAGACACTTAAAGTATTAAATGAGTTTTGCTATCTGAGGAGCAAAATAATTGATGATGGTCGAAGTAGAGAGGATATAAAATGTAGACCGGCAATGACAAGGAAAGCGTTTCTGAAGAAGAGAAATTTGTTAACATCGAGGATAGATTTAAGTGTCAGGAATTCGTTTCTGAAAGTATTTGCATGGAGTGTAGTCATGTATGGAAGTAGAACATAGACGATAAATAGTTTAGACAAGTAGAGAATAGAAGCTTTCGAAATGCGGAGCTACAGAAGAATGGTGGATGTTAGATGGGTAGATCACGTAACTACTGAGGAGGTACTAAATAGAATCGGAGAGAAGGGGACTTCGTGGCATAGCTTGACTGGAAAAAGGGATCGGTTGGTAGGACACGTTCTCAGGCACAAAGAGATCACCATTTAAGCATTGGAGGGAAGTGTGGAGGGTAAAAATCGTAGACAGAGAGCAAGAGGTGAATACACTAAGGATATTCAGAAGTATGTAGGTTTCAGTAGTTATTCGGAGATAAAGAGGCTTTCGCAGAATGGAATAGCATGGAGAACTGCATCTAACCTGTTTTTGCACTGAAGACTACACCAACAACCAACCCAAACATCCCCTTGCAGACGCTGAATGAATACTGAATGACTACACTAACTCAAATTTGAGAATGGTAGTTCAACTTCTGTTTTTTTCCTGTTAGAACACTGGTGCAAAATTCTAGATGTCCCTTCCGATGTAAACTCTACTCTTTAAACTTTCGAGCAGATGCAACATGAAGAATGATAAATTGCTTCCGTGATGATTCATTTATGTACAGTAGGTGGCAGACTAAAAGTAATAAACTAAGTTTGAAATGCTGCTCAATACGAGTAGCACAAATGGAGGAAGCATCCCTTGGCTGTATAAAGATTCGTCTAGGTAATCAGCAGAAGTGATGGACTCTCCTTAATACTGATATGAGAAGGTATAAAAGTAAATTTGAGCTCCGTTCTTTCGAGGTACAGGCTACTGTGTAATCTCTTTTAATAAAGGACACTGTTACTAAGTTTACTGTGTAGACCGTTGACAGTTTTCTTTTGGAGAAATAACGTGACAAAAATAAAAATTATATAAAAACATTTTTTTAGTTTTCACGATGGTTTTAGTGATATATTTCACAACATATATTTTCATTATGTCTGTGATTTAACCAACTAGTGGGGACAATAAAGCATAATAAATGAATATAAAATCTCACGGGCTAATAGAGATTTATTAGTGGTCTAAAACGAGATGGAAATTCGTTGCGTTGTGAGTGACAAACAGTTTGACAGACCCCGGAGCGGAAAGTTTTATCGCGCAGGCGGAGGCGGCTTCATTATTCGGAATAGAATATTGAATTATTTCATTTATTAGCTGGCTCAAAGCTGATTTATGGGACACATCTGTTATTTTACAAGACATTAATTACTGGTTTATAAACATTCATTGCACGTCTACTAACATACAGCTCCCGCTAAATGACCACAACAGCGGATACAGAAAAACGCGCGATATTCCACCAGAGATTCTATTTCCTAGCTGTAGAATCGTCGTACTGCAGATCTCCAACAGGCGTCACTGTAGGCTACTGAAGACAGTAACCATGGCTAGCAGCTAGTGTTCATATTGTTCCTCTTTTGTTCAGCATTTAACGCAGATGTCTGACTTTTGTTCTTGATCCGTTGGAGTAGCGTCCAATTGTAGAGTTGATTCCTCTTCACATTCCCATATTAACTTCAAAAAACATTGTTGATTAAGACACTGAACTACAATTGTGTTTCATGACGTCTTTTCTCATTTAGTATTACCTATAATCAATCCTGACATTGTGACACATCTCCAGTAGCAAGCTTTCTTCCTTAGAAGTCAGTAGTGTGAGGTAATTTATGGGAACTCTTTCCAGCTTTAAAATACTTATTTGGGCGTTGAGCAGGTTTGTAGCTTTTCTGGATGTTTATAGACTACTTATCACGTTTATTCCCACGTTGAAAAATTTCTTTTTATTAAAATTGCCATCAGCATCACTCACGAATAAGCCCTTTGTCCTGCTTCGACTGGCCAACTTCTGCCTGCAAGGCAGTACGATCAGCGATTCATGATGGTAGGGTACGTGATCAGTATATGGCCAACTCTTCCTACCGCTATTGCCAAGTCACGTACTTGCGTAACTGAAAAAGGATCAAACATTGTTCGGACATTAAAGTTCTGATGCGTTTCTGTTCCTCCGTTAAGAATCGAGGCACCCATCTATCTAGTAGTACTCCTGTATCCAGTTCATTGTTAAAATGTGATGTGCCTTCAGGTGACTACCATAAGGCTCCAGCAATTTCTCGCACTTTCAATCGGCGATACTCCAAAGCCATTTCATGCACTTTTGCAATAATTTCTGGGGTAGTAGCACATCTTGGCCAACCACTACGCGGATCAACATCTAACGTGTGCCGAGCAGATGTAAACTCGTTTGTCCACTTGGCAGCACTACAGAGCAAAGTGACCTAGTGCGCTCAGGAAATCGACATGAATCTCCTTTCCTTTTATGCATTCCTTCACAAAGTACTTAATCAATGCTATAATCTCGATTTATTTCAGCTCGACACATTACTGCACGTGAACAACACGGAGACATCCGCACCGCAGGTGTTCTACACAGAGCGTTGAGGCGTCGTGTGTTTACTCATAAAGAACGACCCGTGGAAAAGTCGTTCCGCCGAAGCTGACATTTGATGGTGTTGCCAGAAACTTTTCAAAGCATTATCGTGTCTTGTGATATGTGTGTATTAACATGTAACGAAACAATGTTATGTAAGCTGATGTTATGTTTGAGCTGCAGTAAAATCTGCAGTGGACCCATGTATATTGTCTACATACTTCAGCAGAAAAAAATTATGACATTTGTGTAAAGGTTTTACGAACGCAAGAGAGAGACAGTTGATGAGCGAATTTTGTTCAAATAGGGGACTGGGATGTTTTAAGGCGGGAAGTTGCTAGTGCGAGCAATTTTGAGAAAAGTTAGTTAATTTGTGAAATTTGTTAGTTTAGGAAAGTGAGAACAGGAACATTTTTGCGAATTCTATTTCATTACATTCAATAATAAAAACAAAACTGTCACTGTTACAAAGTTATTTTTATTTCAAAGTAACGTGTTTTGCCATGGTTACGTTACGCACAAAACCACCTCTATGAAAATCCAAGTGTCAGAATAACTAAAAGGAACTGCGGGAACCTAGATAGAAATATTCGTTCGGAAATCAACCCACAGTAACAACGGAAACTAGAGCTGGCCAACTAATAAGGGAGACCAGCGAATAATGAATGCTGTAAGAGTTCAAAGGTATTTCTAGTTCTTCACTGATTTCGTGTTTCCGGACATTTCTATCAAGGTTCCGGCAGTTCCATTTATTTGTTCTGAAGATTTTCATCCAGACAGTTTTATGCGTACGTGGCAGCAGTAGAGCTATGGTGCGGGGGCAATGAACTTCACTTGACGGTATATGGTAGCGGTATTTGCGGTTTTAATGAAATTTTTTTAAGCCTCTTAGAACCGTGTCTTGTGGTGTTAACAGGTTAGTTATTTGCCCTCGGAGTCTTTCGCGACGGCATACAAGAATAAGACGTTCTCTGTTACCAAGCCGCTTCAATTCAAATAAAATCCTCGAGCTTTCGACGTCCATATCCGCCATCGTCGTCAGGAGCTCAATGCCTGCCGGGGCTGCTACGGTTTCTCGCTTATATAAGCATGATGACATCATCAGCAGCCAGTCAGATAGACACGATGTGGCGCGCGCGAAGTCGACCCGGGCACCTAGCGGAACTATTGCCCGTGGCGGCACCTGTGACGTCAGGTGGCGCCAGGGGCAGGCGCCACGTTTGAAACTGCCGCTCCCGCGTCGCGCATCTCTCTCTGCTTTCTTTCGATGTCCAACGCCCGCCCCCATGCCCCGCTGAGTGTGTACACCTAGTCTCTGTTGAAATTGTTGTTATTTAAACGAATCTCGGCCACTTCCTTTATAACGCGGTCCCAATTAGTCCAGTCAAATAGTAGATATACCTTGCAAAAGGTGGGGTAGAAGAGTTTATTTTTTCAACTCGTTCATATGGTTGGAAAGATTAGAAAACTGAGTTTTTCAAACAAAATTTCTGCAGTCAAAAAACTTCGAAAGTTTCGGACTTTTTTCAGTTTTTTCAAAATATCTCTGTTTCATTTGCTCCTATCGCTTTAACGTCCAGTTTCTTTTTTTTTTTTTTTGAAGAGCACAAAATTCTCTACAAATTTGATTTTTGACATTTTTATGTACTCCCAATATCCAAGGCGCTACAGCGCCTCAAAACATACCATTTTTTCAAATTTTGAGCATAGTGGCAAGATACCTTATTTTTGAACACTATTTTTTCAGTTTCTGTTTGTGTAGTATAAATACATTATACATCATGTTATAAGTTGGAATTTACCACCTCACTTTCAGGTATTCAATTTCTCTGTATGCAACATGAGGATTGCTGGGCACCCAACTACTGTGACTCTTACATCGCTACCTGAAGTTCACTATGGGCCACCTCAGCCCTGGTATTTATAAAACTATAATTATAAAAATACATTATTAGGAGACATAAACACACACACACACACACACACACACACACACACACACACACATACACACACACACACACACAAAATAAATTGTCTCAGGAAACTATTATTAGCTGCAATAGGCAACCTAATTAGGTAGGTAATTATTCTTGTGTATAAAAGCCACACAGTTGACATTAAAAATAAGTAGCTTTATTACAATTAAAATACATTGTTAATTACTAAAAAATGTTGACAGTTCTGGGTGTGTAATACTTGTGATATTGCACTTAAGCGCACTTGAGACAGATATGAGCATCACTTCCAAACGTTTTGATGGACCATGTTGCTCAGTGTCACCAGAAATACCTCGAGTTACGGATTCAGGATCTGTACACAGAGTTGACCCCAGATTGACCTCTTCTTTAAACAGCGAGTCAGCCTCAGCAAGTTCGTTGGTTTCGTCAGCGGTTTCCTCAACATATTCCATAACATCATCTTCACTGTCTTCATATAAAAATTTTGGCACGTTTTCACAGTTGATCCCAATACATTTCTTGCAAATTAAAGAACATTTCTAACCCACTTTTCTGTAGTAGCACGCTCCGCCACAGTTCAGCTTGCGTGAGCATGAAACAATGTGAAGAAGTGCTTCAGGTGCTGGATCTTGGCTCATTATAACGGGTATTGGACCGTGGTCACTGTGATTCCAGCCCCATTTATCAGGAGGTTCCCAGTTTCCCATTCAACTTTGGACTTGTTGGTAAGTCCGCAACTAATGACGTTGTGCAGCATCTTGTGTAGGTGGCAACCGTGCAAGAATCAGCTTGCTGTTTGTGGCAAGACTTGGCGAATACCTTGTACCGCAAATGGTCTACTGTGTGGGAACTGCTGACACCTCCACTATACAATGCGATAGTAACCTGTTCTCCTGCAGTTATTATTTCTTCACGGGTAGCAAGTGGTTTATTGAGCGTGCAAAGCGCTGAGGTTAGGTGTTGATTTTTCGCAACAATATTGAAGCACTTAATTTTTCCTTGACAAAAAAAAAGGAAATGTTGTATCACTTCCGCTAAAGGCGTGAGTGTACGGAATATATTCACTGTCAAACTTGTAAGATGCAATGGAAAACCACTTGTCTTCTGCATTTCCTCTTCCTCACTTTAAGAAAAATAAGTTTTCAATGCCTTGCCACAAACCTGTGATGAGCACAAGCAGGTCAACATCTCCTCCTACAATGCAACACTTCCAAATTCTTTGGTTCTTGAAATGGCAGATGTTACAATTATAACGTCAGCATCTTCTTGTGCATGGTGCACTTCAATGCTACACTCCAGAAATTCCATTTTAAGAAGTGTTATCAAACGCATCTTGTTTCGTTCGTTGTACAAGAACTTGTCCTGAGGGACTTGGTTAACCATCTCCGATTCAACCACAACGTCAACCGAAGAATGTTGTTTGGACCTACGAATCTTCTCAGCACACTTTGTGCTACATTTGCCTCCCTCACATGGATACCAAATGGTTCAAATGGCTCTGAGCACCATGGGACTTAACATCTGAGGTCATCAGTCCCCTAGAACTTAGAACTACTTAAACCTAACTAACCTAAAGACATCACACACAACCATGCCCGAGGCAGGATTCGAACCTGCGACCGTAGCAGTCGCGCGGTTCCGGACTAAGGCGCCTAGAACCGCTCGGCCACCGTTACCGGCTACATGGATACCCACCAAATATAATAGCAAATTGAGATCCAAAATGACGTTGCAGGTAAGAAACATAGCTTTGGGCTATTGACTTCAAGCAAACATTTCGAGTACAAGTCACTTTGTGGATAAGGTAACCTCCATCAATGACAAAAAATTTACTCGGTCCACCTGACTTCACATCTTCCACTGGAACGAAGGCATTGTAGAATGAAGATTTTGTAGCTTTTCACATGACTTTTTCTGAGAATAGGGACATTGCGTGGGGCGCAAGTTCACATTTCAGAAAGGCTTTTAACTCTTCTTCACTTTGTTTCATTAAACAAATCGTTGGGAAAAGAGTTAAAGGATCAACAGGAGTAATTTTAGTGCTCCCAGCTTTTACAGAATTGAACGCAGAAAGGAGAGTCACAACTTTATATTTTCTACGGAACTTTACATCGTGAAAATTGTCACCAACTATTCTTTGCTCGAAATTTGAAAAATTGATATTTTTTGACGCGCTGTAGCGCCTGAGATACTGGGAGTAGAAAAAAATGGTAAGAACGAAATTTGTAGAGAATTTTGTGCTCTTTATAAAAGAAAATAGACGTCAAAGCGATAGGAGCAAACGAAACTGAGATATTTTGAAAAAACTGAAAAAATTCGACTGCAGAAAGTTTCCCCAAGAGATATTTTGTTGGCAAAACTCGGTTTTCTAACCTTTCCAACAATATGAACGAGTTAAAAAAATAAAATTTTCTACCCCACATTTTGCAAGGTACAGGCTTTTTTTTCTGACAGTTTCACTGGACTAAATATGTAGATGCATGAGCCAACACTTTTGTATTTTCTAACTATGTTTTAATGGCGATTTTCCAGGCAATGCTTCGTTATGGCCGACTTGTCAAGCTACCTTTTTTTTCATATAGCGCTTATGCTCAGTACAAGGCTACGCAACCGTGCGAATTGTTTGTCCGATATACATACTGCAACAGTCACAGGGTACACCGTACACGCCGGACACTCGAAGAGCAATATCGTCTTTAACAGGGCACAACATATCTCGTATCTTTGGGGTATCACAGGTCTTAACCCATGTTTCAGCAGCAGACGTCCTAACTTGCTGATAGTTGCTCCACAGCATGGCAGGAATTCAGTCCGTTTGGTATCTTCTACTGAATAACCAGGTGTCTTTCGTCGGCTCCCCTTGAAAGTAAAAGAGACTTCGCAATCAAGTAAACATTTGTCTTGTAGTAGCGGGTACTAACAGATTCACAGTTGATGAACGTCTTCTTCTTAGTGGTATAGGTGTATTAAAAGGAACGAACGGGAGGGACATATCATAAAATTAGGGAAAACATTTTTAAATGCTTAAAGAAAGAACGCCCTAATGGAGATTACTCTCCGAAAACTGGAAAGAAAGGTCTTTTCAGCTGGGTCTGTGACTGACCCGAGAAACATGACTTAGAAAATGAAGTTACTGAACGCTTAAATGCATCATCGCTTCTTTCTCCAGCCCATTCGACAAGAAAATTGTCAGCGGAGATGAACATTCCGAGAAGCTCTATGCGTCTTTGCATGAAGAAAGAAGGAATTGGATGTTAAGTGATCATAATATGAATACGCGGCATGATTCGAGCGAATAGTTACTTGTAGCGGTTTGCCGTGAGGTTATCTTAACAAATGAATGTGCTGTGTATCTTACCTTCCGGTCGCGAAATGTTTACGTCTCGGCGCAAGATAACCCTCACTGTTACGGAGAAATTACCCCGCACCACTCCTTGTGCTACGAGCCGGAGTTACCATTCACCTCATCATCGAGCCGTATTTCTTCGATGAGTCTGTGACAGCGGCATGGTACCTCAAGATGTTGTCCCGCTGGATCTCATCCGAACTCGACAAAGTTGGCTTGGAGATCGACGTTGTTATGCAATAGGGTGGCGCGCATGGTCACTAATGGACTGCACGAAACTGGTGAAGCAGCCATTTTCCGTTAAAGATTGGACGTGGAAGGTCCCTTAAATGGCCACCCAGTGACCCGGACTTAACAAGGTGTTATAATTCACTGTGGTTTTTCTTAAAGAAAAATATTTTTGCAACTCTTATAGATGCTGTTCCAGACCTGAAAGATGAAATTACCCGTAGCCTGAGAATGACCACTCCAGAGATGCCGCGCCGGGCAAGCAGACGCAAGTGGCAGCAAATCCAATTCAAAGAATAATGGTCAGCACGCAGATGGAGCTTGAAATATGCAAGAGGTATCTGCAGAGCTAGGTTCAAAATGGTTCAAATGGCTCTGAGCACTATGGGGCTTAACATCTGTGGTCATCAGTCCGCTACAACTTAGAACTACTTAAACCTAAGTAACCTAAGGACATCACACACATCCACGCCCGAGGCAGGATTCGAACCTGCTACCGTAGCAGTCGTGCGGTTCCGGACTGAGGGCCTAGAACCGCTCGGCCACAGAGGCCGGCTGCTGAGCTAGGAAGTCGTTTCATGTTGCTGCTTGTCATCCACGGTGCTTCTTGTTTCAATACAACAAGATTAAACATTTCCAATCGTGACTTCTGCCACATCCTGCACAGAATGTAGGAGGCATTATTCCCACCTATTTTGTTCAGCTGAACAGTAATTTTAGTCGCCTGCACATCCAGGCATATAGTGCGCTTCATGCCTATTTGAATTTGGTTGCACGCCACCACCACGGGACTGCAGGCGGCCAGCAGAATACCAGGAACTATGGAGGAAAGGCATGCACCAGAATAAGAAGCGAAATGGCAGTCGACTTTGTACTCACGTCGACGACGACTCCGGGCAGCTGGAAGATCTGCGCCGGCGGCGTGTCCCTGGGCACGAAGCGGTAGAACTCGCGGCCGTCCTTGTACCACTTGACCGAGTAGAGCGACTCGCCCTCCAGGTCGTAGTGGCACTCGAGGCGCGCGTTCTGGTGCAGCACCGTGTGCATCGGGATCCTCACCTCCACCAGCTGCAGGCCCCATGTCCCTGTAACAGCCGCGCCAAAAATGTTACCTCACGTTCTGCTAAACCATCAAAACATTAGGTGCAGCCACTCCTTGACCAAAATGGTACTGTAACAGAGGATGACAGACTAAAGACCAGAGTTCTAAATGTCTTTTTCCAAAGCTGTTTCACAGAGGAAGACTGCATTGTCCTTCCTTCTCTAGATTGTCACACAGATGACAGAACGGTAGATGTCGAAACAGATGACAGGGGGATAGAAAAACAATTAAAATCGCTCAAAAGAGGAAAGGCCGCTGGACCTGATGGGATACCAGTTCGATTTTACACAGAGTACGCAAGGAACTTGCCCCCCCCCCCCCCCCCTTTTCTTGCAGCAGTGTATCTTAGGTCTCTAGAAGAATGTAGCATTCCAAAAGATTGGAAAAGGGCACAGGTTATACCCGTTTTCAAGAAGGGTCGTCGAAGAGATGTGCAGAACTATAGACCTAAATCTCTGACATAGATCAGTTCTTGAATTTTGGAACACGTATTATACTCGAGTATGATGACTTTTCTGGAGACTAGAAAGCTACTCTGTAGGAATCAGCATGGGTTTCGAAGAAGACGATCGTCTGAAACCCAGCTCTTTCTATTCGTGCACGAGACTCAGAGGGCCATAGACACGGGTTGCCAAGTAGATGCCGTGTTTCTTGACCTCCGCAAGGCGTTTGATACAGTTCCCCACAGTCATTTACTGAACAAAGTAACAGCATATGGACTATCAGACCAATTGTGTGCCGGCCGAGGTGGCCGAGCGGTTCTAGGCGCTATAGTCTGGAACCGCCCGACCGCTACGGTCGCAGGTTCGAATCCTGCCTCGGGCATGGATGTGTGTGATGTACTTAGGTTAGGTTTAAGTAGTTCTTCGTTGTAGGGGACTGATGACCTCAGATGTTTAAGTCCCATACTGCTCAGAGCCATTTGAACCATTTGAACCAATTGTGTGATTAGAGTGAAGAGTTCCTAGATAACAGAACGCAGCATGTTATTCTCAATGGAGAGAAGTCTTCCGAAGTAAGAGTGATTTCAGGTCTGCCGCAGGGGAGTGTCGTAGGACCGTAGGAAAGTATGAGAGAAGAAATTGAAAGAAAAAGATTAAGATGGTATGGGCATGTTAAGAGGATGCATGTGCAAAGACTCCCCAAAATTATGGAAGAACTAAAGATGGATGGGAAAAGACCTAGAGGGCGCCCAAGAACGCGGTGAAAAATGGGAGTGAGAATATCTGTTGAAAGGAGAGGTGTGACTTGGCAGCAAGTGGAGGAAGAAAAGTGGTGGGAGGACCGAGACAAATGGAGAGGACTCGTCAGCACCCAGACCCGGCAGTAGCTGGAGCGGGATTCGGATATAGATAGATAGATAACATGTCAGCAACTGAAAGCAGTTAATTCCATAAATTATCTGGGAGTACGCATTAGGAGTGATTTAAAATGGAATGACCACATAAAATCAATCGTCGGTAAAGCAGATGCCTGACTTGAGTCATTGGGAGAATCCTAAGGAAATGCAGTCCGAAAACAAAGGAAGTAGGTTACAGTACACTTGTTCGCACACTGCTTGAATACTACACGCCGGTGTGGGATTCGTACCAGATAGAGTTGATAAAAGAGATAGAAAAGACCCAACGCAGAGCAGCGCGATTCGTTACAGCATCATTTAGTAATCGCGAAAGCGTTATAGAGATGACAGATAAACTCCAGTGGAAGACTCTGCAAGAGAGACACTCAGTACCTCGGCACGGGCTTTTGTTGAAGTTTCGAGAACATACCTTCACTGAGGAGTCAAGCAGTATATTGCTCCCTCCTACGTATATCTCGCGAATAGACCATGAGGATAAAATCAGAGAGATTAGAGCCCACACAGAGGCATACCGACAACCTTTCTTTCCACGAAGAATACGAGACTGGAATAGAAGAGAGAACCAATAGAGGTACTCAAGGTACCTTCCGCCACACACCGTCTGGTGGCTTGCGGAGTATGGATGTACATGTAACTAAAGAACTACTACAGGTCACGGCAAATACACTCTAAGACAAAAAAATAAATAAATAAAAAAACGGTATGCATCACGAAGTAATTATCCGAAGTGAACGGAAATCGGTACACGTGATGTACAAACAATTGATTGCACTTTCAGGAAAAATAGAGAAATTATTCAAGAGAAAAAGCTTAACAAATTCAGTTAATAAATGACGCGTTGGTCCACCTCTGGCTCTTACGCATGCAGTTATCGGCTTGGCATTGATTGTTAGAGTTATAGGACGTCCTGATGAGGGATACTGCGCTAAATTCTGTCCAACTGGAGCGGTAAATTGTCAAAATCCCGAGCTAGGCGAAGGACCTCAGATAATGCTCCAAACGGTCCATTTGACAGTGTCAAACTGCGTACGTTCCACGAAGAAATGCTTCACAGGATCATTGCCGCGACAGGTTTATGTCTTGAATTCCTCCGTCGTCATCCTGAGGACGTATTTCAGGAGACCGTTATGTACTTCTGCTGTACAAGTTACATCATTGAGACGTCACGGACTCATGGAACCTCCATATGCTATCAGAGATTACATCGATGTCTGTGATTGACGATTACTGGCAGCGATACTGATCTCGTTAGATGTTAGATGACTCACTTATTTCTCTGTTGCCTTTCAGAATCAGGCAGCCCTTTCTATGCGGTACTTAAGGTAAAGGCACTGGCCGGGTTAAAACTGTTGTTACCACACGCTGATATCAACTGCTTCATTGATGACATAACTCCAAAAGGTAGGTGCATTGGATAATACAGTCACGTGACAAAAGTCATGAAACAGCAACATGCCCATATACAGATGAGGGCAGTGTCGCATACCCAAGGTATAAAGGACAGATCATTGGCAGAACTGTTATTTGTTCCCATTTGATTCGTGTGAAAAGGTTTCCTGCGTGATTGTGAACATACGACGGTAATCAACAGACAATGAATGCAAAGTGGTAGTTGCAGCTAGAAGCATGGGATATTCCACATCGGAAAACGTTTGGAAATTCAATATCCCGAGATCCACAGTGTCACGAATGCGTCGAGAATACAAGATTTCCGTCAGTACCCCCCGCCACGGACGACGCAATGGCCGCTAGCCTTCACTTAACGACCGAGAGTAGTGGCGTTTGGATAGTACAAAATGGTGGAGATGGCTCCAATCACTATAGGACTTAACATCTGAGGTCATCAGTCCTCTAGAACTTAAAACTACTTAAACCTAACTAACCTAAGGACATCACACACATCCAAGCCCGAGGCAGGTCTCCAAGCTGCGACCGTAGCAGCAACGCGGTTCCGGACTGAAGCGCCTAGAACCGCTCGACCACATCGGCCGGCGTTTTGTTAGTATTGTGGTTGCTAACATACGAGCAACATTGCATGATATAACCGCAGACATCAATGTGGGACATAGATGATTGTGACCTTTATGATTGCGTGGCGAAATTTGGGGTAATTGGCTGTGACAACAGGCGACCGAAGCGACTGCCTTTGCTGACAGCACGACATCGCCAGTAACAATTCTCCTGGGCTCGTGGTCACACCGGTTGGAGCCTAGATGAGTGGAAAACGATGGCCTGGTTAGGTGAGTCCCAATTGCAATTGGTAATATGGTAGGGTTCGAGTGTGCAGCAAACCCCATGAAGCCACGGACCCAAATTATAAACAAGGCACTGTGAAACTGTTGGTGGCTCCATACTGTTATGGGCTGTGTTTACATGGAATGGATCATCCGGTCTAACTGAAGCGATCATTCACTGGAGAGAGCTATGTTCGGCTACTTGGAGACCATTTGTAGCCATTCATTGATTTCATGTTCCCAGACAAATATGGATTTCTTATGGAGGACAATGTGCCACGTCATCCGACTACAACTATTGGCGATTGGGCTGAAGAACATTCTAGACAAGTCGAGCGAGTAACTTAGCTACCTAGATCGCCAGACATGAGTCCCATCGAACACATATGGGACATAACCGAGAGTTCAGTTCGTGCATAAAATTCTACACCGGCTGCACTTCCGCAATTATCGACGGCTTCTATGGGCAGCATGGCTCAATATTTCAGCAGGGGACTTCGAACGAGCTGTTGAGACCGTACCACGCAGAGCTCCTGCATTACGCCGGGAAACGAGATCCCCGACAGGGTTTCAGAAGATACGCCATGCCATTCGTCATCTCAGTGTCACAAAAAGGGCTCTAAAGTGATCGTTTCATTCAATATTTTGACCAACTCCTTATCTTCATCGTCTTTTTTGAGTTACGGTGTCCACGTTTCTTTTTTGCTAGGGCCACCATTGTTTAATTCATTTAAATGAGTAAGTTATCCATCGAAAGACAGCTGTAATTAAATTCACGTGATCGTGTTTATCGGTTCATTCAGAGATCCACAGTGGCATGTCGTTGCTCGGACGTAACGTCAGATGGTCAATGTATCCAGTATCACATTCACAAGTTACTTTATAAATTTCAGAAACACCGAGACCAACGCTATCTTTTACTGGTCACAGCATCTCTTTCATTATCCTGGAATTTATAAAATACGCACGTTTTATCGAGGATCGCTGAAAGATGACAGTAACAACCAGATATATCAGGGCCCGAAGGCATTACAGCGGATAACTTCTGGTAATTAAAAAGGTCTGGTACACAGAAGTCGATAGAGAAAGGAAGGAGCCTTATGTCTCGTGGTAGAGGCACGCTACACTGCCTCTGTGGCAATATGCGGGGGTGTGAGGCGTCTGAAGGAAGTGAGTGTGACGTGCAGTCAAACAGGCGGTGCGGCTGCGTAGCTTATTACGGGAAGCGGCCATCGATCGGTGCGAGCCCCGCCTGTCATCGTGACCTTAACAACGCGGCCTTGCTTCCCTTCCCTTCCTTTCCGCCTTCCCGTCTGCCAGACGGGATCAATTTGAGGCCCGCCGCCGCCCTGTCACCTCGGCGACCGCAGCTGGTGAAGCTGCCACCATCCGCCGACCCAAGCACGTCGCCACGGAGACGCGCTATAGCCACCGCTACTTGCCAGCACTGGTTGTTCGCGAGAGCTGAACTCTGGGACGGGGCAGAAAACATCGCACAAGTTGAATCACTGCGGCAAGAATTGAATACAGCCGATGGGCGTGACACAGATACGAGTTGAGGTGCGCAGGGTGGGAAGTTACCCGTTGCCAGGAGTTCCTTTTGTGGACACCGAGCCCGTTCTCCGCGACATGTTGCACTGCAGCGACGGAAGAAACACACGATAGGAACAGACGGTCTTGGTGGTCCAGCGTCAGTCCTTTCTGGAGTCATGGGTGCAGGTACCTTACGATGTAACATTCAGTCGATGAAGGAGTCATTGGAGAGGGACGGAATACGTAAATGGCTTGGCGTATAGGATGAGCAGCAATCGGAGGTTGTTCGCTGGTTATGCTGTGGTGTACGGTGTATATTTTACTATAGGCAAATATACACTGAAGCACATTGTAGAGACCTACTTCTTGGAAACAGCGTAAAGAACGATTATAAGTGAAGACATGTTTCATCCGAATGGACAACATGTTGCAAAACGCCTGTGTGTCAGAAAAGGTTACGTAACGGCCCAAGTAGTTACAGGAAATCGGCAGCGATCCCTTTGGTTGAAGACTGTACTCGACATAACTTAAATATCTGATGGCGAGAGAAAGAAGTCACAAACAGGATGAAGAGCAAGAAGGACACCGAGCAGGAAGGCCGGTAATGGTCATTATCTTCGCAATCAAACCAATATGCGAAAAACACACGAAGATTGCACTGGCGATGCATGTTGCATTGTTTAACCTAGAGAAAGGATGTGATAAAGCACCCGCCAAGAAACTGTGGGAAAAGCCGAAGAGTGTATGGCTGGATAAAAGGGTGCCAAGGGCTGTTAGGAAATTATATGAACTTAAAGCTGCGCGAGTTTAGGAAGAGTTGGACTGAAAAATTGGAGGTGAATAAGGGTCTGCTGCACGAACGTATGCTGTCTCTGATCCTCTTTAAGCTGTATCTAACAGCAATTCGGCAGACTTGGAATAGAAAGTGCCAGATAATGGTACTGGCGGTAGAAAACAACAAGATATTTAACCTGCATTTATCAGAGCTTACTAGCAGAAGATGAAGGTGAAATGAGGTATACGGTACGAAACCGTAAACACGAAGACAATACAGCTAGCCTGAGAATGAACAAGAAGAATTTTGTGTACCTGCCAGTTGCTATCGGAGAAGTAAATAATTTTGTGGTAAAAGAAAAAAAAGTTTGGGTGTGGAGAAGGCAAATTACCTTCGGATATAATTTCATGAGCAGGGCTTGAGTAATAGTGAAATGGCTAGTACGATTAATAAAGTGCAAACTGTAACAAGCAGCGGTGAAGTCTCCTCTGTGGAAGAAAAATAGGTACCTACTTAGTTAGCTAATTTAATTTTACATGGATCATTTTGATCGATAAATCGTAGTGACATGGAACGAGTCATTTTACATCCACATCTCAAACTAATTTCTAAACATGGGTGCAAGATGAATATTTATAAAATTTTCTTTCTTCCTACCCACCAATTTATACACACTACAATAACGGAAATTCTTCTATGGAATGTAAGGAGCTGTCAAGGATAAACATTTTCAGTTTGTTTTCAAATATTATTTTGTTCCTTGTCAGACATTTTATATCACCAGGTAAATGAAGAAATATTTTTGTTATAGCATTCTGCACCACTTTTATGGAAAATACAACCTTACCGTGGTGGTGTAATGAATGTCATTTTTCCTTCTGGTATAGTAATTACGTACATCACAGTTCATTTTGGACTATAGCGGATTATCTGCAATTAACTTCATGAAGGATTAAATATAGTCCGAAGCAGTAACCAGAATACACAATTCCTTTAACAGATATCTACAAGATGATCGTGGGCGAGCACCAGATATTACTCTTACAGCACGGTTTTGACCAACAAAAATGAATTATCCCACAGTATTATTCCGAACGACATTATTGAATCAAAATATGCAAAATATTCCAGCTTACTGATTTGCTTCTACCCAAGAATTGTTATGACTCTAAGTGCAAATGTGACTGAACTAAATTGTTTTAGAAGTTCAAAAGTATGCCTTTTCAAGTTCAATTTATCATTAATAGGAACACCTAAGATTTTTAAAGTTTCCACCCTGTTTATTATTTTCTCCCCGTGTGGTACATTGATAATTGGTATAGTATCCCTGGATGTGCAGAAATGCACATGATGTGTCTTTTTGAAATTGAGGGTGGGACCATTCGCAGTAAACAAGTCAATGATACTTTTAAGCACATTGTTTTTATTTTTTCTGTTTCTGTATGTATGTTTGCGTTAATTACAATACTACTGTCATCTGCAAAAAGAACTAATTCTGCTTGTTGTATATTAGACGGAAGATAGTTTACGTATGTGAGAAACAACAGCGCATGTCAGATTGTGCCCTGTTGAGCCCCATACGTCATTTTTTCCCAGTATGAATGGCGTCCCCATATTGTAATGGCTCAATCACTGGGTACAACTTTCTTCATTCTTTGGTCCGTTATGGCATTATCCATTAGGTGCCCATAGTAATCAACCCCATAAAACTTTAATTTATCTTAGATACTACTCTAACGCACAGAGTAGCAGAAAATACCGAACTATGCTCTTTTATTATGTAATGCATGTAAAAACAGGTGAATGAATACGTTGGTGGCATTGGCAGTAAAGTAACTCTTCTGAAACGGTAATGGTGATTTGCTGAGGATATTATTGATGCTACAGTATGATACTAATCCAGAATAAATCGTCTTCTCAAACAGATGGAAACTGATGTCAGCAATGAAACAGGCCACTGGTTATTGACATCTCTCTTATCACCTTTCATAAATGTGGATTTAACAGTGGCGTACTTCCGTCTCTTTGTAAAAATGCCCTGATTTAGTGATGTATTACATATTTCAGATAAGTCTAGGCTTATTATATGGGAACAGATCATTAGTACTCTATTGGAAGCATCATCAAAAACCGGATGACCTTTTATTTTTCAAAGAACGGATAATTTTTTTTTTAATTTCAGAAGGATCAGGACAACATGGCAGAGGGGGATGATGATGATGATGATGATGGGGCACTCAACTGCGCAGTCTTCACTGCCCCTACAAAGTCCTAATTTTTATACAGTCCAATTTCTTTTCACAATCCAATTTTGTCACTGACACACATGATGATGATGAAATGATAAGGAGAATACAAACACCCAGTCCCTGGGCAGAGAAAAATCCTAAACAAAGCCGGGAATCGAACCCGAGACCCCGTGATCGAGAGGGAGCAGACTGTAATCCGAAACGTAATTTTCTACGGAGCAAAGGCCTGGCACGTTAGGAATATAGACAGAGAGAGAGAGGGAGAGAGAGAGAGACACCGACAGACAGATAGAAAAACAGAGAGGGAGGGAGAGAGAAAAGTGTTTATTACGTAAACTGGAGCTGAAGCTGTACTAGGGTGGGTAAGATAAAACAAGTGATGTAACCCGAAAAAAATGGTTCAAATGGCTCTGAGCACTATCAGACTTAACATCTGAGGTCATCAGTTCCCTAGTACTTAGAACTACTCAAACCTAACTAACCTAAGGACATCAAGACATCCATGCAAGAGGCAGGATTCTAACCTGCGACCGTATCGGTCACGCGGTTCGAGACTGGAGCGCCTAGAACTGCTCGGCCAAAATAGGCCGGCCGTAACCCTACAAAGGATGAAAGGGGACAGTGGTATCTATGACAGCATCTAACAAGAACGGCAGCTTTGGTCTGGACATGTAAGTCCGACGAATGAAGACAGACTACGAGATAGTGTGCAACGATGGATGCTATCCCAGCGGAAGAAAGATGGTGGTGATGGGCTGGGGAAAGAGGGGGGGGGGGGGAGGCGCCCAGGGCGCGACTGCAAAGACGATGTGGGGAGACAATGGAAGCCATGAACATGAAAATTGCTCAAAATGAAGACAGTAGAAGATGGCGACTGTGGCTGAAAAGTGGTGCCAGCCGTGGGTAGTCAGGAGACATTTACATCACTGGCCATTAAAATCGTTACACCAAGAAGAAATGCAGATAATGAACGGGTATTCATTGAACAAATATATTATACTAGAACTGACACGTGATTACATTTTCACGCAATTTGGGTGAATAGATCCTGAGAATTAAATACTCAGAAGAACCACCTCTGGCTGTAATAACGGCCTTGATACGCCTGGGCATTGAGCCAAACAGAGCTTGGATGGCGTGTACAGGTACAGCTGCCCATGCAGCTTCAACACGATACCACAGTTCATAAAAAGTAGTGTCTGGAATATTGTGACGAGCCAGTTGCTCGGCCACCATTGACCAGACGTTTACAGATGGTGAGAGATCTGGACAATGTGCTGGACAGGGCAGCAGTCGAACATTTTCTGTATCCAGAAAGGCCCATGCAGGCCCTGTAACACGCGGTCGTGCATTATCCTGCTGAAATGTAGGATTTCGCGGGGATCGAATGAAGGGTAGGGCCACCGGTCGTAACACATCTCAAATGTAACGGCCACTGTTCAAAGTGACGTCCATGCGAACAAGAGGTGACCGAGACGTGTAACCCCATACCATCACGGCGGGTGATACGCCAGTATGGCGATGACGAATACACGCTTCCAATGTTCGTTCACCGCGATGTCGCCAAACACGGATGTGACCATCATGATTCTGTAAACAGAACCTGGATTCATCCGAAAAAATGACATTTTGCCATTCGTGCACCCAGGTGGGTCGTTGAGTACACCATCGCAGGCACTCCTGTCTGTGATGCACCATCAAGGGTAACCGCAGCCATGGTCTCCGAGCTGATAGTCCATGCTGCTGCAAACGTTCTCGAAGTGTTCGTGCAAACGGTTGTTGTCTTGCAAACGTTCCCATCTGTTGACTTAGGGATCGAGACGTGGCTGCACGATCTGTTACAGGCATGTTGATAAGATGCCTGTCATCCCAACTGCTAGTGATATGAGGCCGTTGGGATCCAGCACGGCGTTCCGTATTACCCTCCTCAACCCACCGATTCCTTATTCTGCTAACAGTCATTGGATCTCGACCAACGCGAGCAGCAATGTCGCGATACGATAAACCGCAATCGCGATAGGCTATAATCCGACCTTTACACGAGGCATCGCAACAACGTTTCACCAGGAAACGCCGGTCAACTGCTGTTCGTGTATGAGAAACCGGTTGGAAACCTTCCTCGTGTCAGCACGTTGTAGGTGTCGCCACCGGCGCCAACGTTGTGTGAATGTTATGAGAAGCTAATCATTTGCATATCACAGCATCTTCCTCATGTCGGTTAAATTTCGCGTCTGTAGGACGTCATTTTCTTGGTGTAGCAATTTTAATGGCTAGTAGTGTAATAAACAGTCCAGATGACAAAACCGGTCGGATTGTGGGCACAAGTAATTAGAAAATCATATTCCTTGTAAGAAAATCGAAATTCCTCCTCCGTCCCTCCACCCTCCCTCCTTTCCCTTGTGAAAAGTATTATCCTTGAAAGCAGGAACTGTAGGGATGGACAGGGCGCGCGCGTGCACAAAATGGATAGCGCGTCTATGTCGCTACTTCAAAGTCGTTAGTCACACTGGCCAGCAGAGGGAACGAGTAATCCAAGTGCGTTGACGGAACACGGCCTGGTCTCCACACACAACTCGCCCTTAATTCCACCTCCCTCCCTCTCTCTGTCTCTCTCTCTCTCCCTCTTCTTCTCCCTCTCGCTCGCTCGGCACACGCGTCGGCCGCTTCTCCATCTCACTCCCGCTGAGGCACAAACGAGTCCTCGCCGTCCGGTGCACGGTGGCCGCGCGAGTGCCCTCCGTCCGGCAGGAGTTGCAGAAAAGGGAGGCTGTGTCGCCTCGCCGGCGCAGTGCTACCAACACTCCCCCGTGGGACGCAGCAGAGCCCGTCGCGCCTCCCCCGGCCACAGCTGAAACAGCGGCGCGCCGGACACAACCGCAGCGTAACGAAGGCCTAACGTCGTTAATCCAGATTGCTCTTCGCGGTCCGGCCACTAATTAACGCACGCAGCCCTAACAACTCGCTGCGACCGAGCACTTGGCGCGCGCTCCCGACAGGCCTACGGCACTCCCCGCCGCCCCCATTCCCCCACCACCTGGGCGTGTTTTTATCATGGTAATATTATGGTGATGGCGCACTCGTAGTTCCATGGCGGTGTTAATGAGTGCTGTGCGCTGATGAGGCGGAACTTGCGGGCACCCAGCCACCTGCCGGGCCGTCCGGTTGCGCAGAGCGACTGGAGGGCACAATTAACGGCAATTTGTCGTGCAGCACACCCACCCGGGCGGGCCGTCACGTTCCTGCTGAGAGCTCCCCCACACCCCACACGTATACCCCCTGCGACACCCCTCCTACTCCCCCCCCCCCCTCCCCTACACCGTGCGATCGCCCCAAATTTGCGGCGTTTACACGAGCAGTCGTTTGATCGCGTTACAGTTTTCGCGCGATCGCTGTTACAGCCACCTGCGCAGTCCGAGTCAAATTACTCGTGACGACAAATATTGACCGGTTCTCATCGCAGGAGAGCAAATCCATGTCTAAATTAAAAACCGAATAAAAGCTACCACAGTGGAAAGCAAATTTGGAAACCACCAGAGCGAGAAATATCTCTCTTAATAACACCGGAAGATCAGACCAATTCTGATAGAGTCTGCTGAGATCGGCGATGAAAGTCCTACAGTATTAATTCTATCTACTATAAACGTGACACCACCTACTTTACCTGATTGCTTCTTTGATGCATTTTTCCTTTTTCAAATCATGTGAAGCAGGTGTTACGTCAAAATTAAACCTGAATAAATGTTAAAACTGAATAAATATTACCACAGTGAAAAGTAATTGACCTCTCTTATTATCACAGAAGATCAGGTCAGTTCTAACAAATTCCCTTCTGATCGGCATTGAAATTCTTACAGTGTTTCGGAGCATCAACCAGCAAAAATGTGGATACGTCATTAAAAGAACGTCATTTACGTGATTGCACGTTTGCTTTATTGACGCTGCTTCAGCTTTATTCTATCGTCCACCAATGCACTGCCCTTTTATGTCTTGTGTACGCGATAGTACCGCCTACTGTATATGTGCGTATCGCTATCCCATGACTTCTCAGTGTATTTTACGGGAATGTACGTAAGAAATTTCTCTAAATCTGCGAGTGTATACAACCACAACAAGGCATCTAAAGTGTCGAATTTGTCAACTAGTATTGTGCTAAGGTTTTCTATAATATTTAAACAAGCGGACATCATTATTCGAATGCATTTCATAATAAAATAAACTATGCCACTCGATAGGTGAGATCAGAATAGGACGAACGAACTTGATTGTAACGCATAACAGTGATACAAACAGTAATATTAAAACCTCTTGTATTCAGAAGTTCAGAGACAGGCAATTAAGAAGTATTCTGTGTAACATTCAGTAAAAAATCAGAACTGCGAAGGAACAGTGTGCTGAAGTAAACTGTTTGGCGTTTCCAGAGGATTTGTCTGTATTTTCTCGAAATCTAGTACATTCAGAAATATATAACAGTCTCATGGAACTAACAGTCAGTAGAGCAGGTTAAAGATTACCCGTAGAAAAAAAGTTAATGCTTCCATGAGAAACGTGCCACAAATAAACAAAGAGTAATCAAGCAGAAAAAGTCAAAAAGTAAAATTACCTAGAGAGGTAATCCAAGAAAAATGGATTTAAAATTTTTGCTATAAATGGAAGGATACGCAAAATGGAGAGCGTTTACGGGAAAACTTAGAATATTTGCAAATCAACTACTTCTCGAGAAATGTAAAAGTAATGAGCTTTGAAATCATAATGGCTCTCTGCAAAGGACTACCTACGAAGGAATTATAAATTAGGATCAGTACAAATATTGAAGAGAAGAATCATGGCACTATTAAGTACAATAATAAGCAAACAACTGGAACATAAGAAGCAATGACATCAGTAACAAACTATAACAATAAATTACAGAAAACCGATAATTTTTTGAATATTTATGCACGATGAACGACAGTGGGGTGCCCAAACAGATCTTCAAATATCTACAGGAAAATAAATTAGCCGCAAGCAGCACCCGTTTTAAATATATAATATGAAGCAGACGAAGCAACAGATAGTGATATTTTCAGAAGAAAAGTGTTGAATTAAGAAATCTTGCATGGCATAACTACTAAGGAAACAGTGGTGAACACTCGTGAAAAAAGAAAAGGGCGTAGCAGAAAGATAAAGCCTTTTGGAAGATAGCTATATTAAATGAGAGCGGCCTATAACTGATACAGTGTACTTGATAGGATATTACTGCCTAGTCATTATCAGCAAAGCTCTATGCACAAGGCATGCGATCCAGCTAACTTGTGCATGTTAAGTGTGAGCACACTGGACGAAGCGAAAAAAACTTTTAAATCAAATCAGGATACCAAATTATCGTCGAACAAAATAATTTTAAAATACGTCTCAGACTTTAATAAGTTATTTAAATCATTTCTCATACACTTCGTCTCAATATTCAACCTTTGGCAACACTTATAAAACCGCCCAGGTCGAGCGTGTACCAGCAGCTTCACACACTTCTACCTCCTCGTCTCTGTAGAAGTATTCCAAAATCTTAACCATTCTCTCTATCTTTGCTGAAGCTCAAGGAAGGCGAGTTTCAGCAAAAGACGAGTTACGGGTAGACGTTTCCTCATGTTCATTTCAAGTAATTTTGAGTGAATCTTTGCTGCTGTTTTGAACTTGTTTCTGTTACTAGTAATTCTGATGAATTTTTCATCACTTTTAGTTGTTTTATTAGGTCGTCGTGATCGTGGAAGATCCTTATTGCTACCTGTTGTCCTCTGGCGGTAAAGGTCGTATCGCATTGCCACAACAGACTCACCACTCACCACACTGTTTCGAATTTTTGGCATAGATAAATCTGCCACTCTGACCACAGGACGATTGTCTGTGGACACCCCCAATCTTGGAGCCACAATAACGAGGTGCACAATTTGAACTGTCATGGAGGAACTGAAACGTAGTAACAATCCGCTGAGGTGGATAGCTCCTAATATCGTGTCGGACCTCCTTTTACCCGCTGTAATGCAGTAACTGGACGTGAAATGGAACAAGTCGTTGAAAGCCCCTTCAGAAATATTGAGCCACGCTGCCTCTATAACCGTTCATAATCTGGAAAGTGTTGCCGGTGCACCATTTTGTGTCCTAACTGACCCCTCGAATGTGTCTCATAAATGTACGATAGGATTCTTGTCGGGCGATCAGCGTGGACAAGTTCGCTCGAATTGTCCAGAATGTTCTTCAAACCAGTTACGAACAACTGCGGCCAGGTGACATGGCGCACTGCCATCCATAAAACATTAAGTTTATGGATAAGTGCAAATGGTTTCCAAGTAGCCGAACTTAATCCGGACCCACTCCATTCCACGTAAACACAGCCCACACTATCATGGAGCCACCACCATCTTGCTCAGTGCCTTGTTGACAACTAACTTCGTTCCATGGCTTCGTGGTGTCTGTGGCACACTCGAACCTTGCCATCAGTTCTTACTAACTGAAAACTAGACTTATCTGACCAGGCCATGGTTTTATAGTCGTCTAGGGTACAATCCATACGTTCGCGAGCCGAGGATAGCCGCTGCAGGATATGTTGTGCTGGTAGCGAAGGCCCGTGGATCTGTACTGCCACTGCGCATTCCGTTTTGATTTACTGATCTAACGGACTCATTCCCGCGGTTACTTCACGCAGTGTTGCTTGGCTGTTAGCACTGACAACTGTAAGCAAAAGCCGCTGCTCTTGGTCGTTAAGTGAAATCTGATATTCTCGACACGTTCTTCACACTGAGTATCTTGGAATACTGAACAGCCAAAAGACTTCCGAAATGGAAATGTCCCATGCGTCTAGCTTCATCTACGATTCCGTGACCTGAGTCTGTTCATTCCCGTCGTGCAGCCGTAATCACTTCGGAAACCTTTTAAGACAAATCACCTGAGTATAAATGACAGCTCCACCAATGCACTGCCCTTTTGCACCTTGTTTGCGCGATTCAACCACCATCGTTGTTATGCGTATGGCTATCCCATGACTTCTGTCACCTCAGAGCACAGTACTTACCGTACTAATGAATGAAGTTGGGCTGCGGATATCATAATACTACAAAGAACAGAAGCGCTGTATGGAATAAGCAGAAAATAAAGCAGAATTACCAGAAGAGGTTGAAACATCCATTTAGAAAAATTTATGAATTATTGTGCTGATAAACCTCTTTCAAACAGCTGAGCAAAACTGAACTTACTCAGACATTACTCTCTTTTCTTATTCTGATCAAGACTAAACTGACACACAATATTTTCAGCGCAACGCAATCTGACTTTCAAAAATCCCCACAAAAGAATGGCCCTGTCTAACAATAACCTATACCTTTCATGAATCACTTACCTCACAAAAATCTTCGTTACTAGAACTACTTCAATGCAGCGAGCGCCACTACTGTCAGCTAAATAAAAGATTCAATCTACTGAAGGCACTAACTACTGATAGGCATAGCCAGCAACTGAAAGATTTTGATAAAGAACAAACAATATATTTACCTTAATAATGTTCCAAAGTCTCATATATATATATATATATATATATATATATATATATATATATATATATATATATATATATATATATATGGGAGGGGCTAGTGTAATTGTTTAATACGAAAATGCACGGGAGTATGTTTTTTAACACAAACCTAGGTTTTTTAAATGGAACCACGTTAGTTTTGTTAGTACATCTGAACATATAAACAAATGCGTAATCAGTGCCGTTTGTTGCATTGCAAAATGTTAATTACATCCGGAGATATTGTAACCTAAAGTTAACGCTTGAAACCTCCGACGTTCAGTTGCTTGTTGTAACAAACACGGGCCACGGTCGGCGAGCAGCATCTGCACGGACATGTTTACGATGACGACCGTGTTTACGAGTGTCGCTCTAGTGGACTGTTGTGGTTTGGTCTAGCTGTCTCAGTGTCCGCATGTAGCGCTTGTTGCTATTGTTATTCTCCATTCGTCTCCGCACGCAGACAAACTGTAGTACACCTTGTTACCAGACGTCTGTGACAGTGTAGTGTTGTAGGAACTGTGACATTGGTGTATTCGAACTCTGAAAAGACTGAGATGATGCTAATGTATGGCGAGTGTCGACCAAATGCACATGAAGTCTGCAGGGTGTATGCAGAATGGTACCCAGACAGAGAGCATCCAACGTGCCGCACATTGCAAAACATCTACCGCCAACTGTATGCAACAGGTATGGTCGCAGCACGCAAACGGGTCCGTAACAGGCCCGTCACAGGAGAAGCGGGTGCAGTTGGTGTGTTAGCTGGTGTTGCCATGAACCCACACATGAGTACACGGGACATTACGAGAGCCGGTGGACTGAGTCAAAGTAGTGTCATGCGCACACTGCATCGTCACCGCTTTCACCCGTTTCATGTGTCGCTACATCAACAATTACATGGTGATGACTTTAATCATCGAGTGCAATTCTGTCAAAGGGAATTAACAGAGAATGCGTTGCAGTTCTACCTGTTTACCGATGAAGCAGGTTTCACAAACCACGGGGCAGTGAATCTACGGAACATGCATTACTGGTCCGTGGACAATCCTCGCTGGCTCAGACAGGTAGAGCGACAGCGACCGTGGACTGTAAATTTATGGTGCGGAATCATTGGCGACCACCTCATTGGTCCTCACTTCATTGCAGGGGCCCAAACAGCTGCAACATACATCGCGTTTCTACAGAATGATCTGCCAACGTTGCTCGAAAATGTCCCACTGGAAACGCGTCAACGTATGTGGTACCAGCGTGATGATGCACCTGCACATTCCGCAATTAACACTAGGCTGACCCTTGACAGGATGACAACCCCAGAGGATATGATACAACGTATTGTGGCAGCCTGCGGCGACATTACACCAGATGTACTGAGGCGTGTACGACATTCATTACGCCAGAGATTGCAATTGTGTGCAGCAAATGATGGCCACCACATTGAACATCTATTGGCATGACATATCGGGACACACTCTATTCCACTCCATAATTGAAAACGGAAACCACGTGTGTACGTGTACCTCACCCCTCAAGGTAATGTACATGTGCGTCAGTGAAAAAGACCAATAAAAAGGTGTTAGCATGTTGACGTAATGTGCTGTTCCAGTCTCTTCTGTACCTAAGGTCCAACACCTTTCCCTTTGGATCCCTAGGTCATTCGGTGCTCTCCGATACACACGATCGAACAGCGGAGGAGTGGTACTCAAGCGTCAACTTTAGGTTACAATATTTCCGGATGTAATTAACATTTTACAATGCAACAAACTGCACTGATTACGTATTTGTTTATATGTTCAGATGTGCTAACCAAACTAACGGGGTTCCATTTTAAAAAACGTAGGTTTGTGTTAAAAAACATACTTCCGTGCATTTTTTATGGTTTGTATTAACCAATTACACTAGCCCCTCTCCTCACGTTCGGTCTGTGGAATCGATTCGTCAATATTATGCCATTTCTCTCCCACATCCACCACTGCTGACGGCTCACCTCCAACTGCGCAACGCTACGCCCCGTTCACATCCAACTGCCCAACACTACAATAGCAAAATTTCCAACAATACAAGGCAGCCAAAGACTGCACACAGCGCAGTCAGTGATTTTCATACAGAGCTTTAGCTGACGTTACCAACATAAAAACCTAAACAGGCTACTTTCAAGGTATTACCAGCCTACATTATTATTACACCTGCGAGTGAGTGCAGGTTAGTCCACTTGTGAGTTTTTGTCGTGATATATCACGAGGACACGCTGAACCACTTGACAGAATATCTAAAACTGTCCTTAAAACATTTAGAATGCGATATGCTTTCCTTGCTCACCTCTGCAATTGTTTACTGTCGTATCACCGCATGGTTTCCGTAGCGGCCACGGGAGGTCAAAGGCAATAATAACGGGGTAGACTAGTAACTATTTTGTATGTACGAAACAGTCCTCTGATTAGTCAACGGTGGTCATGGTGTTATATAGCACCTACAGCGAATGTGATGTCAGTCATTAGGCTTAATGAAATTAATGATCGGTAGTTTATAACAATTTTAAAGACGGTAGTTTATAACAATTTTAAAGACGGTTAACAATAAGTGATGCAGGCATGATACAGATATACAGCCAATAGAGAACACGTGAAGTACTCCTTTCGTGTATTTTGCATTTGATTATCCGGGAACCGGTGCTGAGAAGGCAGCAGTGCCTGCATTTCCCTCTCGACTGCGAAATTCTCGCCGTCAGCGACTCCTATTCCAGACACGCGCCGCCAGAACCTCTTTCGCGGGTCTCCGATCCATTATGTGTGATTTCATGCTCCACGGTATCTTCTCATGGCGGTGCGGTCCACAAATTGATAAAGCTGATTAAGTCTGCGCAGAGAGGGAAATTATTGAGTTGCCTTTGCGCCTCTCCCATCTGAGATGTCACAGACGGCTTTTCGATTTTGAAAGCCTTCCCACCGTCTCGCTCTCGCCTCTGCCTTGTAAGCCACTGACACACCCGTTTCGTACATCTGTGCTTTTTTGGTGCATAAACAGTCAAATTAAAAGCAGCTTTTTTTTATTTTTAATATTCACGGAACAGATACTGTTAAAGAGTTGTGTTGAGAGGGGTGGAGGGTGAGAGAAAGAGAGGGGCATGGCGTGTCGAAGTACAGCAAAGTGTACATGAAAAGTTCGTTAAAGGGAACATTAACAGGAATATTTTTATTCCTCTAAAGATGCTTCCTTTTCTCTTGTTCCTTTATCCCTCTTCGGCGAAGGGTCACCATCGTTAATAACGGATTAGGCATGGTTGTTTTAAGAGGTGGCCAACTCCCCTTCCTGTCGCCACCCTGTTCGCCCCTCCCCCTCTTCCACCTCCCTCAGAGCGGAATATGTGTACCCCAACTGCCTGTGTGTAGTGTTTTCCAGGTAAGAGAGCAGAAAGAAGTTTTTCTAAATGTATGCGAGTAGTGTAATTGATGGAAGTCTCTTGTGCCAGACAGTGTTCATCGAATCGGTTGTGGAAGACCGCGTAGAAACCAAATCCAGGCTGTCCCGCCACCTAGCCTTGTCGCTGATCCTGAGGGTGGATTCCACCTGGAACCGTTGTACCTTCTGTTCTGGAAGCATCGCTTCAAGACGCACGCCTATTCGGGCGGATTTTTCACTCCACTAGAAATTGGTGAAACAAAAGTGAATGATTCAGGAGGAGCATTGCGAAAATTAAATAATTCAGTGTGTGCGTTCTCCATCATTAAATCTTTACTAAAACTCCATAAAAGTGGTAAACGTTATTATCAGAAATCTCGATAAGGTTCTTGATTGATTCACTTCAAAGTTTTCAACGATAATATAAGGAACTCCGAGCGAGCGTTAAGTAATATATTTAACAAATATGTACATGTATTCTGTTAAAATCAACTGCTAGAAAGAAAATGCTGTGTTGTGCTGTTGTCGCTTTTAATTATGATAGCAGGGAATTTAAACCACTTCTCCAAATACATAATTGTAAGCAAATATTGTATACACAACAATGCGCTATTTCTACACAACAATGAGCTATTTCGTTTTCTTCCTCGTTGTCAGATTGAACTATGGCTGTCATATGTCTGAGTTTCCTCGGGTTTATCCTCGTTTTGACGTCGTTTGGAGGCGTTCTAGGGCTTTCTTTATACGACTTTTCGTGGTAAACTTTGTATTCAGAACCGTTCACATATTAAAACTATCCTCACAGTCCAGCAGTTGGAGAGGTATCCCTCTTTCCTAGTATATCGATGAACCCAAACGATTTAAACATTCACTTTAAGCGAATTAAGGCTTCATTTACAGTAACAATAAAGAAAGCTCAAGGTCGGACTTCAGATACATTGGACCTGATTTACAGCCGGAGTGTTTCTTGGACTGTCTGCCGTATGTTGGCCTTTCAGCAACTGCTAGTTAATTGCATTACCACACGGCACTCAAAAAACGAAAAGAGTTGTATTTGATGATAGTTTATAATTTTATTGTGTACATAAAATTCAAAATACAATATTCCATCTGTTTTATTATAAACTCCTGGAAATTGAAATAAGAACACCGTGAATTCATTGTCCCAGGAAGGGGAAACTTTATTGACACATTCCTGGGGTCAGATACATCACATGATCACACTGACAGAATCACAGGCACACAGACACAGGCAACAGAGCATGCACAATGTCGGCACTAGTACAGTGTATATCCACCTTTCGCAGCAATGCAGGCTGCTATTCTCCCATGGAGACGATCGTAGAGATGCTGGATGTAGTCCTGTGGAACGGCTTGCCATGCCATTTCCAACTGGCGCCTCAGATGGACTAGCGTTCGTGCTCGACGTGCAGACCGCGTGAGACGACGCTTCATCCAGTCCCAAACATGCTCAATGGGGGACAGATCCGGAGATCTTGCTGGCCAGGGTAGTTGACTTACACCTTCTAGAGCACGTTGGGTGGCACGGGATACATGCGGACGTGCATTGTCCTGTTGGAACAGCAAGTTCCCTTGCCGATCTAGGAATGGTAGAACGATGGGTTCGATGACGGTTTGGATGTACCGTGCACTATTCAGTGTCCCCTCGACGATCACCAGAGGTGTACAGCCAGTGTAGGATATCGCTCCCCCCACCATGATGCCGGGTGTTGGCCCTGTGTGCCTCGGTCGTATGCAGCCCTGATTGTGGCGCTCACCTGCACGGCGCCAAACACGCATACGATCATCATTGGTACCAAGGCAGAAGCGACTCTCATCGCTGAAGACGACACGTCTCCATTCGTCCCTCCATTCACGCCTGTCGCGACACCACTGGAGGCGGGCTGCACGATGTTGGGGCGTGAGCGGAAGACGGCCTAACGGTGTGCGGGACCGTAGCCCAGCTTCATGGAGACGGTTGCGAATGGTCCTCGCCGATACTCCAGGAGCAACAGTGTCCCTAATTTGCTGGGAAGTGGCGGTGCGGTCCCCTACGGCACTGCATAGGATCCTACGGACTTGGCGTGCATCCGTGCGTCGCTGCGGTCCGGTCCCAGGTCGACGGGCACGTGCACCTTCCGCCGACCATTGGCGACAACATCGATGTACTGTGGAGACCTCATGCCCCACGTGTTGAGCAATTCGGCGGTACGTCCACCAGGCCTCCCGCATGCCCACAATACGCCCTCGCTCAAAGTCCGTCAATTGCACATACGGTTCACGTCCACGCTGTCGCGGCATGCTACCAGTGTTAAAGACTGCGATGGAGCTCCGTATGCCACGGCAAACTGGCTGACACTGACGGCGGCGGTGCACAAATGCTGCGCAGCTACCCCCATTCGACGGCCAACACCGCGGTTCCTGGTATGTCCGCTGTGCCGTGCGTGTGATCATTGCTTGTACAGCCCTCTCGCAGTGTCCGGAGCAAGTATGGTGGGTCTGACACACCGGTGTCAATGTGTTCTTTTTTTCATTTCCAGGAGTGTAATTTCGATTTCGCCTTCAAAGTTGGTGAAGTCTCAAAGAAAAGATACCCCAGATTAGGTCGTATATCCAGTTCCTATACATATTTAGATAACGCGGAGGATTGCCGCGTTTGCTGATGATTAGTTAATCATGAAAAAATTTCAACAAAAATTCATAGGCCCTGTGTGCCAATTACCACATTCACACCTTCTTTAACTGAACAAAAGGTGACTTACTGAGAAGTGTTTTTGCAGTTACCAAGGCATATGTATACCACATTTATTTCAAAATTTCCAACTATTGCTTATTTATATTTATTGTTATATGTCATCAGCTTCTTCTGTGTATACTTTCAAGTCACTGCACTTCTACCCTCTCCCCGTCAGCAAGTGAATTTAAGAGAATTACGTAGGCCAGTGGCAGTTCATCCTCCCCCCCCCCCCCCCTTACCATGTACTAAGTTACATGTGTATGAAGTAGTCTTGGTCATAACTGTCTTGTGTGTAGTTCCGAGCGTTGTGTTCAAGTTAAGTACATTCGAATGTGGCCCAATTGTTGATGCTCGTATGGTGCGTGCTTCCGTAATCAAAGGAGGCGGAGCATTTGGTGTTTAAAGAGGCACCGTATCGAAGGTTTGTACCGCTTACAGGGAAAGCCGAAAAACATCGCGCCCCAAGTCACAACACGGACGAAAGTGCGTGTTCAGTGATCGTTACAGACGGTCACTGAAGGGAATGCTGACGAAAAATAAAATGACGACAACTGCAAAAGTCACTGCAGAATTGAATGTCGCCCTCGCGAAACCTATCAGCACAAAAAAGGCATGGAATCGTATAACAGGGAAACGCGGTGCCGAAGACATAAAACTTGGTCTATGGAGCAATGGAAGAAAGCCATTTGTACGGATGATTCTTATTTTACCCTTTTTCCAACTTCTGGCTAAGTTTATTTCCCAAAAATTAAATTTTGCTACTGTTTTAGATGGAAGAGAAGGGTGGCCACTAACACCTCCAGCATCTTCACTCGAACTTGCCACTGGTATGCGGGAAGAATGGTAGAAGGCATCTTTTGAAATCATACAGGATCTGCATTTATCCATTCCGCTACCTGGAAGCTGTTTTGAATGCCAGGTGGTTTCCTAAACCGTATTAGGCACGGTCTTGTGTCTGATGTGTCCATATTTTTGTCCATTTTCTGCACGTAGCTCTCTGTAAGGAATCTAGAAACGTACTTCTACGTACTGAGTGACAGAACAATGGTAGAGACTATTTTCATTTTACAGTTTCAGTTGACGAACGATGCCAGCATAAAATCCAGACGATGATCGAGTGATGTGGTCCTGGTACAATTAAAATTATATCTCAAGAAAAAAAAGCTTGAATCGTGGAGTCTCTTCGTAATCCATATACAGGGCACTTTGAAAATCTACATACTCACATCTGTTCTAGTATTGTTCTACGATTTAGGATACAAAATAGCAGAACACTTATATAGCGATACTAAACACAAGTAGTAAAAATTTCCTTCGAACTACGGTTGTTTAGTTACAGAAAAAGTACAGTTCAGTCAACCGGTAGCTTCAGAATCGCACAGAACGTACATCATATTTTGATATAATTCATACAACAAAATGTCGCTTACTCTTCCTCCGATATAAACTCCCATGCTAACGACCGCGGTACAAGAGGCGTGCGAATGGCTAAGGGGAAAAAAAGGTAAAGTCTCTGGGAGCATTTATGTGAGTGCCGTAAAAACTTTAAAGCGCTGCGAGAATTTGCGCTATAAAATTCTTATGGCGCTCGACTGTTTACTAGGAAAACATCATTCCAGAGTTCAATTTCACAGGTAATTAAATTTGAATTACATTTCAATTTGTATTAAACGGGTTTTACTGTAATTAAGCTCCGTCACAAAAATAATTTTACAATAGAGCTCCGGTTCTCGTTATAGACAGAGAAATTCGATTAGAGCGGGGGAATTACCTCGGCTAAAAGCCGAGCTACAAAGCAAAGGAAATAGTGAAGATCACTGATGTAACTATTTTCGAACACTAATGATTAGCAAGCGGCAATTTTTTTAAGTGCTGAATATGAGAAATAAAAAATCTGATTTAGTATGTGAGGCTCTGACAGCAAAATGCAGGTCACCATTTTTCCATTTCCTTGTTTGTCAATATGTTCTTGTGTTAATTGTCTTGAGAGAGAAATTGAAATGTGAGCCGAATGACGACCAATCTGCACACTTAGCAAACAGTTTATACACCAACTGTCGTGCACAGTGTTTCTCTATATTCTAATGTATCTTCGGCATCAACTTTTTCTGTAAAGTGAGGAAGCTGTACAGCTCGTATGTAAAACCCTTTCTATTTTCTCGATATGCTGATAAATCGAAGTAAACTTCACAGTCAGTTTTCTACATCGACATCTACACCTACATCGATAGTCCGCAGTCTACATTCTGGTGCTTGGCTGAGCGGTAATCGTTGCTGCTACAAGTCATTTCCTTTCCTGTTCCATTCGCAAATAGAACAAGGGAAAACTGCAATCTATATGCGTCATATGAGCGCAAACGTCTCGTATCTTTCCTCTGTGATCCTAACGCGCAATGTATGTTGGAAGCAACAGAATCGTTCTGCAGTCAGCTTCAAATGTCGGTTCTCTAAATTTTCTCAATGATATTCCTCGAAATGAACGTCGCCTTCCCTCCAGGAATTCCCACTTGAGTTCTCGAAGCATCTCCGCAACACTTTCGTGTTATTCGGAGAAACCGGTAACAAATCTAGCAGCCCGCCTCTGAATTGCTTCGATTTCTTCCTTTAATACGAGCTAGTACGGATCCCAAACACTCTAACAGTACTCAAGAATAGGTCGCACTAGCGTTCCATATGTGGTCTCATTTACAGATGAACTACACTTCCCTAGAATTCTTCCAATAAACCGAAGACGGTCATTGACCTTTCCCACCACGATCTTCACATGCTCGTTTCATTTCATATCGCTTTGCAACTTTACTCCCAGATATTTAAACAGCGTCAAGCAGGACACTACTAATGCTATAACCGAACATTGCGGGTTTGTTTTTCCTACTCATCCGCATTAACTTACACCCGCGTTGCACAACTGTATTCTCTTTCCATAAAGGTTGTTCCAACACATCCGCATGCTATGAGCCAGACAAGCAACGTTTCATTTCTTACGCAATGACAACCTCTCTATTCGAATTAAGTGTTGACACAGAATTAAGGAAGAGGTGTGCGAACTGGTTAATCTGGAACAACAATGTGAGATGTGGACCGTGGAGTAACCAGGGAGACTAATAGAGAGGGTGTTATAATTTTGGTGTTACGTAAGATGGGTGAAGTGAGGTCTGTTAATGTTGTTGTTGCTGCTGCTGCTGCTACTGTTGTTGTGGTTTCAGCCCGCTCTATGCTGTAAAAGCCTCTTTATTTCTAAACATCTGCTGAAACTACGCCCTTCATGGTCTTCCTCAACAGGTTTTACTCTCCAAACTTCCTTCCAACAATAAATTAGTGACCGCTTATTGTGTCAGGATGTGACCTGTCAACCGATCACTTCTTCTAGTATGGTAGCACCGCAAAGTTCTTGTCTCCCCAGTTATATTCAGCAGCTCCTCATCAGTTACCCGAACTAACCATCTCTTCTTCAGTGTTTTTCTGTAGCACCACGTTACAAAAGCTTCTACTCTCTTCGTCCTTGATTCAGTGCCGTACATGCCTACACTCCATACAAATACTTTCAGAAAAGACTTTCTGACACTTAAATCTATACTTGATGTTACCCAATTACTCTTCTTGTTTAAAATGATTATCGTGCATGTTTCACTTCCGTAGAAGACTTTTGGTTATCTTTCCAGAAACTCCTTTCATATCGAATTCCTTACCAATACAATCGACAGTGTAACCAATTGTAGGCCGAGGTATATTGGAATAATTAGTTTGGCACTCATAGCAACGGAAGAGAACAAAACGCAGTCGCATAAACAGATTAGAAGGCTAGAAATGTGTTTTAGGACATGTCAATACCAGTGGCTGTTTGTCAACAAAAAGAATCATAAAATAGGAAGAGATGGGTGGAAATATAAAACCAGTCGTAAGAAGAAAAATTTTAAGGAAGTTAATACGGATAAAAAGGCAACGCCCTTGCCGCAGTGGATACACGGCTTCCCGTGAGAGCACCGAAGTTAAGCGCTGTCGGGCGTGGTCAGCACTTGGATGGGTGACCATCCAGGCCGCAATGCGCTGTAGCCATTTTCGGGGTGCACTCAGCCTTGCGATACCAATTGAGGAGCTACTCGACCGAATAGCAACGGCTTCGGTCAAGAATACCACCATAACGACCGGGAGAGTGGCGTGCTGACCCCACGGCCCTCCTATCCGCATCCACCATGAGGATGACACGGCGGTCGGATGGTTCCGGTAGGTCACTCGTGACTTGGAGAAGGAGTGTTTTTTTTTAATACGGATAAAAAAGTCTTGTGCCATTTTGCTGCTGTTCTTGAACGTATTGTTTATTGGCTCTTCATCAGTCTCTGTTTCCTTTGTGACCTTTTTATAGACTTTTAAGAAATTCAGACTGTACTTTTAGTTTGTGTACGTTTCCTATTCAAACCCACGACACGCTTACGTTCAAGAAATGTCGTTGCGGTGGCAATGTTATAGAACTGTTGACGTGACATTTCAAGCTGTAATATTTTGGGTGCTTTGTTAGTGCTAAACTATTAATTTTAAACTTTCTCAAGTCGTCGTAGGTTGTAATTAGAGACGCTTTAAGAGTATCAACAATTATACGTTGTTATTCAGTGAGAAGAGTTGGGTTTCCCCTGACATGTTAACACTTCACACGCTGAGTACCGGCAAGTCCTTGCAGACTGGCTGCTCCCTACATCGGACACCCGCCACCTGTCCTGGCTGCGATCGCGAGATGCGCTCATATCAGGCTCGTTACTCATGCTGTGTTGGCCACTTGATGGGCGGGCGACATACTTAGTCTAGAGACGAGCGCGAACTTTTGCGCTCCTTACACGATGGCGACAGCTTCGTACATCCAACACAGCTACTGCCTGTGGTTCAGTTGCTCATTGCTGTACAAGTAATTACTTTTTTATGTCATCGGAGGAACATATGTTTCTGTGCTTTTTCTGCTGGTGGGAGACACTTACGGAGAAGAATGTGGATTGTCTGTTCCAAGATGATGGCATACGCTGTTGCTCGACTATTTCTGTAGTGTTATTATTACTGATGTGTTCTCCAATGAGAGGTGTCGTTTAGAAGGGGTTTGGAGATCTCTACCCTAGTCTGTCCTGTGCAAACCTTTTCATCACTGCCTGACTATACAACCATTAACCATCTGAACTTGCTTACTGTAGACAAACCTTGGTCAACACCTACACTTACCTCTGTTATCAAATTGGCGAGTTCTTGATGCCTCAAGATGCATCGTATCAACTCATATCTATTTGTTTTTATATCCGCTTAATTTAAGTATTTCGTAAGAGGTCTGATCTACACATCTATACTCAGCATTTCTACTTACCACTTCTTTAAAAATCTTCTATTCTCCGCTTGTCTGAATAGTTTATTGTCCATGTTTTTCTTTCGTTCAATGCCACACTTAGAGACGAATTCTGCCGGAAAACACATTCTGATACCTCTTTACCTGAAGTTAAAAAATTCATCCCTCCGGGAACATTTACTTTGCTATACTCTCTATCACGGCCATCG
Organism: Schistocerca gregaria; assembly: GCF_023897955.1. Taxonomy (NCBI): domain Eukaryota; kingdom Metazoa; phylum Arthropoda; class Insecta; order Orthoptera; family Acrididae; genus Schistocerca; species Schistocerca gregaria. The sequence continues at coordinate 535,909,641 of NC_064925.1, forward strand.
TCAGTTGTGTTGTTGTTCAAGTAACAACTACCGCTAATACTTCTAGTGTACAACTCCTTAAATAATCTTCTCAACACTGCCTCATTTTACCCAACTACATTCCATTATCCTCGTTTCACTTTTGTTGATATTCATCTCTTCGCCTGTTTTGAACACACTATTCATTTTGTTCAGGTGATGTTCGAAATCATGTGTCGTCTAAAACAAAATAGCCATATTACTGGGAAACCACAAAGTTTATCTTCATTCTCGCTAAAACTCAAACCCCTTCACAGTTTTTTCTTTATTTCCTTAACTGACTTGTCAGTGTTTAGATTCAATAACACTTGTATCAGCCTATAACCCTGTCTAACTCCCTTCGCAATTACTGCTCCCCTAAAATGTTCTTCAACACACAATAGCAGTCAAGCTTCTGTAGGAGTTGTAGATACATTATGTGATCAAAAGTATTCGAACACCCACAAAGCCATACGTTTTTCATATTAGGTGCATTGTGCTGCCACCTACTGCCAGATAATCCATATCAGTAGTCAGTAGACATCATGATAGAGCAGAATGGGGCACACCGCGGAACTCACGGACTTCAAATGTGATCAGGTGATTGGGTGTCACAGGTGTCATACGTCTGTACGTGTAGGGACGCGTACCGCACAAGCGCGTACAGGCCTACACCGTCTGTTGACCGACTAAAATTGGAATTTTGTGGTAAGGACTATGGGAACAAACTACTGAGGTCATCGGTCCCTAGGCTTATGCACTACTTTATCTAACTTAAACTAACTTACGCTAGGGACAACAACACAGGCAGCCATGGCCGTGGGAGGACACGAACCTGGACGCAGGAAGGGGCGGGGGGGATTGGATTGGGGGGGGGGGGGGGAGTAGGGCGAACCTTGACAAGACGCCCCAGGCCGCACAGTTACCCCACGCGGCTGACTGAAAGAGACAGCCGACAGTTGAAAAGAGTCGTAATATGTAATAGGCAGACATTTATTCAGACCAGCACACAGTGACTTCAAGCTGCATCAGGATACACTGCAAGTACTATGACAGTTAAGTGTTGTTGTTGTGGTCTTTAGTCCTGAGACTGGTTTGATGCAGCTCTCTATGCTACTCTATCTTGCGCAAGCTTCTTCATCTCCCAATACCTACTGTAGCCTACATCCTTCTGAATCTGCTTAGTGTAGTCATCTCTTGGTCTCCCTCTACGATTTTTACCCTCCACGCTGCCATCCAATACTAAATTGGTGATCCCTTGATGCCTCAGAACATGTCCTACCAACCGATCACTTCTTCTGGTCAAGTTGTGCCACAAACGTCTCTTCTCCCCAATCCTATTCAATACTTCCTTATTAGTTATGTGATCTACCCATCTAATCTTCAGCAATCTTCTGTAACACCACATTTCGAAAGCTTCTATTCTCTTCTTGTGCAAACTGTTTATCGTCCATGTTTTACTTCCATACATGGCTACACTCCATACAAATACTTTCAGAAATGACTTCCTGACACTTAAACCTATACTCGATGTTAACAAATTTCTCTTCTTCAGAAACGCTTTCCTTGCCACTGCCAGTCTACATTTTATATCCTCTCTACTTCGACCATCATCAGTTATTTTGCTCCCCAAATAGCAAAACTCCTTCACTACTTCAAGTGTCTCATTTCCTAATCTAATTCCCTCAGCATCACGCGACTTATTTCGACTACATTCCATTATCCTCGTTTTGCTTTTGTTGGTGTTCATCTTATACCCTCCTTTCAAGACACTATCCATTCCGTTCAACTGCTCTTCCAAGTCCTTTGCTGTCTCTGACAGAAATACGATGTCATCGGCAAACCTCAACATTTTTACTTCTTCTCCATGGATTTTAATACCTACTCCGAATTTTTCTTTTGTTTCCTTCACTGCTTGCTCAATATACAGATTGAATAACATCGGGGAGAGACTACAACCCTGTCTCACTCCCTTCCCGACCACTGCTTCCCTTTCATGTCCCTCGACTCTTATAACTGCCATCTGGTTTCTGTACAAATTGTAAATAGCCTTTCGCTCCCTGGTTAGTAGCACGTGGCAGGTGAGAAAACTTGGATTTCATGGTAGAGCGGCTGCTCACAAGCCAAACATCACGGCTGTAAATAACAAACGACGCCTCGCTTGGTGTAAGGAGCTTAAACATTGAACTATGGAACGGTGGAACACACTGTGTGGAGTGACGAATCACGGTAAATAATGTGGCGATCCGATAGCAGGTTGAGGGTATGGTGAATGCCTGGTGAACGTCATCTGCCAGCGTGTCTAGTGCCAACAGTAAAACTCGGAGGCCGTGGTGTTATGGTGTGGTCGTGGTTTTTATGGAGGGTGCTTGCACCCCTTGTTGTTTAGCGTTGCACTATCGCAGAACAAGCCTACATTGATGTTTGAAGCATCCTCCTGCTTCCCGGTCTTAAAGAATATTCGGAGATGGCGATTGCATCTTTCAACACGATCGAGCATCTGTTCATAATGAACGGCCTGTGGCGGTGTGTTCATACGACAATAACATCCCTGTAATGGACTTGTGTGTACAGAGTCCTCACATGAATCCTATAGAACACCTTTCGGGTGTTTTGGAACGTCGATTAGTGCCAGACCTCATCGACCTACATCGATATCTCTCCTCAGTGCTGCACTCCGTGAAGAATGGGCTGTCATTTCCCAACACAAACTTCCCAGCACCTGAAAAAACGTATGCCTGAAAGAGTGGAAGCTGTCATGAAGCCTAAGGGTGGGCCAACATATTGAGTTTCAGCATTACCGATGGAGGGCGCCACAAACTTGTAAGTCATCTTCAGCCAGGTGTCCCTGTACTTTTGATCACATAGTATAGTTGACAATAACAGAGCAATGCTAGGAAAACAGTGAAGAATAGTGCCAATGCCGTGGTGGTGATGGTGGGGGGGGGGGGGGGGGGAGGTGAGAAAACTTGGATTTCATGATCAACCGGCTGCTCATAAGCCACACATCACGCCGGTAAATGCAAAACGACGCCTTGCTTGTCGTAAGGAGTGTAAGCATTGTGTCATTCAACAGTAGAAGAACGTTGTTGAGAATGACGAATCACTGTACCCAATGTGGCGATATGATGGCAGGGTGTGGATATGGCGAATACCCGGTGACCGTCATCTGCCAGCGTATGTCGTGCCAACAGTAAAACTCGGAGGTTATGGTGTGGTCTTTTTTTTCATGGAGGGTGCTTGCGCACCTTGTTGTTTTGCGTTGCACTATCACAGCACAGGCCAACACTGATGTTTAAAGCACCCTCTTTCTTCCCACTCTCGAAGAGCAATTCCGGGATGACGATTACATCTCTCAACACGATCGAACACCTGTTCATATTGCACGGCCTGTGGCAGGGTGGTTACACGACAATAACGTCCCTGTAATGAACTGGCCTGCACACAGTCCTAGCCTGAATCCTATAGAACACCTTTGGGGGGTTTTGAAACCCGACTCCGTGCCAGGTCCCACCGACCGACATCGATACCTCTCCTCAGTTCAGCATCCCGTTAAGAAGGGACTGCCATTCCCCAAGAAACCTTCGAGCACCTGATTGAACGTATGCCTGCAAAAGTGGAGCTTGTCATCAAGGCTAAGGGTAGACCAACAACATATTGAATTCCAGCATTAACGATGGAGGGTGCTTCGAACTTTAATTTAGCATCTAAAATGAGTCGTACTTTCAATAGTTTTTCGCATATTCTTACATTTCTACAGACTCCAAACTGATAGTTACCGAAGTCTGCTTCTACGAATCTCTCACTTCTTCTGTTGTATAAAGTTATTGTGGAAAAGTCAGCGATTATACTAATAACAAAGATTGGTAAATCTGTGGAATACTTTACGTCATATTATTTACATAGCAACGATGGACTAAACAGAAAGAGTTTTAAGGGGAGCATCAATTATCTTAATCCTTATAGATACCGGTGAAAGCAACTTAAAGTGAATTGGTCGTAAAACGACGATATATTGGACATAAATATTCTAGGTAATCAAAAGATTCCGAGACTTTTCCAGAGCTAGTGTGCTACGTTGTGAGAATTTTGTGGTGTGCAAGAACTATTGCAAGCTGGAGGAAAATTTAGCTTGACATTATATAAACAGATATTGTATTTAAAGTGGTTCGGTGTTTTGTTTCTTCCGACAGCACGATAAAGGGACTTATTATCGTAATCTGCCTGTCTCGTAACTGCTGCTCGATATTGTTTGTCAGTGTCATTGGACTGTTTTAGCGTATCTATTCGTGGCCAATGCGTTTGCTGCCTACGTAGAACCTTTTCTCCTCGCGGATCACACTCGTGCAGTGATACCTGAACGCTCGAGGTATTATAACGAGTGTACACACGACCTCTGATTAGTCAGTCTGCATTAGTCTGCATCAGTGTGCATTAGTCTATAGTCAAGTTTCAGTCTGCACCTAATAAGATTATTATATTCGTGTACATAGCCATGTAGATAAATGTATAGGCACTTTTGTCAAGTATCAGAGATATGTGAGAATAAGATTAACGTACTAAGACAAAAGGAACTTCAGATTGTCATTGTAAATAGCATCCAGAACCAAGTTGAGTTATTTTTATGCTTGTTATTATTATTTTAATATATGTGTGTGAAAGTTAATCAAGTTCTGTTTGAAGTTGGTCACCGTCAATCTGCTGCTCTAAGCGTGCAAGTGGCATTTCTATCGTCTGACCTAACAGCAGAAGATAAACACGCCACCATAAGACCACGAGACATATTTCTGACACTCGCCTACTTCGTTAGAGCGACAATTCAAATAAGCTGATGGTGTGTGTACCACACAGACTCTGCAAGAGAGGCGCTCTGCATCGCGGTGTAGTTTGCTCTCCAGGTTTCGAGAGGGTGCGTTTCTGGATGAGGTATCGAATATATTGCTTCCCCCTACTTATACCTTTCGAAGTGATCACGAATGTAAAATTAGAGAGATTCGAGCGTGCACGGAGGGTTTCCGGCAGTCGTTCTTTCAACGAACCATACGGGACTGGAACAGTAAAGGGAGGTAATGACAGTGGCACATAAACTGCCCTCCGCCACACACAGTTGGGTGGCTTACGAAGTATAAATGTAGAGTTTCGAAACGGAAATGTGCCATGCGTCCAGCCCCGATTATCATTCAGTGTTTGAGGTCTATTTATTCCTGTCTTGTGGCTACAATCACATCGGAAACCTTTTCAGATGAATCACGCGAGTACAAATGACCGCTCTGCAAAAGCACTGCCCTTTCATTTCTTGCGTACGCCTTACTACCGCCATCTGTATATATGCATAGTGCAATCCGACACATATGTGCCTTCAGTGTTGATCGTTGGCTCAAAGTTGTATATTCGTGTTGGGAAGAAGTGCTGTAACTTGTCGAAAAGGAAAGCAATCACAGCGCGCCACATCTGTCCCACAAGCTCTGCACTTTTCCCGCGCGAACACAACGCCCCCGCACGGTTGCAACGTGGGAGATTTATGGGGGACGAGTCGGACACGGGACACGTTCGCGCGTGTCATACGCCCGGCTCATTACGGCCTGCCGGCCATTATAAATGACCGCAGTCTGTCAGCCCCCGGGCTGCCACGCCGGGCGGACGCGGGGGTGGGTGTGTGTTTGAGGTTTAAGGGCGCTAAAACGGGGCTGGGGCAGTGCTAGTGGCGCCAGAGCGAGCGAGCGAAAAATATCGCTAGTCGCCACAGCAGTAGCAGGGCCATTGCGACTGAGCTGCCGCTCGCTGTCCAGCCTCGGACGCTCCAGTCGGAGGCTCGTGTTCATGCCGGCTCCAGCTCAGAGGAAAGTAATTTTCGTCTACCGCTAGCCATTCGTGACAACTGCAGTGAATCCCGTGATTTCTTTCACACTGCCAGACACTGAAAATGCAAAACCATGACAACATACCACATTCTGACATTGACAAAGATGTAACTCCACTAGATGAGAACTAACTCCGCTTTTAACCTGTCCATGCATCTGTGTTGTACGGGCAAGCAAGCTGCCGTACGTTACCAGCTGCTTTACTTCCAACTAAGCCAAGGAACACGTGAGGCAAAACACTGACCCTACGGCTTATCTTAGAAAATAGATCAAGAAAAGGCAAACCCACGTTTCTAGCATTTGTAAACTTAGAGAAAGCTTTTGCAAATGTTGACTGGCATACTCTCTTTCAAATTCTGGAGGTGGCAGGGGTAAAATTCAGATAGCGAAAGGCTATTTACAATTTGTACAGAAACCAGACGGCAGTTATAAGAGTCGAGGGGCAGGAAAGGGAAGCAGTGGTTGGGAAGAGAGTGAGATAGGGTTGTAGCCTACCCTCGAAGTTATTCAATCTATATACTGAGTGTTGTGTACATAGTTCCGCGTAGTCAGCGCGTACACAACTTTCCTACTAAGCGCAACAGCGTAGGCGCAGCGCTCGTCCGTCTCTGCACTACAAGATGGAGCTGTCTTAGAGATTGACCAATTTCTGCTTCCGCCGATACGCGTATTAATATGTAACGCAGCCAATAAGATTGTTGCTAACGTAGAACCTTTTCTCCTCGCGGATCAAACTCGCGCAATGATACCTGAACGATCGAGGTATTATAACGAGTGTACAGACCTCCGATTGGTCAGTCTGCATTAGTCGCCTTAGTCTGCATTAGTATGCAGTCAAGTTTCAGTCTGCGCCTAATAAGATACATAGGTGTGAAGAGAAATGTATAGACACTTTGTCAAGTATCAGAGAAATGTGAGAATAAGATTAACGTTCCGAGAGAAAAGGAACTTCAGATTGTCAATTGTAAATAGCATCCAGAATCAAGTTAAGTAAGGTTTATGATTTTTATTAATTTGATAAACGTGTGTGAAAATTAATCAAGTTCTGTTTAAAGTTGGTCACCATCAATCTGCTACTCTAAGCGTGCAAGTGGCATTTCTATCGTCTGTCCTAACAGCAGAAGATAAACAGGGCACGATAAGACCCCGAGACATATTGCTGACACTCGTCTACTTCGTTAGAGCGACAAGTCAAATAATCTGATGGTGTGTGTACCGAAGGTCTTACAGTACGCTCACCACACTGACCACGCAGGAAAGGAAACAAAATAAAAATCTTTAGTAGGAATTAAAATGAGTGAAGAAGAAATAAAAACTTTGATGTTGCCGATGGCATTAAATTCTGTTAGAAACAGCTAAGGACCTGGAAGAGCAGTTGAATTGAATGGACAGTGTCTTCAAAGGAGGATATAAATGAACATCAACCAAGGTAAAACGAGGATAATGGGATGTAGTCTAATTACATCAGTTGATGCTGTGGGAATTAGATTAGGAAATGAGGCACTTAAAGTGGTAGACGAGATTTGCTATTTAGGAAGCAAAATAACTTATGATGGTAGAAGTAGAGAGGATATAAAATGTAGACTGGTAAAGGCAAGGAAAGCGTTTCTGAAGAAGAGAAATTCGTTAACATCGAGTATAGATTTAAGAGTCAGTAAGTCGATTCTGAAAGTATTTGTATGGAGTGTAGCCATGTACTGAAGTGAAACGTGGACGATAAATAGTTTAGACAGGAAGTGGATAGAAGCTTTCAAAGTGTGGTGCTACAGAAGAATGCTGAAGATTAGGTGGGTAGATCACATAACTAATGAGGAGGTATTGAATACAACTGGGGAAAGAGAAATATGTGGCACAACGTGACTAGAAGATGGGATCGATTGGTAGCACATATTCTGAGGCATCAAGGGATCACCAATTTAGTATTGGAGGGCAGCGTGGAGGGTAAAAATCGTAGAGGGAGACCAAGAGATGAGTACACTAAACAGATTCAGAAGGATGTAGGTTGCAGTAGGTACTGGGAGATGAAGAAGCTTGCGCAGGGTAGAGTAGCACGGAGAGCTACATCAAACCAGTCTCTGCACTGAAGACCACAACAAGCCAAGCCATGCTCAGTCCAAGCAGGCTAAGGGAATCCTACTTGCCCACCCGCCTCTCCATGGTGTTTTGTTACATAGTATTTTGTTCTTAATGCTTTTACTGCAGTGCGATGAGTGGGATTTGGGAGTTTGTTTACCTGGGTACCGCCAGACGTGGCCGGATGGAACACATACTCATTTTTGTAGCACAGGGTACTGTGTATTTTATTTGTCCTTTTTTTCCCTTTCATCATATTTCTGGCTTAGTTATTTACTTCGGTATGAACGGTTTTCCCTATAATGTCACCTTCTTTAGTCCACCACTAGATATTCTCAATTCGATCTCTTATCAGGTCACTTTTAATACGTATTTTCTGTAGTAAGCAGAACCATCTCTAAAAGTTGACATCATTTGCACTTGAGAGCGTGGAGATGTCTATTGTATTGCAACCCCAGCTAAAGTAAGGTTTTGGCAGTCTAGTTTCTGTAATCTTAGCTTGTTTCAGCCAAGTTTAGAGCCAGGTATACCAATTTTAATTACTTTTCCCAGGAATTGGTATTGCAGGTTTGCTGAATTCATTCCTAGTGTCAAATGCATTTTACAAACACAAATTTCATTTTTCATATTATGTTAATATAAAATGTACATGCCTGGAGGAAGAAGCATTCTTTAGATACCAAGCTTACTTTGCATAAAATTGCATACCATCAGACTATGGTTTCTAATATCCGCTTACTGATATTATTTTTCTATGTCAGTCAATGTTTACCCGAAAGCTAGAAAGTCTACATACTCCTAAATGGCCTTAGGCCCTTAGCACACATTTCCACACACTTGTCGAACACCAAGTCTTTGTCTTCTTCCAAAATCCTTATGGAATGAGGAGACTGCGCGTTAAATTAAAAAAAGAAAAACATGTCTTAACATACTTGACGTAGCTGAATGAGGGTTTCGTAATTTTTACACAGTTCGCATTGCGAGACACATACTGTTTTATATAAACACACACATATTTTCCCGTGCTGGACTTGGTCTCTGTTTCATGATTGGTGTATATTTCCAGTTCTTCATTTCCTCTTAATCTCCTTCAAGTTTAGTTTGTTTATTTTGCTGCCCCGCAATGTTAAGATAACTGAGCAGCAGTGAAACTCTCTGCACAATCACGCGACTGACTAGTCATGTTGGATTGACAGTGCAACATGTTGTCAGGTGCAGCAGGCTAAATTGATCCTGTGAAGTTCGCTATAGTTGCAGAAACCCAACCTGGCCTCCTTTAACCACTGTGCTTCAGTACATATGTAATCTTGTGTCTCTGTTGAAACAGGTTGATATGACAGCAGACATGGGTGTAGGTGGGATGGATTTTTTTACGCCTCTGGTCTGCACATGGTGAATTTTTCTGAGCAGGTTATGTGATGTTAATGCTGTATAAAATTATTGACGGAACGTAAGGGGAACTACACGGCCGGCTGATCCCATCTTATCGCATTGCAATACAGACAACTGGGATATTCCAGTGAATGTGACAAAATTCTGTGAAGCTGTATAAATACAAGCATCACTTTGCACAAATGGTGTAAATGTTTTTTCTACTAGATGTAAGTTGTTTACGCAAATAAAAGACTAAATATTCATTTTCAACTATTACCACTGATAAAAATTACTCATTTGACTATTTTTAATCATGAGTATCGTTATTGAGTTGATACAGTCGGCAAAGATTTGGTCACTAGTCTGAAGAAAGTCTCCTTGTACAATCAACATACTAGCTTAATTGTTGTATGTATTCCAATCCATATTTTCTCCACATATCCATCCATCCCTGACACTTCTGCTATTGTTATCCGTGTAATTATTTTCTCGCGGGTTCTCAGGAGAACATTGTGCTTGGCTATGCAAATGATTAGCATTCCAGCGCAGTCCCACAAATTAAGTGATCAAAAAGTCAAAGTAGTGCTACACTCAGGGAATGAGGGTAGGGGACCAGAAGCAGGAAACCTGCATCACCAAACTAGGCAATGTCCTAGTGGATGTTATGTCATTGCCTTTCCTCGACGTGATATGAAGTGTCAAATGTGTATCTATGTCAATTATTTGAGTGAAATGGCTGCTTGCACTGTTCAATGTTTGAGTTGCTGTTTTCACGGATGAAGGAAAGGGAGAGGGTGAAACTCACAGACAGTACGTAGCCTACTTCCCTCGAACAGCATCGAAGGTGCTGCAGAGCTTAAGGAATCCAGCCAATGGATGAATTAACATCAACAGTGCCGCATGCTCACGCTTCATGACAAACTGCAGACAAGTCTGCAATTTAATCCAGGACATAGGCGCAAAGTCTGGCGGCGAGGAATTTTACACACACTGTCTCCTCTCATGGTCGGCCAAATACTGCCAGTGAAATTTATCCACTACTAGGATTCCAACTAGCATACCTCCAAGTGGAGCACCACCCCACAAGCTGTATTACGAACTTCGACCATCGAGGCAGGTAAATTAGGCAGGATTATTGCAATCGACATTCTCTAAGTAATGACTGATTAACAAGGGATGAGTCATTAAAAACCGCATATGGATGTTGGTTATTTGGGAGGTATTGATATGACTAATATAAGGAGAATGAACGTCTACTAACACATTTGGGAATTCCTCAGCGACAACGTCGTGATCTATCCAGACTACCCACAACCCACAATTGAATATGGAATCAACAGTTCAGTAGAACCATTTAGGAGCTCCCACAACGTCACAGCTACAGGGTGTTTCACAAAGTCACATTGACCATCCAAGTGCATCTTAGGAATCACTGAGGATGCGATGTGCACTTACGCCTGCGGGGGTTATATGCCACAGTTCATTAACAGTACATGGAATAAAGATGTGAGTTACTAATATAGCTAACACAAGAAACAAGGATTGTTTCGTCAGTGAGCGCTGTTGCAGCTTCTCTCACCGTGGCAGCAGACAGAGACGAGTCGACATCATCGCTTCCCGCGTCCGGGTTCCCGGGTTCAATTCCCGGCGGGGTCAGGGATTTTCTCTGCCTCGTGATGACTGGGTGTTGTGTGATGTCCTTAGGTTAGTTATGTTTACGTAGTTCTAAGTTCTAGGGGACTGATGACCATAGATGTTAAGTCCCATTGTGCTCAGAGCCATTTGAACCATCATTGCATGCATTAATAGAAATTTATTTCAACTTATAGTCTATGTTCAAAGCTGGTGACATGCATCAGTTCATTGCTGGATGGGAACATCTCATATGTTGTTCATAACTGATTCACACTAATTACCGTCTAAATTCCGTACCCATCAATTAACACAACAGGTAATGCTTAAAAGTAGTCAGTAACTGTCTGTATTAAAATGGCTCTAGGCACTATGGGACTGCGGTGATCATTCCCCTAGACTTAGGATTACTTAAACCTAACTAACCTAAGGACATTACATACATCCATGCCCAAGGCTGGATTCGAACCTGCGACTGTAGCAGCAGCGCGGTTCCGGACTGAAGCGCCTAGAACCACACGGTCACAGCGGCCGGTTTGCCAGTATTACACCGTTTACTTTTATATTAATTTCTTCCCTTCCTAGTGGCTGTTTTGCATTAAATATTCTCAGTAGCTTAGCTGGGTATATGATGAGGCACGCTGAGCACATTGGTCCAAGTGAGTAGCTCACCCCCTCATCTCCCACCAACAGGAACTTCAGCTAGCATTTCAGTAGAAAGCGTGAGAGAATTAGACGAGCTGACTGCTTACATCAGAAAGCGGATGAAGAACCAAAGATTATTAATACTAGTGTCCTTGAATTGCACTCCTGCAGGCTTTCGCATAATACACTATGTGATCTAAAGTATCCGGAAGCCCACAAAAATATAAGTTTTTCATATTAGGTGCATTGTGCTGCCATCTACTGCCAGGTACTACACACCAGCGACCTCAGTGGTCACTAGACAGAGTGAGGGAGAAGAATGGGGCACTCCGCGGAACTCACGGACTTCGAACGTGCTCAGGTGACTGAGTGTCACTTGTATCACACGTCTGTACGCGAGATTTCCACACTCCTGAACATCCCTAGGTCCACTGTTTCCGATGTGATAGTGAAGTGGTAACGTGAAGGGACATGTACGGTACAGAAGCGTTCAGGCCGCCCTCGTCTGTTGACTAGCAGAGACCGCCGACTGTTGAAGAGGGTCGTAATTTGTAATAGGCAGACATCTATCCAGGAATTCCAAACTGCTACAGGATCCATTGTAAGTACTATGACAGTTAGGCGGGAGGTGATAAAACTTGGATTTCATGGTCAACCGGTTGCTCATAAGCCACACATCACCCCGGTGAATGCAAACGACGCCTCGCTAGGTGTAAGGAGCGTAAACATTGGACGATTGAATAGTGGAAAAACATTGTGTGGAGCGACGAATCACGATACACAACGTGCGATTCGATGGCAGGGTGTGGATATGGCGAATTCCCGGTGAACGTCATCTGCCAGCGTGTGTAAAATTCGGAGGCGTTGGTGTTATGGTGTGGTCGTGTATTTCATGGGTTTTGCACCCCTTGTTGTTTTGCGTGTCAATATCACAGCACAGGCCTACGCTGATGTGCCTTCTTGCTTCCCACTGTTGAAGAGCAATTCGAAGATGGCGATTGCATTTTTCAACATGATCGGGCACCTGTTCATAATGCACGGCCTGTGGCGTTGTGGTTACACGACAATAACATCCATGTAATGGACTGGCCTTCACAGAGGCCTGACCTGAACACTATAAAACGCCTTTGGGACGTTTTGGAACGCCGACTTCTTGCTAAGTCTCACCGACCGACGTCGATACCTCTCCTCAGTGCAGCACTTCGCGAAGAGTGGACTGCCATTCGTTAAGAAACTTTCCAGCACGTAATTAAATGTATGCCTCTGAGAGGCATGACAAACATTTGCTCTCCTATAGGGTCTCAATTCTGAAGGCACTACCGTCTGGCGGAAACACATTTCAAAGGAACCTTGTTTTGTGCTGGCATCGAGCGAGGTGGCACAGAGGTTATCCCACTAGACTGGCATTCGGGAGGATGGTGGTTCAGACCCGCGTCCTTCCATCCAGATTTGGGTTTACCGTGATTTGTCTAAATTGCTTCAGGCAAATGCATTGATGGTTCCTATAAAAGGGCACAATCGATTTTCTTCCCCATCCTTCCCTGACTCGAGCTTGTGCTCCGTCTCTAATGACCTAATTGTCGACGGGACATTAAACACTTTTCCTCTCCTTCCTCCCTGTTCTGGCAAGTCACCTTCTGAGAATGCTGGGCCAGATCTTTATTGTAGACAGGGAATCTTTTCCCATTTTAAAGCTGTGCGCCGACTTTCTGGCGCCATTTTTGTCACCTAAAAAGATGTAAGAGGGGTCCCTACTAGTTAACTTAAAAATGTACCAGAGCAGGAGAAGTCAGGGAGAGTGATTCACAGTAGTTAAGAACTACGTACAGGGTTGTGCCAAGATTGGTCAATATTGTGAAAGTTTTGATAGGAAAAGAATGTCACTGGCCAGCATTTTGCAGAGCCTTTCTCATTGGCACACAGGAACTGCGTGCACAAGTACAAAGAAAAACTAATTCTTTGTCAGAGAAGAAAGCACTTACGATTGGGACTCGGCGAAGTACATTTCTTCTTCGAATCTTGAGGAGAGCACTTCAGCTTAGGATATGAGAGAGGATACACGTTGTCTGGAGGTCTGATACAGAGTTGATATATTGCAGTCTTGTAGCAGAACACAGCACTTGCTACTCTCCATGCAACTCAGTGCTCAATATGATGGGAAATCACAGCTCCGGAAAGCAGGGTATGAGAATTAACGTGTGTTTGTGGTGTGTTTTTAGGGTTAGGTATATTTTGCAAACCTAATACTTTTCTCTACTGACTGGAGACTTTCATGACAAGATCAACAATGTTACTAGCATGTTTGGTTTTTTAGTCTCTTTTTATACTGTCTCACTTCAACAATTGTTGATATTTTTATTCTCTACAAGTCTCGTTATTGGACAGATCCTGTAATAAAACTGGCAAAAGTAAGGCTGTGAGTAGCGGGCGTAAGTCGAGCTTCGGTAGCTCAGATAGTAGAGCACTTGCCCGCGAAAGGCAAAGGTCCCAAGTTCGAGTCTCGGTCGGGTACACAGTTTTAATCTGCCAGGAAGTTTCATATCAGCGCACACTCCGCTGCAGAGTGAAAAATCTCATTCTAGATCCTGTAATAATTTGCTATTCATGTATTTTAGCAAAGAACATTGTAATAAACAGGGATCAATGTAGACCAGTGTTTAATTTTGTAATTAGTTAATCGCCCTGCTTGTTTTCATTTGTGAGGTTGAACACCCATGTCTCGTGTATGCTAGGGTCACCCCTATCCTATCAGTTATCCTTTGCGAGTCACCTTTTATTGATTGACCACGGGCCCCTGGAGAGCGAACTGATCGTAGGACAGTCCTAACGATGCAGATGTCGGTTACAACATCTCATCACTTGCGGCGGTAGGTCAGTCCACCTACTTCAGTAAGATCTGCACAGTAAATAGATCTAGACACACAGAACTGTTACACAAAGCACTGAACAAGAACGGGAACTGCTTATCTGTTGGTTGATGTTTCAGGCAGCCATCAGAACAGCCACTGAGCTCAAATACTCGCGGTAACACCCAACTCATCCAACGAAATTACTGACAAAAGTTTATAAAAGAAATTCAGAATATCCGAAACCGAATTTAATTTAAATAAAACAAAGTACAAATTATTAGTGGAAACGAAATACTAACTGATTTTGTATCTAACATTTCTTCTGGCTCCTTTTATACAATAGCGTGCACACTATACATGTGTGTTACTTGATCTCACATCTGACGTTTGCACAAGAATTTTCGCACACATACATTTTACACAGTTCGTATCAAAATAAAACATTAGCGTTTTACGTATGTCTTCCATACACTCTCTCTCACTCTTTCCACAACACTCCCAGAAATAAATAATATTTGTAAACCAATTACTATTGCGCCACTAAGCTATTCCAACGAAAACAAGTAAATATCTTGAAAAACAATTTATATGACCTGATGTTTTTGGTCGTAGTTTCAAATGAGAATGTAAATGAATACACGAAAAGCCTCAGCTCTGTATGATAATATCAAGAAAGTTATTATGGGTCTCATAAAATTTTATATCTGCTCATGAAATGTAAATAACGAACTATATATTTTACACAAGTCAGTATACGGAATACGAAAAAAAAATTAATATTACTTGTTAGTGATCTTTCCTTTGTGGGGTACCAGAGTTATATAGAGTCTTTTGTATGAAATTTCGGCCATCTGGCTGGTCAGTTGATGGACAGAAGTGATGAATACATGTGACAGGAATATATTTGCTGTTAAATACGATATACTGTGGTTTGTCATTGTGCACAGTGTGAATAATATTATGTACCTCGGATACACACTTATACCCTGTAATACACTCCTGGAAATTGAAATAAGAACACCGTGAATTCATTGTCCCAGGAAGGGGAAACTTAATTGACACATTCCTGGGGTCAGATACATCACATGATCACACTGACAGAACCACAGGCACATAGACACAGGCAACAGAGCATGCACAATGTCAGCACTAGTACAGTGTATATCCACCTTTCGCAGCAATGCAGGCTGCTATTCTCCCATGGAGACGATCGTAGAGATGCTAGATGTAGTCCTGTGGAACGGCTTGCCATGCCATTTCCACCTGGCGCCTCAGTTGGACCAGCGTTCGTGCTGGACGTGCAGACCGCGTGAGACGACGCTTCATCCAGTCCCAAACATGCTCAATGGGGGACAGGTCCGGAGATCTTGCTGGCCAGGGTAGTTGACTTACACCTTCTAGAGCACGTTGGGTTAGTCTTCCGCTCACGCCCCAACATCGTGCAAACCGCCTCCAGTTACGTCGCGACAGGCGTGAATGGAGGGACGAATGGAGACGTGTCGTCTTCAGCGATGAGAGTCGCTTCTGCCTTGGTGCCAATGATGGTCGTATGCGTGTTTGGCGCCGTGCAGGTGAGCGCCACAATCAGGACTGCATACGACCGAGGCACACAGGGCCAACACCCGGCATCATGGTGTGGGGAGTGATCTCCTACACTGGCCGTACACCTCTGGTGATCGTCGAGAGGACACTGAATAGTGCACGGTACATCCAAACCGTCATCGAACCCATCGTTCTACCGTTCCTAGACCGGCAAGGGAACTTGCTGTTCCAACAGGACAATTCACGTCCGCATGTATCCCGTGCCACCCAACGTGCTCTAGAAGGTGTAAGTCAACTACCCTGGCCAGCAAGATCTCCGGACCTGTCCCCCATTGAGCATGTTTGGGACTGGATGAAGCGTCGTCTCACGCGGTCTGCTCGTCCAGCACGAACGCTGGTCCAACTGAGGCGCCAGGTGGAAATGGCATGGCAAGCCGTTCCACAGGACTACATCCAGCATCTCTACGATCGTCTCCATGGGAGAATAGCAGCCTGCATTGCTGCGAAAGGTGGATATACACTGTACTAGTGCCGACATTGTGCATGCTCTGTTTCCTGTGTCTATGTGCCTGTGGTTCTGTCAGTGTGATCATGTGATGTATCTGACCCCAGAAATGTGTCAATACAGTTTCCCCTTCCTGTGACAATGAATTCACGGTGTTCTTATTTCAATTTCCAGGAGTGTATTTCCTTTCCTCTTCTACTAGGAAATAGGGTGAGGGATAAACGATTATCTAGATGCCTCCGTCTGACCACTAATTTCTCGCATCTGATATTCGTGGTCCTTATGCGCAATGTATGTTGGCTTCAAACACCGGTTCTCTAAATTTTCTCAATAGTGCTTCTCGAAAAGAACGTCGTCTTCCCTCCAAGGATTACCATCTGAGTTCCCGATGAATCTCCGTAATATTTACTCCTTCAGCCCGACCTGGTACGAATCCCAAACACCCAAACAGTTCTGTATGCCGTCTCCTTTATAGGTAAACCACTCTTTCCTAAAATTCTCCCACTAAACCGAAGTCGACCATTGGCCTTCCCCCCCCCCCCCACCCCACCCCCCCCCCACCCCCCACCCCCCACCCCACAGTTCGCCAATGCTCCTTGCAGCTCATATATCTCTGCAACGTCGCGCACAGATATTTCAAAAATGGTTCAAATGGCTCTGAGCATTATGGGACATAACAGCTGAGGTCATCAGTCCCCTAGAACTTGAAGCAACTTACAACTAACTAACCTAAGGACATGACACACATCCATGCCCGAGACAGGATTGCCGGCCGCGATGGCCGAGCGATTCTAGGCGCTCAGTCCGGAACCGCGCGGCTGCTACGGTCGCAGGTTCGAATCCTGCCTCAGGCATGGATGTGTGTTATGTTCTTAGGTTAGTTAGGTTTAAGTGTTTCTATGTTCTAGGGGACTGATGACCTCAGATGTTAAGTTCCATAGTGCTCAGAGCCATTTGAACCGAGGCAGAATTAGAACCTGAGATAGTATCAGTCACGCAGTTCCGGACTGAAGTGCCTAGAACCGCTCGGCCACGGCGGCCGGCGCTCAGATATTTAAGCGACTTGACTGTGTCAAGCAGGACACTAGTAAAACTGTATCCAAACATTACAGGTTTGATCTTCCTACTCATCCGCGTTGACTTACATTTTTCCACATTCATCATACCAACTAGAAATTGTGTGTAAGTCATCTTGTATCTTCCTACATCCACTCAGTTTTGACACCTTACAGTACACCACGGCACCATCAGCGAACAACCGCAGACTGCTGATCACCCGTCAGCCAAATACTTTATATATAGAGAGAACAACAGCAGCCCTATCATACTTCCCTGAGGCACTCCTGACGATACCTTTGTCTCTGATGAACACCCACCGTCGAGGAAAACATACTGGATTCTATTGTTGAAGAAGTCTCCGAGCCACTCAGATGTATGTGAACTTATTTCCTAACCTCGTATCTTCCTTAACAGCCTGCAATAGGGCACTCTGTCAAATGCTTTCCGGAAAGTTAAAAATATGGAATCCGCCTGTAGCCGTTCATCCGTAAGTCTCAGTGTGTCATGTCTGTTCAAGACCACCTCATTAGTTACGCGATCTACCCATCTAATCTTCAGCAGTCTTCTACAGCACCACATTTCTAAAGCTTCTATTCCTTTCTTGTCTAAACTATTTATCGTTCATGTTTAACTTCCATACATAGCATGTTCAGTATATGGACCTCAAACAGTGGCCAGTACGTACAACAGCTAGGCACCATGAACCAGTCGGCGCGAATTTCATCGGCAGGTTTAAATTACTCTTAAAGTTAATGAAGTGCTTCGTTACAGAGCAACGTATTGTATTCTGCGTGGCGATGCGTACTGGAGCAGTCGAGGTGAAGTGGCGCGGTCAGCGGCAGGTCAATAGTGTGTGTGCGTGTGCGCGACAGAGCGTCGGGTAGTGTCGCCAGGCAACCCGGATGCACCTGCGGCGCACCTGCCCGCTGTCGGAATAAAAACGAGCCCGCGGGGAATAAAAAAAAAGAGTGAAGGGGACGGGTGGAGGTGAGGTGGGCTTAAAGGCGGGCAGTTCGACCGCGGAAATGCAGAAAACTCTGGCCGCTGTCGCTCGCCCGGCCGGCTATCGTTAAAAATAAAAACGCCGCAGACCTGCTCCAGCAGGGGCGGGCCAGATTGCCGCAGCGCGCGCCGCGCTGTAACCCTACACCGCCCCCCCCCCCCCCCCCCCCTCTGCCGCAACCGCGCTCAGCCGGAGAGCTGAGAATTTGTTTCCCGGCGTGCCGCGCCGGCAAGCGAAGCGGGGCGAGGTTTGCGCGCTGAAAAGTGAGCAAATTTTCGGAGCACTTGTTTCTTCCCGCTCTCCCTCGCTCACATCGCACCCACCGTAGCGATTTTAAAACCTGAGGGAATCGTATTTCCTTTCCCTCCCCCAAACACGGTACAAGGTTCCTCGGATCCCTGTCTACAGTACTGTCTTTCCGCGCTACACGAATACGTCAGGCTGTCGTGTGTCTATGCTGCAGAACAATTTTTAATTTTTTTAACGCAGTACTCCTTTTTTCAGTCGCTCTGAAGCCGTAGTCCGCAGAAGCACACTTTTGCTCCAGAAACCTCTATCACAGAAAACAAATGTATACATGGTGGTACATTGATCGTGACCGGGCCAAATATCTCACGATATAAGTGTCAAACGAAAAAACTACAAAGAGCGAAAGTTGTCTAGCTTGAAGAGGGAAACCAGATCGTGCTATGGTTGGTCCACTAGATGGCGCTGCCATAGGTTAATCGGATATCAACTGCGTTTTTTTAAATAGGAACCCCCATTTTTGTCACATATTCGTGTAGTACGAAAAGAAATATTAATGTTCCAGTTGGACCACTTTTTTCGCTTTGTGACACATGGCGCTATAATAGTCACAAACATATGGCTCACAATTTTAGACGAATAGTTGGTAAAATGTAGGTTTTTAAACATGTACCTTTGTGAACTTATCATTTCTGAGAACGCATGCTGTTACAGCGTAAATAGCACATTAATGCAATAAATGCTCAAAACGATGTCCGTCGACCTCAGTGCATTTGGCAATTCGTGTAACTACATTCCTCTCAACAGCGAGTAGTTCGCCTTCCGTAATGTGCGCACATGCATTGACAATGCGCTGACGCATGTTGTCAGGCGTTGTCGGTGGATCACGATAGCAAATATCCTTCAACTTTCCCCACAGAAAGAAGTCTGGAGACGTCAGATCCGGTGAACGTGCGGGACGTGGTATGCTGTTTCGACGACCAATCCACCTGTCATGAAATATGCTATTCAATACCGCTTCAGCCGCACGCGAGCTATGTGCCGGATATTCATCATGTTGGAAGTACATCGCCATTCTGTCATGCAGTGAAACATCTTGAAGTAACATCAGTAGAACATTACGTAGGAAATCAGCATACACTGCACCATTTAGATTGCCGTCTATAAAATCGGGGCCAATTATCCTTCCTCACATAATGCCGCATCATATATTAACCCGCCAAGGTCGCAGCCATCGTGGATTTTCTGTTGCCCAATAGTGCATATTATGCCGGTTTACGTTACCGCTGTTGGTGAATGATGCTTCGTCGCTAAATAGAACGAGTGCAAGTAATCTTTCATCGTCCCGTAATTTTTCTTTTGCCGAGTGGCAGAACTGTAAACGACGTTCAGGGTCATCACCATATAACTCCTGGTGCATAGACATATGGTACTGGTGCAGTCGATGTTGATGTAGCATTCTCAACACCGACGTTTTTGAGATTCCCGATTCTCGTGCAATTTGTCTGCTACTGAAGTGTGGATTAGCCGTGACAGCAGCTAAAACACCTACTTGGGCATAATCATTTGTTGCAGGTCGTGGCTGACGTTTCACATGTGGCTGAACACTTTCTGTTTCCTTAAATACCGTAACTATCCGGCGAACGGTCCGGACACTTGGAAGATGTCGTGCAGGATACCGAACAGCATACATAGCACACGCCCGTTGTGCATTTTGATCAAAATAGCCATACATCAACACGATATCGACCTTTTCCGCAATTGGTTAACGGTCAATTTAACACGGGCAATGTATCACGAAGCAAATACCGTCCGCACTAGCGGAATGTTACGTGATACGACCTACTTGTACGTTTGTGACTATTACAGCGTCATCTAACACAAAGCGAAGAAAGTGGTCCAACTAAAACATTCATATTCCTTTACTTACTACACGAATATGTAACAATAAATGGAAGTTCCTATTTTTAAAAAACGCAGTTGATTTCCATTTGACCTATAGCAGCGCCATCTAGCGGGCAAAGCATAGCGCCATCTGGTTTCCCCCTTCTAGCTAGACGAGTATCGTTCTTTGTAGTTGTTTCGTTTGATGCTTATTTCGGAAGATATTTGGCCCGGTCACTATCAATGTACCACCCTGCATACGGCAGTTACGATATTGTAGTCCCCGTGTTCCTCAGAAGTACGACGCAGTGTTTCTTTCGATATGTATAGATGTCCGAGCGAAGAGGCACTGCAGTGGCTAGAGCCCTAATGAAATAGATGACATACGCTGAAGCGCCAAAGAAACTGCTATAGGCATGCGTATTCAAGTACAGAGTTATGTAAACCGACAGAATACGGCGCTGCGGTTCGCAACGCCTATAGAAGGCAAGTGTCTGGCGCACTTGTTAGACCGGTTACTGCTGCTCAATGGCAAGTTATCAGGATGTAAGTGAGTGGCGTTACAGTGGGAGAACGAGCGATTGGATACAGAATCGAGGCTGCTATGAAGTGGGGACTTTCCTGTACGACTATTTCACACGTGTACCACCGCTAAAACATCAAATCTCCGACATCGCTGCGCCCAGAGAAAGATCCTGCAAGAACGCGAACGATGACGACTGAACAGAAGCGTTAAAGGTGACAGAAGTGCAACCCTTTCGCAAATTGCTGCATGCCATCAACTAGTGCCATCAACGATATAGGATTTCGGAGCCGATGGCCCACTCGTGTACCCTTGATAACTGCACGACACAAAGCTTTACGCCTCGCCTGGGCCCATCAACACAGATATTGAACTGCTGATGACTGGCAACATGCTGCGTGGTCTCGTTTCTAATTGTATCTAGCGGATGGACGTGTACGGGTGTAGAGACATCCTTATGAATCCAATGACCCTTCGAGTCAGCAGGGGAGTATTAAAGCTGGTAGAGGCTCTCTGATGCTGTGGGGCGTCTGCAGTTGGCGTGATATGACTCTGAAAGGTGACATGTACGTTTGATCACCTCCATACATTCGTGTCCATTGTGTATTCCGATGGAGTTTGGAAATTCCATTAGAACAATGCGACGACCTCCACGTCAAGCATTATTACAGAGTGGCTCCAGGAATACTCTTCTGAGTTTAAGCACTTCCACTGACTCTGAAAGGTGACATGTACGTTTGATCACCTGCATACATTCGTGTCCATTGTGTATTCCGATGGAGTTTGGAAATTCCATTAGAACAATGCGACGACCTACACGTCAAGCATTATTACAGAGTGGCTCCAGGAATACTCTTCTGAGTGTAAGCACTTCCACTGGCCACCAAACTCCTCAGACATGATCATTATTGAGCGTATTTGGGATGCCTTGCAACGTGCTATTCAGAAGAGATCTTCACCGCCTCATACTCTTACGGATTTATGGACAGCTCTGCAGGATTCATGATGTCAATTCCCTCCAGCACTACTCCAGACATTAGTCGAGTCCATGCCACGTCGCGTTGTGGCACTTTTGCGTGCTCGCGTGAGCCCTACACGATATTAGGCAGGTGTACCAGTTTCTTTGGTTCTTCTATGTATATTCGTATTTGCGATTATGGGCAACCATCAGCTGTATAATGGAATGATGACAGTGAAAATGTGTGCCAGACCGGTTTTAGTCTGGTCGTGAAGCGTGCACGGGTAGCCAATTGTAATGAGGCCGTTCGCAATGAGGGGAAAATTGAGGTTCGAGTCCTGTTCCGGCACAAATTTCCATTGTCGTCATTACCTTATGCAGCTGACTGACGTTCATATTCACTACTGCGAATACATTTCATCGAAAGAAAGGTTGTTAACAGGAATGAGTTTTGTATTAGGTTACCAGTCATAATTCAAATGGGAACTAGCTAAATCTAGTGTCCTACAACGTCTCAGAGCTCTTACGCTTCATTGTATATATTGTTGACCTTGCATCAGTAATACGATCAGACGCCAAGTATTTGGATTCTCAGATGATACAAATATTGCAAGAAAATGAAAATTGGGCATGTTTCTATAAATATCCGTTACTGAAATTTTTGTCGACGGTAATAAATTTTTCCTTTGGAAGGACATAGTATGTAGATTCGAACTTTTAAGAGGTTTCCTGCTAATATATACATCAAATACACCAAGATAAGGCAGAAGAGATTGACAAAGTTAACTTATTGGGATTACAACTTTATAATAAATTCAATTAGGCTTAATATGACACAGGATTGTTAAAGAGCGCAAGGAAATCTTTGATTGAAATGTAGAGGTCGTCAAAATTCTTCGTCCGCAGGCCCTGGGAGTCCCATCGGTACCGACCGACCACCGTACCATCCTCCTCCAATGGCGTCATTGGATGCGATACGGAGGAACGTGATGTCAGCATACCGCTCTTCCAGCCGTTGTCAGTTTTCTTGACCTAGGAACCGCTATTACTAGGTCAAAGTAACTCTTCAGTTGGCATAACGAGGCTAGGTGCAACCCGTTCGGCTCCTTCAAAGAAGAATCCCTGGCGGTATTAGGAATCGAACCCAAGTCCTCAACATGACATTGAGTTCTGCTGATCACTCAGCCAAGGAAGCTGTCACACCTGAGTGATGAAGAAATATAATAGGTAATATGCGCGTCGTACTTTCATTAGATAGCTTTATGCAGCACGTCTTTTTGGGGTAACCCACCAAACAAAGCTCAAATTTTCCGAGTACAAAAGCGTGTGACACGAATTAGTTGCCACCGCAGGAACGGTCGCCGGAGCCACGTTCATATAATTGGGGACACTAAGTAGTGCTTCCCAATCTATTTATTCGTTAGTGAATTTTTTGATATTGTTAACTTTTCTGTCGCTTCTTGTTAGGAAAGGCCGGCCGTTGTGGATGAACGGTTCTAGGCGATTCAATCTGGAACGGCGCGACCGCTACGGTCGCAGGTTCGAATCCTGCCTCGGGCATGGATGTGTGTGATGTCCTTAGGTCAGTTTGATTTAAGTCTTGGGGACTGATGACCTCAGATTTTTAAGTCCCATAGTGCTCAGAGCCATTTGAACTATTTTTCGGTACTAGAAAACAACTATAAATGAAAAGCAAAGCACTTTTTATGTTCTTCACTATCAATTTATCCAATTAGACCGTTTCTGGCTTACAAATCCATCATCAAACATGAAAAAATTAAATTAATACTGCGGAATAGACACAACGCTGTGTTTTTCTTTTATAATTTTTTATTCGAGGGTCATTCCACTAGTCATGGCAACTATGATGTATCGTGCGAACCAGTGGCATCACCGTATACATTCGAAAGCACACGCAAAACTACCGGAATCAACCGACAAACTGCGACCGCATACAAAGATGACTCGGTACCAGCGACTGTAACTTTCAGTGTGAGCTTGGCCATGTTTCAAGATGGATATCAACAGAGTGAAACAGCGAGTATACGTGAAAACTGGCTTCCTCGCTGGCTTCAATGCTACTCACTGCCATGCAGAATTACGAGCAGCCGTCGGTGATAAGGTATCACCCGCGAAGGTCATGCTGATCCTGGCATCCTGAGAGCCATGGTACCATGGTATTCTGGAGTGTCACCCGGCTAGGGACAGCATCACCGTCAATGCCCGATATCACACATCTGAGTAACCCCTCCTGGTGACAGAGTGTGTCAACACTACCAACAAGGATGTGCAGTTGAACAGCGACGTGTTTGTGATTCGTCGATCATCTTGAATTAGAGTGTCAGCATTGTCTAACATTGCAGGAGGCACAGCACGGGAGTTCGGACAGGTCTGCGCGACCTTGTTTCGATGGTGACAGACACCTCACCCAACGACTCACCGTGCTTTTGCTCGCCGTCAGGTCTCCGTAGACATTCTGCAAGCACCTATGAATATCTACGATGCTCTGGTTTTCCGCCAGAAGAGACCCAACGACAGCTCCCGGCTTGGAACTCACCTACGTTACAGACGCCGTTTTGAAGCCTTCGTAATACACCACCACCAGTGGGAACTTCATGTAACTTTAGGGCCGGAAGCGGGAATATTCCACGATCTTCCACAAGAACTTCTGCGTTTTGTCAACAGAAATAGGCCGAGATAAATATGTGTTGCATTATTTAGTGGACGTCTCTTGTATTATGGGGACTTTGTTCTGGACTTTTACGAGAACTATGGTAGAAATCAGAAGCACTGCGTCTACTATGGACTACATAAATAATATCGCGAACCGAATATTCCCTCATACTTGCCTTCGGCCCCGAAGGCGAAGGCATCTTCCAGCATAATAACTTTCAATGTCGGAATGCCAGAGTTGTGCAAAATTAGTTTGGCGAAATGACGATGATGTCTTGGTTACTAAATCCACCTATTCTCAACCTGGCGAAAAATATTTCGATACTGTCAGGCGCCAGCTCCACGCCCGCAAACCAGTAGCCTTTAAATGATGGGTCGGCCGTGGTGGCCGAGCGCTTCTAGGCGCTACAGTCTGGCACCGCGCGACAGCTACGGTCGCAGGTTCGAATCCTGTCTAGGGCATGGATGTGTGAGATGTCATTAGGTTAGTTAGGTTTATGTAGTTCTAAGTTCTAGGGGACTGATGACCTCAGAAGTTAAGTCCCGTAGTGCTCAGAGTCATTTGAACCTTAAATGATGGGAAGTGCGTCACCTACGCCTAGAAACATGGTACAACATAGCTCCGGAAACCTGCCGTCCCGATTACGTGCCAAGCAGAGTACCCGCTATACTGCGGTCCGAGGGTGAGTCAACACGCTGATAAGCAGATTAGATTAGATTCAACGAATTCTAACGTAGGCAAATTGTTGTTGCACGTATGATGAGTGATTCGTAATCAAGATAGCTAACGTGTTTGGTGTTTCAAGAGGCACCGTATTGAAGATTTGTACCACATAAAGAAAAAGTGGCACAACGTCATCAGCAAACAAACAATGCGGACGATACCGTTTGTTGAGTGACCGTGAGGGACGGTCATTGAAAAACATTTGTGACGAAAATAAGGCGACTACAAGTGCGAAAGCCACCGTCGAACTGAATGTCGCCCTCGCGAACCCCGTCAGCACCAAATCAACACGATGGGAGCTCCATAAGCAGGGAATTGCAGGGAGGGATGGAATTCCAAAACCAGTAACCAGTGAGGCCAATGCCCGTAACGGGAAAACGTGATACAGAAGCCATAGAACCTGAACTATGTAGAAGCGCAGAAAAGTCATCTCGCCGAATGAGTCTTGTTGCAGTCTGTTTTCAACTTCTGGCCGCGTTTACGACCCAAGAGTAAAACATGGCGCCGGTTCGCTGATCATTTTGGCAGCTACGTCACGGTATTCCATGGGCCCCTTGGGTACTCTGGAAGGTAGCATTACTGCCAAGGACTATGTAGCCACTTTGGCTGATCAGGTCGATACTATGTTACAGTGTTCGTTTGCCAGAGATTATCCTGGCCGGCCGCTGTGACCGAGCTGTCCTAGGCGCTTCAGTCCGAAACGGCGCTGTTGCTACGGCCGCAAGTTCGAATCCTGTCCATGACATGAGTGTTTGAGTTGTCCTTAGGTTAGTTAGGTTTAAGTAGTTCCAAGTCTATGGGACTGATGACCTCAGATGCTAAGTCCCATAGTGCTTAGAGCCATTTGAACCATTTTTTGATTATCCTGTGTTCCAGGGTGACAAGGCCCCCTTCATACATAGCTCGGATCTTCCGAGACTGTTTTATGAACACGAAGATGTCACATATGCACTGGTCCCAAAATCACCAGATCACACAATATTGTTGATTTTTTTGTGTTACACTTTGCAGAGAAAAGTGCGTGATTGCTATCTATCGTTATCTGAACTTGCCGCTATTTTGAAAAAGGAATGGTAGAAGATTCCGTTGAAAACCATACAGGAACTGTATTTATCTATTCCGAGACGAATGGAAGCTGTTTTGAATGCCAACGATTCCCCTAGACCATATAAAGATTGGTATTCTGTTACGTTTTTGCTGCATCCATGTTTTTGTCCAACCCCTGCAGTTTCCTTTACATGAATGTGGACGACATAAGCGAAATTATTCGTCAGATAGGACGTAGATGGCGTTTATGCCCATCCAGATGATGCCTTCGGTGTCTACTTAACTGCCTATAGCCATCAAATCTGTGTTGCAGTTACTTAACTGCCTATAGCCATCAGATCCGTGTTGCAGCTACTTAACTGCCTATAGCCAGCAGATCCGTATTGCAGCTACTTAACTGCCTACAGCCATCAGATCCGTTTTGCAGCATAAGGAGCTGAATTTCATTTTATATACTGGGTGAATTAAAAAAATATTTCCACTCTTCATGTATTTTCTCTACTTTGCAAATCTTGCCAATTAGATTATGGAGTTTTATCAGCTGAGACAGATACATTACTTTCCAGATATCGGCTGGTATTGCGTCACTGCCACCTTCCATATGTCATTTCAGTTTCTGTGTACTTCGCATCACCTCATGTAGAAAGAATTGTTAGTCTAATATTTCAGCGTTATGAAATGAAATTTATATCCATGTATTTTCATTATTCTCAATATATTTTTTTCGGTTCACTGCATCAAATACTTTTGCTATATCGACAAACGCTAAGCGGACCGCTCAATTAAATTGTGTATCACTTGTTTCATCACCAATGCAGCGTAGGCATTTCATCTTTACGGAAGCCCAGGGATTCTTCACTATTAAATTCTGTGGTATAATCCAAAACCCGTTGTTCAGAATACTAGCTTAAAACTTGTTAGCTGCTCCCAGTAAGCTGATCTTAATCAATGATTCCACTTTCGGCTGTGACTGGGCCTTTCTGCTTCCAACAGAATCAGACTTTTTTCCAACGTGCATCTGTAGACCCGTTTTTAGTGCAAGCTATAATCAGCATCGGAATTCCAGTGAATTAAATGTTTTCCTTGTTCATGGTTTTTATATTCGACTAATTAAAAGTAAAACCGCAACAAAAACCGGCCCAATTTCCACAATTTTGCAGCACTGAGCTTTCACTGTTGTAATTAATCACATTCATTTATATTTCTTGCGAAAAATGTATTTAATGGCTAAGAACGAAAGTATTTCCTTTAAAAAATTACCAAATAAATTTCGTATATGTAAGGAGAAAGAAGTTTCCTTGTTTTAGTGCGTCGCTCGCGAACCTTCCCTTTATGCCTTGTACTTTGGTAGACGATGCAACGTCGAAATGTTTAAACAAAACACTGTGACATTTGGAAGTCTTGTCAGTCTCATTTCTATTGGCTTCAAGGTTCTATAGTAAGATTCGTTTTGTGCTGGTGTAGCTACGATGACATTATTAGTAAAGTAGTTCTTCTTTAAATTCGTATCGCCTGTATTCATTCACTTTCTTCTCAGTATTGCGTCTAATAGAGAGTTGTAAGTATGAATTGCAAGAAGTACCAGTTATTCACCTATACCTCTGGCACCAAAACCTCTTTAAAAGCATCGCTATATATTCTTCTATTATTTTGATTGCGAACAGGTGCAGAAAGTTTTAGCTTACACTCACAGCAGAAATTAAAATTTAAATCAAAATCACTGAACTGCAACAGCTATAGCTAGAGCTCAATTTTACTGATATTGCTAATGTCAGTTGTTCTATATAGTATCAGTTAATTACATTTCGTTTTTAGGTGAAAAACTGATTTAAGTATGCGCATCAATTCAGGAGAGTGTGAAGAGCAACGCTACATTTTTTTTTTCAAGTACGATGATATGTAATTTTTTCTTTAAGTTCATGTTCTGCTGTTTGGGTCATTTTTTTTATATTCCTTTCTCAAAAGTAGTTACTACGACGTATTTGGCAGCATAGTATCTCCTACTTCTTAGTCTACGTAGCTTTATTTCTACCAGTTTCTCGACTCTTACCTTCCAAACTTCCAAAAAACTCTCCTGCAAAACTTGCAGGGCTAGCTCATCTGGAAGGAATGATTTTGCAGAGACATGGCTTAGCCACAGTCTGATGAATCGCATGAATTTTCACTCTTCAGCGGAGTGTTGTGCTGGCAGATTAAATTTGTGTGCCCGCTCGGGACTCGAATCCGGGACCTTCGCTCCTTGCATGCAAGTGCTGTAGCAACGAGCTGTTCTGCTCAGGCAGTGGATAAGCCATATTTCCGCAATATGTTTTCTTCCAGGTGTTCTAGTCCTACACCTGTCGTAGGAAAACGTCAGTGCCCTCTGAAAGGTACAGCTAAGGATATCTCATGGCTTGTGCTTGAATAACTCAGTCGCCGCTGGCACGGTAGTTCAGCGTGTTCGGTCGGAGGGTTAGCTACCCTCCGTAATAAAAAAAAATAAAAAAAACTGAGTGAATGGATCAACGAAGAACCTGAAGGGCTTCATCGAACGTCCCCCCCCCCCCCCCTCCTCCTCCCCCACTGCCGAACAAATTCAACGAACAATATAGAACAAAATGAAATAAAAAAAGTCGCTGGGGCACTTGTTCGCGATAGGAAAGAGTTCCGAGATTGAGTCCCGGTCGCCCACAAAGCTTTAATCTGTCCGGAAGTTTCAAAGCAAGGTGCTATGCATAGCATCATCAAAATTCATTCAGGAAACATTTTCTACTGATCGTTTCTGTCAGGTGAAGTTACATTTCCTTTCTAATGTTGGAGAAATGGGGAACGAGTAATTTAAAGAGTAAATACACGTTAGTAATGTAGCACTTTCGTTCGTTTTATATTTCGTTAAAGCGAATATAAAAGAAATACTGGGTTTCGTTCGCCCCCCCCCCCCCCTACAGAAACCATATCACCGATTACAGTGCAGCGAAAGTTGGTGGCCTATTATCGGAAGAAAGCACCTGATGTTATGTTACTCAGAACATTGATGGAAAGCTTTTTAGCTAAAATCGCATTCACTAGATCGTCACAAATATCGATTGGACAAATTGCGCGGGAGCTTCAAGTGCCAAAGTGGACGGCGCATAAAGTGGTTCGCAAACATCTTAAATTGTACGGATACAAGGTACAGTTTTTCGGTCGTTACAACCAAATGATCGCCCAAACGGCGAACAACTTACAATGCACTTGCTGAACTCTTTGGGTGAGAACTATGGTTTCTTGAAGCGCTTGTAGTTTTCCTCTGAGGCTATATTTCACGTCTGTGGCTCAGTTAGGCACATAATGTCCGGATCTGGGAATCAGGAAATCCTCATGTCGTATGAGAACACATTCCGGACAGTCCAAAGGTTCATGCGTGATGTGGTTTAGTGTGTGATCGAATGAGTGGCTCATTTCATTCTTTGAAAACAATGTAAGTGTATGTGTTCAGAAAGGAAAAATTCCGATCTCTTCCGCATTTGGGAACGAAGGAATTCATTGGCGACGAATGAATATTTGCAACAAGGTCAGAATTCGAACTCGGGTCTCCTTTCTACTAGGCAGTTATGTTAGCCAGCCACTCCAACTTGCCGTTCACTACAAAAGTAGCGTCCGCCAGCGCCTTTTCCTCCGCTCGTTGCATCACGTCACGAGGTCGCGCGAAGAGTGCTCTGCGCGAGAGCGTATTTGCCTTCATGGCGTATATAAATTTATATGAGTGGTGTTTCTTCGTTCGGACAAGTCCTAGAGACTGGTCACCATTTCTTTGTTTGAGCTCGCGGCTGGGCATAGAATGTGTTCAGAAAGGATAAATTCCGATATGTGTCGCTTTTGGGCAATGAAAAAACTCATTGACCTTGGTGTAAATTTTCATTTGTCGCCAATTAATTCTTTCATCGCCTAATTACGGTACAGACATGAATTGCTCCTTTCTGGGCATACTGTATATCCAACCGCGGGATCAAATATAGAAATAGTGCCCGATCACACACATCCGAAAGAACAGACACCACTTATATGGAATGTAAGTGGATATGTCTCCCTAGACACGCTGGTGAATTATCCCGTTCCCCAGCTACAGGACATGCAAGACACTATCATCTATCAGCAAGATGGCGTTCCCCCTCATTGGGCTCTAAAACTTGGCGATTTCTTAGGTCCAATTCCTTGATCGCCGAACCCTTCTGACATTCTACATCTACATCTACATCCATACTGTGCAAGCCACCTGACGGTCTGTAGAGGAGAGTACCCTGAGTACCTCTATAGGTTCTCCCTTCTATTCCAGTCTGGTATTGTTCGTGGAAAGAAAGATTATCGCTATACCTCTGTGTGGGCTGTAATCTCTCTGATTCTATCCTCATGGTCACTTCGCGAGATATACGTAGGAGGGAGCAACATACTGTTTGACTCCTCGGTGAAGGTATGTTCTCGAAACTTCAACAAAAGCCCGTGCCGAGCTACTGAGCATCTTTCTTGCAGAGTCTTCCACTGGAGTTTATACATCATCTCCGTAACGTTTTCGCGATTACTAAATGATCCTGTAACGAAGCGCGCTGCTCTCCGTTGGCTCTTCTCTATCTCTACTATCAACCCTATCTGGTACGGATCCCACATCGGTGAGCAGTATTCAAGCAGCGGGCAGACAAGTGTACTGTAACCTACTTCCTATGTTTTCGGAGTGAATTTCCTTCTTGCAGTGAATCTCAGTCTGGCATCTGCTTTACCGACGATTAATTTTATATGGTCATTCCATTTTAAACCACTCCTAATGCCTACTCCCAGATAATTTATGGAATTAACTGCTTCCACTTGCTGACCTGCTATATTGTAGCTAAATGATAAAGGATCTTTCTTTCTATGTGCTCGCAGCACATTACACTTGTCTACATTGAGATTCAATTGCCATTCCCTGAGCCAAGCGTCAATTCGTTGCAAATCCTCGCCGACGCTACAGTCTGGAACCGCGCGACCGCTATGATCGCAGGTTCTAATCCTGCCTCGGGCATGGATGTGTGTGATGTCCTTAGGTTTAAGTAGTTCTAAGTTCTAGGAGACTGATGACCTTACAAGTTAAGTCCCATAGTGCTCAAAGCCATTTGAACCATTTTTTTGCAAATCCTCCTGCATTTCAGTGCAATTTTCCATTGTTACAACCTCTCGATATACTACAGCATCAACCGCAAAAAGCATCAGTGAACTTACGATGTAATCCACAAGGTTATATATATATATATATATATATATATATATATATATATATATATATATATATATATATATATATAGCAACGGTCCTACTAAACTCCCCTGCAGAACACCTGAAATCACTCTCACCTCGGAAGACTTCTCTCCATTGAGAATGACATTAGCACTTAGATTTCTTTCCTTGGAGGTATGTGAAAGTTATTGTGTACAAAATAACAGTTTCTGATACTGATACTGTTTCAGCGCATCAGTGATGCCATTGGTACAATGACACCTGACATTCTGTAGAATGTTTAGCAAGAGATTGAATAGCATCTGGTGTAACTCATGTTCCCTTTGTTTGTTGTGTTGTTGTGGTCTTCAGTCCTGAGACTGGTTTGATGCAATTCTCCATGCTACTCTATCCTGTGCAAGCTTCTTCATCTTCCAGTACCTACTGCAGCGTACGATTTTTTCCTTCGACGCTGCCCTCCAATACTGAACTGGTGATCCCTTGATGACTCAGAACATGTCCTACCAACCGATCCCTTCTTCTGGTCAAGTTGTGCCACAAACTCCTCTTCTCCCCAATTCTCTTCAATACCTCCTCATTAGTTATGTGATCTACCCATCAAATCTTCAGCATTCTTCTGTAGCACCACATATCGAAAGCTTCTATTCTCTTCTTGTTCCCTTTACTGCATCCAATTAAGAGGTTTTTTTTGTTATCAGGGTAAACGTTTATGGACACCATTTATTGCTGTGGGACACTTATAAAGTGTATTTCAGTTTTTATTATGACTATTGGCTTTCAAGTTCCGACGCAATTACCCGTAAAGAGCTAAAATTTGTTACAATGTTGAGATGCTGCATTGTTTGATTTGTAACACAATAAAAATAATCAGGATCTCAACACGAAGGCTAGTTTGAACACCTCCGCTCTTTACTAGACATGGTCCTATATGACGCTGTCTGGTCCTGACTTCATCCCACGGTAGAACTGCACGAGCAGCCGGTTACAATGGCATCTGATATCTTTAATCCGAATCACGTTGCAACTTGGAATTGCTTCCACCAGAAAATATTTGCTTCAGCAATAAGTAACAGAACAAGTGTGTAGTCGGTTGATTTGTTATCTCAGTAAGAGTTTAGATGACCGGAGTAATAAACAGTGTGAATGACAGATTTAAGTCCATTCTGTGCTGTGCCACTGACAGCTCTCTCGTCGACAAACTGTGACATCAAGGAATGTTTTGCAGGCCTTTCGTAACAGTTATCTCGACGTTGCACTCGAAATATTTCCTCTGCAGAAGTGGCAGCAGAGAGCCCGGACCTTTGCAGCCGAAGTAAGGGAGAACACAGCCCGAAACTTTCCCGAAGAGCAAGAACTTCCCTGGCAACTGTTTTGCCCCAAGTATTTTTCGAGTCAATTGAAGTCAGCTCTTAGCCCACGAATCTGAATAACAGCAGAACGTGAAGGCGCGCGCTCCCCCCCGTTGGCTATCGACTATATAGAGGGAGAAGCATTCCTCCGATGCATCGGTTTTCAATAATGTGCAACGGTTTTGCTCCGAAAACGCGGCGGCGGTGGAAACGAAATTGTGTATACGGTAAATGCCCGCCTGCAACCCTGGTCCTTAAGCGGTAGCCGTTAAATTTTATGTCTGCGCCGCGTATGAGTCAGAGGGGTTGCCTACGGCGCAGGGGCAGGGCCACGCCGGGGAAATACGGCGGCGAGAGAGGCAGGCCGCGCTTAACGGGAAAACGGCCGGAAACGGAGGGAAATTTCCGCCTCGCCACGACCGGCAGAACTGCGACGAGATGTCGGGCACGCGCGTGGGATGGCAAGGGCCGGGACAGAGGCACGGTGTCACGCGTGTGCTTCGTGTATAGTCGAGGGACACGTGGACAAGGTGCAGCCGAGGAAGGTATGTAAATCGGGGCAGCAATAAAGTGAAAGTTGTGATCTGGTGTATCCCAGATAGGACTGCAGGAGCGTAAAAGTAATGCTAGCCATAAAACAAGTCTTTGATCGGACAAGGCTAGCAACTGCAATGCCCGTTCTTTTCTCTGTATTCTTACTACAACGGACCTTTCGGTTTGGCCACTGCACACACCACCACAGCGGAAACACCGTCACAGTGCGAACAACACATTGGGTGTTCAACAGGTTATATTTGTTATTTGTGGCTTACCTAACAACGAAAAAGTTGCACGAAAGTTAGGGACCTTACAATAAATCAATTCTGAGACTATTAGTTATTTATTAGTTCTAATGATTGGCATACATCACAGTAAAATCAACACAGACCAGAGTTCTCTAAAACACAGATAAAATTACAAACTGGCTCTGAACACTGTGGCGAGCGAGATACCAAAAAGTATGGAAGACTGAATGGAGGAAAAAACAACAAGATCTGGTCAACTGGGCAGCTCGCCAAATGAAAGTGTTACGCCTTCTGCACCACTTGTTAGCAGTAGACACAATGGCTGTACCAGAGACTGAGACGGCGTGGAATTTTACAATTATTTATTGAACTTTCTTTACAATTTCTAACTCGTCGTCGCTGCCCAGCCCTGCGGATCCCTCCGTCTGGCTGCTGCTGTGTAGATTCTCCGACAATACGCGCAACACGCTCAGCTGATCGCACTCGGGAGCCTCAGGCCACCAGTGCTCTGCTTAAGCGAGGACGCCCTATGGTTGAGATGAACTCGTCGCCGCTCGGCGCCCCAGTATGGGCACGCCCAGGGAGCCGCGTCGCCGTGAGGTCAGCTGCCGACGCCTGCTGCACCGGCGGCTGGGAAGACATCAGTCGCGATGTCCGCGAGGTCCCGTCACGGACGGACCACGTGCCGTGGGGCCGGGCTGCTGCGAAGTCCGGGCGTCAGTCCCCGGCGGCGCCTGTGACCGAGACCGCGCTGCGGCCGGTACTGCTGGAAGTTATCGCTGTAGTTAGTCAGCCATGGTGCCGACCGAACTCGGGCCGACCTCCAGAGCTGAGTTGACATCTGGTGCCTAATGGATGACTCCTGCGAGTTGTAACAGACTTCCGAAATCGTCACCTACGAAGATTGAACATTTGGACATGGACCACGCCCGTCCTCAAATCCGAAGTGCTTCCTAATCGCTTCTGTCTGTTGCCGCCTGCGCTCCACTATTTATATCCAGCAGGAGGACGTTTTTTATCCTCGGTGGTAGCTCTTTGTTATTACTCCCGCATTATACACTCCTGGAAATGTAAATAAGAACACCGTGAATTCATTGTCCGAGGAAGGGAAAACTTTATTGACACATTCCTGGGGTCAGATACATCACATGATCACACTGACAGAACCACAGGCACATAGATACAGGCAACAGAGCATGCACAATGTCGGCACTAGTACAGTGTATATCCACCTTTCGCAGCAATGCAGGCTGCTAATCTCCCATGGAGACGATCGTAGAGATGCTGGATGTAGTCCTGTGGAACGGCTTGCCTTGCCATTTCCACCTGGCGCCTCAGTTGGACCAGCGTTCGTGCTGGACGTGCAGACCGCGTGAGACGACGCTTCATCCAGTCCCAAACATGCTCAATGGGGGACAGATCCGGAGATCTTGCTGGCCAGGGTAGTTGACTTACACCTTCTAGAGCACGTTGGGTGGCACGGGATACATACGGACGTGCATTGTCCTGTTGGAACAGCAAGTTCCCTTGCCGGTCTAGGAATGGTAGAACGATGGGTCCGATGACGGTTTGGATGTACCGTGCACTATTCAGTGTCCCCTCGACGATCACCAGAGGTGTACGGCCAGTGTAGGAGATCGCTCCCCACACCATGATGTCGGGTGTTGGCCCTGGGTGCCTCAGTCGTATGCAGTCCTGATTGTGGCGCTCACCTGCACGGCGCCAAACACGCATACGACCATCATTGGCACCAAGGCAGAAGCGACTCTCATCGCTGAAGACGACACTTCTCCATTCGTCCCTCCATTCACGCCTGTCGCGACACCACTGGAGGCGGGCTGCATGATGTTGGGGCGTGAGCGGAAGACGGCCTAACGGTGTGCGGGACCGTAGCCCAGCTTCATGGAGACGGTTGCGAATGGTCCTCGCCGATACCCCAGGAGCAACAGTGTCCCTAATTTGCTGGGAAGTGGCGGTGCGGTCCCCTACGCACTGCGTAGGATCCTACGGTCTTGGCGTGCATCCGTGCGTCGCTGCGGTCCGGTCTCAGGTCGACGGGCACGTGCACCTTCCGCCGACCACTGGCGACAACATCGATGTACTGTGGAGACCTCACGCCCCACGTGTTGAGCAATTCGGTGGTACGTCCACCCGGCCTCCTGCATGCCCACTATACGCCCTCACTCAAAGTCCGTCAACTGCACATACGGTTCACGTTCACGCTGTCGCGGCATGCTACCAGTGTTAAAGACTGCGATGGAGCTCCGTATGCCACGGCAAACTGGCTGAGACTGACGGCGGCGGTGCACAAATGCTGCGCAGCTAGCGCCATTCGACGGCCAACACCGCGGTTCCTGGTGTTTCCGCTGTGCCGTGCGTGTGATCATTGCTTGTACAGCCCTCTCACAGTGTACGGAGCAAATATGGTGGGTCTGACACACCGGTGTGAATGTGTTCTTTTTTCAATTTCCAGGAGTGTATTACAGCGTATCTTAGTGTGCTGGCCTCACTTCTCCTTACTCAGCACTCTCCAGGCTTCGCTCGGCTCTCTGTCTGTGTGCGTCCTGTGTGCGTCAGCATGTTGGTAGAATGCTGCTGTCAGGGAGGCTATCTGTGCCTGCCTACTTCGCAACGCCTCCGTCGCCGGCGTGCCTCTGTTTTGTCATTCTCCACTGCATGAAGCAACGCTTACTACATGTGGCCACAACAAAAGACTACGACACAACAAGGTACCACAACTTACATACAAATTAAGCAACACAAGTTGCGAGGCAAAGTAAGCAAGTAAGGAGCTGCTCAGTATGCAGATCATGCTATGTAATTTACGATAGGTTTGTCGAAGTCTCCTGGTGTGCGCCAATGAGCAGCAGATAGCCGCCAGAGACAACTCGCTCTCAACTACAGCCCAGAGAGAAATACCCTGCATGCAAGTTCTCAGGCTTACGTCCTCCACTTTCAAAAGAATTCTGCTTGAAGGGGACGACTTCTTGCTGTTGCCAACGTGACAAGCAAGACTATCGTTTGTTTTACAAAAAACCAGCGTAACGCAGCAGATACATCAGAATTTTGGTCATGGGGAACGCGAACCAAAGACTGCGTTTCTTGACAGAACACTTAGAATCTTGAAAAGGTCTATTACAGAGACCGCCTAAAGTACGCTTGTCTGTCCTCTCTGGAGTACTGTGAACCAAAGACAATAATGTCCGATCGCGTTATTGTCTAGGGATATTTGTGGTGGAACTGCGCCCGCTACCAAGAGCTGGGCCAGAGTGCCAGCTGTGTCCATAGCACCATGAAACAGGTAGCAGGATCACTTAAGCAAAGCTGCCAGTCTCTCTGTGGAGGTGCCCAACTCCTAATTAGACACACTGACAGCCCATATCGACGATGTTTCGTTGAATGGCTTGCACGCTGACACTTGTTGATGGCCCAGCACTGAAACCTGCAGCAACTTGCGGACAATCCCATTCTTCAGTAATTAAAACTTCCGGACTAAGTGGACCACGGCCTCTTAGCCCGGAAATTTTAATTAGTGAAGACGCCGGCCGTGAAAGCCTACACGCTATGAGTCCAATTCTGGTAGGATCTTTTACCGGCCGCAGCCATGTCGGACATGTGATGTTTTACCGGATTCCTGATATTCACGGTACATTCGTGAAATTGTCGCCAGGGAAAAATCGCCACTTCATCGCTACCTCGGAGATGCTGTGTCCCGTCGCTCTTGTGGCGACTATAGCACTACTTTCGAACTCACTAATTCTTGATAAGCTGCCATTGTAGCAGTATTAACCGATAGGCATTGCCGACCGCAGCGGCGTGTTCTGCCTTTTTACGTATCTTTGTATTTGAATACGCATGCCTATACCAGTTTCTGTGGCTCTTCAGTGTATATACACACAGAGTGAAGAAAAACTAGCGCATTCGGACATCTCAGCTTTATTCCTTACATACTAGCAATACAAAAATGACGCTCCCAAAATTTCGTTCTTAGCTTATTTCGCGCAGTAAATGGAGGTTAGGACGGCCGCTGTGTCCGAGCGCTTCAGTCTGGGACTATGCCGCTGCTATGCTCACAGGTTCGAATCCTGCCTTGGGCATGGATGTGTATGATGCCATTAGGTTAGTTAGGTTTAAGTAGTTGTAAGTCTAGGGGACTGTTGACCTCAGATGTTAAGTCCCATAGTGCTTAGAGCCATATGAACATTAAATATCGGCAGTCCGCCAAAACTATAGTCACAAGTACGATAAGTAGCACGTAGCGGCAGTGCTGTGCAGTTGATGCAGTGGATAACGTTAAGAGTTATCATGCAGCAGGTCCTTGGTTCGATTCTGGATTAAGACTCATTTGCTTTTATTTGCTAAATGTAGTCTGCGTGTTTCGTTTTATGTCGTCTTGATTGTCATACAGCGATTACAGAAGGTCGTCTACAAAACATTTAAAGCTGTGTACTTTGAACACAGAAGTGGAAATATACTCGTTCAAAGAAGCCTTTTCCACATAGTGGAAGTGAATTGTTTCGCACCACTGCGTCTTCCAGATTCCAAAATTGTTTTGCGTGTACCGTCTTCCAATCGTCTCTTGTATTAATACTGACTATTATTCTTGCCAGGTCTAGTATGACAACAGCTGCCGGTGGTGTGTACGTGTACGAAATAATTATGTTCTCTGAGCACTGTCTGGTGGTGTGGTGGCGTTGCGGGCCCTCACGTGACTTGAGGCGATGAGGACACTGCCTGGCGAAACGAGTGAAGCTCTCAGAAGGCATTGTGTGTATGTGTGTGTGTGTGTGTGTGTGTGTGTGTGTGTGTGTGTGTGTGTGCGTTCACGCACGCGAGTATGTGTGCAGATGCAGACAAGTAGCAGAAACCCTTGCTGAGGGCGGCGGGCATTATCTTGCTGTAATGCAGGCACACAGGCCGGGGTGGCCGAGCGTTTCTAGCACTATAGTCTGCAACCGCGTGACAGGTACGGTCGCAGGTTCGAATCGTGCCTCGGGCATGGATGTGTGTGATGTCCTTAGGTTAGTTAGGTTTAAGTAGTTGTAAGTTCTAGGGGACTGATGACCTCAGAAGTTAAGTCCCATAGTGCTCAGAGCCATTTGAACCACTTTCTTTATGTAGGCACAAGATAGCGTAGAATATGGTTGACGTAACGATGTGGTTACAGGGTACCACGAATGACAACCAAAGCGGTCCTGCTGTAAAACAAATGGCACCCCAGACCATTCATCCTGGTTGTCGGATCGTATGGCGACGACGGTGACGTTTGTACCCAGCTGCTTTGGCTTTCCTGTCATTGGGGCTCAACTCGAAGCGGGGTTACTGATTGAAGACAGTTCTACTCCCCTAAATGAGAGTCTAGACCGAAGACGTGTATAGCTACGATCCAGGCCGCGGTGGGAGATCAAACTAACTTTCGCCAGCCATACGGCCCGACATCCACGCGAGATGATGTGGGGTGAAATTTCTTTTCACAACAGGACCCCCTTGGCTATCATCTGCGACAACCTTACGTGTGTGATGGATGGATGGAGAGGGTTGTATGGGAGCACGATGGCAAGGTTCTCAGCGCCCGCTCAGTACAGACTGAGACGGGTGTCACGAAAAAACTCAGAACAGTAACATAAAACAGAACGTAAAACATTGATAACAGGCTTGGAAAAATATGTGCCTACCCACATCGAAGGGTGGGACGAACCATGCCGTCAGCAGTAAAACATGGACAACACAAGAAGAAAGTGGTAGACGGAGAAAAAACAATATAGCAGATGGAAGTGGCTGGCTGACCGCAAGGAAAAAAGGAAGGAGCGGTAAGGTGACGATAATCTAAGCCCCATTTCGTTGCGCTTCGTGACAAGTTTTCTTTGACTTATTTTTCAGGAAGATAATGCCCTCCTGCAGGCGGTGAGAGCTTCTGCTGCTAGTTTTGTGTTTGCCAATTCTACCCTGGCCAGGAAGGTCGCCGGATCTCACTCCAATTGGGAACCTTTAGAGCATAATGGGCAGAGCCCTTTAATCAATCTCGGAATTCTGTCGAGCTAACCCGCCAACTGACCAGAATTTGGTAAGATATCTCTGAGGAGTACGTCCAACAACTCGATCAATCAACGCCAACACGAGAAATTGTCTCCATAAAGACCACAGATGGACCAGCCCGTTATTGACTTATTCAGTTTGTGAAGATCTTTCCCTTGCATAAATCATTCAATATTTCCGAAACTGTAACCATTGGTTTCTCTGTACATGTCCATCACCTACCGATATCTTTCCGTATTGCGTGACTTTTTTTATTTTTGTCTTGGATTTTATAATGAGGCCCCTTTCAAACTCTGTGAGTTGCTGATAAAGCTGTCTCACACCTGTACGCGACACCTTCGTGTCCTTTACAGTGATCACTGATGCTGTTCGCGTCCCTTGCGTGCCCCACCGGAAATTGTAAGAACATTAAACACGAACTAGACTACTGCAGACTGGTGGCTGTTCTAACTATGCCTGAGAACTGAATTATTAATCATTTATATGGCTGTGACCGAGCAAGGTGGCGCAATGGTTAGCACGCTGGACACGCATGTGGGAGGACGACGGTTTAACCAGCGTCCAATCATCCTGATGTAGGTTTCTCGTGATTTACCCAAATCGCTTCGGGAAGATGCCGGAATGGTTCTTTTGGAAGGTCAAGGCCGATTTTCTTCCCCATACTTCCCTAATCCGAGCTTGTACTCCGTCTATAATGACCTCGTGGTCGATGGGACGTTAAACACTAATCTTCTCCTATTTGGCTGTGTCGGCGTGTACGTGTACGAAGTCTT
This sequence comes from Schistocerca gregaria, assembly GCF_023897955.1. Taxonomy (NCBI): domain Eukaryota; kingdom Metazoa; phylum Arthropoda; class Insecta; order Orthoptera; family Acrididae; genus Schistocerca; species Schistocerca gregaria. The sequence continues at coordinate 535,950,406 of NC_064925.1, forward strand.
CTGGATGCTTCATCCCTTTTGCCAGGCAGTGTTATCACCGCCTCAAATCACGAAAGCCCCGCAAAGCCACCAGACCGTGGGCAGATAACATAATTTTTAAAAGACATCATGTTCGCCATGAACTATATTATTTATTAAAGTTTCCAGTATTCTAGTTTCTACTTAGGTTGTTGCTAAACGGCAAGGTGCTTAAAATAGCAGTTGCCAACATTAATAAAAAGAGTAAAACGTATTCGAGAGTCTATGGCCATCTATACCGTCTGTATTTAACACATGGGGTTAAATCTCTTGATTAAGGGATTCGGCACATGTCAGTGAAGTACATTTTACAGGTCAAAAACAGACAGAAAATTTTATTAACTGTGGTAAAAAGCAAACACATACACTCCTGGAAATTGAAATAAGAACACCGTGAATTCATTGTCCCAGGAAGGGGAAACTTTATTGACACATTCCTGGGGTCAGATACATCACATGATCACACTGACAGAACCACAGGCACATAGACACAGGCAACAGAGCATGCACAATGTCGGCACTAGTACAGTGTATATCCACCTTTCGCAGCAATGCAGGCTGCTATTCTCCCATGGAGACGATCGTAGAGATGCTGGATGTAGTCCTGTGGAACGGCTTGCCATGCCATTTCCACCTGGCGCCTCAGCTGGACCAGCGTTCGTGCTGGACGTGCAGACCGCGTGAGACGACGCTTCATCCAGTCCCAAACATGCTCAATGGGGGACACATCCGGAGATCTTGCTGGCCAGGGTAGTTGACTTACACCTTCTAGAGCACGTTGGGTGGCACGGGATACATGCGGACGTGCATTGTCCTGTTGGAACAGCAAGTTCCCTTGCCGGTCTAGGAATGGTAGAACGATGGGTTCGATGACGGTTGGGATGATGTACCGTGCACTATTCAGTGTCCCTTCCACGATCACCAGAGGTGTACGGCCAGTGTAGGAGATCGCTCCCCACACCATGATGCCGGGTGTTGGCCCTGTGTGCCTCAGTTGTATGCAGTCCTGATTGTGGCGCTCACCTGCACGGCGCCAAACACGCATACGACCATCATTGGCACCAAGGCAGAAGCGACTCTCATCGCTGAAGACGACACGTCTCCATTCGTCCCTCCATTCACGCCTGTCGCGACACCACTGGAGGCGGGCTGCACGATGTTGGGGCGTGAGCGGGAGACGTCCTAACGGTGTGCGGGACCGTAGCCCAGCTTCATGGAGACGGTTGCGAATGGTCCTCGCCGATACCCCAGGAGCAACTGTGTCCATAATTTGCTGCGAAGTGGCGGTGCCGTCCCCTACGGCACTGCGTAGGATCCTACGGTCTTGGCGTGCATCCGTGCGTCGCTGCGGTCCGGTCTCAGGTCGACGGGCACGTGCACCTTCCGCCGACCACTGGCGACAACATCGATGTACTGTGGAGACCTCACGCCCCACGTGTTGAGCAATTCGGCGGTACGTCCACCCGGCCTCCCGCATGCCCACTATACGCCCTCGCTCAAAGTCCGTCAACTGCACATACGGTTGACCTCCACGCTGTCGCGGCATGCTACCAGTGTGAAAGACTGCGATGGAGCTCCGTATGCCACGGCAAACTGGCTGACACTGACGGCGGCGGTGCACAAATGCTGCGCAGCTAGCGTCATTCGACGGCCAACACCGCGGTTCCTGGTGTGTCCGCTGTGCCGTGCGAGTGATCATTGCTTGTACAGCCCTCTCGCAGTGTCCGGAGCAAGTATGGTGGGTCTGACACACCGGTGTCAATGTGTTCTTTTTTCCATTTCCAGGAGCGTATTATAAACCAGAAAATAAATTCAAATTTTACATATCATACCATTACCTACAATATCATGTCATAGGTACAAAAGTTCTCGTTTCACATAGTATTGTCGATTGAATTTAAAGTGTCATGAATTGCATAACTAGAAGAATGGAATGTGTAGTCTAGGATTCACGAAGTCTTCATGCCGCAAAGTACGCGAGCACTGTATACACATTCTCATAAAAATAAAAATACAATCACAGCTGTGTGGAAGAGTGGTTGCATCTGGATTCAAGTGAATTAGTTATATAAGTGAATTAGTTATTGGGTGGGATCGTCCGCAAAGGACTGGCAATCTTATTATTTTATAGTAATTATACTTATTTTCTTTTCAATTTTCACAAACAGCGAGCACTACCACTTCGGATTCATAATGATATGCAGTATGGTCGATCATCATCAGCACGTAGTTGGGTAGGAGAGGAGACGGTCGTTTTAGGCATTAGATGTACAGTTTTCCGTCTAGTTTCGGCAGGGCTCACGAAAGAATCAGCTCATTTAAGGACTGTTACCCTTACGGTCACATTGTCATTTAGCCAATCGAGTCGTGGATGTGTTATATTATGACTGGCGAAGCTATTCGAGGTCATTGAGGAGGTGTGGAAAATTTATCGCCGGCCGCAGTGGCCGAGCGCTTATAGGCGCTACAGTCTGGAGCCGCAGTTCGAATCCTGCCTCGGGCGTGTACGTGTGTGATGTCCTTAGGTTAGTTAGGTTTAAGTAGTTCTAAGTTCTAGGGGACTGATGACCTCAGATATGTGCTCAGAGCCATTTGAACCACATTGAAAATTTATCCACTGCCACACAATACACGTGGGGGACAGTCAACTAATATGGAATATCTACATCTACATCTACATCTACATCCGTACTCCGCAAGCCACCTAACGGTTTGTGGCGGAGGGTACCCTGAGTACCTCTATCGGTTCTCCCTTCTATTCCAGTCTCGTATTGTACGTGGAAAGAAGGATTGTCGGTGTATGCTTCTGGTCTGGCTCTAATCTCTCTGATTTTATCCTCATGGTCTCTTCGCGAGATATACGTAGGAGGGAGCAATACACTGCTTGACTCTTCGGTGAAGGTATGTTCTCGAAACTTTAACAAAAGCCCGTACCGAGCTACTGAGCGTCTCTCCTGCAGAGTCTTCCACTGGAGTTTATCTATCATCTCCGTAACGCTTTCGCAATTACTAAATGATCCTGTAACGAAGCGCGCTGCTCTCCGTTGGATCCTCTCTATCTCTTCTATCAACCCTACCTGGTGCGGATCCCACACTGCTGAACAGTATTCAAGCATTGGGCGAACAAGCGTACTGTAACCTACTTCCTTTGTTGTCGGATTGCATTTCCTTAGGATTCTTCCAATGAATCTCAGTCTGGCATCTGCTTTACCGACGATCAACTTTATATGATCATTCCATTTTAAATCACTCCTAATGCGTACTCCCAGATAATTTATGGAATTAACTGCTTCCAGTTGCTGACCTGCTATTTTGTAGCTAAATGATAAGGGACCTATCTTTCTATGTATTCGCATCACATTACACTTCGCTACATTGAGATTCAATTGCCATTCCGTGCACCATGCGTCAATTCGCTGCAGATCCTCCTGCATTTCAGTACAATTTTCCATTGTTGCAACCTCTCGATACACCACAGCATCATCTGCAAAAAGCCTCAGTGAACTTCCGATGTCATACACCAGGTCATTTATGTATATTGTGAATAGCAACGGTCCTATGACACTCCCCTGCGGCACACCTGAAATCACTCTTACTTCGGAAAACTTCTCTCCATTGAGAATGACATGCTGCGTTCTGTTATCTAGGAGCTCCTCAATCCAATCACACAATTGATCTGATAGTCCGTATGCTCTTACTTTGTTCATTAAACGACTGTGGGGAACTGTGTCAAACGCCTTGCGGAAGTCAAGAAACACGGCATCTACCTAAGGCCCTCTGAGTCTCGTGGACGAATAGCGCGAGCTGTGTTTCACACGATCATCTTTTTTGAAACCCATGCTGATTCCTACAGAGTAGATTTCTAGTCTCCAGAAAAGACATTATACTCGAACATAATACGTGTTCCAAAATTCTACAACTGATCGACGTTAGAGATATAGGTCTATAGTTCTGCACATCTGTTCGACGTCCCTTCTTGAAAACGGGGATGACCTGTGCCCTTTTCCAATCCTTTGGAACGCTTCGCTCTTCTAGAGACCTACGGTACACCGCTGCAAGAAGGGGGGCAAGTTCCTTCGCGTACTCTGTGTAAAATCGAACTGGTATCCCATCAGGAACAGCGGCCTTTCCTCTTTTGAGCGATTTTAATTGTTTCTCTATCCCTCTGTCGTCTACTTCAGGAGGAGTGCACAATGTTCAAGGATTTGTAAGAAATTAGAGGCGGAGATCCGTAGCCAATAATCAGATGGATGAGGAGCAGCTTTTTGTAAGTATGATAGACGTGGGATTCAGTTTCCGTGTTCGGCCAGTTAGTGGTTTTGGTAGGTCGACTTCACGATGCCCTCAGTAATGCAATTATCCAGGTTGCAGTGACAGCGGAGCTGACTACAGTTGCAGTGTTGCAGAGCTGAACCGACACAACAGGTCGAAAATAGTACGGCGCGCTGAGGTCACAGCAGTGTCGTCACACATGGCGGTCGCATCCGCCGGTTCCGCATGACGGTCAATGACAACAGCGGTAGAATGCACTCTGTGGGAAGAACGGGGAACTGAAATTCCCGGAAATGTTACATCAGGTACATGACTCGGCGGAAATCCGTCACCCAGCGTGCCGCCGTTTCTACAGTTCGCAGGGTGGTGACGGTATCATATCTCGATGACATAGTGGACATAACTAGGCGTAATAGTGGATTCGGTATCAGAAACGGTTAGTAGATAAAAACTTTGTCGGATCTGCAGGCGGATCTTACACTATTTCGTCGTAATATTTCAACTGAAAGTGACGGTCAAATGTTCAGCTGAAATACCGTGTCAAGATGACTGTATGATCCGACTACAGACTGAAATTTATCTGGAGCGCAGGTAAATTTCCATCTCTGCAGCATTCGATACCAATATTTAATATACCTCTTGATAATATATCCGAATTACCTCATAAAAGTAATTGTTGCAATCAACATGTATTACAACTAATAAAAACTTTCCTTTCATGCTACAGACATGTACAACACGTATGTCTTTTTTTTCAAATAAGAATAAAAATGATATAACATCATTTATTTTAAATGGTCGGAAGTAAGTACAAATAAAAGGGAAACTAATGGCACTTATAACACTTTACGTTTATTTTATACGGTGAAACCTCTTACTAATATTTTTAGTTAAACTGCTGAGTGAAACTGAATGCTGTATCTTTGCTATTTTATCATTTCAACACTGACCCACAATATGCTAGTGCACCGCTATCTGACTGCTCAAAAATGATAAGCTGATTTCAAGTAATTAATACAAAAGAATGTCCCTGAATAAGAATAAATCCTAACAATAACCTATACATATCATAAGTCACTTACCTCAGAGATAATCTTCATGACATGAACTACAGCGATAAATGCCAATACTGCCAGCTAAATTAGAGATTCTAACTACTGTAGGCTCTAACTACTAATAGGCATGTGGTTAGCAAAGGAAAGATTTTGATGCACAGCAAACAATGTATTTAGTTGATTTTACCTTAATCAAATGACAACCCGTTCAAAAATATTATACAATCATCAGTAATAAGTCTCCATGACGGATACACATTCAGACCGTCCGCTCGCGCTAATACTCACTCCCAGCTTCCACCTCTGCTGGCGTTACACCTCCAAGTGGGCGTCCAACCAGGCACAGAGTCTCTTACATAGTGCGCACAGCGCTGTCAGAGTTATTTATGCAGAGCGGTAAATAGTGCTGCCAACATACAAACACATAAACAGCCTACTTACAACGGTACTGTCAGCTAAATACGTAACTTGCTGATCAGTATGTTTTGGAAATTACTGAAATTTTACTAAAGACGGTTCGTAGTATACTTTGTTATTCAGCTTGTAGCTACCAGCCTCCTTATAATAACGTTACAGTTTGTTTTATTAAAAACAAAGATATGTTGAAATTACGGTATGTACAAAACATAAATTGCATGAAATCTCTACACTGGTAAAAGTTACTTGTATTAGTAGTGACATATTGAAAGGAAAATTCATTGTCTCCACTTTTCAAAAAACAATTTTTTTCCCAAAACTATTTTGTTTGAAAAATTATTCATGGTAAAAGTTTTGCAATCCAGTTCTGTTGCAAAACTGAAAAATGATTTGAATAACGAATAGTATTTTCTTGTAATTTTAACTTTCAAATCTCTAAAAATGTATACTTCTGTCAAAGTTAACATTCCAGCTATAAAATAATTGTAACCAAAAAGTTTCTGCTTCTCCAAAATTCTCACGGGAACTGCGTAATTATAAATACAGCGTTACGCGCCAACTGGAGTGTCTTTGAAACTTCCTGGAAGATTAAAACTGTGTGCTGGACCAAGATTCGAACTCGGGACCTTTGCCTTTCGCGGGCAAGTGCTCTACTTGGTAGAGAACATGCCCGCGAAAGGCAAAGGTCCCGAGTTCGAGTCTCGGTCTGCCACACGGTTTTAAACTGCCAGGAAGTTTCATATCAGCGCACACTCCGCTGCAGAGTGAAAATCTCCTTCTGGGGGAGTCTGTGTTTAGCTTTCTATCCGTAAACATACTATTCAGGCAGCTCCTTGTTTAGATTTCGACTTGTGAAGGCACTATGTCACTCGCCAGAATGTGTGTGTCATTTTCTCTCAGTTGTGTGTATGAGTTAAGAATATCTGGTCTTATGGTAACAAATTTCGAAACAAAAGTGAAGAAATGTGTCTCAGTCATCACGCAACAAACCAGACCTTGAGTAAGAAGCAGGTAGCAAAAGAGAGAACGAGAAGTGAAACGTATTTCATTTGTAAAAATTTCTTATCATTGTTATATAAGTGGCGCCAGAATGGTGAACACACATACGTGAATGTGTAGCTACTTTGTTTCATGTTCAACTTTGTTGTAAACCGTCTAGAAAGTAATATTGGCGAAACTCAACAGGAATTTGATTCATTAATGCGACGAGATGGTTTACATACTGTTAAAAGTGCAAATGGTTGTAGACTGCAAATATAACGGCGCAGTTCAACTAAAATTTAGAGCCGTTTAACTCGAACACTTACTTGCATTCGGTATGAGCAGAGAAGATCCCTGACAGCTGAAGTGCGCAGTCACAATTGTATTCACGTCTCTATGGCAACGCCCCAGCACTCCAAAACTACTAGCCAACTAAGGCTTCCATTTATTATGAAGACAGCGTTCTGCACTCCGTGGCTGAAAGCTACCAACGTCGCTGCCGCTGGAGGAGATCTCTGCTTGCCGCACCTATCGTGTACCTTACTGTTTCGCCCTGATTACGGCGGCGGTGCACTGTAGGATATCCTTGGACATAGTGCGGCCACTGGGCTACCTAGTTACTTTCAGACCCAGTATCCAAAGGCAATGTTAATTGTACGCTTTTCTTCAATGGCTGTTATCATATTGACCGTCCAAGTATGTTAGACTGAAAGCTGTTCTCAGTATTTAAAGTTTAAACTATGAGTCCCTAAGACTCTATGACCGTTGTTTTAACAGTATGAAACATTCCTTTCCAACAACAAAGCAATGTGACTATCTTTAACTTTTATCTACATCAACATCTACGTGATTACTGTGCTATTCACAGTAAAGTGCTTGGCAGAGGGTCCAATGAACCACCTTCATGCTGTCTCTCTACCATTCCACTCTCGGACGGCACGCGGGAAAAACAAACACTTAAATTTTTCCCGTCGATTTCTCTTATTTTATATTGAAGATCATTTCTCCCTATGTAGGTGGATGCCAACAGAATGTTTTCGCAATCGGAGGAGAAAACTGGTGATCGAAATTTCATGAGAAAATCCCGTCGCAACGAAAAACGCCTTTGTTTTAGTGATTGCCACTCCATTTCACGTATCATGTCTGTGACACTATCTCCCCTATTTCGCGATAATACAAAACGAGCTGCCCTTCTTTGTACTTTTTTGATGTCATCCGTCAGTCCCACCTGATGCGGATCCCAAACCGCACAGCAGTACTCCAGAATAGGGCGGACAAGCGTAGTGTAAGCAGTCTCTTTGGTAGACCTATTGCTCCTTCTAAGTGTTTTGTGAATGAATCGCAGTCTTTGGTTTGCTCTACCCACAATATTATCTATGTGATCGTTCTTGTTTAGGTTATTTGTAATTGTAATCCCTAAGTATTTAGTTGAATCACTGCCCTCAGATTTGTGTGACTTATCGCGTAATCGAAATTTAGCTGATTTCATTTAGTACTCATGTGAATAACTTCGCACTTTTCTTCATTCAGGGTCAATTGCCACTTTTCGCACCATACAGATATCTTCTCTAAATCATTTTGCAAGTGGTTTTGATCATCTGATGACTTAACAAGACGGTAAATGACAGCATCATATTCAAACAATCTAAGACGGCTACTCAGATTGTCTCCTATGTTGTTTATACAGATCAGGAACAACAGAGGGCCTATAACACTTCCGGTTATTACTTCTGTTTTACTCGATGATTTTCCGTCTATTACTACGAACTGTGACCTTTCTGACATGAAATCACGAATCCAGATGCACAACTGAGGCGATACTCCGTAGGTAGCAGTTTGATTAGAAGACCCTTGTGAGGAAGAGTGTCGAAATCCTTCTGGAAATCCAAAAATATGGAATCAATTTCACATCCCCTGTCGATAGCACTTATTACTTCATGAGTATAAAGAGCTAGTTGTGTTTCACTAGAACGATATTATCTGAATCCGTACTGACTATATGTCAATAAATCGTTTTCTACGAGGTACTTCATAATGTTCGAATACAGTATATGTTCTAAAACCCTTCTGCAAATCGACGTTAGTGATATAGACCTGTAATTCAGCGGATTACTCCTACTTCCCCGTAGCGCAATGGGATAATGAAACGGTGATTTTGTATAATATAAACCAAAATAAGTCGAAATCAAATCTTTTTCCGGAAATCTTGTCTAGCTGCTCGCTATAAGTGTACGGGAATTACATGTACGTGTAACTCGTGTACTGCACACGTTTATCCACTCTGTATCCTACAACACATAATAAACAGAAATGACGTATGACAGCTAAACATCGACGTCTTCACCACAGCAAACACGTGCCTTGAAGATGCACCGCGACACACTCTACTACCTTGTTAGCTGAAAATTGCATCGAAAAATAAAATTATCGCTACGTTGAAGACAGGTCACTCACTGACTTCGTTTAGTTTAAAAAAAAAACTGAATGAAAATCTTTCGCGAACTAGGTTCTTAGCCCTGGAATACTATCCAAGAATTTTTGACGATCGCTGTTACCCATTCGTCGATTCGACGAACACCACCACTTTTCATGTATATAATCAACAATAACGGCAGTTAATGTAGATTTGAGCCTTTGAATGTATGTAATACTCGTTTAAGATCAATAACATATCAAAATTTCAAAATAAGTAGGGTTCAAACGAGGACTAGTATGGGGATATAGGTAAGGAACTATTCCAGAAGTAGGTTTGGATCGATGTTTAATAATGTAAGAGTAAACAATTAAATTCTTTCTGAGTTTTGGTCTCAATCACTTCAAAATATATAAGAAAGGAACAATATAACTATGTAACAATAAGGATTACAACAGATTGCACTGTAACAATCAGAGTGCTACTGTAAGAATAAAAGTAACACATTACTATATAGAGATTTAGAAACAAAAAGAAATACCTATTCTTCAGGGGCTCCTCAGCATTCATTTTCGTGGACGGAAGACTAGTAAATAAGGTAAATAAAGTGCTAAGGTTACTTAGACTACTAATCACTCGAATCATAGCTGAGCTAGCACGACGGTAGGCAGCGGTACTGTAGCTTAATACAGTAAACATCATTGCATGTTTGTTGCATCGACGAAGGGTTAAGGGAACATGCGAGGGTTGAAACAAAGATCAGAGGAGTGGAAAATAGCTTTGTAATAATCATAATTTATGTGAAAGCAGGGTGTTAATATATCATGTAGGAAAAGAATACAAAGCCTTACATACAAATGATCTTCGACACACCTCATAACTTTTTATTGTCATGCACTGAGGTGCCAAAAGTCATGGGATACCGGTATGTACATATACAGATAGCGGCAGTATCGCCAATACAGGGTATAAACGGGCAATGCACTGGCGGAGCTATTATTTGTACACAGGTGATCCATGTGGAAAGGCTTCCGAGGTGATTGTGTCCGGACAAAAGGAATGGTACTTGCAGCTGGACGCATAGCATATTCCATTTCCGTAATTTCAGGCACTATCTATCACGAAGGACAACGCAGTTGCCGATAGCCTTCACTTAACGGCCGACAGCAGCTGCGATTGCGTAGAGTTGTCAGTGCTAACAGACAAGCAACACGGCGTGAAACAGTCGCAGAAATCAATGTGGGACGTACGACGAACGTATACGTTAGGACAGTGCGGCGAAATCTGTCGTTACAGGGCTATGGCGGCAGTCTATCGAAATGAGTGCACTTGCTAACAACACAACAACGCCTGCAGCGCCTCTCCTGGGATCGTGACCATATCTGTTGGCCCCTAGAAGCATGCAAAAACTTGATCTGGTCAGATGATCACAAATTTCAGTTGGTAAGAAGTGATGACAGGTTTAGAACTGGTGCACACCCTACGAAGCGACGGCTCAGTATGTCAACATGGCACTGTGCGAGCTGGTGGTGCCTCCATACTGTTGTGGGCTGTGTATGTATGGAACTGAACCGATCATTGACAAGAAACGATTATGTTCGGCTACTTAGAGATCATTTGCAGCCATTCATAGATTTCATGTTCCCAGATAACTATTGAATTTTTATGAATGACAAATCGCGATGTCACCGGGCCACAGATGCTCGCGACTGGTTTGAAGAACTTTCTGGACAATTGGAGCGAATGATTTGGCGACGCAGATAACCCGACAAGAATCCCGTGTAAAATTTGTGGGTCATAATCAAGAGGTACTTCACCGGCAACACTTTCGAAATTATGACGGCTATAGAGTGAGCATGGCCCAGTATTTCTGCGGGGGAAGTCCAACAACTTGTTGAGTCCACGCCACGTTGAGTTGCTCCACTCCGCTAACAAAAGGCGGTCGGACACGATATTAGGCCGTATCACATGACTTTTGTCACTTCAGTGTACATACATGTACAAATAATAGCAAAACACTCCTACAATCACAGTAACGCCAATGATATTACTTAGTGAGTGGTAATTCAATATTATAAACTATTGGCATATCCAGGTGAATAATATAAAACGGATATCGAATCTCACGTGCTCTAACCACGTTGTAAAGACAAACAAAGATGCTAACATTGTTCATATGAAGGGTAATTTAAAGAGTCTCGCGTGAATGAACTGAAAACAACGTAGTGAATAATTACGCAAAGGCAAAGCAAAGCAACCATCTCACTAACGTCGTTTACGATTTCGCTTCAGTGTGCCCATTCCAACATCAAAGATATATCTCTATACTAAATACACTACTGGCCATTAAAATGAAAATCATAGCTGTCTGAACTTTATTTATATCAATTAATAGAATTGTTAAATTTTTAATTATTAATGACAGTGACTGCTACGAGTAACTTGTCTACATTAATTCCGTGTTTTGTGGCTGTCTTACATGTACACTACCGGCCATTCAAATTGCTACACCACGAAGACGACGTGATACAGACGCGAAATTTAACCGACAGGAAGAAGACGCTGTGATATGCAAATAATTAGCTTTTCAGAGCATTCACAGAAGGATGGCGCCGGTGGCGACACATACAACGTGTTAACGTGAGGAAAGTTTAGAACCGATTTCTGATACACAAACAGCAGTTGACAAGCTTTGCGTGGTGAAACGTTGCTGTGATGCCTCGTGTAAGGAGGAGAAATGCGTACCATCACGTTTCCGACTTTGATAAAGCTCGGATTGTAGACCATCGCGATACTGCTGCTCGCTTTGGTCGAGATCCAATGACTGTTAGCAGAATATGCAATCGGTGGGTTCAGGAGGGTGATACGGAACGCCATGCTGGATCCCAACGGCCTCGTATCACTAGCAGTCGATATGACAGGCATCTTGTCCTCATGGCTGTAACGGATGGTGTAGCCACGTCTCGATCCCTGAGTGAACAGATGGGGACGTCTGCAAGACAACAACCATCTGCACAAACAGTCGACTACGTTTCCTCCAGCATGGACTATCAGCTCGGCGACCATGGCTGCGGTTACCCTTGACGCTACATCACCGACAGGAGCGGCTGCGATGTTGTACTCAACGACGAACCTGGGTGCACGAATGGCAAAACGGCATTTTTTCGGGTGAATCCAGGTTCTGTTTACAGCTTCATCATGGTCGCATCCGTGTTTGACGACATCGCGGTGGACGCATATTGGAAGCGTGTATTCGTCATTGCCATACTGGCGTATCACCCGGCGTGATGATATAGGATACCATTGGTTACACGTCTCGGTCACCTCTTGTTCGCATTGACGGTAATTTGAACAGTGGACGTTACATTTCAGATGTGTTACGACCCGTGGCTCTACCCTTCATTCGATCCCTGCGAAACCCGACACTTCAGCAGGAAAATGCACGACTGGATGTTGCAGATCCTGTACGGGCCTTTCTGGATACAGAAAATGTTTGACTGCTGCCCTGGCCAGCACATTCTCCAGATCTCTCACCAATTGAACACGTCTGGTCAATGGTGGTCGAGCAACTAGCTCGTCACAATACGCCAGTCACTACTCTTGACGAACTGTGGTATCGTGTTGAAACTGCATGGGCAGCTGTACCCGTACACACCATCCAAGCTCTGTTTGACTCAATGCCCAGGCGTATCAAGGCCGTTATTACGGCCAGAGGTGGTTGTTCTGGGTACTGATTTCTCAGGATCTATGCACCCAAATTGCGTGAAAATGTAATCACATGTAAGTTGTAGTATAATACATTTGAGCAGTGAATACCTGTTTATCATCTGCATTTGTTTTTGGTGTAGCAATTTTAATGGCAGGTAGTGTAGTTCAACTCATCCCATTACCAGGAAGGAATAGTGTGTTCACGGCAGCAGGTGGCACTCAGACGTGTTCCTTTGTGTAAGAAATGATCCCCGTGTTAACAAACATTATTGGGTCACCAGTCTCAGATTTTAACTTGCACGCTTTAGACATGCCTTTTCGGTTCTCACCCAAGCAGTCTACACATTTTTTGATATGCAAATGCTAATCGATAAGCATATGTTTACACTGTATGCAAGACCTATTTACCAGCTGGTTTTCAAGACACTGCACGCCACAGCAGTTAACTCCAACAGACACGCCAATTCGTTACAATCAGATCCGGAACACTCTACCAGGGAACCTGAATATTGTATAAGCCAGCACATCAAACTTTTTCCAATTTCACATTTAGTTGCTTTCTGATTAATATAAATTCAAATGTACACGTCGCTCACCCTAATAATTATCTCGAATGTTTCGTTGAAATACTTTGGTGTACTGTTTATAGTGCCGTAACTTACAAGCATGATCGTAGCTTCGCCAGAGGTTGTCTGTTCCTATGGGGTGAACTGCTAAAAATCGACTCTGTATGCACTCGATGTGAGTACCAAAAGCGATCACAGGAAAGGAATCATTTGATTACTACTGCCTTCCGCTTAATGGTGTCGTCTCCGAGACACCAGCTCTCTTTTGCAGAAGCATCCAGCTTGTGTTTCCTTCCTAATTCCTTTGTGGACTGTTGTTCCTAAATAACTTTGTCCTCAGAAACTGATCCTTGCGTCAAGTCACACTATTGGATCACACCTCACGGCAATACGGAGACTGGCTGTTGTGGCCTTGAATACCAACCTGTGAGCGCCCGACTGTACTCTGTATACGGAATAAACCACCGTTTGGTTTACAAAAATCTACCGTACGAGAACGTGCAGAATAATGATGCTTCCCAATTTCTTATGTGAAAACCATTAAAGCTTTTTGAATAAAACAAACGTCATTAATATTGTATATCTTTATTCTTCATACCTGAGTATTTTCAAGCCCTGTGCCGCTATAGGGCTCCGAACTGTATCTTGCAACAATGCGGCGTGTAACGTAACTATGTCGGTGCGTGGGAAACAGCGTGTTGTAAATGAGATTCGAAATCGAAGAGTTCGTCTGCACATGGAGCATCCTCTCTTTTTTCATGGTAATGACACACAATACACGAGCGCTACATCTTGCAACAATCCGTAGCCCCTAGTTTACTGTCATCGATTATCCCTTGTACAATCTCGACTTGGTCCCATCCAATTTGCACCTGTTTCCAAACCTTAAAGAGCAACCTCCAGGACTCCACATCGATAGTGAGGAAGTACTGCAAGCAGAGGATAGGATTTCGATAGGTCAGCTAAGTTAAACAGTCTACATTGACGGTGTCAACAAACTATCTCTCATTGGTAGAAATGTGTTCTTATGTGTTCTTCACCAGGGTCACATTGCTGAGAAATAAATATATAGAGACGAAGGATACAGATTTAGAAGGTTAACGTTTTTTTAATGCTTTAAAGGTTTTCAAATAAAAACACTCGGTGGTCTTATTTGTCAGCAGGCACTCGTATGATTTAACGTCTCTTGTATCTTTCTAACCTGCCTTGGCTCACTCTTCACCTGAACAGAAATGATTACGATGTTACACCCTAGATGTCCACCCGTGTTGAAAGACAGGCCGTTCCATAGCGATTGCATTTAATGCACCTGCGGTACGCGTAACTCACTTCTCGACTCACAGAAGATCAGCCACTATCATAGTCGTCTATGTCCGCAAGAGTAAGGCATCTTTGCCAAACAGGAAAGAGCAATGTTCTTTTACTGCGGTGCTGGAGTTCTGACTGGTGTCGACCAATCACAGCACTAGGCGCGCATAGTTCGGTTAGTACCCTCACGCAGTTGGTGACACGAGGCCTTCCGTTCTCGCTTTCTGGACGTCGGCAGCACGCCGCAACAGAAGCAGTCAGCCACATATCCTGTGCATTTTATACGGTTGCATTCGACGGGCAGCATCCAACATAGCGGTGAGGTCACAGCAAACAGCAAGCATTCGGGTTGTATCCATATGATTGGAAATGACGATAGTATTGATGTTAAGGTAAGATCGTTTTCTGTTAGCCTTGTCTTCTGCATGTGGACTTGTCGTGCATGATGCTGGGTATTTGTTCGCGTTTCTAACCGCTTCAGGGACCGTGCTGATCGGTATCCATCTCTAAGTTAATCATCTTTAAACACAAGTGACTTACAAACACATTTTCTCGCTCTCAAGTATTATTCTAAACAATTTGTAAAGTTTCCAGAATGAGATTTTCACTCTGCAGCGGAGTGTGCGCTGATATGAAACTTCCTGGCAGGATTAAAACTGTGTGCCCGACCGAGACTCGAACTCGGAACCTTTGCCTTTCGCGGGCAAGTGCTCTAGCATCTGAGCTACCGAAGCACGACTCACGCCCGGTACTCACAGCTTTACTTCTGCAAGGTTCGCAGGAGAGCTTCTGTAAAGTTAGGAAGGTAGGAGACGAGGTACTGGCACAAGTAAAGCTGTGAGTACCGGGCGTGAGTCGTGCTTCGGCAGCTCAGATGCTAGAGCACTTGCCCGCGAAAGGCAAAGGTCCCGAGTTCGAGTCTCGGTCGGGCACACAGTTTTCATCTGCCGGGAAGTTTCAATTTGTAAAGTTATTTTTAAGTAATGATAATGCATGTGAGGAACTGAGCCTTATGACTCTGCTCGTAGCCATCACGCTATGTTGGACATCAGATTTTCTTATGTATCATAATGAGTTTTTCGTACATTCTGACCTCGCTAATTCGTTATCTCACACCTTTCCTTCGTTCAATAATTCTACCATTTGACGCTTGCCTCCATATTTGAGTAGCTAATCTTTGTTTCATGCAGAACGTGCTTAATTAACTTACATTGCAATTTGCTCAGAAGCTACGCTACACATACTTGCAATTCTTGTATCTATTTTCCGAAAGAAATTTCAGCAATTCAGTTACGCTGATGTAGTTCCAGAAATTATATGTTGGCGGGGTCTGGTCATTGTAAATTGTCTTGTGCGTAACTGCCATTACCTGTGGACTGACTAAAATATTTTTTTGAAGTTATAGCTCGTGTCTACCAATATGTAGTTGAAATTTCACAACATTGTTGGGTTTATCGGAGTATCTACTTTAATTACTGATATTCTGGCACTACTAGATCAAACTTGGATCAAATAGTAATTATCGAAGAACAGAATTGAAAAGGAGCTATGGTATTCAATTACATACACGGGCAAACAACAAGTGACCTTTCTATTTAAATTTTACAGCACATTTAACTCTGAAGGTACATACAAAACAAAAGAACAAAGCAAAATTTTGCGTTCGTAGCGGCGTACAATACAATACGAACTAAAGCACGATGAGATACATAGTCCAGCATTATACGCACTGGTATCACACGCTCGGGCAGGTTTTCAGACTTACCTATAAGAAATTCCTCGTAACAACACCGTGTGAAAACAATGCGATAAATATGTAATCGGCATCGTCATCAAATATTTGGTTCCCATCATTTTCAGACTCGTCAACGACTTTGTAAATCTTTTGCTGGAGACGTTTCTCCTGTTCACCTGACATTTTCAACACATAATCAACACAAAGGCACGCAAAACGCATGGAACACAGAGAACTTGAACGCCAGCTAACACCTACGAAACAAAAAACGATAACCGATGTTTCAAAAAATTGTTTGTAGTCATGCCGTTACTACCATCAAGCAAAAACTGCGAAGCCTACGGATCTGACAGACAATTGCGGTAGACGTAAATACACGTATGGCATCGTGGAAAATCCGAGTCACTGGCGTGACGTATTATTACGTCCGCAGCACTTCCCTACTTTGCATAAGCGCCGTAATGTTACGTCATCCGTAGCCTAAGTGTTAAACCACCCAAGTTGTCTATTTTCTGGTTATTAGGAAGTGTGGGAAAAAGGTGACCAACATATTAGTCCTCCCCAAATAGAGGACGTCCTCGCGGTTAACTTTGAGTAAATTTGTCACTCGCTCGTGTAACACGACCGACGGCATTACTAATTAATTATCCTGATTTATTAAAATTATGACCGTAAATGCATCACACTTCCCAACGCAGTCTTATCGTTAATTAAAAGTACTTGCGGCAGTAGTACTTCACTTTTACGTGAACGTAGTGATAATTGGAAATCAGAAAGAAATAAAACATTTCTGCCAGGTTTGACGTAGGTTTGCTAATGACGCAATATTAATATGTTATATCACTGAATCACATAATAATGGTAATTACTCAAATGATAAAACATGTAAACTATACTGCTTATTATGAACTCATTAATTTAAACATTTATGCAGATGACACTCAGCAGTTAATAAATCTATCAACTTACTGTAATGGTGCAACAGTATATTTGCAAAGACACTTTATCGGCGTGCAAGCGACAGCATGTGTACCTAGAACAACCCAAAACGCTAGGCATAAAAATGGGATGTTCCGGTACTCATATCTTCGATTCTGTGCGTGGTAAAAAGGTAAAGTCAAGTGCTTTGGATAGCTATTGGGGCAGGGGCCAACTTGTATATCCGACAGAAGTGTCAATATCCTATAGTACTGGGTCGAAGTATCAATATTACACACGTCCTTCTGCTTAATCAAATCAGTCTTTCATTTTTTGCATTTGATGCTGTCTACTGTAGGCTTGAAGGCACCATTAGTCCATGGGCGATTCCTCAGAAAAATTGAAAAAAGGTTTTTCTTTACTATATTTTCGCCGTCACCAGCAGACCACAACCCAGCTGAGGATTCCACGATGGCTATGCACAGCAATGGCTGAAGTGTTTAGGATGAATGCCTAAGATCCCGATCTCTAACAACCATGAACGTTTTCTTGACATCTATATCAGTTCCCAGGATACAGAGAGTCAATGATACCCTTCTTCTACACGTAAAATTCGGTATCAGGGAAAATTTAAATAATAAATTATTCACAGCAAATTGCACAAATTAGAGGGAATATTTTCAAGGTGAATTAATTTTTTTTAGAAGAACCGTCTTGCTGGTTTGAAAAGCACTACAAAAATGTGGTTTTGGGTACCAAAACTCAGCCGCGGTTCCCGAGACGGCTAAGCACAGCAAATGGCTGTCATTTTTACGATGTACGAGTATTTGTACGATCTCGAACAGTCTTGAAAATTTTCCTCATATATTTATCCCTTTAGAGATACAGAGGTTCCAAGTTACTCTACTTCTCCACGTAAAGCAATGTAAGGCGGAATCGTAGTTTATAGAGTGAGGAAACACGGAGAAATATTCCATAAAGTGTCTCCCTTATCAACTAAGAACCCCACATTGCAGTAAGGAAGCACCTGCAAAATTTTTTAGCACGTAAACTTTTCGTAAGAGCTACACGTCCTACTGCAGTAGAAAAGGGAGGTAAACAGTGGAAAACTGTTGCCATCGGGGTACAAAAAATGCCAATACGTTCCTCTTTATTTAAAAGATTATGACTGAAAAATGGGATACCAGCGGCCTCATTGTACCTTCCTCAGCACTTTTAAAAAAATTTCCAAAACTTTTGGCTTGCGAACGTATTCGCGCCTTTTTTTATGCTGAGAGAGAAAGACAGTGGCAATGACAAAGAGATAGAAAAGTAAAAAATACTGGAGGACTGTAAACAGCGGTTGGGTTATAGAATGGGCGAAGGAGACAATAGCAGTGTGTGGGAAAGCAATGGAACATGCACTATGTGATCTAAAGTATCCAAACACCCCACCTACTGCCAGTTACTCCATATCAGCGACCTCACTAGTCATTAGACATCGTGAGAGAGCAGAATGAGCGCTCTACGGAACCCACAGACTTGGAACATGGTCAGGAGACCGGCTGTCACTTGTGTCATGCGTCTGTACGCGAGATTTCCGAACTCCTAAACATCCCTAGGCACACTGCTTCAGATGTAATAGTGAAGTGGAAACATGAAAGAACACGCGCAGCACAAAATCGTACAGGCCTACCGCGCTATGTTGATTGACAGAGACCGCAGACATTTGAAGACGGTCGTAACGTGTAATAGGCAGACATCTATCCACACCATTACACAGGAATTCTAAACTGCATCAGGATCCACTGCAAGTACTATGAAAGTTAGGCGGGAGGTGAGAAAATCTGGATTCCATGGTCTAACGGCTGCTCATAAGCCACACATCACCCCGGTAAAAGCCAAACGACGCCTCGCTTGGGATAAGGAGCGTAAACACTTGACGACTGAACAGTGGAAAGACGCTGCGTGGAGGGACGAATCACGGTACACAATGTGGCCATCCGATGGCAGGGTGTGGGTATGGCGAATGTCCGGTGAACGGCATCTGCCTGCGTGTGTAATGCCACAGTAAAATTCGGAGGCGGTGGTGTTATGGTGTCGTCTTGTTTTTCATGGAGGAGGCTTGCATGCTTTGCTGTTTTGCGTGGCACTATTACAGCACAGATTTACATTGATGTTCTAAGCACCGTCATGCTTCCCACTGGTAAAGACCGATTCGGGGATGGCGATTGTATCTTTCAACACGACCCAGCACTTTTTCATAATACACGCCCTGTGGCGCAGTGGCTACACGACAATAATATCACTGTAATGGACCGGCCTGCACAGAGTCCTCACCTGAATCCTATAGAACACCTTTGCCATGTTTTGGAACGCCGACTTCATGCCAGGCCTTACCGCCCTACGTCGATGCCTTTCCTTAGTGCAACACCACGTGAAGAATGGATTGCCATTCCCCAAGAAACTTCCAACACCTGATTAAACGTATGCCTGTGAGAGTGGAAGCTGTCATCAAAGCTAAGGGTGGACCAACACCATATTGAATTCCAGCATTAGCGATGGAGGGAGCCACGAAGTTATAAGTCATTTTCATCCAGGTGTCCGGATACTTTTGATCTCATAATGTATGCCATTGTCTACATGGGATCCAGGTTGGAAAAGCTTCCAGCTCAAAGCACAGAAGCCGTAGAGTTCTGTGCCTCCCTGGTGTTGTCATCCCTCACTTCCTGTACAAGTGGTCGGCAACTCAGCGCACGTCTGATCTGTCTTTTACTGTAACCATTCCGACGAACCTACCAATCGACCCTTTTAGGATCAGTTAAGGGCGATCTCGGTTTGCGTAAGGCGGCTGTCTATCGTATTCCTTGCAATTGAGCCACTTCATATATTGGACAGAGCATCAGGACTGTAGAGCACCAGTGTACTGAGATTAAGCGTCACGCACTCTTACAACAGCCGAACAAGACTGGTTCTGCAGAACACTGCTTTAGCACCGTTAATCCTAGGGAACATACCAAAATGGAGATTCTGGGATGCATTCCAACTACTGAGGCAATTCTAATTAGAAAGCAGTTGAAATTAAATTAGAAAGTCGCCTTATAAATAGAGACGGAAATTTTTGCTTAAATTCTGCTTAGAAACTTTTCTCTCTCTTGTGAAAAAATAGAGGGACAGAGTTAATGCTACCTCACCCGCTATTTTTTATTGTGTGTGTATGTGTGCGTGCCCCCATCTCCTGAAATCCGAACTCTTAAGTTCCCTTGTAGAGAGCTTCCTTACTGCGTTTTTGCCTTGAAAATACAGGGTGCGAGACTGTTGGAATAATGGTTGTTGTCGAAGTAATAGAAGATGACACGGTGGTATTGTAAAGTGGGATCTACCTGTAAGTAATTTCTGCATCGAAATGGCGCTGACGCACCCTTACGACACACTACTGAAAGATATGCGCAAGGGACTATAGAACCTCGTATTATTGATTTGTCCCCAGCAGTGAACAGTAAGTTGAAAAACTCGAAACGAAATAGTTAATGTTGTCAAATATTGAGTGAATAAGGTATATTCGTACGTTTGTGAGAAAGTTTATTCATCCAGGAGATCGGTTTATTGGAAAAGAAAACTGCATGGAGTTTATTGTTCAAACATAATAATACAAATAGCAGGTCCAATCAAAATATATATACAGCATAGTTACATAACTAGTAATGGCCGTTTGGCAAAGTTGGCGAGAAGGGCAGAAATTCCCTATGTGATCCATCCCTCTTTGAGTATGAACGTTAACACTGTCTGATTCTGTCTTTCGTGGCAGTGATTGTGTACCACTGAGGTTAAGGCTGCGCTAAATGCATTATTTGAACGACTGCCGCTGTAAGTCGAAATAACATGCCACGGCGGGTGTAAAGCACCTCGGTAAATTCCCTACAGGCAAGAGCTGCAGAGGTGCTCACCACGGACAGATGACTGTCGTAAGTAAGAGAAACGCTAGGCGCTCCAATGCTGCAAGTCCGCCACCCGAGTTCAGGCTCGGACTTTGGACTCTGCCTCGATCACCACCCCTGGGCGATCTCTCCGATCCTTACACTGCGCCATCCACGGACGAACACCTCAGAAAACGCTCCCAAGAAACTTCCCCCTCCAAAACCGCTCCACGTGGAGCACCTTAAAAAATTCTAACCACCAGTTGCATGCGATACGACTTCTGCACAGAAGTAGCATAACCATATTTTGGCGCACAATCTCCCTCCAAGAGACGGGCAAAACCACTCGCCCAAATGAGTAGCATGCCACCAAAAATTACTGACACCCCTGATACGTCTTCTGATGTCACTGTCTGAGTCCCAGTCATAACGTTTATTTTCAGTGTACGCAGGAGGTAGCTTGGCGTGGGAACTCAGACATCTCAAAATATACGACATCTGCACTGGCAACAGACTGTCAAGCACCCAACAGTGCAGAAATATCTCAGACTCTCCATTTTTAAAAAAAAAAAAAAAAAAAAAACGGAAAGGAGATCTTCTGGAAGTTGACCTGCAAAATATCTGCAGATTCCAAATAAGTTTCTCCTCTCAACAGGGAAATATTCCCAGGGCACCACCCGTTGCCGGTATAAGGCCTGAAAGTTATGAAGAGTCTTACGTCTAGCATTCGAAAAGATGCACCGCAGCGCTCTGACAGCAGGACGCTGCATAACGTAAAATCCGGGACCAACCATCGCACTGCCCGTGTAGTTGCACCTGAAGCCCAGCTCGGCCCTTCAACCTTCTCAGAACTGGAGCTATTAACGTGGCCATGTGGTAACGCTCCAAGCAGTGTGCCTTCCTCCACACAGCTGTATCACTAAAAGTTCACAAGAAAGATCCGTCACCTCTAATTGGCCAACACAACTACATACCGATGCAACCGGTACGCAATCACTGTCGCACACTTTATTAAACACCTTACCTGCCCTAGCGACCTCCTGTGCATGTAATGGTCCATTACCTGCGCGTTTACTGATAAGCGCAATTACCGGGAGTTATTTGGCACAGCGACTGAGATATCTGTGCCCAACAAATTAACATACGACGGGCTGATCGCCCTTAGTACACAAAACAGGTCAGAACACTGTTGCAGAAACAACGAAAAAGCATGACAAATTCAAAGGAACGGAACGTAAACCCCGCAAGGTTCGCGATCTTTTATAGAAGCTCGATATTTAGCGCGAACTTTATTATGGGTTGCTCATAATAGTTTCGAAATAGAAATTTTGTCTCGAAATATGGCAGAAAATGCCAAGAGATTCTGGTCCCATGTAAATTATTCTACCGGAAAGACACAGTCAACGCCTTCTCTGAGCGAAATCAATGTAAATACTATAAATGACAGTGATGCAAAAGCAGGAATAGTAAACACAAACGTCCGAAATTCGTTCGCCAAAGAAGACGAAGTAATTATTCCAAAATCCGAATAAAGAACAGCTGCCAACATGACTATCTTAGAAGTAGATAACCTCGGAGTAGTGAAGCAACTTAAATTATTTAGTAAAAGCAAGTCTTCCGGTCCAGATTGTGTGCTAATTACGTCCTTTTCAGAGTATGCTGATGCAATAATTCCGTACTTAAATATCATATAAAACCGCCCGCTCGAAGAAAGATCCGTACCCAAAGACTGCTAAGTTGAACAAGTCTCACCAACATTCAAGTAAGGCAGTAGTAGCAGTGCACTAAATTAAAGGAAAATATCATTAATTTCGATACGCAGTAGGATTTTGTAACATATATTGTGTTCTAATATTATGAATTACCTCAAATAAAACGATTTATTGATAAATACCCAACACGGATTTAGGAAACATCCTTCTTGCGAACCAGCCGGCCGAGCGGTTCTAGGCGCTTCAGTCTGGAACCGCGCGACCGCTACGGTCGCAGGTTCGAATCCTGTCTCGGGCATGGTTGTGTGTGATGTCCTTAAGTTAGTTAGGTTTAAGTAGTTCTAAGGGACTGATGACCTCTGATGTTAAGTCCCATAGTGCTTAGAGCCATTTGATCCTTCTTGTGAAATACAACTAGCTCTTTACTCACAAGAGGAATTGAGTGCTATCGACAAAGGATTTCAATTGATGGAGTAATTCTATATTTCCAGATGGCTTTTGGCACCGTATTGGCACAAGTGATTTGAAATCATATTTTGTGCTTATCGAATATCGTTTCAGTTATGAAATTAGATTCATGATTTACTGTCAGAGAGGTCACAACCCGCAGTAGCTGACAGAAAGTTATAGAGTAAAACAGAAGTGATTTCTCGCGTTACCCAATGTAGTGTCATAGTCGTTCTGCAATTCGTTATACATACCAACGATTTAGGAGACAATCTGAGCAGCCGTCTTACGTCGTTTATAGTTGATTCTGTCGTTTATCATCTAGTAAAATCATCTGAAGATTATAACCAATGTCAAAACGATTCAGATAAGATACCTGTAAGGCCCAAAAATTGGTAATTGACCCTAAATAATGTAAAGTGTGAGGTAATACACATGAGTGCTAAGAGGGATCCGCTAAGAGTCGGTTACACGATAAATCAGTCAGATCTTGAGGCCGTAAATTCGACTAAATACCTAGGAATTACATTTACGAACAACTTGAACTGGAAAGAACATCGCGGTTCTAGGCGCTCAAACCGGAACCGCGCGACTGGTACGGTCGCAGGTTCGAATCCTGCCTCGGGCATGGATGTGTGTGATGTCCTTAGGTTAGTTAGGTTTAAGTAGTTCTAAGTTCTAAGGGACTGATGACCACAGATGTTAAGTCCCATTGTGCTCAGAGCCTGGAAAGAACACTTAGAAAATGTAGTGGGGAAGGTGAACCAAAGACTGCGGTTTATTGGCAGAGTACTAAGAAGGTGCAACAGATATACTACCGAGACTGCCTAAACTGCGCTTGTCTGTCCTCTTTTGGAGTACTGCTGCGCGGTATGGGATCCTTACCGATAGAATTAATGGAGGACGTCGAGATAAATCAAAGAAGGGCAGAACGTGTTGTATGACCGAGAAGTAGGGGAGAGAGTGTCACGGACATGTAACAGGATTTGGGGTGAACATGATTAAAAATGATCGAGCTGTTCTAGGCACTCCAGTCTGAAACCGCGTGACCGCTTCAGTCGCAGTTCGTATCCTGCCTCGGGCATGGATGTGTGTGATGTCCTTAGGTTAGTTAGGTTTAAGTAGTTCTAAGTTCTAGGGTGCTCATGACCTCAGAAGTTGAGTCCCATAGTAGTCAGAACCATTTTTGAACCATGATTAAAATAAAGGTGTTTCTCTTTGCGGGAAGGACCTTCTTCGCGAAATTTCAGTAAAAAAAAATGGTTCGCATGGCTCTGAGCGCTATGGATGTTACCTTCTGAGGTGATCAGTCCCCTAGAACTTAGAACTACTTAAACTTAACTAACCTAAGGACATCACACACAGGCAGGATTCGAACCTGCGACCGTAGCGGTCGTACCGTTCCAGACTGTAGCGCCTAGAACCCCTCGGCCACCCCAGTCGGCAATTTCAGTCACCTATATAGGGAGAAACAACTTTGATACGCAGATTAGCGATGTAGTTTATTAATGGTGATAAAGTGCATGCAACAATTGAAGTGCTTTTTCTCATCATGGCGAACCGATTAAAACGTTGTTATTTATGACTGTTTTTCGACTGTTTCTAGCTTTTAGTGAAAATGTGATATTCACATGCCTGTAATACAGTGTGTCGTATTACATTATTACATCCATATCCAAGTAATCACAGTGAGACTTCTATACTTTAGAACTTGGACGCATTTTACCAGGAGATTATCCCTTTCCAAATTTTTGTAACAGGTCATACAGTTACGCCAACATACTAGCCAGCGAGAAGTAACCTTGTTTTATTCTCCTGTCTTGCTTCTTAATTACACGATTTTATAATATTCCTTGCTTCCTTATTCACTATCCCTCTGTCCCTACTTGCGATCTGAAAACATCGCAGAGGCATATGATACAGTCCCAGCGGCCAACGGCTCACACCAGTTACTGAAATATACATTTTTCTTGACAGAAGTAAAACAAAACAATACAGACGTAAATAAAAGTATAATGTACTAACGAAGAAAGCTGGAACGTTTAATTGGCGAAAAACGAAACACTACCAAAAGGCAATAAAATTTAGTATATAGGAAGACAATATTTATCGTATGGGCAATACTACCACTGCTCATATGCGCCGTGCCGATGTGAGCATACGGCCGGGCTACTTTCCCGCTCCCCGCCTCAGATTTCCCACGGTGCTAGCGAGGAACGCGCTACGCGCGGCGCGAGAAACTGTGCCACAACCACAACAACGCCGCGCGACCTGGCGCAGGCGCGAGTCGCGTCCCAGTCGCGTCGCAACTTGCGCGGCCCCATTTGAACCTGCAATGTTGCAAAAACACGCGCTGCGCTGCGCCGCGCCGCGCCGCGCCACAGGCGCTATAGGCGTCTCAATTTGCGCCTAGCTTTACAGGCGCTCTGCTGTTCGTTATAGATACCATCAATTTAGGAGACGATCTCAGCAGCCATCTTACACCGTTTATAGTTGATGCCGTCGTTTATCATCTAGTAAAGTCGTCTAAATTTTAAAACCAACTTCAGAACGATTTAGATATCATACCTGTATGGCCCAACAATTGGTAGCTGACCCTAAACAATGAAAAGTGTGAGGTCATCCACATGAATGCTAACAGGGATCCGTTAAAAGTCGGTTACACGATTAATCAGTCAGATCTCAAGGCCGTAAATTCAACTAAATACCTAGGAATTACATTTACGAACAACTTGAACTGGAAAGAGCAATTAGAACATGTAGTGGGGAAGGTGAATCAAAGACTGCGGTTTATTGACAGAGTGGTAAGAAGATGAAACAGATGTACCACCGAGACTGCCTAAATTGCGCTTGTCCGTCCTCTTTTGGAGTACTGCTGTTCGGTAGGGAATCCTTACCGATGGGATTAAAGGACGACGTCGAGATAGTTCAAAGAAGGGCAGAACGTGTTGTACGACCGAGAAGTAGGGGTAAGAGTGTCACATACATGATACAGGATTTGGGGTGATGGTTCAAATGGCTCTGAGCACTATGGGACTAAACATCTGAGGTCATCAGTCCCCAAGAACTTAGATCTACTTAAACCTAACTAACCTAAGGACATCACACACATCCATGCCCGAGGCAGGATTCGAACCTGCGACAGTAGCGGTCATGCGGTTCCAGACTGCAGTGCCTAGAACCGCTCGGCCACTCCGGCCGGCAATTTCAGTCACCTACATAGGGAGAAACAAGTGTGACATGCAGATTAGACATGTAGATGTAGATGAAGACTCTGGTATATCTCCAAAAGGATTGGCAGCCTTGCAACGTTAAATGGGCGTTCGTGAAACAGGTAAACGCACGGCCCCAGTTATCGGTCTCAAGGTGGACACTTGCCACCGGGGTGTTGGCGCCCTCTGATGGCTCTCACAGCTGGTCTATCACTCTGCACGTAGCCCAGCGCCCCGTCCAGACAGCGCGGTCCAGTTAAACGCCGCCAGCGGCTGCCGTTAATCACTGCAGAGAGCCCCGAGTCCACGCCGTGCCACGCCGGAAGCGAGAGGCCATGCTGCTGTACTCGGGCGCGCCACAGCGCACGCCGCTATAAATCGCAGACCGCCGCGATGCTGTGCGGTGCGGTGCGGTGCGGTGCTGGTTGTGTCGAGCCCGCCCACCCCACAACCCTGGCTGCTGTCCGCCTGTACTGTGGTGCGTCGGGCACTGCTAGCGCTCCCTAATATATCGCTCAGGTGGCAGCAACTTGGGCCGTCAAGTCAGCTTCGGAGCCCGAACGAGGTCGCTCGGTCGATTCCGTGGACAGTCGGGAGCAAGTGAGCGAGATAGTTGGCTGCAAGCGGGGGCGACCCGCTGGCAACAAATCAGGGATGCCATCTCTAGCAGGCGGACGGCGGCTGAAACACCGCGCCGAAGTTGGCAGCGCCATCAGTTAACGCCCTCCTGGCCATCCAGAGATTAATCAGCCTCATAAGATCCAAAGTCATAGATGAGATCGGCGGCGTTGATGTCGAGTTCCTTCGCGTCCTGAAGGCATTCGCGACGATATGGGCATTGTTAGCTAGTGAAGAAAATACAGTGACACACAATAATTTTTTGGGCACTCATTAATAAGTACCCTTTGCGACATACTGGCCCTTTTGTTCAAAGAAAATAGCGTACACGCAGACTAATTGTTAATATCCCTGTTCGACAGAGTCAGCACCAGGCTAAAATGTTTACGTTCAGGAAACGGGAGAGCAATTGATCCTGGAACTCCCACACGCCGTAAACGTGCGTCAACAAAGTTACTCGGACTTTCCCTGTAGAGGTCGTGTGTAGAGGAGCCACAGACAATGTGAATGTAAACGTTCAGCGACATTTAGTGCTATGTGCAGCTGAAGTGAGGAAGGGGCGCAGAGGAAGAGAGAGCACAGTCGAACAGCGCACAGCGACAGCCAGTATTTTTCACTTTGCTAAAGGTAAAGTTGTCGTAAAATTGCTGAAACACTACAAATGAAGAAAAGTACAGTTTCCAATATAATCGTATGAATGCGGGAGGAAGACATGATTAACAGCCTAACGCCGGCCGGAGTGGCCGAGCGGTTCTAGGCGCTTCAGTCTGGAACCGCGCGACCGCTACGGTCGCAGGTTCGAATCCTGCCTTGGGCATTGATGTGTGTTATGTCCGTAGGTTAGTTAGGTTTAATTAGTTCTAAGTTTAAGGGGACTGATGACCTCAGAAGTAAAGTCCCATAGTGCTCAGAGCCATTTGAACCATTTGACAGCCTACCGCATGCGGGACGTCCAATAACGTTTTCTGTCCAAGAAGAGTTGGTATATCATCACAAAAACGAAAAAGCACCCCAAGTTAGATGCTCCAGAATTCACTACCGAGATTGCCAAAGACAACGGAAACGAAGTGCATCTCCAAAGAGTAAGAATATTATTCATAAGAGGTAGCTTTGGCGTCCGTATTGCAAGTTGAAAGCTCTTCATAATTAAAATAAATCAAAGAAAGAGAAAGATGTTTGAAAAAGAGTATGCTAGAGACGACAATATTTATTGGAATGACGCTGTGCTTGCTGACGAGAGTAAATTTGACATATTTCAAACTGACGGGTGGATAACGGTTTGGCGGCGACCTAACACTGAGGTTCACGAAAATATCTCAAAGGAGGTGTGAAGTATGACGGTGGACAGGTAACGATGTGGGGGTGCATGTCGCCGAATGGTACTGGTGAATTGGTTTTTCTTTAGGGCAAAATAGACTAGTTTCGATACCTCAGAATACTGAGGGACAGTTTTCAACAGAGCGCCAAAAAAACATGGGGACTGGGGATGGTTTTAAGTTTTATCAAGATAACGGTACCGATCGGCCGCCGTGTCATCCTCAGCCTTTAGGCATCACCGGATGCGGATACGAAGGGGCATGTAACTCGTCAATTGGCCTCCATCCAAGAGTTAGTGAAGCCCGACACAGCTTAGCTTCGATGATCTGACGGGAACCGGTTAACCGCTGCGGCGAGGCCGTTGCGAAACCACTAATACGAAGAGAAATATAAAACAAGATGTCTGTCCGAATAGTTATGTGAGTACGGAGGTGCTGAATATTGGACCAGCTTCGTGGCTAGATTGGTGACCACTTAGTACAATGAACTCGACGAGTCAGTGGCCCTTGTTACTATGTGCTGATGTGCTACAGCACACCGTAAATACGGCACTAATATTTCCCTCTGGATGCGAGCCAGAAATTGTACCAAAATTTTCCAACGGACACACGTCCAGATCGTTCGCTCTCAAAACTCTGCCATCTCTCTCCCCCCACGTCCACCACTGCTGGCGGCTCACCTCCAACTGCGCAACGCTACGCGCTGTTCACATCCAACTGTTCAACACTACAATAGCAAATATTCCAACAATGCAAACCAGACCCAGATTGCACACAGCACAGTCAGTGATTTTCATAGAGACCGCTACGTGGCGTTACCAACATAAAAACCTAGACAACCTACGTACAAATGATGTACGTATGACGTTCCATACAGGTTTCCTACGTTTCATATTCACTGATTTGGCTGAGAGTGTAGCGCAAAGACTCTGCTTTGTTGAGGAGATATACGACGTCTTTCTGCAAAAGGGCCGGTCCTCCTGTGTTTATTAACTTTTTTTTCGTTGTTAAAGAAAAACGACAATGTGCAGTAAATATCTGTACATTATATGTTAATCGTGGCAACAGCCTTGCCGCAATGGATACACCGAATCTCATGAGACCACCGAAGTTAAGCGCTGTCTGGCGTGGTCGGCACTTGAATGGGTAACCACCCATCCGCCACCTCGTGATGCCAATTGAGGTGCTACTCAACCGAATAGTAGCGGCTCCGGTCAAAGAAAACCATCATAATGACCGGGAGAGCGGTGTGCTGACCACACGCCCCTCCTATCCGCATCCTCAACTGAGGATGACACGGCGGTCGGATGGTCCCGATGGGCTACTTGTGGCTTGAAGACGTAGTGGAGTGTATAAGGGAATCGTAAATAAACTGTCTTGTATTGCACTGTTTCGTACCTCTCAGTGTCATTATGAAATTTAAGAATGACAAATATGGTGTCATTTCTTTAGTTATTGTCGATTTTATTGCTCTAGGTACACTGGCTATTGAAAAAATATGTTAAAGGTCGGTGTTTACGTTAGTATTCGCACCCACCCGATGTCTTTTCAGAAGTGTCTTTTGCTGGCCACTTGGGGCGCTGCTGTAGCTGTGTATAACAAAAGACTGAGTGTCGCGACTGTTGCGTTAGACTGTGGCTGTACGTCTATAGTTCAAACCTTTTATCTTGGCGGTTCGCGCATGCCCGCCCAGACGCGGAAGATTGCTGCGTTGCCAGTTGTACGCGCCAAGAGAAGCAGCGCCATAGTATAGTTCGCAAACTTACGTTTAGGGGGGAGCGCGCAGTTTATGAAGTAAAGCCACCACGGCCGCATTAACCCTTTCGCTGCTACAGAGACGTGCTCCCCACATTCCGCAATGTGCCCGATTTTGTCTTCATTGCATTGCTCGCCTGTACAGACACATGGTGTTTCGACTGCTTTGACAGACTTTATCATTCGATTTCACAAAAACTATTTGGCAAAAAAATTTGATTTTTACACATCTTCTTGACTGATACCTTCCCCCCATAAATAACTTAATTTTGTGTCGATGTTCAATGCAGTTATTGTGCAGCATTAGATGTAGCAAACCATTGCACGAAATTTTGAAGACTTTGTAGAGGTAAAAGTCCATAGCGTATACTTCCCATATGGTCGA
The DNA here is from genome assembly GCF_023897955.1 of Schistocerca gregaria. Classification (NCBI taxonomy): domain Eukaryota; kingdom Metazoa; phylum Arthropoda; class Insecta; order Orthoptera; family Acrididae; genus Schistocerca; species Schistocerca gregaria. The sequence continues at coordinate 535,981,138 of NC_064925.1, forward strand.
TTTTAGTTGCCACTAGAAATTTCAAAAAATTACATTAAAACGAATAAAATTCATGAAGTAAGACTCTTCGATATTGTTTTTAAATTAAGAAGATATTAAGCACAAAACAAGCTTTGAACTAAGAATCTTTCACTCTGCAGCCCTACACTTTAAACATTACGCTAACACAGATCGTCATTCAATGCATCTCCCGGAGGACTTTAAAATATCACGCAAAATACCGACAAACATTGTTGGTTGTTGTTGTTGTGGTCTTGAGTCCTGAGACTGGTTTGATGCAGCAATCCACGCTACTCTATCATGTGCAAGCTTCTTCATCTCCCAGTACCTACTGCAACCAACATCCTTCTGAATCTGCTTAGTGTATTCATCTCTTGGTGTACCTCTACGATTATTACCCTCCACGCTGTCCTCCAATACTAAATTGGTGATCCCATGATGCCCCAAACACGTCCTACCAACCGATCCTTTCTTCTAGTAAAGTTGTACCACAAACTCATCTTCTCCCAAATTCTATTCAACACCTCCTCATTAGTTATGTGGTCTACCCATCTAATCTCCAGCATTCTTCTGTAGCACCACATTTCGAAAGCTTCTATTCTCTTCTTGTCCAAACTATTTATCGTCCATGTTTCACTTCCATACATGGATACACTCCATACAAATACTTTCAGAAATGACTCCCAGACACTTAAATCTATACTCGATGTTAACAAATTTCTCTTCTTCAGAAACGCTTTCTTTCCCATTGCCAGTCTACATTTTATATCCTCTCTACTTCGACCATCATCAGTTATTTTGCTCCCCAAATAGAAAAACTCCTTTACTACTTTAAGTTTCTCATATCCTAATCTTATTCCTTCAGCAGCCCCCGACTTAATTCGACTACGTTCCATTATCCTCGTTTTGCTTTTGTTGATGTTCATCTTATATCTTCCTTTCAATACACTATCCATTCCATTCAACTGCTCTTCCAAGTCCTTTGCTGTCTCTGACAGAATTACGATGTCATCGGCGAACCTCAAAGTTTTTATTTCTTCTCCATGGATTTTAATACCTACCCCGAATTTTTCTTTTGTTTCCTTTACTGCTTGCTCAATATACAGATTGAATAACATCGGGGAGAGGCTACAACCCTGTCTTACTCCCTTCCCAACAACTGCTTCCCTTTCATGCCCCTGCCATCTGGTTTCTGTACAAATTGTAAATAGCCTTTCGCTCCCTGTATTTTACCCCTGCCACCTTTAGAATTTGAAAGAGAGTATTCCAGTCAACATTGTCAAAAGCTTTCTCTAAGTCTACGAATGCTAGAAACGTAGGTTTGCCTTTCCTTAATCTTTCTTCTAAGATAAGTCGTAAGGTCAGTATTGCCTCAAGTGTTCCAACATTTCCACGGAATCCAAACTGATCTTCCCCGATTTCGGCTTCTACTAGTTTTTCCATTCGTCTGTAAAGAATTCGTGTTACTATTTTGCAGCTGCGGCTTATTAAACTGATCGGTAATTTTCACATCTGTCGACACCTGCTTTCTTTGGGATTGGAATTATTATATTCTTCTTGAAGTCTGCGGGTATTTCGCCTGTTTCATACATCTTGTTCACCAGATGGTAGAGTTTTGTCAGGACTGGCTCTCCCAAGGCCGTCAGTAGTTCCAATGGAATGTTGTCTACTCCGGGGGACTTGTTTCGACTCAGGTCTTTCAGTGCTCTGTCAAACTCTTCACGCAGTATCGTATCTCCCATTTCATCATCATCTACATCCTCTTCCATTTCCATAATATTGTCCTCAAGTAAATCGCCCTTGTATAGACCCTCTATATACTCCTTCCACCTTTCTGCTTTCCCTTCTTTGCTTAGAACTGGGTTTCCACCTGAGCTCTTGATGTTCATACAAGTGGTTCTCTTATCTCCAAAGGTCTCTTTAATATTGCTGTAGGCAGTATCTATCTTACCCCTAGTGAGGTAAGGCTCTACACCCTTACATTTGTCCTCCAGCCATCCCTGCTTAGCCATTTTGTACTTCCTGTCGATCTCATTTTTTAGACGTTTGTATTCATTTTTGCCTGCTTCATTTACTGCATTTTTATATTTTCTCCTTTCATCAATTAAATTCAATATTTCTTCTGTTACCCAAGGATTTCTAGTAGCCCTCGTCTTTTTACCTACTTGATTATCTGCTGCCTTCACTACTTCATCCCTCAAAGCTACGTATGAGTATGAATTACTCATGTTTCGTCGAAGTAGAAAAGGAAATAACAATTACCGCTGTTCTTTATTGCGAAAAAGCTGTTAGTGAGAATGATACAAACACCTTTCCTTGCTATCACCTGAATTAGGAGGCTTATTGCTTGTTTGGTTTAATTAATTAATAGAATATGAAGAAAATGGTATAAAAAATGTTTTTTCCAAATTTTCTATAAAAGAAAGTCTGCTATCAAGACATTGATTTTGTTCAATTACTTTATTTATGACTGGACGTTTCTAAAACTGAAGACACTCGTCTGTGTTCTGCACTGCAGTCGAGCTCTGGCAACGTCGTTCTCTGTTCATTGGCTGACTGTGGTTTGTGACGTCAGATGCGCAGAACGAACCTTAACTCGGCCGACGTCGTAAATGACGCGCACTTTAGCATGGGTAGCAGCATCGGAGAGGCCAGTTCGTCCAGATTCGGGACGACCGCGAAGCGCGCAGCAGAGAACAGAAGGGCAGTTAAATAAGCCGCGGTTCTGCGCCTGCCCGTAATGATCTCTTTGGCACTGATAGCGCGGCAGAATTAATCAGCTATTGAGGTTATTACGTATGAATTATGCCTCGGAACTGGACGTCGCGCGCCGAGCCAGTCCGCAGTATGTTTTTTTTTCTTCTTTTTTTTAACGCGCGCGGCGTATCGTATCGCTTTTCCTAATGGCACCAAACCGCGCGCTCCGGCGCACGCTTTCGCAGCCATTAGTTATTGTTCTCCATTTATTGAAGCTCAGTTTGCGGTCGGGAACGATATTGCGAACCTTTATCAACTCGGATTTATTGCTGACGCTGTTGTTACGGCCGCCGCTGCCGCGTGGCGGGCAGTCGGCTGCAACGAGCGAAACGTTGCCGGCGGCTAGCCGATCGCCGCATATGGCAGCAGCAGCAGCAGCGTGCGTACGGCCGGCTGCCGTGTGTGACGCCAGATACGGCCGCCGCTACTATAATTCTGCGACCGCGCTCTCGGCTCGGTTTCTAGCGGCGATTTACGGAAACCCGAGTGCGGTTTCCACTCCCCAATGCCTCTTTCTCTTTTCATGTCCTCCCCGTCACACCACTCACAAAAAATTCTCGCCCTCGTTCCAATTATTGCAGGCACGTAGCTGGCGAAATAGGTCGTGCTTAAGTCTCGTAAATCTATTCATCGCGCTCTCAGTCTGCTATCTGATTCTGATCGAAGACGTTTCAGCTGTTATCCTGGGCCAAGGGGAAACACAGTGGCATCTGGATGTTTATGGAGCAACTACAGCCGGCCGGTGGGGCTGTGCGGTTCTAGGCGCTTCAGTCTGGAACCGCGTGACAACTACGGTCGCAGGTTCGAATCCAGCCTCGGGCATGGATGTGTGTGATGTCCTTAGGTTAGTTAAGTTTAAGTACTTCTTCGTTCTAGGGGACTGGTGACCTCATATGTCAAGTACCATAGTGCTCAGGGCCATTTGAACAATTTTTTTTAGCAATTACAACAGATTTACATCGACCTTAGGTAAAGGGCAAAGCAATTTCTTTTCATTGTGTGTTTCAGACAAACCTCATTTGAACAGATCTAGTCATACGACGTAATGATACAAACATGATCTTCGTTTGACGTCTGAACAAAAAAAGTATACTGGGAGCAACGAGTGTAAGGGCAGATATTTTTACATGTGGTTCAAAAATGGTTCAAATGGCTCTGAGCACTATGCGACTTATTAACTTCTGAGATTATCAGTCGCCTAGAGCTTATAACTACTTAAACCTAAGTAACCTAAGGACATGACACACATCCAAGCCCGAGGCAGGATTCGAACCTGCGTTAGATGTGGTAGCCCGTTGAAATTTACTTTGACTGACGTGAAACAGCTCATATTAGTCTATTTCTCCTCAAAAAACAGTCAACAGTGTTGATTTATGTGCACACTAGCAGCAACAAGGAAAGTTTTAGTCGGAATATAGATAAACATTTCGATACAGATGAAACTTCAAGATTGTAAGGTGGCTATAATTTCGCACCTTACAAGCACTCATCCACATAATTTGCCGTGATCTACAAACACAATTAGGTATCATGTGATAGGTTGTAAATCGTATACAGGATGAGTCACCTAACGTTACCGCTGGATATATTTCGTAAACCACATCAAATACTGACGAACCGATTCCACAGACCGAACGTGAGGAGAGGGTGAAGCAAAGCAAGCGCTGTATCATGTATAAGATACAGAGGCGAGCGAGTGCACGGGACTTACCCTAGTTCACTGCTAGTAGCGTCACGTCATCGTAACGCGCCTGCATATAGTATTGCACCACATTTAACATAAAAGTAAAAATTAAGATTTGTGTGTAAAACTTTGTTAAAGTATAGTTCTATGTAATAATGTTTCAGGTAACAAATCTTAATGTTATAAAATTAGTAGTTTACGTAAAATTCACGTTTTGAAAGAAAAATAGGAGGCGCTAAATAATGACGCTAGGAAGCCAAAATTTGGTGAGAAGGTGCAGTAAGAAGTCATTAATGAGTGGTGCTGGTTTCCAAAACCATAAAACTAAAATTGACTCCAGAATCCGCGTTTTTCGGAAAAATCAGAGGCGCGAAATAATAGAGCTACAATATTGAAAATTGGTAGGATGCTTCAGTTCACCCTAATAATAATAATGGAAATACCACAATCAGTTACCTCTTCTAGTTTTTTAGTAATTTAGTAAAAACTACTTTTGTGAGTAAAATGTACATAAGCATTATAGATTAAGTACTTTAAATTTTAATGATAAAACAAATTCTTTAAGACCAATGATCAGATAGGACAATTAACAAACCTACACCAAGTTTTAGTCTTGTAGCATAATTAACAGCTGATACAAGTCTTGATAAAGCTATGGTTCAGAGGTAACAATCTACCGTTAGTTCCATTGTAAAAATTCTAGAGAGTAAAGTTTTAATTTTAGCGGGCTGAGATTTTCTACGTGCTTCTGTACTGCTCAGATGTATGTATACAAAAATTGAGAAGTTTGTAAAGCTATTATTAAATGTGATATTTAAGATTATGTGCCTGAGATAGCGATCATTTGGAGGCTGCAGGCATCTGCATAGGAATGGAAAGAACAGATGCTCTCTTGGCGGTACGCGCCGGAGCTATATAAAAAGAGCGGCAGAGGCAGTAGTAAGCTCACTCCGCATTAGACCAACGCCTAGTCCACGCGAGCTTAACGTCCGATCGCGCCTCGCCTCGGGTGACGTCATAGCGGGCTGTGACATGCGCGTACTTAGCAATGTAAACGGACATTGAAAATCGCGAGGACTGTACACCGTCCTGGATCGTTTAGACTTCGGTAACAAACTGTTATTGTGCCGTCCGTGTGAAGTATAATTCCGCGTGGCAAGTGGTGACTAACTCCACTTTTAAGGCGAGCATTAATCTTTTTTTTTAACATTATTGCGAACTATTAATAGAGCACCGTTAGTTAGAGTAATGAACTATTCGGGAGGAACTTGCTGTAGAAGTCGCCTCTGAACTATTAAACGATTGGCTGAATTAACAATATTTAATGTCTTTAGCATTTTCAGAAGTTTCGAGTAATTTGTGTGAGCCTTTAAGATAATAAAATCTTGTTTGGAACTTTAAATTTTATTGAAGCAGCCCTAATCCCGTGAAGAACTATGGATATTTTTCGTTTAGCTGGGCTGTACAGGAATGTGGCCGTGCAGACTGGGAACTAAGGTCAGTAAGTTTCCCTTCGCTTTCTGACTGGCCACCAAATTAGTTGCCAGGCTCGCGTGATTTAAGGTGGCAATGTTCAACTTTCATTCAACATTAAACAACGACTTCTTCGCCGTCCCACATATGTTGCATCGGCAATAGTCTGTTACGTGAAATGAACATTCAAACAACTCATTCGACCAACTTCTTCGCCGCCCCACATATGGTGCTTATCGGCCGGGAAAACTGAATTAAAAGCAAATAAAAGTGCTCGATGGGTGAAAGCGATTGGTATAAATTAACGAACTCGGTAGGCAATAACAGGACACTGAATTGAACTAGTGTGGGAACAGTGTTACCAGTAAAGGCGGGTGTAGTGTATAAACAATAAGTGTCTACCGCTGTACGTTGGTTAGTGACGATGGTGAGGAAGGCGACGATGCTGGATCGCGGCTGCCGACGGCGCTGAGACTAAAGGAAGACGGTGCGTCATCGCGGAGCTGCGCTGATCTGCGAGACAGCTGCCGGCTGCGCCGAGCGGTCAACGGTGCCTTGCTGCCCCCCCCCCCTGGAGCTATTGCAGTAGGCGATTCCTGTGGCGGTACTCGACGCTACAGCTGCTGCTGCTGCCTTCAATACGTCGCGACGCGTCGCATCACGATTGCTGGTACACCGCGACGACATCATTCGTCGAAATCAAGCATTTAAGTTAAGTCAAAGACTTTTAAAATATTTATTAACTGCTGCTAACAAACTAAAAGATATGGAAAGTAGTGTACATTTCAGAAGGGAACCGGTCTCTGACCAAGAATCCTCAGGATCAGGAATTGAGTTTAATGAGGATGGTTCCATTAATCCCTCAAATATTGAACTAGAACGTAATTTGTCACCAGTAAATTATGACTTTAATTTAAATGAGAGTGCAGGGATGCAATCAATAAGTGAAATAGAAGTCAAAAGGGAGCCAGTAGAGTTGCTAACTTTGTCAGGTAGTGAAACTGAGCTCAATATATCTCCAGCTCAGTCAAGTCAAGAGATACAAAGTATCAAGGTAGAAGCTCCGGATTGGATGCAAATACTGTTTGCCAAACTCGAATCAAACCAAAATAAAATTGAGGCTAAAATTGAGGATAGTAATAAAGAACTAAAAGAAGAACTGCAATCAAAATGGAATAGTTTGAATTATAAGATAGATGCTATTCATCATGACATTCAAGTAAAAGTAGGGCAACAGTTAACTAAAATGCATAGTACTTTCAAATGTGAAATAGATCAAATTCAAAAAAATTATCAAGAGGCAGATGAACTTTTGGAAGTGAGGTTGTCCGAAAGATTGAGCAACGAGTCCAAACTTTGCTGTGACAAAGTTAAAGAGGTACAAATTAAAGTAGATACTTGTCAGAAAAACATTGAGAAAGTAAAAGAAACCTGTACCGAAATTCGTGGTGCAGTGGAACAAAGATGTTCTGCCAGGATAGAAGCAGTAGAGTCACAAGTAGAGGAATTAAATACTAACATTGCTAACCTAGAAAATAGAGTAACCTCTGTTAATTCTAGTCATTCTACTGTACAGCATGTGACTTCAGTTGACGCCGCTTTTATAGGGTGTCGACAGTTTTTGCGCTTTGATCCTGATAAGTACATTCACCCTCTTGAATTTTGGAATGACTTTGAGGATGTTCTCCCCAACACTTGGTCAGAAAGAGAAAAAATTTCATTTATAAGAAGTCATTTGTCAGGTGATGCTTTGCGATGGTCAGCGGATGTAATGATCAAATGTAAAACTTTATCTGAATTTAAGTCTGCATTTCTCAACGAATACTGGTCACATAACAAACAAAATGATGTGTTAAGGGAATTCTGGAGTGGTAAGAAGTTTTTCCCAGGGCGTGAATCAGTAAAGGATTTCGCTAGGAAGTGGGTTTCAAGACTGTCACATTTGACAGAAAAGATGAAGCCAGATATGATCATTATGGGTTTAGAAGGTAAGCTGCCGTGGTACTGGCAGAAGAGGATCATTTCCGCCCCTAGAGATAATATAGACAAATTTATTGAATATCTGGAAAGAGTGGAAAGAGTAGCTGCTGCTGAGGAGCAGGTGCAGCAGAATAACAAATCTTCTAACAATCACGTACAAAATAATGGAAACGTGAACGTTAGAAATATGGAAGTTAGGCACACCAAAACAAACTATCGAAACCAAAGCCGTGGCAGAGGAAGAGGGGGTAGATACTCACCACGCTTTCGTAACAACTACTATGACGAAAGTGGAGAAGTAAATACTATGCCATTAAGACAAGAAGGGAGTCATGATGCTACTATATCTAGTGGTGTCACAGATGAACACAACAGGCCGCGTGTGGGAAACTAAATCCCGTCTATGAGGAAACTGGCGCTCACCAGGCGGTAACAGTAACACAGCCAGTAACGGAAACACAATCAGCCAACATACACAGACAGACAACATGGATGACGAAATAAATACAGATAATACCAGTGATGTGTTAAGCCACTCTCACATAATAGTGGATAGTATTTTGGATACACTAGAAAAATGGGTCAAGGAAGAAAAGGAACTCAAGGTAGATAATGGGGAAGAAAAAGATAATGGGTTTGAGACTGATGGGAATAATGATGAAGTAAAAGCTTACATCTTCGATGAAAATGGCAATCTAAAAGCTGAAGTAGAAGTAGCAGAAGTAGAATCAGTACTGCAAAACTTTAGAGAGGAGGAAATGATGAATGAAGGGGGTAGAAATAGTAACGAGGTGAAAGAATCTAGTAGCTGTGTAAACGTGCCACAAATGGTTGAAGGTGACGACATTCTTGTGAACAGCAATATTGCGCAGGGACGCAGTTGCTCAGAGGTAGAGGATAGTTTGGCTGATGTGCAGCAAACAAAAGTAGAAAAAGTCGTCAGATGCTTCGATTTAAAGTTAGTGGACAGATTAGAGAAAGCAGCTAAGATTATAGAGCATGATGAGCCCCAGGATGTAAATGTAAATGTAATTGCAACTGATCAGAATTACTTTAGCTGGAAGAACATAGAACGAGATTTATTAGACGAGGTGTGTGAGCAACCTGTTCAATGTAAAATAACTCACCCTGTTATCAAAGTAAACATATCAGGAGTCACTGTGCGTTGTCTGCTTGACAGTGGCAGTGAAGCAAGTGCTTTATCACAAACATTTTTTGACACCATACCCAATAAAGAGAAGTTAACAGTTATGAAAGTAAGTGGCTTAAAGATTATAGGTGCTACTGGAAAAGTCTCTAGACCAGTTCAACACGAAGCTTTGATACCCATTGGTATAAATGACGTAGTAATAGATCATCCTTGTTTGATTGTGCTAGGCTTAAGTGTTGATATGTTGATTGGTACTGATTTCTTATCAAAGTACCAGGGAAAGATCAATTTTGATCAGAACAACTTAATTTTAACTTTACCTGACTCTAAAGTGATAAGAGAGTCTTTTATAGGAAGTCATATAGGCGGTAGTAATGAAACTTGGGAACTGCCTATTAGAGTAATAAAGAATAAAGGATACTTGCAGGAAAATTTGGTTTTCAGTGAGAATGAGGAAAGTGCTAAGGTTGAAGAGAGACACATCCTAAAGGAAATAGAGGAAAAGGTACAATCAACAAAGCAAATTGCTGACGAACAAAGATCAGAGTTAAAGAGTGTGTTAACTAAGCATAGTAATGTATTCTCAAACGCACCTGGTGAAGTTAAAGGTTATGAATGCCATTTGAATATCAAGCCTGGGAAGGTATTTTTTAAGAAGCCTTATCCAATACATGATGCAAGGGCTTCCCCCACTAGTTTTAAAATTGGTGAGCTAGTGCTGGTCAAAACAAAAGAAAAATCAAAGAAAATTTCTGCAGAAACTAAAAAGTTTATGCATGTATATCATGGACCATTTAGAATAGTAAGTAAACCTCATGCAAATGCCTATCGTTTGGAATATCCAAAGAGTAAGAGAGAACTAGGTCTAAGAAATATTGTGGATCTAAAGGAATTTAAAATTAACAGTAATTAATTACTGTAGGGAGTCTGCCACTCTTTGGCGGATACACGGTTTGGCGTACCGTGCAGTCCCAGCTGGGTGAAACTTTATTTCCTTTTCAAGTTTCATTCCCTTCTTCTGGTCTATCATAACATGTAAGAATCACATATGTCTTCATGTTGTATATATGCTATTAGGTTTTAAGTATTCTTAGTACGGATCTACCTAGTGAATGGCAAAACAAAAGTCTGAGTACCAATAAGAGGCAAACATGGCTAAAATAAATAAATTAAAATATTTCATGTAATTGTAAAGGGTTAGAAACTACAACTAAGAGAGACACTTTGCAGTATACGAAGTACGGTATGAATATGAATAATCCATGAGATTATGCAGAAGGTAGTATGTTGCTAGAAATAAGGTTGTCTGAAGGAAAACAGCGTAAGAAGGTAATGCTCATAGAGGCAAGCAATGGCGTTTTAGAATTAAATAAATGGAGATGTGTGGAAGTGGTGTGAGGATCGCACCAAATATATAGAAACAGGACGTCAATAGGCTGACAAAAGGAAAAGGGAGAAAGAAGTGGAGAAATGAAGTATTTTGAATCTGGAAGAAAAGGGAGAAAATGAATAAGGTGAAGAAGTGAAGTAAGTAAATTGAAGTAAATGATGTAGGATTAAAGAATAATTCCCTCACGTCTCGTGAAATGGTGAAAAACGCTAAATCTTGCTTGAGGCAAATAAATAGTTAAACAGACAACAGAAACACACAAATATTGGAAAATGCAGAAATTTGGAATCGGTATACTGAAAATAACTAATTTCTTTAGTAATTCATACAATAAAGCAAAGTGCTGGTCAGCAAATGACTTCTTTGATGAACTAATCCATACGATAATTAAGCCAGAGTACATTAAAACTAAAAGGTTACTCAATTTTCTAAGTTGAAGCAAGATCTTAATATATTAATTTGCTAAAAGAATTTTCACTATTTAGGAACCTAAAAGATTATTTATGAAAGAAGAAAGTAGGAGCTATTGTATCAAATACGACTTAGTGCTAAATGTCTTTCTGACAACTTCACAATTAGTAAAATAGTGCCAGAATATAAACTATAAAATGTACTTTGTCCTACCTTAGATATAAGTTGAAAACAGAAACTTAGACTGTATTGTCTGTTTCTCAGGGACATGCAGGCTGCATGAATGACTGACAACAAGCGGTAGGGAGATTGGAAGTAGAGACGCAAACCACAGTGAATACAATTTCCTCCCACAATTTTGTCAATCAGTGAAATTAAATGAGTGTTACAATAGGACACCCACCACAGTGCCGAGTATTACAGTAAAAGAAAAATGTGAGTGCGTTGCAGTGATAAAAGTCGTGTGTATTTTCTTTTTCAGGAAGAGACTGATTTTAAAGAAAAAAAAATAACTATTTTGTAACCATTGAAAAATTTATATTTCCATGTAAATGTATGTAAATAATTTGTGAATGTCTTCTGTACTAGGTTTTCTATGTGTATATGAGTATGGTTATTTTGTGTATGTAGTAATAAGGAATTTCCTAAGAAGAAGCAACTTAAGTTGAAAGAGGTATACTAAAGTAATCCATCGCTTGTTTGTTCTTTTAGAAATTTAATTTTGTTCAAAAATAGATTTTCACGAAAATTAAAAAGGGGGTGATGAAGCAAAGCAAGCGCTGTATCATGTATAAGATACAGAGGCGAGCGAGTGCACGGGACTTACCCTAGTTCACTGCTAGTAGCGTCACGTCATCGTAACGCGCCTGCATATAGTATTGCACCACATTTAACATAAAAGTAAAAATTAAGATTTGTGTGTAAAACTTTGTTAAAGTATAGTTCTATGTAATAATGTTTCAGGTAACAAATCTTAGTGTTATAAAATTAGTAGTTTACGTAAAATTCACGTTTTGAAAGAAAAATAGGAGGCGCTAAATAATGACGCTAGGAAGCCAAAATTTGGTGAGAAGGTGCAGTAAGAAGTCATTAATGAGTGGTGCTGGTTTCCAAAACCATAAAACTAAAATTGACTCCAGAATCCGCGTTTTTCGGAAAAATCAGAGGCGCAAAATAATGGAGCTACAATATTGAAAATTGGTAGGATGCTTCAGTTCACCCTAATAATAATAATGGAAATACCACAATCAGTTACCTCTTCTACTTTTTAGTAATTTAGTAAAAACTACTTTTGTGAGTAAAATGTACATAAGCATTATAGATTAAGTACTTTAAATTTTAATGATAAAACAAATTCTTTAAGACCAATGATCAGATAGGACAATTAACAAAGCTACACCAAGTTTTAGTCTTGTAGCATAATTAACAGCTGATACAAGTCTTGATAAAGCTATGGTTCAGAGGTAACAATCTACCGTTAGTTCCATTGTAAAAATTCTAGAGAGTAAAGTTTTAATTTTAGCGGGCTGAGATTTTCTACGTGCTTCTGTACTGCTCAGATGTATGTATACAAAAATTGAGAAGTTTGTAAAGCTATTATTAAATGTGATATTTAAGATTATGTGCCTGAGATAGCGATCATTTGGAGGCTGCAGGCATCTGCATAGGAATGGAAAGAACAGATGCTCTCTTGGCGGTACGCGCCGGAGCTATATAAAAAGAGCGGCAGAGGCAGTAGTAAGCTCACTCCGCATTAGACCAACGCCTAGTCCACGCGAGCTTAACGTCCGATCGCGCCTCGCCTCGGGTGACGTCATAGCGGGCTGTGACATGCGCGTACTTAGCAATGTAAACGGACATTGAAAATCGCGAGGACTGTACACCGTCCTGGATCGTTTAGACTTCGGTAACAAACTGTTATTGTGCCGTCCGTGTGAAGTATAATTCCGCGTGGCAAGTGGTGACTAACTCCACTTTTAAGGCGAGCATTAATCTTTTTTTTTAACATTATTGCGAACTATTAATAGAGCACCGTTAGTTAGAGTAATGAACTATTCGGGAGGAACTTGCTGTAGAAGTCGCCTCTGAACTATTAAACGATTGGCTGAATTAACAATATTTAATGTCTTTAGCATTTTCAGAAGTTTCGAGTAATTTGTGTGAGCCTTTAAGATAATAAAATCTTGTTTGGAACTTTAAATTTTATTGAAGCAGCCCTAATCCCGTGAAGAACTATGGATATTTTTCGTTTAGCTGGGCTGTACAGGAATGTGGCCGTGCAGACTGGGAACTAAGGTCAGTAAGTTTCCCTTCGCTTTCTGACTGGCCACCAAATTAGTTGCCAGGCTCGCGTGATTTAAGGTGGCAATGTTCAACTTTCATTCAACATTAAACAACGACTTCTTCGCCGTCCCACATATGTTGCATCGGCAATAGTCTGTTACGTGAAATGAACATTCAAACAACTCATTCGACAACTTCTTCGCCGCCCCACAAGGGGCTAGTGTAATTGGTTAATACAAACCATAAAAAAATGAACTGAAATATGTTTTTTAACACAAACCTACTTTTTTAAAATGGAACCCCGTTAGTTTTGTTAGCACATCTGAACATATAAACAAATACGTAATCAGTGCCGTTTGTTGTATTGTAAAATGTTAATTACATCCGGAGATATTGTGACCTAAAGTTGCCGCTTGAGTACCACTCCTCCGCTGTTCGATCGTGTGCTTCGGAGAGCACCGAATTACGTAGGGATCCAAAGGGAGCGGTGATGAACCTTAGGTACAAAAGAGACTGGAACAGCACATTACGCCCGCATGCAAACACCTTTTTATTGGTCGTTTTCACTGACGCACATGTACATTACCATGGGGGGTGAGGTCCACGTACACACGTGGTTTCCGTTTTCAATTACGGAGTGGAATAGAGTGTGTCCCGATATGTCAGGCCAATAGATGTTCAATGTGGTGGCCATCATTTGCTGCACACAGATTCAATCTCTGGCGTAATGAATGTCGTACACGCCGCAGTACATCTGGTGTAATGTCGCCGCAGGCTGCCACAATACGTTGTTTCATATCCTCTGGGATTGTAGGCACATCACGGTACACATTCTCCTTTAACATACCCCACAGAAAGAAGTCCAGAGGTGTAAGATCAGGAGAACGGGCTGGCCAATTTATGCGTCCTCCACGTCCTATGAAACGCCCGTAGAACGTGTACCTCACCCCTCATGGTAATGCTTCAGTGAAAACGACCAATAAAAAGATGTTAGCATGTGGACGTAATGTGCTGTTTCAGTCTCTTTTGTACCTAAGGTTCATCACCGCTCCCTTTGGATCCCTACGTTATTCGGTGCTCTCCGAAGCACACGATCGAACAGCGGAGGAGTGGTACTCAAGCGTCAACTTTAGGTTACAATATCTCCGGATGTAATTAACATTTTACAATGCAACAAACGGCAGTGATTACGTATTTGTTTATATGTTCAGATGTGCTAACAAAACTAACGGGGTTCCTTTTAAAAAGAAACTTAGGTTTGTGTTAATAAACATACTTCCGTGCATTTTTTTATGGTTTGTATTAACCAATTACACTAGCCCCTCTCCTCACGTTCGGTCTGTGGAATAGATTCGACAGTATTTGATGTGGTTTACGAAATATATCCAGCGGTAATGTTAGGTGACTCACCCTGTATATGAATATATAAAGGAGACTGAGATTGTCAAGTATGCCTTGTAAATAATAGTTAACGCTTATTGCATGAAAGGTGACGGAGTGTCTTTATTAACAGAACGGCGTAGTGAATGTTTGCCTATACTAGTAGAGGGTAGAAAGCCTGTAGAAATTAAACGGCAGGCAGAACTCAAGCTCTGGGTGGTTATTTCCAAGGATTTTTACTCGGAAGCGTACCATTGTATGAGTAAAGGTATTTCGCCGCAAACTTTCCGTGCTGGACGACAAAAGACTAAATAAAATATTGTTGATCGGCGTTCGGAAGAATCTGTAGAGAGGGAGAATATTCCGTGGTTGCGGGAATACGGTTCGTTTTCGGAAGTACGATGGTGGGGAGCTGAGCCTTGCTGGGAGGCCAGCGGTGGAGAGACGTCGTCTCCCGTTGGGGAGCGCCCGTGTGTGACGGTCGCTATGTTGGTACGGACGGATTTGCTGTCTTTGCTCTCAGGAGAGTTTATAGCTAGAACAGTTAGGCACTGTACTATAGCGAACCTATACGATTCTGGACTTTACCTCTGGGTTGGAAGTCGTCGTTGAGTACGCAACGTTCAGTAACTGAGAGCACTTCCTCTGCCTATACTTAGGTTGAGACGTTATCTGAACTCCATCATTGTGGCTGGGAGTTTGCGTTTCTCGTCTGTAGAACACAGAGAGTAGAAGACAGTATTAGAGTATATTAGTCAGAGAACCGCCTTTTCCTGTCCTAATGTTAGAGAAAGTTTATTTGTTGCTGGAGTTCTTCCATCGTCGCAGACGAGTACCAGAACCATCAATTCGACGCACCAGACGCAGTACATACGGGGATATAGCAAATAGCTTCGGCTTGTAAGGGCTATAAAAGCTAAACATCTGTGGTCACGTTAGTTTATTTGCACTGAGGTTCCACTCCACCGTAGATCATCTTTGAAAGTTGTTCTTCTAGTGTTTGGTACGTAGATGATATCAGTCATTTCGCGTTATTGATATTAGATCACGCAGTCATAATAAGAGGCAGAGTTGGGAAACTGATTAGTAATTTCACTTAGGAAATGTAAACTTTGCAATATAAAGTTTTTTTTTAAATTTACAATAAATATATATTAGAAGGAACAACGTTTATCATTTAGTAGGATTAGTTGCCTCCACCATTCATTTATGTTTAGATTGTAATTTATTGAATTAAGAGATCCTATGATCTGATTCAGGGGGTAGTCAGACAGGGCCAAATCTTCATATTAGCGTTTATTATTTTCCGTTGTGCACATTCATTTTACGCCCGCCTGGAGTAGCATCTTGGAAGATCACTCAAAACATATTCGTCCATCCATATTGTTCCCCGCAAACTGAACGAAAATCAACGCATATTTGAACAGATATCACGTGAAGATTACGGAGTAAACTTCGAAATGTGTTGTACTTAGATATCAGAAACGATATTTGTGTCTCTCCCCGATGTTATTCAATCTGCATATTGAGCAAGCAGTGAAGGAAACTAAAGAAAAATTCGGAGTTGGTATTAAAATCCATGGAGAAGTAATAAAAACTTTGAGGTTCGCCGATGACATTGTAGTTCTGTCAGAGACAGCAAAGGACTTGGAAGAGCAGTTGAATGGAATGGATAGTGTCTTGAAAGGAGGATATAAGATAAACATCAACAAAAGCAAAACGAGGATAATTGAATGTAGTCGAATTAAGTCGGGTGATGCTGAGGGAATTAGATTAGGAAATGAGACACTTAAAGTAGTAAAGGAATTTTGCTATTTGGGGAGCAAAATAACTGATGATGGTCGAAGTAGAGACGATAGAAAATGTAGACTGGCAATGGCAAAGAAAGCGTTTCTGAAGAAGAGAAATTTGTTAACATCCAGTATAGATTTAAGTGTCAGGAAGTCGTTTCTGAAAGTATTAGTATGGAGTGTGGCCATGTGTGGAAGTGAAACATGGACGATAAATAGTTTGGACAAGAAGAGAATAGAAGCTTTTGAAATGTGGTGCTACAGAAGAATGCTGAAGATTAGATGGGTAGGTCACATAACTAATGAGGAAGTATTGAATAGGATTGGGGAGAAGAGAAGTTTGTAGCACAACTTGACTAGAAGAAGGGATCGGTTGGTAGGACATGTGTTGAGGCATCAAGGGATCACCAATTTAGTATTGGGGGGCAGTGTGGAGGGTAAAAATCGTAGAGGGAGACCAAGAGATGAATACACTAAGCAGATTCAGAAAGATGTAGGTTGCAGTAGGTACTGGGAGATGAAGAAGCTTGCACATGATAGAGTAGCGTGGATTGCTGCATCAAAGTAGCCTCAGGACTGAAGACCACAACAAAAACAACAACAACAACAGTAAAATAAGTAAAAATAATATAATTACTGACTTACAGACTTACTATGTACTATTGATAAAGAGTTTTATTGACAAAATCGTCGAAATTTCGTTATGTGGGCACTGGTTGTACTATTTAATCCTTTTTTCTTTCTTTTTTAACGTTTCAGAACATTAAAGACATTTGGGATTGCCTTGGACAAAAGGCGACTCTGATAATTTGTGTCGTGCATACGTATGTCTTCAAAGCGCTTTCAGCTGATGTAGCTCGTTGTACTTCAGAAGAGTTTGTTCCGTTTCATATTTGCTGCCCATCTCTACGTTAACTCATATTGCTTCGATTCGTACCACTGGACGCTAAATACACTTCAGGCATGTTTAATTTATTTTTCTCTAAGGAGATGAACGATTCTCCAAATAAAGCATTTTACCTTCTAGGGAGACTAATGACAGACCGGCTTGCGTCAACGTCCTGTACAGCGTCAATACGGAAGTCGAATTAACGTTGGTTGCCGCAAGAAGTGCTGAAGTGTGTTAGCCACTCAATAACATTTTAAACTCGTGGGCACTAAGGTCTCTGCACGTTTGAGTCAACTGTCGAGAAAAAGTTTAAGGCGGACAATTTCTCTCTCCATCAATCCATCTGGTGTTCAACAGCCGCCAACTGTGAAACGAGAGAGACAGAGCGAGGCTATTACAAAAGGAACCACTGAAGCATGCAGGTGGCAGACAGAGCAGATATCAGAGGAAGGAAAGGGGTGGGCGGTTAGCGGCGGCTGTCCCTGGCGGCGGGTCAATGAACAGCTCAGAGGCAGCAGCACGTGGTGGCGTTGCCACCGTCGACCGCAACATCATTAGGCCGGCGAGCCTTAATGGCGCCGCTGGCTCTCCGCGAAGCCTGCCTGCCTTACCCACCTATCCCGTCCAACCCCGAGCTGGGGCAGCGCCAGAGGCGAAGCCGCCGACGCAACCTCTCCCACCATCCCTTACCGCCTGCCTGCCACCCCAGGCCGGGTCAGCTTGCCCGGTGCTCAATTACGCGTGTCCTGTGCCGTCAGGCGGAACTCTGAGACGTGCACCAGCAGCTGCACGTGTCTCCTTAACAGTACACCGCTGGTACCAAAAACAGGGGTACCTTATCAAAATCTGAATTTTCTAAAAATTTAATGCGCTGGTGCAAAAGGACGCAAAGTAACAAGGTTCGCAGGAGAGCTTCTGTTAAGTTTGGAAGGTAGGAGGCGAGGTACTGGCAGAAGTAAAGCTGTGAGGACGAGGCGTGAGTCTTGCTTGGGTAGCTCAGCTGGTAGAGCACTTGCCCGCGAAACGCAAAGGTCCCGAGTTCGAGTCTCGGTCCGGCGCACAGTTTCAATCTGCCAGGAAGTTTTATATCAGCGCACACTCCGCTGCAGAGTGAAAATCTCATTCTGGAAACATCCACCAGGCTGTCGCTAAGCCATGTCTCCGCAATATCCTTTCTTTCAGGAGTGCTAGTTCTCCAAGGTTCAAATGGCTCTGAGCACTATGGGACTTAACATCTGTGGTTATCAGTACCCTAGAACTTAGAACTACTTAAACCTAACTAACCGAAGGACATCACACACATCGATGCCCGAGGCAGGATTCGAACCTGTGACCGCAGCGGTCACGCGGTTCCAGACTGAAGAGCCTAGAACCGCACGGCCACACCGGCCGGCGTTCTGCAAGGTTCGCAGGAGAGCTTCTGTTAAGCTTGGAAGGTAGGAGACGATGTACTGGCAGAAGAAAAGCTGTGAGGACGGGGCGTGAATCGTGCTTGCCTAGCTCAGTTTGTGGAGCACTTGCCCGCGAACGGCAAACGTCCCGAGTTCGAGTCTCGGTCCGGCACAAAGTTTTAATCTTCCAGGAAGTTTCATATCAGCGCACACTCCGCTGCAGAGAGAAAATCCATTCTGGAAGCATCCACCAGGCTGTGGCTAAGACATGTCTCCGCAATATCCTTTCATTCAGGAGTGCTAATTCTGCAAGGTTCACAGGAGAGCTTCTGTAAAGTTTGGAAGGTAGGAGACGAGATACTGGCGGAAGTAAAGCTGTGAGGATGGGGCGTGAGTCGTCTGGAAACATCTCCTAGGCTGTGGCTAAGCCATGTCTCTTCAATATCCTTTCTTTCAGGAGTGCTAGTTCTGCAAGGTTCGCAGGACAGCTTCTGTTAAGTTTGGAAGGAAGGAGACGAGGTACTAGAAGAAGAGCACTTGCCCGCGAAAGGCAAAGGTCCCGAGTTCGAGTCTCGGTCCGGCACTCAGTTTCAATCTGCCAGGAAGTTTCAACTTTCCTATTATATGACAATGCCAAGAAACACAGCTCGATGAAACTTGGACCACATATGTAAAGAACTGCTGTAGTATAGCAGAGAGGCAGCTAAAATAAATACACAATGAGACGAACAAAATGACACTTTTCTTCAAAAACAATAATTCAGTGAAATCACCGCGATGCATGATCGTACCCTGGATGTTCCAAAGGCGGACATGATTCTTAATAGGTGAGAGCACACGGACAGCTATGCATGCTCTTCATTGTACTCCCACACTGGCCACAACTTGTGGAAGCTCTTTTTTTCACGCAATTCTCCCCACCGCATCCCACCAGTGTTAGATGGGATTTCATTGTATGTGGGAGAAGGGGGACGCGGTGCACTCCAGTCCATTCACCAAATACCCAAGAGGTCATCCACTTTCATTGACATTCAGAAAATTCCATTGCATCCATAACACTGAAGTCAGGGCCGAATGCTCCCCTGGTCACAAGCACATGAGGAAGTAGTGCAGTGTCACAGTAACGTTTTCCAGTGAGTTCGCCGTGTTACAATGTAAGCTTATCAGTCCGTCGCTCACATAGAAGACTGCAAACCTTCTTTCCTTCCCGTCTGGGAAAGATATGCAATGACTGGAATACATGTAAAGCTTACTGGGACAGGGTAAATGGGTTAGGCGCTGGTGAAAATCTCGCTTCTGGCACACAAAGAGCTCTAACCGCAGAACTCTGCACGGAACACGCGATGGTGCAATGCTGCAATACAGACCGTATATCTCCATTCGAAGACGATGGCCTAGACGCCGCTCCAAGTCCGTACCTCTCGATGGCTGAAGGGGAAGTCCCCACAATTCTCTCGTCTCCCAAGCGTAGGAAAACGCGGCTGAAGGATACCAGTTTCGGCCAATGTCGATCGCTGTATCATCGCCGAAATCCCTCCACTGAGATCTACCCAATGATCGAGTAGGTCTTAACACCTCTAGGCAAACGAAATTCCCGTCTTCGCCACGTGTTGCCCAGCACAGGTAGCTCCGGATGCCGGGCTATCCCCAAAAGCTCCGTATTGTCCCGCGTTTTCGGTGAGCGCTACCTGCCGCCCACGGCGGCCCGGCGAGCTACGGCCATCTGCAGACTCTACATTGCATAATCCTCAACTTCCGATACTTGTCACCAATGCTTTAAGTTAGCGGCTCAATCTTGCAGACATGCAGAGAATACTGCTCTAGAGTGCCTCATATTTATCATAATTCAATAGAGTCATGATCTGATGCCCTGGCCGGTCCCTTTATTATTAATACTAATGTTGGTAGGCTAACGTGTAAGTGCCCATCTCTTGGCACCTTACAACAAGGTCTGGAGATTAGTACACACATTCAAAATTATGCCTCTCCACGCTATAGCATCTGGACCACCATAACGATCATGTTTGACAATACTCCTGGGCGCATTCGTCTTCCCACCTCTGACCACATGATGGTAATTGCACAGTCATTATTCAGACTTAATTTGCTTCCCGCTTATTGTTGGTTAAGTCACATTAAGTAATGGACACCGTATACAGCATACTGCCTGATAAAGAAAGAAGGAACGCGTTTCGCACTTTAGGCGAGGTAATCTCTTCAGCTTTAGATAAACGACCAGGTCACTGACTTCAAAATATGTACCATTGTGACAAAGTCCACAACGTAAACAACAACCAACGGAAATGAAGAGGCACATGAAACCTAATCGACACAAGGAAATAAGCCCTATGGACATACAGTCCTTAGATACTGTAAGAGGATATAAAATAAACCTGGTAGTAGCTAAAACATATAAAGAGGCTAGTGGCAGTGCACCACTTTGAATCTGTCCTAAAGTAAGTAGTTTTACACTAATTACAATAACACGTAAATTTAACGAACAAGGCACATAACATAGCCAAAACAACTAGAGTTAACGAAGACAAAACTAAAATTATAACCCTGACTGTAGGCCTTATACACCTCCTGATTGTGCGTGTAAATAAATTACAAGCCGTGCGAGATAAATCTTTACGTCATCTACTTCCTACACTACCTAATAATCTGGAAACAAAAAAAATCCTGGATTTTTATGGTAGCAGATATTGCCTCCACCGGCACGTATCTTAACATGCCATAGAGACTTAGACTTAACATATATGTCTGAAAGTTCTTACATTTTATAATTGTATTACTTTATTCAGGGCAATTGACTCTAGCTTTAAATACCCTTAAAATAAATGGGGTATATTTCAAGAACGTAGTTCTTGCATAAATACAAATGGAGGTATGGAATACATGGGAAGGTTCACTGAGCAAAGACTAGAGTTGGGATAAAAAATTCGTAAAATCGCATCTGTAGGCTACTCAAATGTAATTTAATGATCAAATTTCGCGTAAAAAACAGTTCAACAGTCAGTGTACTTCACACCATCATAGGAATCGATAGACAAAGAAAATTAGGAAATATTATTCCTATGAGTATTTTTATTATTTATTTCTGAAGCATTGTTTTAAGAGTGATATAGAATTGAGATAAGGCACCCGAAACCTTAGATGATTAGATTACAAGTGGATACTTATCGCCAAGTGTTCTAAAACTACTGAGAACACGACCAAAGCCCTAACAGTCTCACTCCAAATAAGACTGAAAAATCTATCACGAAAACTAACATAATTATCCATGATCGGATGGGCAACTTAACTAGCAATCACAGAAGTGCAGTGCAAATGTGGAAAGCCAGCAACCATTTAACTATAATCCAGAACGCCGTCGGTTGAATGAGCCCATATTTACATCACATGGCAAAGCGTCTATACTACGAGGAACGTCGGCATGGACAGTCGCCATGGCAGCAGGATCAGAAGAAAATTCCGTTTGTGCTGTGTCCACTAGGCGCTCTAAGCCGAAATGGGCAGTCTGACTAGCCAGCGATTATCAGAGCTCGCTCGTGCCGCGCAGGCTCCGTCCGTAGGTGCACCAAGTTAGTAGACAGGTAGGTGACTGCTGATCCTTGAGGCTAACAAGCAGGTGTCGTAGCACAGATACGCTGATGGAAGGTGTTCGCACCAAACCAGACCCCTTTCAAAATTGAGGCCTTTATTTAATACTAGTAGACTTATTAAGCCAGCAGAATTGTTTCACTTTGCCTCTTACACGGCTCCAGTTTTGATGTTAACGTTATCGGCTACACCAATCCTGAAGCTCCTCATTACTTTCACCTGTCTTTGATTTATATTCCGTCCATTTTCTGCGCTCAACAGATCGTATACTGTTCGACAGTTCCTCTGACTTTTCCTCACGTTCGCAGACGAACACAGTATAATCGACAAACATTATCTCTGACATCCTTTCATCCAGAAATTTAATTACGCTTCTCAAATTCCTTTTTTGCCCTTACCCCACTGCTTCTTCGACGTGCAAGTTGAAAAGTAGAAGAAAAAGTCTTCATTCATGTCTTACAAACTTTTTAATCCCAGCGCGTCTCTTCTCTTCTTCCGTTCTCCTGGGTGCTGTAGGTATTTTACTGTATATCAGTCGTCTCACAGTATTCTACATCTATTATTGAGGGGGATTCCAAACATCTCTTAGTCCTTTACATCGCTGAATGCTTTTCTTGACAGATAAATCATTCGTGTGATGTATTTACATTCATGGGAGATGTATCAGTTGCACCGAAAAGAAGCACAGAAGGCTTCTCACTTCACTCGCAATGAAGTGCTATTCAAGACTGAATTTCAAACTACTCATTACGTCCGTAATTATATTCTACAATAAATAATTTTTCCCAAAAACTGGTAATTTTCGCCAGCTTGGGCAGTATATCACTCACGATATTCATCGTTTCTTTCTAGACAGTATCTTTTCAGATAGGTCACTAACGTAGAAATATGAAATATTATACACGCTCCTGTAAAACCAACTCAGAGTACGGTCTTCAACGGACTTCACAGAATTTTCATCCTCCGTTTCTTATGTTTTTCATCAGGTGAGTGTCTTTTATCGTCTAGGAGCATTAAAGCTAGATCCCACTATTGCAATTTTTTGAACTACATGAGATCTATACCGCGATTACGGTTATACATCTGCTGCCGTATCTACTAAATACGCCAAGCTGTTCAAGGCGCTTCAGTCTGGAACCGCGTGACTGCTACGGTCGCAGGTAGTTCGAATCGTGCCTCGGGCATGGATGTGTGTGATGTCCTTAGGTTGGTTAGGTTTAAGTAGTTCTAAGTTCTAAGGGACTGATGACCTCTGAAATTAAGTCCCATAGCGCTCAGAGCCATTTGAACCATTTCTGCATGATACGCTGTCTTCCCGAGTGCTAGTTGATCAGAGTATGCAGGAGACCTTCTCTGAAGTTTGGAAGGCATGAGGCGGCATTGACATATCAGCAGTTGCAAGTGTGGATGTTGAGTCGAGACTCGATAGTTCATCTCGTAAGAGCACTGCCTACGGAAGTCAAGTTTCCGAGTTCGATACCCAGTCCATTACATGATCTTAGTATGTTAGGAAGCCAACTCTGCTAATAGTGTATCATAGTCAGAGACGGCTCTTATTATACAGGATGGTCCACTGATAGTGACCGGGGCAAACATCTCACGAAAAAAGAGTCAAACGAAAAAAACTACAAAGAACGAAACTTGTCTAGCTCGAAGGGGGAAACCAGACGGCGCTATGGTTGGCTCGCTAGATCGCGGTGCCATAGGTCAAACGGATATCAACAGGTTTTTTTTTATATAGGAACTCCCATTTTTTATTATATATTCGTGTAGTAGTCTACGTAAAGAAATACGAATATTTTATTGGACCACTTTTTTCGCTTTGTGATAGATGGCTCTGTAATAGTGAAACGTCCCCTTAGAAAATTTATACAGGACTGTGCTTAAACTGACACACAATATTTTTGGCGCAACGCAATCTGAGTTTCAATAATCACTACAAGAGAATGGCCCTGACTAAATTAACATATACGTTTCACAAATCACTTACTTCACAAAAATCTTCGTTACTCAAACTACTGCAATACAGCGAGCACCACTATTGCCAGCTAAATAAAAGATTCAAACTACGGAAGGCGCTAACTACTGATAGGCATAGTTAGCAAATGAAAGATTTCAATAGAGAACAAACAATGTATTTACCTCAATAGTGTTCAAAAGTGATAATATATATATATATATATATATATATATATATATATATATATATATATATATAGCAGTTCATGACATCCAGTCTTACAAATTTCAAAACTCTGCCATTTCTCTCCCCACATCCGCCACTGCTGGCGGCTCACCTCCAACTGCGTAACGCTACGCGCCGCTAACATCCAGCTGCCCAACACTACAATGGCGAATATTACAACAATGCCAACCAGCCACTGACTGCACACAGCACAGCCGGTGATTTTTCATACAGAGCGCTATGTGGCGTTACCAATAAAAACCTAAACAGCCTACTTACAATAGTTACAGACTTATGGCTCACAATTATAGACGAACAGCTGGTAAAAGGCGAGTTCTTTAAATTAAAATACAGAAGGTAGGTACGTTCGAACATTTTATTTTGGTTGTTCCAATGTGATTCATATACCTTTGTGAACTTATCATTTCTGAGAACGCATACTGTCACAGCGCGGTTACCCGTAAATACACATTAATGCAGTAAATGCTCAAAATGATAATCGTCAACCTCAATGCATTTGGCAATACGTGTAACGACATTCCTCTCAACAGCGAGTAGTTGGCCTTCCGCAATGTTCGCACGTGTATTGACAAAGCGCTGACGCATATTGGCAGGTGTTGTCGGTAGACCACGATAGCAAATACCCTTCAACTTACCCCACAGAAGGAAATCCGAGGACGTCAGATCCGTTGAACGTGCGGACCATGGTATGGTCCTTTTACGACCAATCCACCTGTCATGAAATACGCTATTCAATACCGCTTCAACCGCACGCGAGCTATGTGCCGGACATCCATCATGTTGAAAGTACATCGACATTCTGTCATGCAGTGAAACATCTTGTAGTAACATCGGTAGAACATTACGTAGGAAAGCAGCATACACTGCACCATTTAGATTGCCATCCATAAAAAGGGGGCCAATTATCCTTCCCTCCATAATGCCGCACCATACATTAACCCGCCAAGGTCGCTGCTGTTCCACTTGTCGCAGCCATCGTGGATTTTCCGTTTCCAATACTGCATATGATGCCGGTTTACATTACCGCTGTTGGTGAATGACGCTTCGTCGCTAAATAGAACGCGTGCAAAAAATCTGTCATCGTCCCGTAATTTCTCTTGTGCCCAGTGGCAGAACTGAACACGACGTTCAAATTCGTCACCATGCGATTCCTGGTGAATAAAAATATGGTACGGGTGCAATCGATTTTGATGTAGCATTCTCAACACCGGCGTTTTTGAGATTCCCGATTCTCGAGCAATTTGTCTGCTACTGATGTGCGGATTAGCCGCGACAGCAGCTAAAACACCTAATTGGGCATCATCATTTGTTGCAGGTCGTGGCTGACGTTTCACACGTGGCTGAACACTTCCTGTTTCCTTAAATACCGTAACTATCCGGCGAACGGTCCGGACACTTGGATGATGTCAAGGATACAGAGCAGCATACACAGCACACGCCCGTTGGGCATTTTGATCATAATAGCCATACGTCAACACGATACTGACCTTTTCCACAATTGGTAAACGGTCCATTTTAACGCGGGTAATGTATCACGAAGCAAATACCGTCCGCACGGGCGGAATGTTATGTGATACCACGTACTTACACGTTTGTGACTATTACAGCGCCATCTATCACAAAAGCGAAAAAAGTGGTCCAACTAAAAGATTCATATTTCTTTACGTACTATACGAAAATGTAATAAAAATGGGGGGGTCCCTATTTTTTTTAAAAAAAACGCTGTTGTTATCCGTTTGGCCAATGGCAGCCACCTAGCGGGCCAACCACAGCGCCATCTGGTTTCCCCCTTGAAGCTAGACGAGTTTCGTTCTTTGTAGTTTTTTCGTTTGATGCCTATTTCGTGTGATATTTGGCCCGGTCACTATCAATAGACCATAATGTATACCATAGAATGGTAAGAGTCCATGCTGCGAATTGCGGTGACAGTAGGTGGAGGTTTATTGTTCACACTGTGCATCAGAGTTGCAGATTTACCTTTCTGTCTCAGTAGCACATCTAGTAAGTAGAAGGCTTTACTCTCTCAGAACATTTGAGACGAATTTCAGTTATTTACTCGGATGGGAAATATATGACAAAAACTATATCAGTATTTGATGATTTCGCTATGCTCCCTTCTTATTTTTTAACCCTGCAGCAAGTTCCATCCTCAGCTGTGTGCCACGCAGAATGCGGCCGTGGAGAGTATCAGTACTCCCGCACAAACTACGGGCTCAGCCTAAATCATCGGCCTAGCGTTGCATTGCAAACGGCCTGCCTTCCCGCTTGATGGACGCCCTCCAGCGTCTCGCGTGCTCTGAGGGCACTTGCCACGCGGGGCGCGCTGTGCTGTATTTATGTACACCCGCTCTGCTCCGAATGCTCGATTTAGGAACCTGCGCCCCATTCCTCGGTATGAAATACGTGATACCATAAAATTTTATTCGTAGCCTGAGGTAAACTGCAGAGTGAAGGCATCTCGTTTGCCATATTCATTTCTGGAAGCGTCTCGGTGAGCCAAGGTGTTATCGCAGAATTGGCTTCTTTCATTCATGAGAAACCTTCTGTTACTTTCCCGGTAATATCTTCCTTCGTAGAGCAGTTTTTGTTTTGCCTCTGAATTTCGACACAGATAGGGAGTAACGAATGTCCATTTCTATCATATTATCTCATGCTATCACCTCTTAATTAGTAAATTCGTATTTAGAAAGAAGAATGATATAGTCAGTTCTGTTAAATGCTTTTCAACACCCTTCTCTTTCGACTGGTTAGTTTTCCTTTCCCGAACTCGAGCTAATTTTTTGAACTCTATGCAATTGGTTCAAATGGCTCTGAGTACTATGGGACTCAATTGCTGTGGTCATTAGTCCCCTAGAACTTAGAACTACTTAAACCTAACTAACCTAAGGACATCACACACATCCATGCCCGAGACAGGATTCGAACCTGCAACGGTAGCAGTCGCACGGTTCCGGACTGCGCGCCTAGAATCTACGCAATTATTGCGCCCATCATCATCTACTATTTTCCGTATTCTACTCTTTTACTGGCCCGACTTCTTTTCGCTCTTCTGCTCCTTATAGCACCAAGTTAACTGTTCCCTGATGCATTCAGCCACCTGCCCGTTATTCTAATAAGTGTGTTCACTAATCTCATTTCCCCAGCTCTGCACTTCATTTTAGACGTAATTTGTCCAATTATTTTTATCCTTCACTATCACCACATTTCAAATGCTTCCTGTTTCTACTTCCCCAGTTTTACAATAGGACATACTTTCAGAAACCTCTTCCTCATTTCCATATCAGTATTTGATATTTTTCTGAAGAAACCTTTCTTAGAGTTCACCAGTCTGTTTCTAATAGCTTCCTTGCTCGGTCATCATGCGTAACCCTGATGCCAAACAGGGAAATTTCTTTATTTTTTCCATAACTTCACTGTTCACAGTTTTGATGTTGTGCAAGACTCCCTTGTTGTTTCCGATACTCTTTGCAGGGAGCCCATAAGCTTTGCTAAGTGTGCTGCTCCCTTGTTTCAACAAGCATTCTAAAACGCACTTCACTTCTTCAGTTACGTTCAACGGCAATCATTTCGGCAGCATGCTGGCATCTTCGACCATACATCTACTAATTACACTGTGCTTTGTAAGATTTAAAGTTACATCTGAGATGTGAATTATTAAAATTTAGAGGACTCGCCTTAACATGGAAAAAAGGCACTTGTAATAGTTCCTAGCATCCAGATTATTGTAACAATTTATTGAGATAAGTAAGAAACATACGACAACACACAATTAATTGTGTTGCTATAACAATGATGAATGTAAGAGGACAGAAATATACTACATACAGATACATTGACTTAATTTGTTGCGGACTTTCCTAAAGTTGCTGTGTCTCGAGATAAGGCAGTGTAGTTTGCAATACGAGTAAAGCTGCACGTGTAAGTAGGCTGTTTAGGTTTTTATATTGGTAACACCACGTAGCGTTCTGTATGAAAATCACTGGCTGTGCTGTGTGCAGTCTGTGGCTAGTTTGCATTGTTGTCTGCCATTGTAGTGTTGGGCAGCTGGATGTTAACAGCGCGTAGCGTTACGCAGTTGAAGGTGAGCCGCCAGCAGTGGTGGATGTGGGGAAGTGAGATGGCGGAATTTTGAGAGCCGGTGATCTGGACGTGTGTCCATCAGAAAGAGTAAATTTGTAATATTGGATATCATGGACTGATATATATATTATCACTTTTGAACACTATTGAGGTAAATACATTGTTTGTTATCCATCAAAATTTTTCATTTGCTAACTATGCCTATCAATAGTTAGTGCCTTCAGTAGTTTGAATCTTTTATTGAGCTGGCAGTAGTGGCGCTAGCTGTATTGCAGTAGTCCGAGTAACGAAGATTTTCGTGAGGTAAGTAATTTGTGAAAGGTATAGGTTAATGTTAGAGCCATTCTTTTGTAGGGATTATTGTAAGTCAGATTGCGCTGCGCTAAAAAAATACTGTGTGTCAGTTTAAGCACAGTCTTGTACAATTTTTCTAAGGGGACGTTTCACACGAAGAACACATGCGAATGTTAATGTTCACAGGCGACACAGCACATTTGATAAAACGCAAGATATACTTAGAATTTAAATTTCTCCATATGGACTGAACGACCTCTGTGACTGTCTTACGAATTTTTTAAACAACATATTCCTTTGCTTCATTAAATAACAACGTTTAGGTTGCCATGCGCCGTGTCGGTAGCATTCTGCCAATGTTATATAAATCATATTGTCGCTACGTTAAATATATTGCTCTTCATCGAGAGAAACACAGTAAAAATAGAAATATAAAAGGCGATAGTCTGTAGTAAGTATTCATTGTAATTAACTGTGGGGTATCCGGCGCAGAATAAAAAAAAAATGTGGACAACCTATCAGGTTCCAGGAAACCCGAGTAATAGCGAAAGAATCGTGGATGCGAGAATGCAAAATACGGGAAGCGATCTAAATTATTAAGCAGCCTGACAACATCAACAGGGAAGATGGCTACAAACTCCCGGCGTCCTGGCTGCCGGCCATCCCAGTCCAACGGGCCGCGAGCGGTTTCGGCGCAGAAGCTACACGGGACACGGACGTGTCTGCGCAGACAGCTGTAGAGCAACTGCCAGTCCACTTCGACGCACACCGGGAGCAGAACTTGCCGACCAGAAGCCGAACGCTGATTGGCGGAAAGTTACCAACCGTTGGCGACTTGGACATCCACCAATAGCCTCTTTCCTTCCATCCTCCCTTACGTCATGACTAGCCAGTCAAAAGTTTTACTAGAGTGACGTCAGACAGTCTGTAATAAATAGAAGCACCTGTCCCCATGCAGAACCAGTCGAGCCCTGAGGAAGGCCGTTGCAATTCGGCCGAAACGTCGGTTTTTGGTTTACTACTGTTGTTAGCTTTTAGCAATGACGCGGCATAATACCCAGAAGAATTTTAATCACTGTGACATCGGCCACGCAAACCTACGTTCTTATAAAAGTAATGACTTTAATTTTGATGATAAAAAAGATGATAAAGCAGTCTTCGTCTTTAATCCGATGGTTTTACTGAATTTTGCGTTGTTAAAGAGATAACCTGTTTTGAAAATTCTGGTATACCAGATGAGGGACCAGGGGACCTGTGTAAAACTTTCACACTTTTATACACTCCTGGAAATGGAAAAAAGAACACATTGACACCGGTGTGTCAGACCCACCATACTTGCTCCTGACACTGCGAGAGGGCTGTACAAACAATGATCACACGCACGGCACAGCGGACACACCAGGAACCGCGATGTTGGCCGTCGAATGGCGCTACCTGCGCAGCATTTGTGCACCGCCGCCGTCAGTGTCAGCCAGTTTGCCGTGGCATACGGAGCTCCATCGCAGTCTTTAACACTGGTAGCATGTCGCGACAGCGTGGACGTGAACCGTATGTGCAGTTGACGGACTTTGAGCGAGGGCGTATAGTGGGCATGCGGGAGGCCGGGTGGACGTACCGCCGAATTGCTCAACACGTGGGGCGTGAGGTCTCCACAGTACATCGATGTTGTCGCAGTGGTCGGCGGAAGGTGCACGTGCCCGTCGACCTGGAACCGGACCGCAGCGACGCACGGATGCACGCCAAGACCGTAGGATCCTACGCAGTGCCGTAGGCGACCGCTCCGCCACTTCCCAGCAAATTAGGGACACTGTTGCTCCTGGGGTATCGGCGAGGACCATTCGCAACCGTCTCCATGAAGCTGGGCTACGGTTCCGCACAACCGTTAGGCCGTCTTCCGCTCACGCCCCAACATCGTGCAGCCCGCCTCCAGTGGTGTCGCGACAGGCATGAATGGAGGGACGAATGGAGACGTGTCGTCTTCAGCGATGAGAGTCGCTTCTGCCTTGGTGCCAATGATGGTCGTATGCGTGTTTGGCGCCGTGCAGGTGAGCGCCGCAATCAGGACTGCATACGGCCGAGGCACACAGGGCCAACACCCGGCATCATGGTGTGGGGAGCGATCTCCTACACTGGCCGTACACCTCTGGTGATCGTCGAGGGGACACTGAATAGTGCACGGTACATCCAAACCGTCATCGAACCCATCGTTCTACCATTCATAGACCGGCAAGGGAACTTGCTGTTCCAACAGGACAATGCACGTCCGCATGTATCCCGTGCCACCCAACGTGCTCTAGAAGGTGTAAGTCAACTACCCTGGCCAGCAAGATCTCCGGATGTGTCCCCCATTGAGCATGTTTGGGACTGGATGAAGCGTCGTCTCACGCGGTCTGCACGTCCAGCACGAACGCTGGTCCAACTGAGGCGCCAGGTGGAAATGGCATGGCAAGCCGTTCCACAGGACTGCATCCAGCATCTCTACGATCGTCTCCATGGGAGAATAGCAGCCTGCATTGCTGCGAAAGGTGGATATACACTGTACTAGTGCCGACATTGTGCATGCTCTGTTGCCTGTGTCTATGTGCCTGTGGTTCTGTCAGTGTGATCATGTGATGTATCTGACCCCAGGAATGTGTCAATAAAGTTTCCCCTTCCTGGGACAATGAATTCACGGTGTTCTTATCTCAATTTCCAGGAGTGTAGATTTAAATAACGTAAGTGTAGTCGGTAGAATAAGGTTAGTCGTTTGAATGAAGAGAAAGCGTCTTTAAAACTGAAACCAACGACGTGAAATAATAATGATGAATTTATGATGAATTCTTGTATATTTTAGATGTCTATGTTTTCATTTGGGTCTGTCATAAATTTTCGAATTTGTAAAGCGGCTTTATAGACACTCTGCATATCTCGAAATACTGCGTGTTGTTATGCTTCTCTGCTAAGTGCTTTTCTCCGGCTTATGTTTTTGTTGGAGGGTAGAAAACGTCTGCTGGCGCGAAGTTAAGCGTGAGGTACCCAGGAGGGCAGTACTAGCAGTGGCCGTAGCTGAGATTGGGCTGGAACGGAGCGACGCTAGCGCCAGCGGACGGGCAAAGCGGTCGGCAACTTGCCCGGCCGCCGCTGCAACACGTGTCGGAAGGGAAGGCGAAAGCGAGGTGGCGCCAACTTGGGACCAACTTGTAGCTCTCCACTTCCGACCCAAAATGGCGGCGTGGCCACCGCGGGGGTTTGCGGCGATCTCGCTGCTTGGCCTACTCACGTATCACTGGCGCCCGCAGTCTCTCTCTCTCTCTCTCTCTCTCTCTCTCTCTCACACACACACACACACACACACACACACACACACACACACACACACACACAGCGACCCAGGCAGGCGCGTGCTCCCAAGAGAGGGAGAGAGCAAACCGAAAACTTGATATGTAGCTCGAAATGTGTCTGAGAGAGCGCCGCAGGAGATTCGCTGCCTGCGCTCCATCTGAGCTTCTGACTTGCGGGTTTCACTTATCCGCTTAAAGCTTTCCGGCAAGGTACTGCAAAGTGGTTCCGTTTCTACTGGCACGTTCTGCTGGAACGCACGTTCACGATTTTCCATTAGTAGCGACAAAAAGCTCACGTATTACATGCTGGCATAACGAGCATGTGCAAGACAACTCAGCGATTCACAATTAAGTGCCGGCAGAGAGATCAATGAAGCACCTTCACGGTTTAACACGCTTGTCTGAGAGGCCATCCTCCACAGAAAGCACAGAAATATTTGTTTTGTTAATAAAACTGCCTTTCTTGGGGTAATTACAATTTATTTCTCCCAGACGCATGTTCCGAATTTTTTTACTGCATATTGAGCAAGCAGTAAACGAAACAAAAGAAAAATTCTGAGTAGGTATTAAAATCCATGGAGAAGAAATAAAAACGTTGAGGTTCGCCGATGACATTGTAATTCTGTCGGAGACACCAAAGGACTTGGAAGAGCAGTTGAACGGAATGGACAGCGTCTTGAAAGGAGGATATAAGATGAACATCAACAAAAACAAAACGAGGATAATGAAATGTAGTCGAGTTAACTCAGGTGATGCTGAAGGAACTAGATTAGGAAATGAGGCACTTGAAGTAGTAAAGGAGTTTTGCTATTTTGGAAGCAAAATAACTAATGATGGTCGAAGTAGAGAGGATATAAAATGTAGACTGGCAATGGCAAGGAAAGCGTTTCTGAAGAAGAGAAATTTGTTAACATCGAGTATAGATTTCAGTACAGGAAGTCGTTTCTGAAAGTATTTGTATGGAGTGTAGCCATGTATGGAAGTGAAACATGGACGATAAATAGTTTGAACAAGAAGAGAATACAGGCTTTCGAAATATGGTCCTACGGAAGAATGCTGAAGATTAGATGGGTAGATCACATAACTAATGAGGAGGTATTGAATAGAATTGGGGAGAAGAGGAATTTGTGGCACAACTTGAAAAGAAGAAGGGATCGATTGGTAGAACCTATTCTGAGGCATTAAGGGATCACCAATTTAGTATTGGAGGCCAGCGTGGAGAGTAAAAAATAGTAGAGGGAGACCAAGAGATGAATACACTAAGCAGATTCAGAAGGATGTAGGCTGCAGTACGTACTGGGAGATGAAGAAGCTTCACAAGATAGAGTAGCATGGAGAGCTGCACCAAACCAGTCTCAAGACTGAAGATCACAACAACAACAACAACAACAACAACAACAACAAGGCAGGGGGATATACAAAGATACAGATTTGTTTTAATACACTATGTGACCAAAAGTATCCGGACACCTGGCTGAAAATGACTTACAAGTTCGTGGCGCTCTCCATCGCTAATACTGGAATTCAGTATGGTGTTGGCCCACCTTTAGCCTTGATGGCAGCTTCCACTCTCGCAGGCACACGTTCAGTCAGGTGCTGTAAGATTTTTTGGGGAGTGACAGCCCATTCTTCACGGAGTGCTGCACTGACGAGAGGTATCGATGTCGGTCGGTGAGGCCTGGCACGAAGTTGGCGTTCGAAAACATCCCAAAGGTGTTCTGTATGATTCAGGTCAGGACTCTGTGCAGGTCAGTACATTACAGGGATGTTATTGTAGCCTAACCAGTCGGCCACAGGCCGTACTTTTTGAAGAGGTGCTCGACCGTGTTGAAAGATGCAATCGCCATCACCGTATTACTGTTCAAAAGTGGGAAGCTATAAGGTGGTTTAAACATCAATGTAGGCCTGTGCTGTGAAAGTGCCACGCGAAACAGCAAGGGGCGCCGGTCCCCTAAATGAAAAACATGGCCACACCAAAACACCACCGTCCCCGAATCATACAGTTGGCACTACACACGCATGCTTCGCGTAGTAGCCGTGCGGTCTTAGGCGCCTTGTCGCGGTTCGTGCGGCTCCCCCCATCGGAGGTTCGAGTCCTCCTTTGGGCATGGGTGTGTTTGTTGTCCTTAGCGTGAGTTGGTTTAAGTTGGGTTAAGTAGTGTGCAAGCCTAGGGACCAGTGACCTCAGAAGTTCGTTCCCATAGAAATTAACGCGAATTTCCCTTTTACACACGCTGGCAGATGACGTTCACTGGGAATTCACCAAACCCACACCCTACCATCGGATCGCCACATTGTGTTCCGTGATTCGTCACTCCACAGAACGTTTTTCCACTGTTCAGTCATCCAATGTTTACGCTGCTTACACCATGCGAGGCGTCGTTTGGCAATTACCGGCGTGATGTGTGGCTTATGAGCAGCCGCTCGACCATGAAATTCAAGTTTTCTCACTTCTCGCCAAACTTAGTACCTGCAGTGCATCTTAATGAAGTTTCGAATTTGTATGTGATTGGATAGATGTCTGCCTAATACACATTATGATCCTCTTTGAGTGTCGGCGGTCTCTGCTAGTCAACAGACGAGGTCGGCCTGTACGCTTTTGTGCTGTACGTTTCCCTTCACGTTTCCACTTCACTATCACATCGGTAACAGTGGACCTAGGGAAGTTTAGGAGTGTGGAAATTCCGAGTACAGACGTATAACGGAAGTGACACCCAATCACCTGACCACGTTCAAAGTCTGCGAGTTCCACGGAGCGTGCCATTCTGCTCTCTCACAGTGTCTAATGACTACAGAGTTCGCCGATGTGGAGTACCTGGCTGTAGGTGCCAGCACAATGCACCTGATATAAGAAACGTGTGTTTTTGGGGGTTCTGGGTACTTGTGATCACATTGTGTATGTCTTAAGTTTACGTAATTGTTTACTGTTTGTTGCATCTGGGGTTCCCCTCATCTGGTCTGGAGGTCGCAGAGTAAGTAGGCTGTTTAATTTATTTATATTGGTAACGCCACGTAGCGCTCTGAATGAAAATCACTGGCTGTGCTGTGTGCAGTCTGTGGCTGGTTAGCATTGTTGTAATATTTGCTATTGTAGCGTTGGGCAGTTGGCTGTTAACAGCGCGTAGCGTTGTGCAGTTAGAGGTGAGCCGCCAGCAGTGGTGGATGTGGGGAGAGAGGTGGCGGAGTTTTGAGAGCGGATGATCTGGACGTGTGTCCATCAGAGACAGCACATTTGTAACACGGGATGTCATGAACTGCTATATACATTATGACTATTAAGGTAAATACATTGTCTGTTCTGTATTAAAATCTTTCATTTGCTAACTATGCCTGTCAGTAGTTAGTGCCTTCAGTAGTTTGAATCTTTTATGTAGCTGGCACTAGTGGCGCTCGCTGTATTGCAGTAGTTCGAGTAATGAAGATTTTTGTGAGGTAAGTGATTTGTGAAAGGTATAGGTTATTGTTACTCAGGGTCATTCTTTCGTAGGGATTATTAAAAGTCAGATTGCGTTGCGCTAAAAATATTGTGTGTCAGTTTAGTGTTGATCAGAATAAGTAAAGAGAGAAATGTCTGAGTACGTTCAGTTTTGCTCAGTTGTTTGAAAAGCAAATAACGTAAGAGGTTTATCAGCACAGTCATTCATTAATTTTTCTAAGGGGACATTTCAGCAGTACCACTTCGTTTCCGAAATACAAGCACTTTCTCTTCGGTGCTCATGCTGAACAAACTATGCAAGAGGCGGATAATAATAAAATCGACTTCATACATTTCTCACTTATTTGACCTTCCCTGCTCACGTCCCATTTATATTTACAAAGAAAAACATTTTTATATTTCTTTCTTGCAATCACAGCGTCAGACTTGCACCTGGTGGCCAAAATAGTGAATTACCTATTTGTAGCGTGAATCGCTTCTACATTAACGCATTCGCATGTCTACCACATTTCGCTCCCATACGGTAATTACAGTCAACAATGGTCCCCTGTGAGAAGCTGCACTTTAATTACAACTACCCGTTAGGTGGCAATAGTCATAGTTACTTCTTGCGGTTCCACTGAAATGCTGATCACTTGCTTATTAAGCATGCAGAACACTTCATACTAACCTCTGGCGTTCCACAAGGGAGTGTTATGGGACCATTGCTTTTCACAATATATGTAAATGACCTAGAAGATTGTGTCGGAAGTTCCATGCGGCTTTTCGCGGATGATGCTGTAATATACAGAGAAGTTGCAGCGTTAGAACATTGTAGCGAAATGCAGGAAGATCTGCAGCGAATAGGCACTTGCTGCAGGGAGTGGCAGCTGACCCTTAACATAGACATATGTAATGTATTGCGAATACATAGAAAGAAGGATCCTATATTGTATGATTATATGGTAGCGGGACAAATACTGGTAGCAGTTACTTCTGTAAAATACCTGCGAGTATGCGTGCGGTAAGATTTGAAGAGGAATGATCATATAAAATTAATTGTTGGTAAGGCGGGTGCCAGGTTGTGATTCATTGGGAGAGTCCTTAGAAAATGTAGTGCACCAACAAAGAAGGTTGCTTAGAAAACACTCGTTCGACCTATACTTGAGTATTGCTCATCAGTGTGGGATCCGTACCAGGTCTGGTTGACAGAGGAAATAGAGAAGATCCAAATATGAGCGGCGTGTTTCGTCACGGGGTTATTTGGTAACCGTGATAGCGTTACGGAGATGTTTAGCAAACTCAAGCGGCAGACTTTGCAAGAGAGGGGCTCTGCATCGCGGTGTAGCTTGCTGTCCAGGTTTCCAAAGGGTGCGTTTCTGGATGAGGTATCGAATACATTGCTTCCCCGTACTTATACCTCCCGAGGAGATCACGAATGTAAAATCAGAGAGATTCGAGCGCGCACGGAGGCTTTCCGGCAGTCTTTCTTCCCGCGAACCATACGCGACTGGAACAGGAAAAGGAGGTAATGACAGTGGCACGTAAAGTGCCCTCCGCAACACACCGTTAGGTGGTTTGCGGAGTATAAATGTAGATGTAGATATAGATGAAAACGTTTGTTCAATTCCGTCTGCATGGTGCTGTAATATTAATGACGAGCAGTGTAAACAATGCAAGAACTTTTTTTTATTCTGTTTATAATTTTCAATATGTTCGGCTTACTCTGAGCCCCTTAGTCTCGTAATATGTCAGGATGTTCTGAACTACAGTGGAGGCACACCTTTAATACTGATCTCGCTGCGATGGAGAGACTAAAATGTTACGTCAACAGCAATTATACAAAGGCGCCCACGATCAATAGTCGCAAATTACGCGTTACACTTGCAACAAGAACAATTAGAAGACCGAAGTAAATGCTCCGTTCAGTAAGTACTGATCAATAATAGTCAGTGCCAATATGGGCCTAATTAGTTTACACAAGAGTATCACTATGCGGTATTCACTACACAGTGTACAAACAAATGGTTCAGATGATTGTGAGCACTATGCGACTTAACTTCTGTGGTCATCAGTCGCCTAGAAATTAGAACTACTTAAACCTAACTAACCTAACGACATCACACAGATCCATGCCCGAGGCAGGATTCGAACCTGCGACCGTAGCGGTCGCTCGGCTCCAGACTGTAGCGCCTAGAACCGCACGGCCATTCCGGCCGGCCACGGTACACAAACAACGCAGCTTAATCACACCCCCACTCCCCCATTTCTTCTTCATACACTTCCAACCATGACACTTTTTGTAAATATCTGTGATACGCACTGTGTATAAATCTTGCCGTTCGGTGTAACAAGGAACGGTCTCAGTTTGGTGCCCCAAGCGGCATCTGGGTGCAAAGGCTCGCCGAGTCTCGAAAACTCTTGAGTTTCGAGAACTCTCTGTCATTACCTCTACGACCTATTCTAATTGCTAAGGATACACAGGTACTGGTTGATTCATGTTGTATGCAACTCGTGGTATAGTGGTCTCTAGAAAGTCCCAATTTCGATTTTCGGTCCGGTCGGAGACTTTTTCTGCTTGGGAACTAAGTGTTATACGGATTATCATTTGACGGGCATCATCATCGACACGCAAGTCGCTAAGTGCCGTCAAACAAAGAGAAAAGCACGAGTCTGCAGAACAAGTCCAGATGGTGTCTCCCAGTCAATAATGCTGTATGATCATTTCATTTCATTTTCCCCATACTTCACATGACGCAATAACTTCAAAATTCCTCCCCGGATAGCCGAGCGCTTTAAGGCCCCGAATCAGGGATAAAGGGAGACGCGCTGTAAAAAAATGGTTCAAATGGCTCTGTGCACCATGGGACTTGACATCAGTGGTCATCAGTCCCCTAAATCTGCGAACTACTTACACGTAACCAACCTAAGGACATCACACACATCCATACCCGAGGCAGGATTCGAACCTGCGACCGTAGCAGTCGCGCGGTTCCGGACTGCGCGCCTAGAACCGCGAGACCACCGCGGCCGGCAGACGCGCCGACCCCAGATTGAATCTGCCCGGCGGGTTACCGACAAGGGCGGCGTGCTGGTCTGCCTAGATATGGTTTTTATGCGGTTTTCCTCGTAGAACTAGGTAAATATGGGGCTTGTTTCTACTTCCCGCCTTGGTTACACCGTATGCAACATCAGAAAACATCCCAGGGAGAAGTGGTGGTGTAAAGAAAAGGCTCCGTCCACCACGTATCACTACCAAACCCAGATGACATGCCGACCCCGTAAAGATAGGGGATAAGACGAAAAAGTGTAAACAACAGTTACATAATGTTGAAACCATTCCGTTTTACAAAACAACAAGTAACTCTTAATCACAGCCGGCCGCGGTGGTCACGCAGTTGTAGGCGCGCAGTCCGGAACCGTGCGACTGCTACGGTCGCAGGTTCGAATCCTGCCTCGTGCATGGATGTGTGTGATGTCCTTAGGTTAGTTAGGTTTAAGTAGTTCTAAGTTCTAGGCGACTGATGACCACAGCAGTTGAGTCCCATAGTGCTCAGAGCCATTTGAACCATTTTCTTAATCACAATTTTCTCTTTCAGAGATTAGGTGTGGTGCCTATGGCGTCTTCTCGTGCCAACCTAGCTCATGCCATCTCTTCTGGGTCTTCCTAGATGGCTCTATCCATGTGGTACATACTTTATTATTAGTAGTTTAATCGCCGGTCTGATACTCTTTTTACAAAGATCTTTCAGTTACCTCCATGTCCATCGATTCGGTCGTTTATAGGTTATGCTCTTGACTATTTTGCAAAAATCTCTATTTTTTTACCTTCCTTTGATTTTTTTTTCTTCGGTCTTAGGAATTTCATTTCAGTCCCTTGAACCCTATTTTCCTGTCTGTTGGTATCGACTGAAAGGCGGCCACTTAATAACGAGCACCTTTTCATTTCTCCTGAATCTGCAATAAGCATTGCGTTTGTCACTTGTTTGTTCAGACTGTCGATCATTGTCTTGACTAAAAAACGTGGGAACAATGTACTCATTGTCTGTTTGGTTGTGGTCATGCGGCACTTAGCACTCACGACATTCTCTCGTCGTCGACTGCAGCTTGTCATATCAAGCACTTCATCAGACCTTTGCACACTACATACACAAGATGGAGTATTTGGAACAATGTACTTCGATGTAAGATGGTGAGATGCATATTCTCGTGCGTATTGCTCTTTACCTCTTTCTCAATTAAAATTTACGGACTGCTGTGCGTCTTTATTAGACTTAGCAGATGTTCTATAGCACGTGTCGTATGAAATCAATTTTAACGATAGGCATCCTAAGCCTCTAGTGACTTACATGCAGCGTATCTCACTTTCTGTCATGTATTTATTCCTTGTGTAATGTTGTATGGTTGCGTTTAAATTTAGTCCGTTTCGATGTATGAGCGCAGCCACCGTAGCTGGACTGTGCGTCATTCCGATTTCGATCATGACTCCGCTCAGTTTAATTTGCTTACGAATATTCATTAATTTATTTTACCTTTACATGAGTCACCAACCTGCAAAGTGGTGTGGCGTCCACATTAGAATTTTTGGACAGATAGCCCTACCTTCTTTCCTTCGAACTTATCTTCCGTAAGTGATTTTCAGATAGTGAGGTAAGCTGACGCTAATGCAGACCCCTTGCCTCTCACCACTGGGGTGCTTGATCTCGGTGACCATCCATGGCAGGTGGTCCGGTCCCTATCATTTTATGGGCATTTTTCCTGATTACAGTAGTTGTGGTTGTATACCGTCGGTAGCCGCGTAGCAACCAGCGGGAGAGTTAAGGCGACTGGGTGGAAACACACACCGAAATCAGTTATCATAATACAGGGTTCTAGGTTGGCCACCGAAATCCAGCATTCCGATTGTCTGGAGATTCACCACAATCAGCCCTGTAGAGTGTAGAATACGGCGTTGCCATACAAATAGCTTATTTGCGAGAAATTTCTATGTCTGGCCATAGTATTTATCCTGTAAAATCGCATATGCAACACTCAAGTAACTTCTCAACTTCACTGTAAGCCGTTTGAATAGAAATATCCTGCAGGACGTTCTTGAGTTGAAAAGAAAGTGAGATTAGCACAAGCGCAAGATCCAGGTTGATGGTGGAGGTGTAACTGAATATTACCGTGGAGAGAAATATGACGTCTGGTACGCCAGACAGAATCTCTCACTAACGAATAAACAGATTACATGTATCAGGTGATGACATTCGTTTTTCTGCCTTTTTGGGAGTTGGGAGGTGGGGAGGGGGGGGGGGGGGAGCGCTTATCTGCTTCATGTAGCCGATCACCACTTGCTTTGCTACGACAAACTTTTCATCTCAGAGTAGCAGTTACATCCAGTTTCCTGAATCCCTGTCATCCTCTAGACATTTTGCCGTCTATGGTGCCGTCTAGCAGTATGGAAGTTATCTCCTCGTACCTCAACGCACGCTCTATCATCCTGTTCTTTCTTTAACTCCTTTCCTCGTCGTTTTTCAGTAGAACCTCCACATTTCACATCTCAGTACTTCAGCTCCAGCAACCTTCTGTAACTCGTCTCGAACGCTTAGACAATCATCTTTTCTGCTTTGTTCACCTTGAGCACTCGGTAGACGAGCAGCACATGCAGCTTAGAGATTAGATTAGATTACTACTTGTTCCATAGGTCATGAATACGACGCTTCGTCATGATATGGAACGTTTCAGGTCAATAAAAGGTGTCAATACAAGATATTACATTACATAAAATATTACATGACACTTAATATGTATAATTTTTTTGTGGGCGTTGGTGAAATTACCCACTTACTATATCCAAAAATTCATCTAATGAGTAGAAGCAGTTGCCATTAAGAAATTCTTATAGTTTCCTTTTAAATGCTATCTGTCAGACTTTTGATACTATTAGGTATGTGACCAAAGACTTCTGTGGCAGCATAATTTACCCCCTTCTGAGCCAAAATTAGATTTAACCTTGAGTAATGAAGATAATCCTTTCTCGTAGTGTTGTAGCCATTTACACTGCTATTACTTTTGAACTCGTTCGGACTCTTAATAACAAATTTTGTAAGTGAATATATATATTGTGAGGCTACAGTGAAGATCCCTAGCTCTTTAAATAAGTGTCTGCAGGATGATCTTGTATGAGCTCCATCAATTATCCTGATTACACGCTTTTGTGCAATGAACACTCTTTTACTCAATGATGAGTTACCCCAGAATATGATGCCATACGAAAGCAGAGAATGAAAACAGGCGTGGTAAGCTAATTCAGTGAGATGTATATCGCCAAAATTTGCAATGACCTTAATAGCATAAGTAGCTGAACTCAAAAGTTTCAGCAGATCTTCAGTGTGTTTTTTTCCAGATCAACCCCTCATCAACGCATACACCTAGAAATTTTGAATATTCTATCTTAGCTACCGATTTCTGATCGAAGTCTATGTTTATTAATGGTGTCATTCCATTTACTGTGTGGAACTGCATGTACTCTGTTTTGTCAAAGTTTGATGAGAGCCCATTTGCAGAGCACAACTTAATGGTTTTCTGAAAAACATCGTTTACAATTTCAACAGTTAATTCTTGTCTGTTGGGTGTGATAGTTATACTTGTATCATCTGCAAAAAGTACCAGCTTGGCATCTTCGTGAATATAGAATGGCAAGCCATTATTATATATTAAAAACAGCAGAGGACCCAAGACCGAACCTTGCGGCACCCCATTCTTAATTGTTCCCCAGTTTGAGAAAGCACCAGTTTTTTTGCATATTATGTGAACTGCTTATTTTAATTTTCTGTACTGTTCCAGTTAGGTATGATTTAAACCATTTGAGCGCCATCCCATTCACACCACTGTACTTGAACTTATCTAGAAGTATTCCATGATTTACACAATCAAAAACCTTTGAGAGTTCACAAAAAATCCCAACGGGTTGCTTCCGGCTACTCAGAGCATTTAGTACTTCATTAGTGAAAGTATATACAACATTTTCCGTTGAAAAACCTTTCTGGAAATCAAACTGACGTTTTGTTAAAACTTTATTTTTACAAAGGTGTGAAGCTACTCTAGAATACATTACTTTTTCAAGAATTTTGGTCAAGGCAGTCAGAAGAGAGATTCGGCGGTAGTTGTTGACATCAGACGTATTTCCTTTTCTACACAGTGGTTTAACGATGGCATCTATTTGGGAAAATACCGTACTTCAGAGAGCTATTATATATGTGCCTAAGAATCCCACTTGTCTCTTGGGAAAAAGCTTTTATTATCCCGCTGGAAATGCCATCTATTCCATGTGAGCTTTTATTCTTGAGAGAGTTTATTATCTTCCTAATTTAAGAAGGAGAGGTGCATGGAATTGCAATTGTATCAAATGGTGGTGACTAAGGCCTCTTCCATTAACTGCTTTGTTTCTTCTAATGAACATTTAGGTCCTAGTTTCCCTACAACATTTAAAAAATGATTATTCAAAATGTTTTCGACTTCCGGCTTGTTGTTTGTCAAGTTTCCATTCGCTTTGATGGTAATTTCCTCATCCTGTACTCTTGGTTGCCCTGTCGCCCTCGTAATAACATTGCACGTTGTTTTGATTTTGCACATGCTTCTGAACTTTTTAATAACCTTTCTTAATGTCGCACAGCGAGACTTATCATCACAACATTGCTTCCAGAATGTATGCGGAGTGTTTGAGGAGCATCCCATAGGCACGAGGAACATTATTTCGCACCCACAGACACATTATTTTATACATTGAACGTATCTAAAATGCCATCAGATGCGATGAAGGGGAGCGTCAGTTGAGCAGTGTTGCATCAGAGTAATTCTAGTTTCTCACATCCTACACTCGACAACAAATCGTCCCCGTCATCGCGGTAATACCTACACCACATGACACTCGGCAAGTGTGTTGTCTGCAGGTTATCTATAAACAATGTCTAGCATTGAAGTGTAGTGTTAGGCGTCAGTGATATTGAAACAACTGGCAACAAAAGCAGCTGTCTCGTACTCAAAAATTAAAAAAAAGAATCTACCAATCAAATGTTGTTGAACTGTCACGTGGACATTGACGAGCATGATTGCCTTTCTTGTAGACTTGATCATCCAGAAGATATGAGCAGCCTTAAGATATCTTTTTAAATTGCAACCTTAAATACTGTGATGGAGAAA
Source organism: Schistocerca gregaria (assembly GCF_023897955.1). Taxonomy (NCBI): domain Eukaryota; kingdom Metazoa; phylum Arthropoda; class Insecta; order Orthoptera; family Acrididae; genus Schistocerca; species Schistocerca gregaria. The sequence goes on from NC_064925.1 coordinate 536,024,818, forward strand.
AGTCGCAACACCAATAAATTACAGTGCTGAAATTTATGGAATACGTTTGTCTAGTTAATACATTTCAGTTATTAACATTGGAAGATCTCAGGTTAATGTAAAAGTGAAATAAGCCAATGCAAGTGTGAAATGCTGGTACATTAATAACAGGTGTAACAGCCAGAATTTGGAATGCAAACATGCAGACGTGCATGCATTGTGTTGCAGTACAGGTTCTGGATGTCAGTTTGTGGTATGGAGTGTGTAGCAACACCTGCCTTTTGTACTTGGTCGGTCAACACAGGGACAGCTCCTGCTGTTTGTGGACGACGCTGGGGTTGTCGTCTTATGATGTCCCACATGAGCTCAATTTGAGACAGATATGATGATCGAGCAGGCCAAGGAAATATGTCGACACTCTGTACAGCACGTCACGTTACAACAGCGGAACATAGGCGACCGTTATCCTGTGGGAAAACACTCTTTGAATCTTTTTCATGAATGGCAGCCCAGCATCTCGAATAACCGGGTTGATGTATATATATGAAGTCAAGGTGCGTCGTGGGATAACCACGAGAGTGTGTGTGCCTGTTGTCGTTCTAAATCGCGCTCCAGGGCTCCAGGTGTAGCTCCAGGATGTCTAGCATGCAGACAGATTGCTTGCAGGCCCTCAACAGGCCTCCTTGTAACCAATTCATGGCCATCATTGGCACCGAGACAAAACGGACCTCCACTCAATCCACCAACAAGCTCTCGCTTGACACCACTGGATTCGCAAATTATGGTGGTCTGGGGTGAGTGGAATGCACGCTACAGGACGCTTGGCTCGGAGTTGTCCTTGAAGTAACCGACTTGTAATACTTTGCTGTATCACTGTGGTGTGCGTACTGTAAGACCTTCGGTACCCACAGCATCAGGTTATTTGACTTGTCGCTCTAACGAAATAGGCGAGTGTCAGCAATATGTCTTGTGGTCTTATTGTGGCGTGTTTATCTTCTGCCATTAGGTCAGACGATAGAAATGCCACTTGTACACTTAGAGTAGCAGAATGACGGGGACCTACGTTAAACAGAACTTGATTAATTTTCACACACATTTATTAAAATAATAAAAAGCATAGACATTACGTAACTTGATTCTGGATGTTGTTTACAATTGACAATCAGAAGTTCCTTTGGTCTTGGTATGTTAATCTTATTCTCACATATCTCTGATACTTGACAAAGTGTCTATTCAATTATCTTTATGGCTATGTACAGAAATATGGTAATCTTATTAGGTGCAGACTGAAACTTGACTGTAGACTGGTACAGACAAATGCAGACTGTTACAGACTTATGCAAACAAATGCAGACTGACTAATCGGAGGTCTGTACACTCGTTATAATACCTCGTGCGTTCAGGTATCACTGCGTGAGTGTGATCCGCGAGGAGAATAGGTTCTACGTTAGCAGCAATCTCATTGGCTGCGTTACATATTAATAGGCGGATCGGCGGAAGCAGAATTTGGTCCGTCTCTAAGGCAGCGCCATCTCGTAGTGCGGAGACGGACGAGCACTGCGCCTGTGCTGTTGTGCTTAGCGGGCTGCGCTCCAGTGGGAAAGTTGTGTATGTGCTGACTATGCGGAACTATGTACACAACGGTCACTATGGTGCTAACCGCTGCTGGAGTTGCTACTGCGGATGCAGTACGATACGCCAGAGCCATGTGCTGAGCACGATGGTCTTCACTCTCGGTAGTGGTACGTGGAAATTCGGAGTCCAGACTTCTGGTGATCCATTCTCGTGGCCACCACTGCCAGCTGTCATACACAGTGGCTACATTCCTGCAGTATCGCAGAACGAACATTTAGCTTCTCGTAATGCTGTTGCAAGACCTCGTTTATTCAGTGAGGCGTTGATAATTGGGCTCTTTGTCGCGTTTAGGGCATTTTTGACTAACATCAACTCACCGCATCCAATCTCAAAGGCGACTAACGCTCACAACCGTTACAGATTGAAGTTAAAACAAACCAGATTTGCATGAACATAATCGTGTAATAGAACCACTATTATCTCCGAAATCTGGATGGACTTTATCTTTGAGGTACAGAAACACACCTACCAAATTTCGTTTACGTCACAAAACTCCTTCTTGGTGTTCCGATTTCTTTTACCGTCATTGCATTCCAATTCCCTTCAAGATCTGTGTGCCTTTCACGTAAACGAGACGTTATTAGAAACGCAACACAAAACTGGCGTTGACTCTCTAGCACCATCATTATGTGCATGCAGTCGGGGTAACTCATCTCGCTCATTTGCTGGAGCTGACAGTAAACAAATGAAAACACTAGGAAAATGCATACCAGTCGTTTAGCCAGCCGTCTTCAGTTGAAAGTTTGTACAATTATATTGTGTACCAAGGTACATTTGGTGGATATATTATGAGCGCTACATTTTTGCGAATGGTATATTGGCAATTGTGGAACCTTACACAGCGTAAGGTACCACGATTTCCAGCGTATCATTAGCAGTAATATTGCACAGATTTTTACATAATTGTAATTCTGGGCGGCGTTAAAGTTAAACTGATGTTTGGGAGGTAAAGGATTTTTATTAGAGAAGCCAGTCTGGGATGGTCACCATATGCTATTGAAGACAGTGATGTATGACGTTCCAAGTTGACGCCTTATCAAATTGTTTGAATTTCCTTTCTTCCGCTTATGAATTGGCGGAAGCGGCAATCCATGGGCGCCGCCTGCCTTTCAAACAGTGAGTGCTACATACCTATCTGATTTTTCCATGTATTTTGTAAATTATTTTACAATGGTATCTTTGATCTTTTACTGATGCTTTTAATTTATAAGCTGTAAGTTGTCAAAAATTGTGTTTGTTAATAAATATTTTGATACTTGTACTCCAGCGTCGCCCATTGACCCCTTCCTGTATATTATTTTCGAACATTCAGAGGTCTGTTATGCTTTATTTTGTGAAAAGTACCTTTTTGAAAAACACTGTAAAGCAATTTACATTAATTGTTTGTCATGAAATTGTTTTATACGACGTAACGATGAAAAAATTGCAGTTTTGGACAAACAAATGCAGTGTGTATCATGTATTCAGCATTGCCTAACAGTTTTGTTGACTTGGTTTCCAATTTCTTACTTGGTAGCATTCTGCACTCTTCTCGTTATTAATAATACTGACAATATACAATTTATATAATGAAAAATTTTGTATGATTGACGTAGCACTGGTAAGCCAAAACAACATAGTGTCCTCGTTATATTATAATACAATCAAACAGTGAAATGTAACCTATTTTCAAATCTTTTAATACTAGTTTTGTGTCGTGTTTTGTAGCTTTCGAAAATAGCAGAATGTCGAAACGCGTAAGCTGATTTTGGGAATAATAAAAAAGTTCGCCGACACACACACACACACACACACACACACACACACACAGACACACACACACACACACACACACACACACACACACACACACACACACACACACAAACACATCCCCCTCCACCTCCCCCCCCCCCCCCCCCCCCCACACACACACACACTCATGTGCTAGTGAGTGTGTGTATGTGTGTTATTAAAGTCTCGTGCTATATATCCCCGATAGCTATATGAAGTTATAATTACGAACCATCATGCATGTACCATAAACGCATCGTTTCACGGTTAACATAATAATAATACAAATAGTCGATTATCCTGAGTTGTAAGAAGCGAAGGTACGCACGATCAGTCGTGTGAAGAGTAGGAAATGTGGCCTTATCAACCAGTCTCCAGTGACACCTGACCAAACGTTAACGGAATATATCCGCTGGTGTGCCGTCTGAATGATAGCACTCCACTCGTGGTATCGACACTGTTCTTTGTCTCTCCTGAATGTTGCATCTTGGGTTTAAATGAACGGGTCTCGCGCAGGTGCTGATGGGACCTAGTGAATACTCCCCTCTCTGGCAGTACACGCTTGATGATAACAACGTGTTGCTTGCAGCGCATTGTCATTCGCGCGCCCTTATACCTCATGTGCCCAAAAGTATCCGGACACACACAAAAAACATACATTTCTCATTTTAGGTGCATTGTGCTGACACCTACTTCCAAGTACTCAACATCAGCGACCTCAGTAGGCATTAGATATTGTGAGAGACCAAAAATGGACGCTCCGCGGAACTCACAGACTTCGAACGTGGTCAGGTGATTCGGTGTCACTTGTGTTATACGCCTGTACGCGACATTTCCACACTCCAAATCATCCCTAGGCCTACTGTTTCCGATGTCATAGTGAACTGGAAACATAAAGGGACAATTACAGCATAAAAGCGTACGGGCCGACCTCGCCTGTTGACTGACAGAGACCGCCGACACTTGGAGAGGGTCGTAATGTGTAATAGGCAGACATCTATCCATACCATCACGCAGGAATTCCAAACTACATCAGGATGCACTGCAAGTAGCATGACAGTTAGGCGGGAGCTGAGGAAAGATGGATTTCATGGTCGAGCGGCTGGTCATAAGCCACACATCATGCCGATAAATGCCAAACGACGCCTCGCTTGGTGAACATTGGACAACTGAACAGTGGAAAAACATTGTGTGGAGTGACGAATGACGGTACACAATGTGGCGATCCGAGTGCCCGGTGAACGTTATCTGCCAGCTTGTGTAGTGCCAACAGTAAAATTGGGAGGCGGTGATATTATGGTGTGATCGTGCATTTCATGGAGGGGGCTTGCACGCCTTGTTGTTTTGCATGGCACTATCACAGCACAGGCCTACATTGATGCTTTAAGCACTTTCTTCCTTCCCACTATTGAAGGGCAATTGGCGATTGCATCTTTCAACACGATCGAGCACCTCTTCACAAAGCAGGGCCTGTGTCGGAAGGGTTACACGACAGTAATAACCCTGTAATGGAGTGGCATGCACAGAGTTCTGACCTGAACCCTATAGAACACCTTTGGGATGTTTTGAACGTCGACTTCGTCCCAGGTCTTACCGACCGACATCGATATCTCCCCTCAGTGCAGCACTCCGTGAAGAATGTGGTGCCATTCCCCAAGAAACCTTCCAGTATCTGATTGAACGTATGATTGCGAGAGTGGGATCTGTCATCAACGTTAAGGGTGGACCAACACCGTACTGAATTCCATCATTATCGATGGAGGGCTCCTCAAACTTGTAAGTCAATGTAGCCAGGTGTTCGGGTACTTTTGATCACATAGTGTATATAGCTCTGCCAGCCCTTTCTTTCTTTGAAAACTGTCGAGTGGTGGCGACTGCCTCATTTGCTACATGTGCACACTGCGTTTGTTTTTCCCTGTGGAAATGGCACCTGGAACATAATGCCGTGTTGCTGCAGCCTCTATGTTTATCCAACGCACTGGTTGCTTCAAGATCATTCTTCATAATACAACAGTGAGTGTAATGTACTCAGCTGGCCGCGGTGGTCATGCGGTTCTAGGCGCTGCAGTCCGGAACTGCGGGACGGCTACGGTCGCAGGTTCGAATCCCGCCTCGGGCATGGATGAGTGTGATGTCCTTAGGTTAGTTAGGTTTAAGTAGTTCTAAGTTCTAGGGGACTGATGACCTTAGATGTTAAGTCCCATAGTGCTTAGAGACATTTCAAACATTTTTGTAACGTACTCAACTAACCGACGGCGATGTTCTAGCAGCGAATAGGGACGTCAACACTGTCTTCGCACTGTCATGATTGAAACTGTTCGTTTTGGAACCAATGTTTAGTCGGATTATCTGCTTCTTTCATTGTCCTTTACTTGCCCCTTTCGAACCCTTCTACTTATGAACCTCCTACCGCTGTCGCCGCATCCCACATACCTGTCGCCATTGGCTTCTATCTTCCCATGTTCCCTCTTATTATACCATTTGTCTTTTTTCTCATAGCTGCATGTTACTAGACAACCTTCCGTCTTCTCTTTTCTTTCTTCCTGACTACAGTACATCAATGTCTACTTTGGCCATCTATCATTTGACAGCCCCGATGTATATCTATAACAGGTAAGCTGCCGTTCTTCTGTTCTGTCTGTCATGTTTTCTTGAGTCTGGGTCATTTCGCTAAACTTTATATATCTTATGTGGTCTCGCAGAAATATTCTACACTATCTCCCGAGATAGTCTATTTCTACAGCTCTCAATTTGTTTTTATTTTTTCTACTAAACTCCCAGCACTCGCATCTGTAAGTTGTTATGGGCTCCATAATACTTCCGCAGAGAATCTTCTTTACCTTCAAATTTCTCTTAGAACACAATAAAAGGGGGTACAGCTTCTGAATTGCTGTTTTCCCATTTGCCGTATTTGCTGCATTCCCAATTATTTCTTCTGTTTGCCTACCAGATGCTACCAAAATATAGTATTTAAAGTTTTATGAGCCTTGATGTATAGGCCATATGCTTACTTCACTGCGTAGGTATTCAGTCTTTTGAAAATTTACCTCAAATCCCCTGTAATTGTATTATTCGAATAATTTTATCAGATTAAAGGAGATACTTTCGCCAGCCACCACTACCTTACCGTCTGCGAAGGACAAGGTGTACATACATAGATCCTTTGTTATCCGAATGACCATTCTTGCACATTTTCTACTCCATAAGACTAAGATTTTGTGGATGCTGGATGCATATTTAGAACACTGTAGGTAACGAGCAGCCCCTGTGCTTCAGTCCTTTGGAAATTCTGGAAGGCTCTGACTAAATTTTATTCGTGGTTATACTCTCTGCAAACATTTTTTAAAAAAAGGTTTCATATATCTCTAACAAACATTTTTTCAAGCCCAACCCATCTCAGGACTTTAGTTTCAGCAGCGCCCCTCTCAAGATCTGTGGACACTAAATGGCTGCTCATATCGCTTTCCGTTCTGTTTTATATTAGCTGTCTTAGAGTAAAAATGTTGTCATTACTCGATCTTCCACTTTGTATCCAGAGTTCATCAACATCACACCCCTTTTCGTCTTTTAGCACCCGATCATACAACTTATCGACAGAGTTTGTAACACTGGCACCATGACAATTTGCACATATCTTCTTACGATCCTTCTTATAAATTGGACCTACACATGCCAAATTCCATTCCTTGGATCCTTCTTCTTCCTCTGACAGGCATATATTAAACAACTTACTCAAACATTCCCACAATACCCTCGACTCACATTTGACGAGCTCTATTGTACTTTTCTTGCTCTTAAAGATTTTCAGTTTTCCGTTTCATTCACAGATCCTCCTGTAGGTGACGTAGTTATTGGATCTACATTTCCCACAGACTATTCATTCTCGAAATTCAGTTCTGTTGCCTTATACCTCCATCTCTCAGCCGTAAACAGTGTCTTGTAAGAATTTTCCTAATATATAATTCCAATAACTGTTATATTTCCCTTTATTTCACTCATCTTCGTAAATGCTTCACTATCTTCCAGGCCTCCTCCGTACCGAACTTAAATCTATATATTTCTTCACATCTATTTCCCAAATGTCAGTTTTACTATCAATAATTTATTTTTTAATCTCCCTGTTTAATTCCGCAAAGTCTTTTCTATTATCTGGGCCTCTCAGCCAGCTGTTAGCAATTTTGAAATAAATGATTGTAGCTCCGTCATAAGCACTGAGAAGTATTTTTTTAATTTGTTGATGGTGACTAGTTTAGGACACCTGCGTCCATTTTCAACCCATCCGTACCGTAAATGTAGCATCCTATGTACAGAAACTGCCCCTGCATGATCAAAACGGCACTATGGCCGACTCAACAACTGTGAACACACCACACACGACAGTCACAAGAGAACTGCTTGTCCTTCCTTAGGATACAGAGGGTTTGAAAATGGACACAGGTGTTCGAAACTAGTTATTATCCAGAAATAAAATATTATGCTTCTCAATGCAGTTTGTGATGGAGCTACAACCATTTATTTCACTTATAAGAAAAGATGCGGGCCTGTTTATCACCTGTAGCATGCTGCAGATTCGTTTCACACATTTTCTTCTTCCCTTTTATATTTTCGCTTATATTTTGTCCACAACTTTGTTCTTTGTCTCCCTAATCAGTATTGTTGCCCCAACACATGCTGCCTCATGAATGCTTCTTTTAATTTGTGGGTATTTTCCTTCACCATTTCCACCTTCATTAAAATTTGCAGCTTGCTAAATAGTCTCAGTTTTGCTGGACGCTATAATCGTCAAATGCTCTGTATATTGTGAAGATCATTCCCGGGAGGCATAAGTCCGTTCACCTTGAACAGGTCGACTGCAAACGTGATGGAACCTCCGGCAAAATTAAAGTAGTTTTGGTGTTCCATAATGACACGGAAGCCTCCGCAGTAATAGATAACTGACCTAGTCGATGGTATAACCGTCCAGTGAAACTCCATACAGCTAGTGAAGCAACTGAATGCTTTCGATCCCCCTCACCAACCAGCCACAGAACAATGATGAATGGCATTAAACTGCGATGGGGGAGCACGCCCGCTAGCAATGTTTGCAATGGTGTGGCTGGTGGGGGGTGGCGCGTGGCGTGAAATGACGCAGCCGTTGCCCCAGATAAGGGGTTAAGAGTAATGGCGTGCGCGTATCGGCAGCGGCTGGCTGGGTGGCCGAAAAGGGCGGATTCCGGCCGCCTGTAATTACTGTATGGGGCGGCGGTTTCACGTCGCTACCTGCGGTTCGGAATCAATGCGTTATACGCGGCGAAAACTCTTTTAATCCCGTAAGTAATCCGGCGGTCACGCGCCTCCGCTCGCGTAATTACGGGCCCTTTCACAGCGGCTTTACGTCACCTTAGCCGCCGTGTCAATAATAAAGGCCGCTTATTAACGTGAAACGCCGCAGACACGTCTGTCGGCAGGGGGACACCCATACGCCGAATGACGGCTTTTGCCGTTCCGCGTTGCAATCTACTCGCCCCGCGTAACGGTCGTGAGCCGTAAGATAATTGCTTGATCGATTTATACACGGACGACTACGAAGAAAATACTAAAAACATGTGACACATGTGTGTTTAAGGATCGTTCAGACACAACGCAGCTAGCCACAAATATTTTTAGGAAGCTTAAATTTACTGCCGTAATCGGTTTCGAAATATTGTTTTCCCCTGCTAGCCGCATTTGTTCTACGTTGACGCACCAAAGAAAGTGGTATGGGCATGCGTATTTAAATACAGAGATAGGTAAACAGGCACAATACGGCGCAGCGGTCGGTAGAGTCTGTATAAGACAGCAGTTGTCTGGTACAGTTGTTATATCGGTAACGGCAAATTATCACAATTTACGGGAGTGTGTGAACAAAGTAAGAGAGTATGGACTATCGGAACAATTGTGTGATTGGATTGAAGAGTTCCTAGATAACAGAACGCAGCATGCCATTCACAATGGAGAATGTAAGAGGGATTTCAGGTGCCCCGCAGGGGAGTGTCGTAGGACCGTTGCTATTCACAACACACGTAAACGACCTTGTGGATGACATCGGAAGTTCACTGAGGCTTTTTGAGGATGATGCTGTGGTATATCGAGAGGTTGTAACAATGGAAAATTGTACTGAAATGCAGGGGGATCTGCAGCGAATTGACGCATGGTGCAGGGAATCGCAATTGAATCTCAATGTAGACAAGTGTAATGTGCTGCGAATACATAGAAAGAAAGATCCCTTATAATTTAGCTACAATACGGTCAGCAACTGGAATCAGTTAATGCCATAAATTGTCAGGGAGTACGCATTAGGAGTGATTTAAAATGGAATAATCTTATAAAGTTGATCGTCGGTAAAGCAGATGAGATTCATAGGAAGAATCCTAAGGAAAAGAAATCCGAAAACAAAGGAAGTACGTTACAGTACACTTGTTCGCCCATTGCTTGAATACTGGTCACCAGTGTGGGATCCGTACCAGACAGAGTTGATAGAAGAGATAGAGAAGATTCAACGGAGAGCAGCGCGCTTCGTTACAGCATCATTTGGTAATCGCGAAAGCGTTACGGAGTTGAAAGATAAATTCCAGTGGAAGACTGCAGGAGAGACGCTCAGAAGCTCGTTACGGGCTTTTGTTGAAGTTTCGAGAACATACCTTCAGCTAGGAGTCAAGCAGTATATTGCTCCCGCCTACGTATATCTCGCGAAGAGACCATGAGGATAAAATCAGAGAGATTAGAGCCCACACAGAGGCAAACCGACAATCCTTCTTTCCACGAACAACACGAGGCTGGAATAGAAGGGATAAACGATGGAGGTACTCAAGGTACCCTCCGCCACACACCGTCAGGTGGCTTGCGGAGTGTGGCTGTAGATGTAGATTACAGTCGGCGCACGAGGTAACGATGCAGTAGGAATTTTCAATTACGACCATTTCACGAGTGTACCGCGAATATCGGGAATCCGGTAAAACATCAAATTTCTAACATCGCTGGGCCGGAAAATGATCCTGCAAGAACGGGACCAACGACGATAGAAGACAATCGTTCTACGTGAACTGCTAAGGTCATCATTCCCTACGCTTACAAACTACATTACCTAAATTACTCTTAAGGACAAACACATACACCCATGCCCGAGGGAGGACTCGAACCTCTGCCCGGATCAGCCGCACTGTCCATGACTGCAGTGCCACAAACCGCACGGCTAATCCCGCGCGGCCATCAAAAATGTCAGCTTGCGAACCATTCAACGAAACATCACCGATATGGTCGTGCGGAGCCGAAGGCCCACTCGGCTACCCTTGATGAGTGCACGACAGAAAGCTTTACGCCTAGGCTGGTCCGCCAACACCGACACTAGACTGTTGATGACTGGAAACATGTTGCCTGGTCGGACGGGTCTGGTTTCAAATTGTATCAAGGGAATAGACGCGTACGGGTATGGAGACAACCTTATGAACCAATAAATCCTGCACATCAGCAGGGGACTATTCAAGTTGGTGTAGGCTCTGTAATGGTGTGGGGCGTGTGCAGTTGGAGTGATACGGGACCCGTGAGTACTGTGACAGGTGACACGTACGTATACATCCTGTCTGATCACCTGTATCCATTGTGCATCCCTACGGACTCGGGCAGTTCCAGCAGGACAATGTGACATCTCACACGTCCAGAAATGCCACAGAGTGGCTACAGGAACGCGGATCTAAGTTTAAACACTTCCGCTGGCCAACAAACTCCCCAGACATGAATATTATTGAGCATGTCTGGGGTGCCTTGCAACGTGCTGATCTCGTACTCTTACGGATTTATGGACAGCCCTGCAGGATTCATGGTGTCAGTTCGCTGGAGGGAACGTCATATTGGTCATCGCAAGAAATACATCGTTTTCTCTCATTTTTCTTCTGTATGTAGGCTGTTTAAGTATTTTTATTGGTAACGCCAACACCACGTAGCGCTCTGTATGAAAAATCACTGGCTGTGCCGTGTGCAGTCTGTGGCTGGTTTGCATTGTTGTCTGCCATTGTAGTGTTGGGCAGCGGCAGCTGGATGCTAACAGCGGGTAGCGTTGCGCAGTTGGAGGTGAGCCGCCAGCAGTGGTGGACGTGGGGAGAGAGATGGCGGAGTTTTGAAATTTGTAAGAATTGGTGTCATGAACTGCTATATATATTATGACTAGTGAGGTAAATACATAGTCTGTTCTCTATTAAAATCTTTCATTTGCTAACTATGCCTATCAGTAGTTAGTGCCTTCAGTAGTTTGAATCTTTTATTTAGCTGGCAGTAGTGGCGCTAGCTGTATTGCAGTAGCTTGAGCAACGAAGATTTTTGTGAGGTAAGTGATTTGTGAAACGTATAGGTTAATGATAGTCAGGGCCATTCTTTCGTAGGGATTTTTGGAAGTCAGATTGCGTTGCGCTAAAGATATTGTGTGTCAGTTTAAGCACATTCGTGTATAATTGTTCAAAGAGGACGTTTCACATAGACCAGTCGTGTATAAATTATTCAAAGGGGACGTTTCACTTCCTATCAGTCTTTTATTATTTGGAATCCTTGTTCACGTTATTTTGATTATCACTGACCTCGATTTAACAGCTTCCGTTTTTCCATCAGACATTTTCGTCCATATTTTCCATTCATTGTTTCTGTTCTTAATTTTTCTTGAATTTCGTTTTACTTATAATTACTGGTTTTGTTTAAATCGTCATCCATGTAATTTTGCCTATACTTCAATAAACATATATGTTCAAAATGAGTGTGAAATTTTATGGGACTTAACTGATAAGGACATCAGTCCCTAAGCTTACACACTGCTTAACTTAAATTATCCTAAGCACAAACACACACACGAATGCCCGAGGGAGGACTCGAACCTCCGCCGGAACCAGCCGCACAGTCCATGACTGCAGCGCCTCAGACTGCTCGGCTAATCCCGCGCGGCAATAAGCATTTATGTTTTAAATGTTTGTATGACGATTTTCATCGTAAAGGATGTCCATTTTGTAACGATATATGAATTCTTGACATCAGTGCAGATTCATATAAATAGATTATTTTATCTTTTGTTTTTTAACCAACAGATGGCATCTTCAAACTTTGTGCTACGTAAGCATAATTAACTAGGTTCACACGCACAAAGATTCCAAAGTGAAAAAAGGTACCAAGAAAAAAATTATAAAATTGGAAGAAGTTAAAATGTTGATTAAAGTGATGTGACAAATGAATAGAGAAATTTTCATTTAAATCAATTAATGGAATAAAAAATAATGATCATTTCGATAAATATTTAAAAATAAAATCGTTCTATCTATTTGACAAGATTCAAACCGACAACCTTGTGCATGTACGTCAATACCTTCCGCATTATGCTACCCAATCACATCATTAACTGCTACCATTTTTAAAGCTGCACAGCATCATGCGAACATGTTTTTTGCTCGAGTATCATGTCGTTTTTGGAAACCCAGAATCTACTCTGTAGGAATCAAGATGGATTCCGGAAACAGCGATCGTGTGAGATCCAACTCGCTTTACTTATTCATGAGACCCAGCAATAATTAGATACAGGCTCCCAGGTAGATACTATTTTCCTTGACTTCCGGAAGGCGTTCGATACAGTTCCGCACTGTCGCCTGATAAACAAAGTAAGGGCCTACGGAATATCAGACCAGCTGTGTGGCTGGATTGAAGAGTTTTTAGCAAACAGAACACAGTATGTTGTTATCAATGGAGAGACGTCTACAGACGTTAAAGTAACCTCTGGCGTGCCACAGGGGAGTGTTACGGGACCATTGTTTTTCACAATATATATATATATATATATATATATATATATATATATATATATATATATATATGACCTATTAGATAGTGTCGGAAGTTCCATGCGGCTTTTCGCGGATGATGCTGTAATATATAGAGAAGTTGCAGCATTAGAAAAATGCAGCGACATGCTGGAAAATCTGCAGCGAATAGGCACTTGCTGCAGGGAGTGGCAACTGACACTTAACATAGACAAATGTAATGTATTGCGAATATATAGAAAGAAGGATCCTTTATTGTATGATTATATGATAGCGGAACGAACACTGGTAGCAGTTACTTCTGTAAAATATCTGGGAGTATGCGTACGGAACGATTTAAAGTGAAATGATCATATAAAATTAATTGCTGGTAAGGCGGGTACCAGGTAGAGATTCATTGGGAGTGTCGTTAGAAAATGTAGTCCATCAACAAAGGAGGTGGCTTACAAAACACTCGTTCGACCTACACTTGAGTATTACTCATCAGTGTGGGATCCGTACCAGGTCGGGTTAACGGAGGAGATAGAGAAGATCCAACGAAGAGCGGCGCGTTTCGTCACAGGGTTATTTGGTAACCATGATAGCGTTACGGAAATGTTTAGCAACCTCAAGTGGCAGACTCTGCAAGAGAGGCGCTGTGCATCGCGGTGTAGCTTGCTCGGCAGTTTTAGAGAGGGTGCGTTTCTGGATGAGGTATCGAATATATTGCTTCCCCTACTTATACCTCTCGAGGAGATCACGAATGTAAAATTAGAGAGATTAGAGCGCGCACGCAGACTTTCAGACAGTCGTTCATCCCGTGAACCATACGCGACTGGAACAGAAAAGGGAGGTAATGACAGTGGCACGTAAAGTGCCATCCGCCACACACCGCCTAGGTGGCTTGCGGAGTATAAATGTAGATACTCGCAAACGAGGGCTTTTTCCGAGTGATTGGTTGCAGGGTGTCTTTCATTTGACCTTAACCTCCAGCACCGTATAGTTTGTTTCAAAAAGTCGATCCCACCGCTGGGAACCTCTCCTTGTGAGCTGACAAAAGTCATGGGATAGTAGTATCCACATATACAGATGGCGGTAGTATCGCTTATATGAGGTATAAAAGGGCAGGGCATTGGCGGAACTAACATTTGTACCGAGCCGATTCATTTGAAAAGATTTCTAGCATGATTATAGCTGTACAACGGGAATTAACATTTTCCGAACGCGGATTGGTAGTTGGTGCCTGACGCGTGGGATATTCCATTCAACATTTGCTGCCATTCATGAACTTCATGTTCTCAAACTACGATAGAATTTCTATGAATGACAGTGCGCCTAATTGGTCGCAATTGATTTGAAGAACGTTGTGGACAATCTGAGTGATTGGTTCGGCAGCCAGACCGCCCGACGTGAACCCCATTGAACATCTGTGGAACATAATCGAGAGGTCAGTTCGTGCACAGAATGATGCGTGGCCAAAACTTTCGAAATTGTGGACAGTTATAGAGGCAGCAGGGGAAGGGAAAGCAGAAAGGTGGAAGGAGTATATAGAGAGTCTATACAGGGGCGATGTACTTGAGGACAATATGGAAATGGAAGAGGAGGTAGATAAAGATGAAATGAGAGATATGATACTCCGTGAAGAGTTTGACAGAGCACTGAAAGACGTAAGTCGAAACAAGGCCCCGGGAGTAGACAACATTCCTTTAGAACAGCCTTGGGAGAGCCAGTACTGACAAAACTCTACCATCTGGTGCGCAAGATGTATGAGACAGGCGAAATACCCTCAGACTTCAAGAAGAATATAATAATTCCAATGCCAAAGAAAGCAGGTGTTGACAGATATGAAAATTACCGAACTATCAATTTAATAAGTCATGGCTGCAAAATACTAATGCGAATTCTTTACGGACGATTGGAAGAGCTGGTAGAAGCCGACCTTGGAGAAGATAGGTTTGTAGCCTATCCCCGATGTTATTCAATCTGTATATTGAGGAAGCAGTAAAGGAAACAAAAGAAAAATTATGAGTAAGAATTAAAATCCACGGAGAAGAAATAAAAGCCTTGAAGTTAGCCGATGGCATTGTAATTCTGTCAGAGACAGCAAGACTTAGAAGAGCAATTGAATGGAATGGGCAGTGTCTAGAAAGGAGGATATAAGATGAACATCAGCTAAGGCAAAACGAGGGTAATGGAATGCAGTTGAATTAAATCGGGTGATGCTGAGGGAATTAGATTAGGAAATGAGACACTTAAGTGGGGTAGGACGTCAAACAGGCCGACTTGGAGCAGGAGAGGAAGCACAGGACATTTTAATTTCCAGTGTCTATACTTTTACAAATAAATTCATAAAACTTTGTCAGCGTCACCAAAAAGGATTCAGGATTCACACTGATTGCAGCGGAACTTCGAAAACATGAAAATTTTTTTTACATGTGAAATTTCATCATTTTTTAACTTACTAATGGCTGCTTTTGTTGCCATTGGTACGATTTTCTTCATAAGTTAGAGCGATTTTTCGATGTGCTTTGCACAGCGTACATACCATACTTACAAGTGCATAAAACTCTAGAATTTATTTGATGTATGAAAAAACGAATGAGCTGCTATATTTTATAGTTCAATTTAGGAAAAACACAATGTTATAGTTTATCACCTCAACTTTACCACAGTTTTCAATAGATTTGGATAATTCTAGAGTTTCACATACCTTTAAGTATGGTTTGTATGCTGTGAAAAATTCATCGAAGAATCTCTCTTACTTATGAAGAAAAGTGTACCTATAGCAACAAATGCTGCAGTTAGTAAGTGGAAAAAATGATAAAATTTCAGACGTAAAAAAAATTTCTTCGTTATGTTCTCTAACTTCCACTGCTATGAGTGTGAATTCAGAATCCTTCCTCGTCATGCTGACAAAGCTTTATGAACTTATTTGTAAAAGTGTAGACAGTGGAAATTAAAAAGTCCTATGGTGCCTCTCCTGCTCCAAGTCGGCCCCATTGACGTCCAGCCCCCTTAAAGTAGCAAAGGCATTTTGCTATTTGGGGATCAAAATAATGGTCGAATTAGAGAGGATATAAAATATAGATTGGCGATGGCAAGGAAAGCATTTCTGAAGAGGAGAAATTTGTTAACATCGAATATAGATGTAAGTGTCAGGACGTCGTTTCTGAAAGTATTTGTATGGAGTGTAGCCATATATGGAAGTGAAACATGGACGATAAATAGTTTTGACAAGAAGAGAATAGAAGCTTTCGAAATGTGGTGCTACAGAAGAATGCTGGAGATTAGATGGGTAGATCACATAACTAATGAGGAGGTGTTGAATAGAATTCGGGAGAAGATGAGTTTGTGGCACAACTTGACTAGAAGAAAGGATCGGTTGGTAGGACGTGTTTTGGGGCATCATGGGATCACCAATTTAGTATTGGAGGGCAGCGTGGAGGGTAATAATCGTAGAGGTACACCAAGAGATGAATACACTAAGCAGATTCAGAAGGATGTAGGTTGCAGTAGGTACTGGGAGATGAAGAAGCTTGCAACAACTTAGAGGCAGCACGGCTCAGTGTTTCTGCAGGCGACTTCCAACGAACTGTGTGTGTGTGTGTGTGTGTGTGTGTGTGTGTGTGTGTGTGTGTGTGTGTGTGTGCGTGTGACTCCGGTAGGCCTGCCTTTTCCGATGCGAGGTGCCGGGGCTAGCAGTGTATTTAACATTAAATTCTTCTACAATCTACATATGTAAATGATGCTCTAAGCCTCCCCTATTCTAACTCCGACTTTTGCTGTTGCACATGGATTGAAAAGATACGCGAACTACTGTAATCGACCCTGCAAGTGGAGTAGACAAGAATTTGGCACATGCAATAATGTAATTGATAAATAAGTTAAATAAAGGAAGGTTTCATTAACGTAGTGAGAGATGATAGGGTTGCTCTACCGATTAACAGAATGAAAGTTCTGTCCAAAATAACAATATGATTTATTATGACTAAACTCAAAATAATATACAAAACACATGAAACATTTACAATACATCTAATTGGCTCAAATTGCGTACTCAAATAAAAGCTGTGAAGGTGAAGTTGTCCCTCAACTAGATTGTGACATTTATGACGAAGTGGTATGTGGTGCCAATTCCTTGCAACTCAAATCTTAAGAGGAACACACAGCCCACCCAACATTAATTGCTGCTACAGTAGTGTGAACTCAGACAATGAACACCCAAGACAGAACAAAAAAAGAAAAATACGAAAAGGCGCGCTCTGGTGAGCTCTGAGTAGCATCTGGGAAAATCCCTAAACTGCCGGTGCTGCGGACATACATTACCAAGCTGTCTTCTTAACTGCAAGATCACGATCTGGCGTACCGGAGGCGATGGCTGGTTGCTTCGACATCCCGTCGTGGTGATGATAATGTCGCGAGGATGGCCCGAAACAAATTATCCTGGTCTCGTTGTTCCAGACTAAAGACTTCCTAGCAATAAAAACGCGCCTCTGAGGGAGACGAAGAAGGCTCGCCACACAATCACTGACGGTACAGTTATTGATTTTAACAAGCGAAGTCACACAGTAACTCCGATACAGTGAACTTAAGCCAAAACTGCTCAAGACAGACAACGTAGGAAGCTTGTACGCAGAACGCTCAATTGCCAACTGTACTCAGAAAGTTACGTTGAAGTCAGAACTTCAGCAACTTCGTCAAACAGTTACAATTAAATAAAAGTATATTAGACAGCCAAAGGAAGGCAGGCTGTCCAGAGCAGCGAGAGCTCAGTCTTGTAACCTACTCTGACCGAAAGGCGAGAGCCGACCCTCTCAAGAACACACGTACAAGCTGAACACAGAACATTCCCGCCCCCACGACAGTGGCCGTGGTTAAGCGTTCCAATCAGCAACTCGAAAACCGGCGGAAAATTCCACTCTACTGCCGAAACACTACTAGTCCACCAATGGAGTTACTTGGCGCCAATTTCTGCGCCGATTTTTCTACGTCACGGAGCTATGCCCTGAGCAAGCCAATCACAGTTACGATTTTCCAGAAAACGCGGGAGTTTGCTCGCCAAGACTGCCTGGAAACACAAGCCACTCCCACGCCTCGACGGTAGCCCACCACAAAGTGTTTTCACTAAGTTTCTGTGAAGTGACGGAATCTCTAGCCCAGCCGCTCCTTCTGGCCCCCGCTCTTATGGCAATGTCGGCGTCTGGGAAGCATCCACTCGACTCCCTCACACCCTTCGGCTTTACCCTTTCAAGCTCAGCAGAACTCGCCTGTCACCGGACCACCCGGGTGGCGAGAGACGCTGCGTGGGAAGTCCGCGTGTGAAGGATAGCAACTTTTCACCGCATGCAGTTAGAGAGGAAAATCGAATTACTCAAAGACAGAAATACGAGAGGGGGCTCATGCCACCTCTCACGGATACTTGTTGGAATTACCGATGGGGTTTCTCTAATGACACAGATGTTGACACTACACTGAAGAGAGCAAGAGGATGGAACTGGAGCCAGTAATGAGGGCGTTGCTCCGAGTATACGTTCTGTTCTGAGCTAACTAGCGGGAGGCGGGCGCAGTGACGTTTGAGCTGGAACTCCGATTCCGCGCCATATTTCTGGGTGCGATGTGTTCGCTGCAAACAGCCTCAAGGCCGTCGCGAACACGGGGCTCATTAATCACCCGCGGCACGAAAACAGCCCGAGGCGGCCCGCGCCCTGGCGGCTTGCGCTGTTAACTGCGCTCCCCCAGCCGGCTGCGATTCTAAACATGATTAATGGCCACCAAGTGCGCGCCCGGCTACCTGTTTCAACTCGTCCCGTGCTGCTTCACTCTTCGCTCCGGCGTCGTCGCGTTCCTTCATTAAGGCTCTTGCAAACTTGACGTCTCCCTACCTCGAAGTTCCACATTAGAAACTCGGAGACTCATCACCATCTTGCATGGATGATATTGAAGATTATGATCCTCTTTCTATTATTCGACATCACGTTCTTCTGTGTGTAACCGCGCTAGAGTTTCAGTACCAGTGGTTGCTTCGTGACACCATCTTTCTTTGGCTGACTACCTACCTCACCATTGTAGTACCATTTGAACGGCGACTTTTCCTGATCTCTACTGATCACTGCATCTATATCTACATTTATACTCCACACTTTACGTGCCACTGTCATTACCTCCCTTTCTTGTTCCAGTCGCGTATGGTTCGCTGGAAGAACGACTGCCGGAAAGCCTCCGTGCGCGCTCGAATCTCTCTAATTTTACATTCGTGATCTGATCGGCAGGTATAAGTAGTGGAAGCAATATATTTGATATTTCATCCACAAACGCACCCTCTCGAAACCTGGACAGCAAGCTACACCGCGATGCAGAGCGCCTCTCTTGCAGAGTCTGCCATCTTCGTAACGCTATCGCGCTCACCAAATAACCCTGTGACGAAACGCGCCGGTCTTCTTTGGATCTTCTCTATCTCCTCCGTCAACCCGACCTGGTACGGATCCCACACTGATGAGTAATACTCAAGTATAGGTCGAACGAGTGTTTTGTAAGCCACCGCTTTTGTTGATGGACTACATGTTCTAAGGACTCTCCCAATGAATGACAACCTCCAGTAGTTGGTGTTGAAGAGCACACATTTCATAGCTTTGGAATTGCAAACTTATCTTATGGTTCTACCGAGCTCTGCTGTCTGTAATTTGTTCCTTGTTTACGCATATGGGTACAGAAAATCATGACCAGTCACTTTTTAAATATTTGTTTCCTTAAACTAGTTTTCGTGCCTTCCTAGGCTCATCTTCAGATGGAGCGTACAGAAGTTACATCTTTATTTTGCCGTTTGCGACGTAGACAGGAAAATCTCTAATGTGTAGCTACGCCATACGACTATCGTTTCTTGCCTTCTTCAAAAAATGGTTCAAATGGCTCTGATCACTATGGGACTTAACTTCCGAGGTCATCAGTCCCCTAGAACGTAGAACTACTAAAACCTAACTAACCGAAGGACATCACACACATCCATGCCCCAGGCGGGATTCGACCCTGCGACCGTAGCAGTCGCGCGGTTCCAGACTGTAGCACCTAGAACGCCTCTGCCACTCCGGCCGGCCTTGCCTTCTTGTCACGTAACGTACCGCTCAGCAAATGAGAATATGCCCCATCTGAAAATGACCCCGTAAACGTGTAACGTTACAGGCAGTAAGTCATGTACATAAACTGGTCAAAGCACAGTAAGTTTTGACGGGCGACGTGAGGGTGGAAAGTTGCGGTATAGTGGCTACACAACGAGCGTATTTGACATGCTGGCACACAGACCAACAATTCGTTCTAAATAAGTCATAGTACAGTTGTCATTGAGTGCCAAAACAAAGAGCTCTCCACAGATGCATTAAAAGGGCAGCCTCTGTATTAATTGTCTGTGGTGCTGTTTCTAATTCTTTGATTTTATTTATAAAGAAATTTGCAAATTAATATCTGTAAGGAAGGGAAGGTACTTAAACAACGAAGCGCGAAACCGGCGAAACAGAATAATGTAGCACATCTGACTATCAAATGCAATCCCAGTTATACAACGTACAAAATATAACTTGAAGTTGGATTTAATGAAATGATATATGCAGTTTTTTCAAACATACTCGTATATAATGTATATAATTGGAATGCTTAACATTTTGAGAGAAAAAAAGAAAAACCAATTTATAAAGGAATGATAGCGAGGAAAGAAGGTTTTTTTTTGACCAAGGTAGTAAGTTCGTAACAGCAATGAGAGAGCAGAGTACGTATTTGAGCCTTTTGGTCAGTGTTTTCGTCGGTGTAAGGTGGTAAGGCAGGCGACATCGTGGTGTACAGCTAGTTTGGACATAATCATTTCAGTGTAGCATTTTGGTAGTGTATACTCGTTGTGTCCTGATACAGACGTTTGTTACTGAACTTTCTTGTCGGTAAATTCGTTAGTAAAATAAATGAGATAACTGCTTCACAGTTGCTGAACCAACAGTCTTTTATTACACATACAACCGGTCCCTTAACACTTAAAATTTCACCATCTGATATAAAAAAAGTTACTTAACCATATATCATCCTTTCCTCAATGTTGTCTAGGACACTGGGGCGAGGATGATCTTAGATGTTTAAGTGATTTTATTTTCTTACGCCAGATGGTGGAACTTTAAGTGTGCAGTAAAATACTTGTGATTCAACAACTGTTCCGCTGTTTCTTCATTTTGAAAATGGACTTGTACCGTTGCGGCTGTTCCCCAAGAAAATCTCTTTGGGTAACGAAACAGACTTGAGCGAACCCTTAAATGTAGAGAAGTTATTCGGGACAACGAACTCGTATGTTTCACAGTGACATTACCACAACTCAAACGTTGTCGGTGTACGCTCTGTTTGCTTCGATTATTGTGTCTCACTGTTTAGAGGCACAAAACGCGTGGGTGTTTTCAGCTCGTTACTAAAAGCTAATAAGTAGGAGGCCGAGTTGATAGGAGCTGAAGGAGTCCAGGTTGCAACAATATGCGGTACGGCACACTGTTAGAGAGAAAGATTATTATTCAGTAATCACATAGTACAATGAAATTACTTTAGTACAATGAAATTACTTATCTTCAGTAGTTTGTAGGACTGCAGCTACGGCTATAACTAATACAACATATTCTCAGGGACTAAGCTTGATGGGAACTCCTCAGACAACCAATGCAAACATTACAGAACTGGCTAAGGGCCGATAATGAAAGTGCGTCTGCCTAGGTTGGAATCTAACTAAGAAGTGAATGAGACACACTCCAGTCCCGTCGACGGGCTGCCAACCTTGTATTGGCGCGGCGTTGTAGTAGTATACGTGGCAATGATACTACATCGACAGCATTGCCTATTCCAAAATATACATTTGTTTGTATGTTGTGTTAACCTCTGTAAGCCCATCAAGCTATATAACGCCTTTTAAGTGTTATTAAAACCTGAGGGTGACTTTTAATACTGGCGTCAGCGTACATACTTTTTCTAACAGACTGTCCCTGTATGACCTTTTAATGTCTCCAATTATTTGTGCTTTGCAATTTAGCCATTGATGGTACATTAGAGCTGCCTTTCACGGTTTTAAGAACTTTCATTAGGGCACAATGCAACAGTGCGCAACCACACCCCTAGGTTAGCAGTTGAGCCGTTAAAATAACGTATGTTTGTGTGCCCGCCCTCCGGTACTGAACCTAACAACAAATTGAGTTCCTCTGATGATTAACTTGTGCGCGCACTCCGATGCTTAGGTAACAACAAACTGAGTTCCTCTGATGATTAACGTCATTTCATTTATTTGTTACCATAAAACACGTGAACATTACAATTGGTTGGACTCGTCCGTCATTAGATGAAGCACGTTACATTTGCAGAGGCTCGAAAACTAGTTTATGAAAACAAGCAAATATTTTAAAAGCCACTCGTCATAATTTTGTGTGTTCATATGAAATAGACAGTTACATACTCCAGAATATCCTTAACGGAATTAAGAGAACTTCAGTTTTCACTGATGGTTAAGTTTTGATGTCACTTTAAAATTTCATTTTTTGTTCCGTAAGCCGATACCACACGTCATCTTTCACATTAAACTATTCGTCAGCGGTTTCAGTCTGTAACTACTGCCGAGGATACAGCATTTCCGCCACACTTCTGCTGACCTCATTGTGATGACTGTTCACAACCTTTACCAGCAAACGACTTCCCATTCAGGTGCCGTTTTGAATGAACCAAGTCGGCGTCCACCAGAAATGATCTAGAAATTCTTTGGAAACGTATAAGCTCGCCAAACATCAACATGCTAGGAAACAGCAGTGTCTTTCCATCGCCAGGCGATTACGACAGCGAAAAAACTTCGGAACTCTAGTCATACCCATAGATTCCTACACTTCACCTTTTCAAAGATCCACTGGAAATCTTAGGTGTGCTACGTTCAACAAAAACACAATTTATATGAGGAGTTGCTTAAAAATGACTTAAAATGCATAACAGTAGATTGCTCACTGTTTATGAGAGGTTGATTGGCGTTACACGTGTCAAAATGGCTCTGAGCACTATGAGACAGAACATCTGAGGTCATCAGTCCCCTAGAACTTAGAACTACTTGAACCTAACTAACGTAAGGACATGACACACATCCATGCCCGAGGCAGGATTCGAACCTGCGACCGTAGCGATCGCGCGGTTCCAGAGTGAATCGCCTAGAACCGCTCGGCCACCTCGGCCAGCGAATTATTTTCAACTGCAAACCTTTGACAGTTGTCGTTGTTCATCTGGCATGCAGCAAGTCAGGGCTTCCGCCAGTCAAAAGGACTACTTTCCTACGTCTAGATCTATACGTGGCAGTCGTAGGTACAAGACATTAAAGAATTTGCTGCCAAGCCGCATACTGTGACCTTGGAAAAGTACCTATATGCACTCACTCAGTGACTGGTTTAGATTGAATCCAAAGTGATCCAATCGATAGGAAAACTTTTGTTCACAGTCGAGTGACCGAAATCATGAATAACGTATCTACATCTCAATGGTGCTATTGTATGAACCTTAATAGTGTGAAGTAGATCCATCTATGTTGCTTTGAAAACATCATGTCTATACAGCACTTATCAGTATGCGTATTGCAGACCAGTGCAATAATTCTCAGATGATTGAATTCTTTTTCTTTTTAAACATGGACATAAGGACTGTCGAATGGCGTTAAATGATTGCAAAATTAAAGTCGTGAGTTCTGACACATGCTCAATGCAGCTACTAAGAACATCGCGGTGTAGCTTGCTCGCAAGGTTTCGAGAGGGTGCGTTGCTGGATGAGGTATCGAATATATTGCTTCCCCCTACTTATACCTCCCGAGGAGATCACGAATGTAAAATTAGAAAGATTCGAGCGCGTACGCAGACTTTCAGACAGTCGTTCTTCCCTCGAACCATACGCGACTGGAACAGAAAAGGGAGGTAATGACAGTGGCACGTAAAGTGCCCTCCGCCACACACCGCTGGGTGGCTTGCGGAGTATAAATGTAGATACTCGCAAACGAGGGCTTTTTCCGGGTGATTGGTTGCAGGGTGTCTTTCATTTGACCTTAACCTCCATCACCGTATAGTTTGTTTCAAAAAGTCGATCCCACCGCTGGGAACCTCTCCTTGAGAGCTGACAAAAGTCATAGGATAGTAGTATCCACATATACAGATGGCGGTAGTATCGCTTATATGAGGTATAAAAGGGCAGGGCATTGGCGGAACTAACATTTGTACCGAGCCGATTCATTTGAAAAGATTTCTAGCATGATTATAGCTGTACGACGGGAATTAACAGATACCGAACGCGGATTGGTAGTTGGTGCAGACGCGTGGGATATTCCATTGAACATTTGCTGCTATTCATGAACTTCATGTTCTCAAACTACGATAGAATTTCTATGAATGACAGTGTGCCTTGACACCCGACCATAATTGGTCGCAATTGATTTGAAGAACGTTGTGGGCAGTCTGAGTGATTGACTCGGCCAGGCAGATCGCCCGACGCGAATCCCATTGAACACCTGTGAAACATAATCGAGAGGTCAGTTCGTGCACAGAATGCTGCGTGGCCAACACTTTCGCAATTGTGGACAGTTACAGAGGCAGGATGGGAAGGGAAAGGAGTATATAGAGAGTGTATACAGGGGCGAGGTACTTGAGGACAATATTTCGGAAATGGAAGAGGAGGTAGATAAAGATGAAACGGGATATATGATACTGCGTGAAGAGTTTGACAGAGCACTGAAAGACGTAAGTCGAAACAAGGCCCCGGGAGTAGACATCCTTCCTTTAGAACTACTAACAGCCATGGGAGAGCCAGTACTGACAAAACTCTACCATCTGGTGAGCAAGATGCATGAGACAGGCGAAATACCCTCAGACTTCAAGAAGAATACAATAATTCCAATGCCAAAGAAAGCAGATGTTGACAGATGTGAAAATTACCGAACCATCAATTTAATAAGTCATGGCTGCAAAATACTAATGCGAATTCTTTGCGGACTATTGGAAGAACTGGTAGAAGCCGACCTTGGAGAAGATAAGTTTGGATTACGCAGAAATGTTGGAACACGTGAGGCAATGCTTACCCTACGACTTACCTTCGAAAATATTTTAATTAATGGCAACCCTACATTTATAGCATTTGTAGACTTAGAGAAAGCTTCTGACAATGTTGATTGGAATACTCTCTTTCAAATTCTGAAGGTTCCAGCAGTAAAATACATGAAGCGAAAGTTTATTTACTATTTGTACAGAAACCAGATGGCAGTAATAAGAGCGAGAGACATGAAAGGGAAGCAGTGGTTGGAAAGGGAGTGAGAAAGGGTTGTAGCCCCTCCCCGATGCTATTCAATCTGTATATTGAGCAATCAGTAAAGGAAACAAAACACAAGTTCAGAGTAGGTGTTAAAATCCAAGGAAGAGAAATAAAAACTTTGAGGTTCGCCGATGACATTGTAATTCTGTCAGAGACAGCAAAGGACTCGGAAAAGCAGTTGAACGGAATGTACAGTGTCTTGAAAGGAGGATATAAGAAGAACATCAACAAAAGCAAAATGAGAATAATGGAATGTAGTCGAATTATGTCGGGCGATGCTGAGGGAATTAGATTAGGAAATGAGACACTTAAAGTAGCAAAGGCGTTTTGCTATTTGGGGAGCAAAATAACTGATGATGGTCGAAGTAGAGAGGATATAAAATGTAGACTGGCAATGGCAAGTAAAGCGTTTCTGAAGAAGTGAAATTTGTTAACATCGAGTATTGATTTAAATATCAGGAAGTCCTTTCTGAAAGTATTTTTATGGAGTTTAGCCATGTATGGAAGTGAAACATGGACGATAAATAGTTTAGACGAGAAGAGAATAGACGCTTTCGAAATGTGGTGCTACAGAAGAATGCTGAAGATTAGATGGGTAGATCACATAACTAATGAGGAGGTATTGAAGAGAATTGAGGAGAAGAGGATTTTACGGCACAACTTGACTAGAAGAACGGATCGGTTGGTAGGACATGTTGTGAGGCATCAAGGGATCACCAGTTTAGCACTGGAGGCAGCGTGGAGGGGAAAAAATCGTAGAGGGAGACCAAAAGATGAATACACTAAGCAGATTCAGAAGGATGTAGGCTGCAGTAGGTACTGGAAGCTTGCACAGGATAGAGTAGCATGGAGAGCTGCGTCAAACCAGTCTCAGGACTGAAGACTACAACAACAACAGGTTTCAGTAACAGTTTTTCCAAGAATCGCGTGAAATTTCACGGCAATGTTGCTCTATTATTACTCTCATCAATTTTTAGGAAGACAAATGGTTCAATTGGCTCGGAGCACTATGGGACTTAACTTCTGAGGTCATCAGTCCCCTAGAATTTAGAACTACTTAAACCTAACTAAGCTAAGCACATCACATACATCCATGCCCGAGGCAGGATTCGAACCTGCGACCGTAGCAGCCACGCGGTTCCGGACTGACGCGCCTAGAACCGCACGGCCACCGCGGCCGGCATTTAGGGAAGACAAAATAACAGCTCATTCACAATCGGAGGTCACAGCCACACTGATTTGTTTACAGACGCTAGACTGACAAAGATTCACACTTCACAGCTATTGGTCATTCATCTATGGCATATGTGTACTTTCTCTGTTACAGCATCACTCTCGTTATTTCATATTTGCACCTAGTATGTTGTTGTGGAATGAGCTTGGAATGAAATTTCTTATTATGTTTTTTTTTTTCAACATAGAGATACACAGATAGAGAGTGGAGGAGGGAGGGAGGAAGAGGGGGAGAGAGAGGGAGGAGGGAAGAGAGAGAGAGAGAGAGAGAGAGAGAGAGAGAGAGAGAGAGAGAGAGAGAGAGAGAGTTAGAGGGAGGGTGAATAGGCGGGATGAAGAGAAAGGGGGTGGGCAATTCTTGACAAATTAATGAACTCGGTGTTGTTCGTGAGCTGAGCTTCCATTTTGTTCTACAGTACACGAGAGAATTAGTGCACCGGCTCTCATAGGCACTCCAGCATGTGCACCCCGGTGGTTGCTCCAGAGGTCTGCTGAAGTGGGGCAATGAAGCGGAGCTTGCACGAATTCCCGGTACGCGTTGCAAGCGGGGCGAAATTCTGAGCGAGTAATGACAGTTTGTTTTCTTTTGACAAAAGAGCAGACGAGAACAAATACCGTGGAAACGGCGGTCCATTTCGCCGGAGCTCCAAGCGTGCGCGCGCGCCACGAAAGCAAGCCATTCTGACGGAAACACTTAATTAACGCCACAGTTTAAAATGTAGCCGCTGACGAAACTATTTCCCCCGTCGTAATTAATTCATCTGCGTGACGACTGCAGAAGAATTTAATTTAAACAGAGCAGGCTGCAGAGCGGTGCGGATTCGTCTACATGCTCGGATGCCTGAGAGGAATGCACGTGCTGGCCTGCGCTGGCGGGCATGCATCGCCGTTGTGAGGATACTCTGTTAGTCTCACCAAGCTAATGCGTGACGCATGTGCACAGAGCGGCGTTAGTTCCGCGCTGTCGATTCAGCCGCGATCTGACGAACTGTAATTCATCTCTTCGCTCTCGAAATACGTTCAACCGTTACCAACTGTGGCAGCTCAGATGCCAATCGAGAATCTAATCGAATACAGCGCGAGGGATAAGTTTATTATTCTTTGCGCAGTATCGCTGTTACCAACAGCCGTCACAGCAAAGAGGAGAAATATAGTCCACAAAGGAAAGTTAAAACATGCGGGATACATGTCTGTTGCTCGCGTATATTTAAAAATTTAGATAAATATTTTCACTGCTCCAAGCTTTAGTCCTGCCAAATGTTTACTACTGTGAAGGCGCTCATACCAGAAACTCCTGGTTACTCGTTCTAGCCATTAACGCTTGGGTACGATACGTGTGTAACATGTAAAATAGCAAGTAAAATAAAAGCACAAACTGGAGTGTGGCAGGGTGACGGACTTTCGCCATTACTCTTTAATATCATTCTTGAAAAAATTATCAGGATATGGGAAAAAGAAATCAAAGGAGTCCAAATTGGCATTATAAAAGATAATAGATTCAATGTGAAGTGTTTAGCTTTTGAGGATGACCTTGCAGTCCTCACAAATAATAGAAAAGAAGCCACAAACGCCATAGAGGAGTTACACGAAATTGCACAAAGAACTCGCCTGCAAATATCATATGAGAAAACCCAGTACATAGGAAGAGTGCCACAAGACAAATTACCTGTTGTGACACCCTCTGAGTACCGGGCGTGAGTCGTGCTTCGGTAGCTCAGATGGTAGAGCACTTGCCCGCGAAAGGCAAAGGTTCCGAGTTCGAGTCTCGGTCGGGCACACAGTTTTAATCTGCCAGGAAGTTTCATATCAGCGCACACTCCGCTGCAGAGTGAAAATCTCATTCTGGAAGTATTGGGATGATTATTCACTTAAGAGCGTCCTGTGCTCAGACAAGGTACATGCAGCTGGGTCTGCGACGTGATTGCCACATGCTTTGTTTCAGTCATCATTTTCTTAGTCACTGGTGCTGGTGTTCTGAATACCTTTCTCCATGTCCTGGATTTCAACCATTCGACTCGGGAACATGTATTTCATCTACGACTTCGGTGCAAAATTAATTGTTCGTGTGGCAGTTTTGTCAGGGAGACACCCTTCGCGGCTGTTTGGCCGCCTCGTTCAAATCCTTCAACTTGACCCTAATTTGCTGTTTTGTGCTTTCAATGAAGATGAGCTGTAATTATTAGAACAACACAAACTCCCATCCGTGAGAGAATGAAATCTCCGGCTCTGACGGGAATAGAACATAAAACCTCGTGATCTAGAGGCCCCGACGATAACTACAAGCTGCGGACACCACGGGATTTTCAACTGGACATTATACTTCGCTCATTATCAATAAATTATAATCGGTTGTCATGCAGTGCGGTAAAGTAGTTTTATACATGAGACTAGAGAAATAACCAATTGTGACGCGCGTTTATGTTTGTGTTGATGTGTGGGGGAGGGCGTGTGGAAATATGGAGCATACATGTAGGAATGAGTGTGACTGCCAAATTATAAATCTGGGAAGATACGATGTCAATAGTAGTTGTAGTTGTATGATACGCGAGACGGTGTATGATAATGAAGTGGGGGAAAAACACTGCAATTGAAAACTTAAAGACGGACTAGACAGTATACTATAGTGTATTAATTACTCGCTGAAATGAATGACAATGTGACAGCACGTTGCCACAGGTCTAACAGGAGTGGAGTTCATATAGCCCTGTAACGCGGGCAGTTGAAGAAAAAGGCAAAGACAGCGTGTTTTAATCAGCGAGTAGTTACAGAGCACTGTGGTGTTGAAACTTCGTGGCAGATTAAAGCCGAGTGCCGGACCAAGACTCGAACTCGGGACCTTTGCCTTTCGCGGGCAAGTGCTTTACCATCTTTTTATTTTTTTTTAAATAACCTCGGATCTTCTGATTACTTTTTTAGTCGCATTACCATTTTTGTATTTTTTAAATGTTTTTGTTTTTAAGGAAAGTAGGAGAAACAGAAACCCTTATTATACACAAAACCATAGTACGGCCTAATAAATTATAACTTTCCAGGCAGGAACCCCGCTACCGGCCTACAGTGCAGCATGAAACAAAAACAAAGTCAAAGTGGGGCCACCTCCGGCAACCTTAAAAAAAAAGGCATTCATAGACATTAAAACAAAATTCGGAGAAACATTCCACTGCTAACTGTGCAAGGGTTAGTTCTTCCTAGGTCGCATACTCACGTCATTTTCCTTAGCTGATCACGTTACGTGGTCGGTTTCACAACGACAGCATTGCCGCTCTTCTTTGCGCACCCGGCACACCCCAAGTATATGGCGGGTCCGCAAACACCGTTCCTAGGAAACTGGCGTACCAGTCCTTGTACTTTCGCATTCGTAACAGTTGTGTGTGTCCATGTTGCAAGTATTGCCAGTAATCCAGTACTTTCAGACGTGTGTCTCCATATATGTGGTGGACCGTCATACCTGTGATCCACGATTCTGCGCCCTTCTTATGACGCGGAAATTACGTTTCCTCTGGAAGAAATACTATGTAGGAAGATACTGCTGTATATATAGTGGGCAGCATGAACGCTAGTATCTTCCTTGCTACAATCCAGATAGCCGACGCCTCGCCGCAGACCAGCCGGAGGTCGTCCATATACAACATGCCGCATTTCTGACACATGGGCGAATCCGCTAAATGTATTGCGTACTTTTTGTCATTCGTTGGGTATTTCCGGTTCACTAGAATCTACCAAACTGAACTGACTGTTGTTGGTAGCTGGGGGTGGTGTACCGTGCGCCACACCACGTGCCAATTAACCGCTGGATGTTTCCGTTCCACCATGTTCCGGGCGATCCGTCGAAGAAGCAGACGGTACACGTCCTTCGATGTCGACTGTCAGGACGTCGGTAAACGCTCTAGAATGTAACTTTGTTCGACTATGAACGTGCGCACATACGTTAACGGGGGCGGTATAAGGCCGACACTGACCGGGGAACATGCAATGTTGGCACTAGTTCTTCGATGATCGTTCCCGTAAGCGAGTCATTCCCGTTGCGTCATCATTTAATATGCATGGCACGCACCTTCTCGTGCACGTTCACTAAATCAACGCCCCCTTCTCGCACTGGGGGGGGGGGGGGGGGGGAGGTAAGCGTGTTTTGATGTACCTTAAAGAGCTGTCCCAGGCTTACATAGTACCCAAAAGCCGCCTAAAGCCCCACAACCACGTTGCGCGTCAAGGGGAGAAGGTGTGTCAGGTGGCACATAACGAGAGCGAGATAAAAGTTGACGAGTAACACTCGCTGCAGCGTATTCATCGACCGTAGGGCGTTTAGTCGTACTGACGTGCTGCGGAGCCGTTCCCCCCGTTTCCTTATGAAAGGTGATACAGGTAAGGTTCCTTCCGTTCCCGGCTCTAGTCCACGCCCCAGATGCATGAATTGTGATTTTCGGAAGTTGACCTCGCTGCCAGTTGCCATCCCATACGACTGTAGCCAATCCAGTGCTGATTGGGTCTCCCCCTCATTCTGGACGTGGAACACAATGCCATACGCGTATGCTCTAGATTTGAATGATAGATGCCGCAGGAAGATAACGGTAAGAAGGCGGCGAAGGCCTGCGAGGCACGGTTCCAAGGCGTTCGCATATAGGAGGATCGACAAGGGCAACCCAGTCTGACTGATCTTAAGATATACTTGGAAGGAGAGACAGCGTTTATGTGATCGCTCTAAAATTGTTGACAGCAGTGCCTACCAATGTAAATTGTATATTACAGCACTGAGGATGGTCACTAAGTGACCGAAAATCGATTTTGCGGTTAATAAAACAACAAAATACGACCAACGCTGTCTCTCCTTCCAAGTATATCCATTATCTGGTCGCGGTGCACAGGACACTCCATGGAGTCACCAATCAATAATGATCTTAAGATATTAAAATACTCTGTTCTCCCTCCTTTGATTACCATCGCCGATCTGGCGTCATGCAACAGCCGCATCACTGCAGTTGTCAATAATGGCGAGACACCCGTCCTATTCATCCCTATTTATCCCTATTCTGGGTACTGATTTCTTAGGATTTATGCACCGAAACTGCGTGAAAATGTAATCACATGTCAGTTCCAGTATAATATATTTGCCCAATGAATACCCGTTTTTCGTCTGCATTTCTTCTTGGTGTAGCAATTTTAATGGCCAGTAGTGTAGTTACGTAGATGTGAAAGAATTATATATCTAAAGACGGAGTGCAACACGGAACCAGTCGATAACTGATGAAAATTGTGCCCATGTGTTGCTGCACTCCTTTGGTCATTCTTGTGCAGGCGGCGGAGAAAACGCACATACACACACCAAAGGATGTCCGCCATTGACTCTCTTTGGCCAGCTCGGCACGAGGGCGCGACGCCACAGCCGGACGTCGGTGGCCCCCACCAGGGCAGTAACGCGACGCGGATGGGCTCGGGGCGAGTTAATGCCCCGTGCACTGCAATTAAATGACGCGGCAGCTATCAACAGTTTCCCCCGCCAGCTAGACCCTCCCCGGGAGCCTGTAGAGAGAGACAGGGACAGAATTAGGACAGAGAGGAAGGCAGTCGAGATACGCGCCGGGGCCAGGCAGCGCGCGTGTGAGTCAGACGAGCCATCGCGTCCCCTCCCGTGTGACGCGCAGAGGCAATAAGTCCTATTGTGTCGACGCGACCCCGCGCCCCTGCCGGCTCTGTTATTGGGGTGGAGTTCAAGGGCTGCCCGGGGGCCAGGGAGGCGGCGAGCCGGCACAATGCGGCCCGCCGCCCGTGTTGTGACAAGCGTCACTCCGCAGACGCCGCACAAACAGCCCCGTCTGCCTTCGTTAACCGGATCGGCCCGCTGAGGAGGCGCTCGCTATGCTCTCACTACACGCTGCCGAGTCCCACACGACGAAGAGCCCGCGGCTTCGTCGACTTCCCATGCACGCCTTCAGAAGAATTTCCCAGTAAAGAGAACTGAATACCAGCTACGCCGTCTTGTTTACGACCGAAAAACAGGGGCTGAGATTATTTTATTTATTTATTTGTTGGCCTTCAGCGTTAACCAATAAGCCAGAGAAGTGAGTAATGGCAGACTTGGTAACCAATATCGTAGATACCACATAGGCATATTAAATTACACCAATCGAGAGTGAGATTTTCACTCTGCAGCGGAGTGTGCCCTGATATGAAACTTCCTGGCAGATTAAAACTGTGTGTCGGATCGAGACTCGAACTCAGGGCCTTTGCCTTTCGCGGGCAAGTCCTCTACCATCTGAGCTACCCACGCACGACTCACGCTCGCTGGCCGTTGTGGCCGAGCGCTTCTAGGCGGTTCAATCCGCAACCACGCTGCTGCTACGGTCGCAGGTTCGAATCCTGCCTCGGGCATGGATGTGTGTCATGTCGTTAGGTTTAATTAGTTCTAAGTCTAGGGGACTGTTGACCTCAGATGTTAAGCCCCATAGTGCTCAGAGCCATTTGAACCATTTGACTGACGCTCCGTCCCCACAGCTCTACTTCTGCCAGTACCTCGTCTACTACCTTCCAAACTTTACAGAAGCTCTCCTGCGAAACTTGGAGAACTAGCACTCCCGGAAGAAAGGATATTGCGGAGGCATGGCTTAGCCACAACCTGGGGGATGTTTCCTGTATGAGATTTTCCCTCTGCAGCGGAGTGTGCGCTGATATGAACCTTCCTGCCACATTAAAACTGTGTACCTTTCTTTCAGGAGTGCTAGTTCTGCAAGTTTCGCAGGAGAGCTTCTGTGAAGTTCGGAAAGTAGGAGACGAAGTGCTGGGCGGAAATACAGCTGTGAGGAGGGGGCGTGAGTTGTGCTTGGGTAGCTCAGTTGGTAGAGCACTTGCCCGCGAAAGGCAAAGGTCCCGAGTTCGAGTCTCAGTCCGGCACACAGTTTTAATTTGCCAGGAAGTTTCAAATTACATCAATACCAGTTCAACTTCACGATGCACCTCTTGCATTCAACATATCGCATGATTCTCCCTCTGGACCATTTGTGGCTGATGCAGAACTGTATGTCTCTTTCTTGGAGAAACAAGGCAATACTAAAATAGTCTACATCTACATCTACACTGCAAATCACCGTGAGGTGCATAGCAGAGGGTACGTGCCATTGTACCGCCTATTAGGGTTTCTTCTTGTCCCGTTCACGTGTGGAGCGCTGGAAGAATGTTTGTTTGGATGCCTCTGTGCGTGCAGTAATTATTCTAATTTTATCCTCACGACCCCTACGCGAACGATAAGTAGGGGGTTATGATATGTTCCTAATCATTTAAGGCTGGTTCTTGAAACTTTATTAATAGACTTTCTCGTGATAGTTTACGTCTACCTTGCAGAGTTTTCCAGATCAGTTTCTTCAGTATCTCTGTGACACTACTGCGCTATCTGTGTATGTGAATTACATCTTATAAGTGATATCTCGTGTAGTGCGAATGTGTCTGACGCTGTATCGTACAACACCTTATATACTGAAAAGGTATGCGCTAGTTTGATAGCAAAATACAGCAAAATTCTCCGACGCTGTAATCACAAGCCTTGAAGTTCAGCTGCAACAAGAACTTACCTGGTAGGCTGAAAATTATATCTAAACACACACATCAAAAAAGTTTAGCATCACCTCGATTCCGAGAATTCCGGAACCTGCACAGAAAACTGAAATATAGATCAACATAGACATCATTCCCGCCCTTTTTATTGCTCATGAAAACCACATTTTGCATGTTTTACCACCATACAGCGAGACACTCAGAGGTGGTGGTCTACATTTTTGTACACGCCGATACCTCTGGTACCCAGTACCACGTCCTCTTGCGTTGATACATGCCTATATTCGACGTGGCATAATATCCACAAGTTCATCCAGGCACTGTTGGTCCAGATTGTCCCACTCCTCAACGGTGATTCCGCGTAGATGCCTCGCAGTGGTTGGTGGGTCACGTCGTCCATAAACAGCCCTTTTCAATCTACCCCTGGGATGTTCATAGCGGCTGGTCCCAGCGGAGGTTCGAGTCCTCCCTCGGGCATGGGTGTGTGTGTTTGTCCTGAGGATAATTTAGGTTAAGTAGTGTGTAAGCTTAGGGACTGATGACCTTTGCAGTTAAGACCCATAAGATTTCACACACATATTTGATATTCGTTAGGGTTCATGTCTGGAGAACATGCTGGCTACTTTAGTCGAGCAATGTCGTTATCTTGGAGGAAGTCATTCACAAGATGGGTACGATGCGAGCGCGAATGGTCGCCACTGAAAAAGAATGCCTCGCCAATATACAGCAGGGAACGTCCGCTTTGCTGCACTCGCTGTACAGTATGCCTAAGGCGTTCAGCCTGACCGGGTAGCCTCCAAACACGTCTCCGACAATTGCCTGGTGGAAGGCATATGTGACACTCATTGGTGAAGAGAAAGTGATGACAGTACTGAGCGCTTCATTCGGCATGTCGTTGGGAGCATCTGTAGCGCGCTGCAGGGTGTCGTGGTTGCAAAGAAGTACCTCGCCATGAACGTCGGGCGTGAAGTTGCGCATAATGCAGCCTATTGCGCACAGTTTGAGTCGTAACACGACGTCCTGTGGCTGCACGAAAACCATTATTCAACATGGTGGCGTTGCTGTCAGGTTTCCTCCGAGCCACAATCCGTAGATATCGGTTATCCATTGCAGTAGTAGCCTTTGGGCGGCCTGTGCGAGGCATGTCATCGACATTTCCTGTCTGCCTGTATCTCCTCCATGTCCGAACAACATCGCTTTGGTTCACTCCGAGACGCCTGGACACTTCCTTTTTTGAGAGCCCTTCCTGGCATAAAGTAGGAATGCGGACGGGATCGAACTGGGATATTTACCGTCTAGGCACTGTTGAACTGCAGACAACACAAGCCGTGTACCTCCTTCCTGGTGGAATGACTTGAACTGATCGGATGTTGGACCCCTCCGTCTAATAGGCGCTGCTCAAAATGGCTCTGAGCACTATGGGACTTAACATCTATTGTCATCAGTTCCGTAGAACTTAGAACTACTTAAACCTAACTAACCTAAGGACATCACACAACACTCAGTCATCACGGGCGCTGCTCATGCATGGTTGTTTACATCTATGGGCGGGTTTAGTGAATCTCTGAACAGTCAAAGGGACTATGTGATACAGTGTCTACAGACAACGCCTATCTTCAGGAGTTCTGGGAACGGGAGTGATCCAAAAATTTTTTGATGTGTGTGCAACACGAAAGTGCCACCTCTGCTAAAGACAATTTTTTCTCTCTGCATTAGATATAAGGGAAACGAACGTAATGTTTCCAGAACGTAGTTATAAATTTTTAGTTGACATACCAGAATAACTCGAAAAATAAGCTTCACACGAATAAACGTGTAGAATCCAAAGTTGATTATTTTCGAGGGGGACAACTGCTGGTGCTAAAATGTGCCCGCCACCGCAGGCCCCTGGGGGTGAGGTGGGAGACAAGTTTAAAATTTCAAATGGGAACTCCCATTTTTTACTGCAGAATCAGATACTACATAAAAAAACGTTTGTTTGATTCTTGGTAGTTGGTGCTGTAATTCAAGAAAATTCATGTTCTCATTTTTGCTTGGAAAATGGTTGTGAATAAATAAAAAATACTTAGTTACTTCGTAATTTTTGATTCGCTAAGACTAAAACTCTCTCTCTCTCCCCATAGAGTGGGGTTTGGGAGAGAGGAATTAGAGTTTTACAAATGTTGACCCAAATACTAACTTTTTTAAGCAGATTCGTGTAAGTTTTGTTTGTTTCGTGGTCATGAGATCAAACAGCTTTTAATTATCAAGAAAATTTTATAGTTGCCTCCCGCCTCAGCCCCAGGGGGCTGGGGTTGCGGTCAAATTTTAGCACGAGCAGATGTCCCCCTCGAAACTAATCAACTTTCGATTCTACACATTTTTTCGTGTGAAGCTTTTTTTTTTCGAGTTATTCTGGAGTGTCAACTTAAAATTTACACCCTGTATATATCCAGAGATTGGTTCCACGTGTTCTAACGAAAACTTCAATCAAATACCTAGCACTGTCCACGTGAAACAGTACTGCAAAATACCTCATGTAAAGAAGTCTGAAAAACCACTGCGAAAAGGGAGCCCAATCAAGGAACCATCTCACCATAATGGTGGACGACGTAGGTTCACTGTAGCTATTTCTTTTATCACAAGACAGGAAGCCTGTAGTAAACAGTTTCGCACGTCCGTACAGCTGGAGATGGAAGTGGAGAGTACATCTCTTTCTCCACTGACCATGAGGCCCTAGCTTGCTAACTCATTCTCCCTACAAAACTCTGGCTAACTGTCCTCAGAGTTCGAGCCACTGAAGGCATGCCTTGGAACTGTGATCAAAGATACGTTAAACTAGCAGACATCGACATGACTAAGGTTATTTCACGTAGAGAAGTTCTTATAAATACGACTACGAACACATGACATGAGAGGTGTCAACAACAGATGACTTTCAACGTTTTCGTTGCGGAATCGACGGATAGTCTTCTGATCCCTACGTAGTGTACTTGAAACGAAAATAAGACAAAGTAAATTCGCAGAGAAGCGGGTACACGATAATTCGTCCCTCATTTCTTCAGCTCAGCAATCACATAATATTACTCTTACAAAAATCACTTAAAACAGTTCATTTGTTATGAATGTTAAAACACCAAGCACTGAATACTTTAATTTAATAGAAGAATTATTCAGTGCATTTACAATCCCAGCAATCGTTCTCTTCATGTTGTTGTTGTTGTGGTCTTCAGTCCCGAGACTGGTTTGATGCAGCTCTCCATGCTACTCTATCCTGTGCAAGCTTCTTCATCTCCCAGTACCTACTGCAACCTACATCCTTCTGAATCTGCTTAGTGTAGTCATCTCTTGGTCTCCCTCTTCGATTTTTACCCTCCACGCTGCCCTCAAATACTAAATTTGTGATCCCTTGATGCCTCAGAACATGTCCTACCAACCGATCCCTTCTTCTGGTCAAGTTGTGTCACAAGCTTCTCTTCTCCCCAATCCTGTTCAATACTTCCTCATTAGTTATGTGATCTACCCATCTAATCTTCAGCATTCTTCTGTAGCACCACATTTCAAAAGCTTCTATTCTCTTCTTGTCCAAACTATTTATCGTCCATGTTTCATTTCCATACATGGCTACACTCCATACAAATACTTTCAGAAATGACTTCCTGACACTTAAATCTATACTCGATGTTAACAAATTTCTCTTCTTCAGAAACGCTTTCCTTGCCATTGCCAGTCTACATTTTATATCCTCTCTACTTCGACCATCATCAGTTATTTTGCTCCCCAAATAGCAAGACTCCTTTACTAATTTAAGTGTCTAATTTCCTAATCTAATTCTCTCAGCATCACCCGGCTTAATTCGACTACATTCCATTATCCTTGTTTTACTTTTGTTGATGTTCATCTTATATCCTCCTTTCAAGACACTATCCATTCCGTTGAACTGCTCTTCCAAGTCCTTTGCTGTCTCTGACAGAATTACGATGTGATTGGCGAACCTCAAAGTTTTAATTTCTTCTCCACGGATTTTAATACCTACTCTGAATTTTTCTTTTGTTTCCTTCACTGCTTGCTCCATATACAGATTGAATAACATCGGGGAGAGACTACAACCCTGTCTCACTCGCTTCCCAACCACTGCTTCCCTTTCATGTCCCTCGACTCTACTAACTGCCATCTAGTTTCTATATAAATTGCAAATAGCCTTTCCTCTCCCTGTATTTTACCCCTGCCACCTTTAGAATTTTAATGAGAGTATTCCAGTCAACACTGTCAAAAGGTTTCTCTAAGTCTACAAATGCTAGAAACGTATGTTTGCCTTTCCTTAATCTTTCTCCTAAGATAAGTCGTAAGGTCAGAATTGCCTCACGTGTTCCAGTGTTTCTACGGAATCCAAACTGATCTTCCTCGAGGTCGGCTTCTACTAGTTTTCCATTCGTCTGTATAGAATTCCCGTTATCATTTTGCAGCAACGTAAAGTAAAAGCACAAAAAGTGAAGAAGTAGAGCACTGGAATTGCTGAACCAACGGTAATTATATTAGACGTATAACGGCCTTTGAGTCACTCAGGAACAGTCGTCAGCCGCCATGTCAGTGGCCAGCGTTCACTTTTTGAAAGCATGACAGCATGTTGCTCGCAATTCCTGATGTACCGTGGGTACATCGACAAAACTGGTGAGCACATTATCGCAGAACACGTTAACCAGCAATGCTCAAACCCAGAAGGAACTGGTGTCAATACTGATCGTAGATGGGCTGAATTCAATCAAGCGGTGCAAACAAAATTTTGGTCTGAGGTACAAGCAGATCGATAAACGTGAGCGAATAGAAATAAATGTAGTCGCATGGAAATTTCCTTTGCTGCTACTGCCACATACAGGGTGAAAAGTATTTAAACCGACGAACTCTGGGAGGTTGTAGAGGACATCAAAACAAGTATTTTTCCCTGATGTCATTTTTTCCTACGTGGAAAACCGTTGGAGGCCGTATTACGCTCTTCAGTTATTAGAGGACATATTACGCTCTTCAGTTATAGGCAACTGCTGTCCACCAGAGTAGTGGTGCATTGTCTCTGTTTACTAATGGAGCGATACACCTGGAGTCAGTACACTGATATGGTTTGTGCGTACTACGTAGCGCACCACAACGGACGAGCTGCACAGCGGGTTTATCAACAACAATATCCTAATCGCCGTATCCCGCATCATACGACCTTTGCTGCTGTCTACCAACGTCTGCATGAGACCGGGTCATTTAGCAGATTACCTGGACAGGGTCGCCGTCGCACGGTAAGAACGATGCAATTTGAGGAAGCTGTCTTGCAGCATGTGGAGCGGATCCTTCAATCAGCACTCGTGCAATTGCACGTAACATGGGGACGAATCAGACGAATGTACGAACAGTTCTTGGAGAACAATTGTTACTTCCATTTCACTTACAGGAACCAGTTGATTATCCACCCAGAGCACAGTTTTCGCAGTGGTACCTGGAAAAGTGTGAAATGCATCCTACATTTCCATCCTGTGTGTTGTTTGCCGATGAAGCAACGTGCGGGCCTGATGGAGTCTTCAACATGCGCAACTCACATGTTTGGAGTGAGGATAACCCGCATGCCACAGTCACTAGCGCTCATCAAGTGCGGTTTTTCGTTAATGTGTGGTTCGGTGTTGTTGGGGACTGCTACGTAGGCCATTAAATGGCAGGCACTATTACAATTTTCTCTCCAGAGCATTGCCAGAATTGCGGGAAGACGTCCCGCTCCCTACAAGACAACGCATGTGGTTACATGGCGGGGCGGCGGCACATCTCAGTCGTCGTGTGCGTCGATTCCGGGGCCGACGGTTCCCAGAAACGTGGATTGGCAGAGGTGGTCCTGTACCATGGCGTGCTCGATCCCCAGATATGTCCCCTCTGGACTTTTTTATGTGGGGAGAGATGCGCAACCTTGTTTACGCAACTCCTGTTGTATCAGGAGAGGATCTGGTTGCCCGGATAGTAGCAGCAGCAGGAACAATTCATGACACTCCTTGGGTTTTTGCCCGTGTCAGACAGAACATGACCTGACGGTGTAACCTTTGTTTTCGTGTCAATGGAGGAATTTTTGAATATCTACTGTAATTGTAATTGGATTGTGTTAATGTGTTGTCTCTTGGTCATAAAAATGTGGAAAAGTGTTTGTTGGTTTAATCAATTTGCCGACAGAGAAATCTTCCTCTACCGGTTTAATGGCTCTGAACACTATGAGACTTAAATCTGAGATCATCAGTCCCCTAGAACTTACAACTACTTAAACCTAACTAACTAAAGGACATCACACACATCCATGCCACATGCAGCATTCGAACCTGCGACCGTAGCGGTGGCGCGGTTCCAGACTGAAGCTCCTCTACCGGTTTAAATATCATCATAGTAAAAAAATGACATTACGCAAAAATATTTGTTTTGATGAACCCTACAACCTCCCAGAGTTTGTCGGTTTAAATACTTTTTTACCCTGTATAATAAGGACAGTTTGTTAACTGTTACCATATCCTTTAAATAGCGTAAACGACTGTGAGTCATACTGCGAATGTGCTTTAGAAAGTATACACGCAGGGGACTATTTTCTAGTAAATTAAACCACACAGTTTACACGTGTTCAGCAGGAGTCACGCCTATTTAGGAAACCACCCAGTATGAAATTATTCATATAGGACGCAAATGTATGTGGATCGAGGACGGGAGGTAAATTACATTCGGGGAGGCGCACAAGTATGGGTGGATTAAGGGGTACGGGTGCTGGAAACCACGGTATTGGTGGAACCGTGGAAATGGAAACATCCAATTCTACCCCCACCCTCTCACATTAGGGGCGACGCGTTCTACCTCTCCTACTCTCGCGACGTTTAACGCAGCCGCCCGACAACAAGGAATCGTTCTCTCTCTCTCTCTCTCTCTCTCTCTTTCTCTCTATCTCTCTCTTTCTCTCGCTATCTCACTCGCTCTCGCCCGTCCTGACAGCACTCGCTTTATTTTCTTAATAACAGAAAAACTGCTTCCTTTTTTTGTGGCCTACAGAGCCGCCGTTCATTAATTCGGAAAACTGCACCCGTCGTCTCCCGGCGAAAGACAAATAAGCGGGCGCCGTGTGCCTCCGCTTTCTCTCGGCCGCCGCATATTGATATTCGGCGTGTCCGTCGCTCAGAGAAAACACCCCCAGTTCCGCAGGCCGGAGCGACGATCGCTGTCGCCCCAGCTCCGCTCACTACGAACCGTCTTCCTCCATTTCCGCGGAGTTCTGCCCAACCTTCTTCTTCGTCCCCGCCGCCGTGTCACACGCAGTCCGTACCAGACGTCCAGATGCTTCGTCTTCTGTCCCGACATCGTGTCTTTATTGCATGTGCGACAATGAAAGTTCAAAAATGGTTCAAATGGCTCTGAGCACTATGGGACTTAACATCTATGGACATTAGTCCCCTAGAGCTTAGAACTACTTACACCTAACTAACCAAAGGACATCACACAACACCCAGCCATCACGAGGCAGGGAAAATCCCTGGCCCCGCCGGGAATCGAACCCGGGCACCCGGGCGTGGGAAGCGAGAACGCTACCGCACGACCACGAGCTGCCGGCACAATGGAAGTACCACCGTATAGCTATCTATGGCTAACGGATATGTTCAACATAGAAATGACTTCAAAGCAGAACTCACGAATCGAACTCAATCATTCAGGTTGTCGCGTGACTCCACACCCACTGTACGCTAGACAGACATATACTTTAAATGTAGAGTTTAAAGCAAACATATTACATTGCAGTATAGAAAAGGTGCTGTTTACTGGAACAAAGAGCTTCTTAGTAATGAAAACGAAGAAAATAGCCGGCCGGAGTGGCCGAGCGGTTCTAGGCGTTACAGTCTGGAGCTGCGCGAACGTTACCGCGTGTACTTAAAGCAAACACGATTTCCATCCTCATAGTGGCGTACTAACCCTACTCTTATGCGACTGGTCCGAAATTGACATCACCTTTCAATTGTATAAACACGCCTACCAACTTAGTTTATGTCGACCACTCCCTCGTTGTGTTGCACCTTTTTTCCCTCAGTGTAGTTCGTTATTGCCAGCGCACATGAAACATATTTGGTTCGCCATTAACCTGAGATAAAATCTCAACATATCTTTTATAAGAAACTGACATCTTCTATAAGAAACTGACATTTAAAAAATCTGAAAATGGGAAATCAAAGCCATTAGTCTAACTTTGAACGTACGCGCAATGTGTAACTAATTCTGAAACGTCCCCTAAGAAAAATTATAAATGACTGTGCTTAAACTGACACACAATATTTTTAGCGCAAGGCAATCTGACTTTGAAAAATCCCCACAAAAGAATGGCCGTGACTAACGATAACCTATACCTTTCATGAATCACTTACCTCGCAAAAATCTTCGTTACTCGAACTACTGCAATCCAGCGAGCGCCTCTACTGGCAGCTAAATAAAAGATTCCAACTACTGAAGGGACTAACTACTGATAAGCATAGTTGGCAAATGAAAGATTTTGATAGAGAACAAACAATATATTTACCTTAATAGTGTTCAAAAGTCATAATTTATAAATCAGTTCGTGACACCCAGTCTTACAAATTTAATGTCCGTGATGGACACACGTCCAGATCATCC
This sequence comes from Schistocerca gregaria, assembly GCF_023897955.1. NCBI lineage: Eukaryota > Metazoa > Arthropoda > Insecta > Orthoptera > Acrididae > Schistocerca > Schistocerca gregaria. The sequence goes on from NC_064925.1 coordinate 536,067,729, forward strand.
GCTCTCGAAACTACGCCATTTCTCTCCCCACATCCAACATTGCTGGTGGCTCACCTCCAACTGCGCACCGCTACGCGCTGTTAACAGCCAACTGCCCAACGCTACAATAGCGAATATTGCAATAATGCCGACCAGCCTCAGACTGCACACATAACAGCCGGTGATTTTCATACAGAGCGCTACGTGGCGTTACCAACATAAAATCCTAAACAGCCTCCTTACAGTACTTTGCGATAGTAAACATCAACAGCGAGAAAGTCATCAAATAATGTAATCCATGAAAATAATAGTTTAATTTACCGTTCACTCGTAACGCAGCTGCATTCAGGATATGCTTGAGAAAACTAGTCAGCATCGGTACCTGAAAAACAAAATATAGAGTGAAAGGTATGAAATATAGGTAAGCAATATACTAGACATAAACAATCAAAGCTCAGAATAAGCTACTTTACACCCAGCTTAATTATACGTTCAATGGTGCAGTTTTACTTCATTGACGTTATCAGAGAGGATGAAGAATCACCTACAAGGTAAAAAATTATAAAATATCTGGTGATTGGAAGGCTGTCTAGACAAAGTGGACGCTTTTCTGTATTGAATTTAATCTACATCTACATGACTACTCTGCAATTCACATTTAAGTGCTTGGCAGAGGGTTCATCGAACCACAATCATACTATCTCTCTGCTATTCCACTCCCGAACAGCGAGCGGGAAAAACGAACACCTAAACCTTTCTGTTCGAGCTCTGATTTCTCTTATTTTATTTTGATGATCATTCCTACCTATGTAGGTTGGGCTCAACAAAATATTTTCGCATTCGGAAGAGAAAGTTGGTGACTGAAATTTCGTAAAAAGGTCTCGCCGCGACGAAAAACGTCTATGCTGTAATGACTTCCATCCCAACTCGTGTATCATATCTGCCACTCTCTCTCCCCTATTACGTGATAATACAAAACGAGCTGCCCTTTTTTGCACCCTTTCGATGTCCTCCGTCAATCCCACCTGGTAAGGATCCCACACCGCGCAGCAATATTCTAACAGAGGACGAACGAGTGTAGTGTAAGCTGACTCTCTAGTGGACTTGTTGCATCTTCTAAGTGTCCTACCAATGAAACGCAACCTTTGGCTCGCCTTCCCGACAATATTATCTATGTGTTCCTTCCAACTGAAGTTGTTCGTAATTTTAACACCCAGGTACTTAGTTGAATTGACAGCCTTGAGAATTGTACTATTTATCGAGTAATCGAATTCCAACGGATTTCTTTTGGAACTCATGTGGATCATCTCCCACTTTTCGTTATTTAGCGTCAACTGCCACCTGACACACCGTACAGCAATCTTTTCTAAATCGCTTTGCAACTGATACTGGTCTTCGGATGACCTTACTAGACGGTAAATTACAGCATCATCTGCGAACAATCTAAGAGAACTGCTCATATTGTCACCCAGGTCATTTATATAGATCAGGAACAGCAGAGGTCCCAGGACGCTTCCCTGGGGAACACCTCATATCACTTCAGTTTTACTCGATGATTTGTCGTCTATTACTACGAACTGCGACCTTCCTGACAGGAAATCACGAATCCAGTCGCACAACTGAGACGATACCTCATAGCTCCGCAGCTTGATTAGAAGTCGCTTGTGAGGAACGGTGTCAAAAGCTTTCCGGAAATCTAGAAATACGGAATCAACTTGAGGTCCCCTGTCGATGGTCATCTTTAAAGTTTGGTTAAGCACGTGTTCCATTAACGTGTCATTTCTTCTGGTGAGGGTGTTCCACGGATTTCCTTCCTCACCTACGCTTTGTAGTAGTTCTTCCTTTCGTTCTTGATTATCCACTTAATTTATAATATTCCTCTGCAGCTTCACATTTTTAATGCTTCCAGAGTCTTCTACGGACTTCGGTGATGTTTGCCTAAGATAAACGACTGATGAAAAACAATTAACCTGGTAAAAACTAGTGCACAAGTTACGAGATTCTGACAGAATACTCTGCTGGAAATTCTTGACGGAATATTTCGTTACGTACGTGCGTCATGGAAAGCAGGCGCAAACTGTAACGGCCGAGGAGAGCCTTCTCCAGGAAAAAGGGAGATGTTAGCACAGAAATGAGGGAGAAGTTCCCGAAACAGTTGATCTGCAGTACAGCATTGACGAAAGCGATATGTGGTACTGATGCTGCTGGATCGTGCTAGTACAGTTACTGCTACTGTTGGCACTCAATATCAGTCAGTGATTAGTCACCTACCGGGATTGGCTGTTAATGTCGGATCCGGCATACTGTATTGGTAAGAAATGATAGCAGATGTGCATATGCCACTTGCGAGCAGTTTAACAACGCTGGCTAATACACATAGCGGCTAAGACTTCAGTCTGCAGCACAAGCTACTTTTCAGGGAAGCTGTCTCATACTCCAGTTACGACAAATCTTGGTTTGCTAATATGTACATCTACATCTACACCCATACTCCGCATGGCGGAGGGTACTTTGAGTACCTCTATCGGTTCTCCCTTCTATTCCAGTTTCGTATTGTTCGTGGAAAGAAAGATTATCGGTATGCGTCTGTGTGGCCTCTAATCTCTCTGATTTTATCCTCATGGTCTCTTCGCGAGATATACGTAGGAGGGAGATATATACTGCTTGACTCCTCGGTGAAGGTATGTTCTCGATACTTCAACAAAAGCCTGTACCGAGATACTGAGCGTCTCTCCTGCAGAGTCGTCCACTGGAGTTTATCTATCATCTCCGTAACGCTTTCGCGATTACTAAATGATCCTGTAACGAAGCGCGCTGCTCTCCGTTAGATCTTCTCTATCTCTTCTATCAACACTATCTGGCACGGATCCCACAGTGCTGAGCAGTATTCAAGCAGTGGGCCAACAAGCGTACTGTAACCTACCTCCTTTGTTTTCGGATTGCATTTCCTTAGGATTCTTCCAATGAATCTCAGTCTGGAATCTGCTTTACCGACGATCCACTTTATATGATCATTCGATTTTAAATCACTCCTAATGCCTACTCCCAGATAATTTATGGAATTAACTGCTTCCAGTTGCTGATCTGCTGTTTTTTAGCTAAATGATAATGGATCTTTCTTTCTATGTATTCGCAGCACATTACACTTGTCTACATTGAGATTCAATTGCCATTCCCTGCACCATGCGTCAATTCGCTGCAGTTCCTCCTGCATTTCAGTACAATTTTCCATTGTTACAACCTCTCGATATGCTACAGCATCATCCGCAAAAAGCCTCAGTGAACTTCCGATGTTATCCACAAGGTCATTTATGTATATTGGGAACTGCAAGGGTCCTACGACACTCCCCTGCGGCACACCTGAAATCACTCTTACTTCGGAAGACTTCTCTCCATTGAGAATGAAGTGCTGCGTTCTGTTATCTAGGAACTCTTCAATCCAATCACACAATTGGTCTGATAGTCCATATGCTCTTACTTTGTTCATTAAACGACTGCGGGGAACTGTATCGAACGCCCTGCGGAAGTCAAGAAACACTGCATCTACGTGGGAACCCGTGTCTATGGCCCTCTGAGTCTCGTGGACGAATAGCGCGAGCTGGGTTTCACACGATCGTCTTTTTCGAAACCCATGCAGTTTCCTACAGAGCAGATTTCTAGTCTCCAGAAAAGTCATTATACTCGAACATAATACGTGTACCAAAATTCTACAACTGATAGTTATCATATCTTTAACTGTTCGAGTTCAGTCTACACTGCCTGACCACAGCAGTGAACCACCGAGAAGGGAAGGAAGAAACGAAATGAAACTTGAGAGGATATGTGGTGTCATTTCATAGATTACAAAATCTATCTTGGCAGTATGATTACAGTTATCAGTATGATGTGACATCCCTTCTAGCCTGGACACATGCACTCATTAGGTTGGGAAGGATGACAATCACGTAGACCGTCTCCTGAGGCAATGTGGTCGTGAATATTGTAACTGGTTTTCGATAGTCTAGATACTGGCAACCAGGGTAGCCGAGAGCGCTAGCGCACTGCTTCCTGGACTCGGGTGGGCGCGCCGGCCCCGGATCGAATCCGCCCCGGCGGATTAACGAGGGCCGATGTGCCGGCCAGCCTGGATGTGGTTTTTAGGCGATTTTCCACATCCTGCTAGGTGAGTACCGGGCTGGTCGCCATGTTCCGCCTCAGTTACACGGCTCGCAGACATTTGAACACATTCGCACTATTCCATGGATTACACTCGACACAGACAGTTGGCGATCACTAATTCCGTACCGGGGGCGTACGAGGTGCCGGCAGGAAGGACATCCGGCCACCCCTTAAACATTAACATGCCAAATCCGATTAACGATGGCTGACCCTGCGTAACCGTGGGACAAGGCTCAAGTGATAGAATTGAACAGAATAGAATAGCCTAGATATTGGCAATGGGACCGAGCTGGTCCCAGACATGTTCTATCAGGTAGAGATTTAGGGTCTTTCTGGCCAAGGGAGCAGTCAGTATCACGCAGGCGGTTCATAGAGACGTGTGCTGCGTGTGGCCGAGCATTGTCGTGTTGAAAAACAGCACCACGATACTGTTGCGCGTGAAAGGAGACATCAGAACACAAAATGACCGTAAAGTTGTGCTATCGGCGTTTCCTCAACCACTAAACACTGCTACTTGAAGTCCTAGCCAATGGCTCCCAACACCATGAGGTCAGGAGTAACACCGTTGTGCCTTTCCAAAACATAGGAAGGGCCGTACTCGCTACAGTGGTCGTCCGGGGTTGCGTAGAACAACGACTCATCGCTGAACACAATGCGACGCCATTCATCAGCATTCGAACCTTCCCGATGCCGACACCACTCCAGACGCAGCAGCCGTCCGCAGTTCGTGGCCGTGCGGTAGCGTTCCCGCTTCCCGCGCCCGGGTTCCCGGGTTCGATTCCCGGCGTGGTCAGGGATTTTCTCTGCCTCGTGATGACTGGGTGTTGTGTAATGTCCTTAGGTTAGTTAGGTTTAAGTAGTTCTAAGTTCTACGGGGACTGATGACCATAGATGTTAAGTCCCATACTGCTCAGAGCCATTTGAACCATTCCAAACGCAGCCGTCCGTGTTGTGGTGTGAACGGCAGCCTGTGCCTCAGGCGTAAATCCCTTACACCAGCTGCTTCAAGTCTTCGACGAACGGGGCAAATGACACATCGTTGCAGGAAATCCATTACTTGCTCTTCGACGACAGCTTACCTTCGAATAATCGTGCGGGATGACACAGAATACTGCAGGGGTTCCATCACTTGTTCTCGAATGGCAGGCGCAGGTGTGAAGCAGCTAAGATGTGCTTGGTGAACATTATGATGATCCTCTCCTGCAGTTGTCAGACGTGGTCCACTGAACCTTGGGAGTATGCCTGTTCACATGTTACCATGAAATCCAACAAGGGGACAATGAATCATCCGACTCTTCTAACTAGTTTGATGCGATCCGCCACTAATTCAGGTCCAGTGTCAACTTCTTCTTCTGTTAATAACGCGTGATCCCAAAATACTGAGTTACTTGGTGGATATATTTCAGTTTCTGCCTCCCCCTTCAGTTCTGAAAACTGAACACTTCCGTGTAAGGCTCTGCCAAGTACACCAGAAGTTATTCGTTAATCTCTTAACCCAAGTCGTATCATCCTGCTCCCTCTTCTTATCAATATTTCTGCACGATCCTCTTCTCTCGGATTCCTTGGAGAACCGCCTAATTTCTTATGTTATCAGTCCACATAACATTCAACGTCCTTACATATCAGTACATGTCAAACTCCTCGATTCACTCCTTTCCGGGTTTACCCACAGCCCATCATTCACTTCCATACAATGTTGAGCTCCAAATGTGTATTCTCAGAAATTTCTTTCTCAGGTTAAATCCAAAGTTCACTACCAGTGGAATTCTTAAGCCAGGAGCAACCGCCTTGCCTGTGCTAGTCTGCTTTTTATGTCCTCCTTGCCTCGTCCATGATATGTTGTTTTGCTTCAAGGGGAACAGTATACATTTCCTTTTGTCTACTTAGTGTACCCCATTTATTATGTTAGGTTTATGGCTAAATTCACTGATGCTACTTCTCACAACGTTCGTCTTTCTTCAGTGTACTCTCAATCCGCAATGTGTGCTCATTTGAGAGTTTATTCCACTGAATAAATCCTGCAGTTGTTATTCGCTTTCACTTAGGATTATAGCACCATCAGCAAATCTTGTCACCCACATCGTTTCACCCTCAATTTTAACCTCATTCCTGAAGCTTCATTTTATTTTCGTTATTGTTTCTTCGATCTATACATATATTGAGGGGTAGGGGCAATGATGTCCACGACTATGTTACTCTCTTTTCAATAACAACACTACGTTCTCGCTATTACCTTCCATTTTTCCCCTCTTCTTTCTTGTGCATTTTCTATATAACGCGAGTTTCCCTGTATTTAAGACCTACTTTCCTAATATTCTCGAACATCTTGCGCCATTTTACATTGTCCAACGCCTCTTCCATTCTTTTACTTTTCACGAAGCAAAAGTGATTGCCATCTCACAGATGCACAATTTTGTTTTCCGTTCGTTATAAAATATCGACTGACTGTTTCGTTTTTAATTGGCTGGAGCACCACCGGATCTGTCACTGGCATGTAAGGTTATATCTTAACAAAGTTCTGCCTCAACGATCGGTCGACGAGTGGGTCTCGCACTGCATCATCGACCTGCAAGTTTGACTGGACTCAAACGTACGTGCTATTTTCTTCTTTCTTCCCAGTTTGTGAAAGAGTCCTTGTATGTTCCTTCTCTTCCGTTAACCAACTTTGGGCAAAATGTAATTCAGTATAGCAACAGCAGAAATAGTAGTAACGCCAGACATGCTCGCTAAGTATGGAACTAGTTTGACCATCGTCTGCTTAATTATTGTACATCAGGTGAAGATCACATTGAACAGTCGTGGATGGTAATGAAACGTTTCATCTTAAACGTAGCTGCGAAATGTACCCCAAGACACAGTAACACAGAGAGCTGCATCAGACCCGTCTTCGGTCTGAAGAACACAAAAACAAAGCCTCAAGATTCCATATGGAGTAATCCTTCTAAGTTCGGATACTGAAGGGGTAGGTAGAAGAGAGTGCTAACAGTAAATTTCATAAGGATTAGTCTGATCCCATTATCTGAATGCTACAAATGTTGGTACCAAATAATTCCACATGAACCGCTAAAAATCGCTGACTCGTGTGCTGGCGTAAGCTGTCACCTGCACACCGGTTTGCAAAGAGGTTGCGAGAAGATCGACAGAAGGCGCAAGCAACGCGTCTATCAGGAGAGAGGCCAAATAGTGTAAATTTTCCGTGTAGAGAAATTTATTTCTGTTTAATAGCTTACGAACTCAGAGTACAGTGATAAATCTGCACACTAACTTTTAGTGTTACTTTATTCTCTTTTGGTATATTTTCAAACTCGGTAACACCATTTGAGAACTATTTTATACACAGTACGATACGGATAGGGACTGCACTTGTTGTGAGCGGACACAAGGAGAGGTGGTTTCTGTGCGTAAACAGCTGGAAGCTGCGTTGGTTACCGTCGACGAGCTTCTAGCGAGTGCTCGAAGTTGCGCTGACGTCAGGGCGACAGTGACGAGACCTGCGAGACCTGTGCCACTGGTTTACCCTGGTGACCCGGACGTCGCTGCGGCTGTTGATACGCAACATCTGACAGGTCCGTCCTCATTCCAGAGTAGGTGTCTGACAATGGAGGGTTCGCTTGTTTCTGGGCGGAAGGCGAAAGAGGGAGCAGGCCGTGCGGCTGGCTCCCTACGTCTTAGCAACAGGTACGAGGTGCTTCCCAGTGTTCATGATAACTCTTAGCCAGTACGGGATGCCTCTCCTGTTGGGCCAGTGGTCGATTTTCCTGCCCATTCCGGACAAGTACGGAGGGTGGGTATGGCAGTCGTTGGGAGCTCCAATGTTAGGCGGGTGATGAAGCTCCTAAGGGAAAGAATTCCAGCGTGCATTCGGTACATTTGCCGGGAGGTCTCATCCGTGATGTGGAGGAGGCCCTGCCGGCGGCTATCGAGCACACTGGGTGCAACCGGCTGCATGTAATGGCACATGTCCGCACGAATGCCACCTGCCGCTTGGGTTCTGAAGCCATCCTAGGTTCCTTTCTGCGGTCTGGTGAAGGCCACTAGCAATGCACGCTAGTGCTGGCTGAGATGTTTATTAGTAGCATCGTACCCGGGGTTGATCGCGGTCCTCTAGTTTGGAGCAGAGTGGAAGGTCTAAACCAGAGGCTAAGACGGCTCTGTGACGGTACCGGATGCGAATTTCTAGACCTCCGCTATCGGATGCAGAATTGTAGGTTTCCCCTTATTAGGTCAGGCGTGCACTACACGCAGGAAGCAGCTACTAGAGTAGCGGAGCACGTGAGGAGTACACATGGAGCTTTTTTAGGTTGGTGAGCTCTTCCCTTCGGAGCAAGAACGATTTTCCTGTTAAATCCGGGACAGCGACCTCTGAGAATCTTAGTCTTCACAGATCAGAGATAGAAAAGATTAATATGATTTCAGTAAACTGCAGGAGCATCCAAGGGAAGGTCCAAGATTTAGTATCGGTTACTGGAGGTTATAATGCACAGATAATATTGGGAACAAAAAGCTGGTTGAAACCAGACGTCATTGACAACGAAATCCTAAATTCAGACTGGAATATTTATCGTGAGGACAGTTTAGTCGCCAATGGTGGCGGCGTGATTATCGCAGTAAAAAATCGATAAAATCTAGCGAGGTTATTCCGGATTCTGAATATTAATTAATTTGGGTGAAATTGACTATCAAAGAACGGTAAAAATGGTGATCGTATGCTTTTATAGGTCAGGATCTGTAGTTGTAGAGCGTTTCAGACAGAACTTGCAGAATATGATTAGTAATTTTCCCGATCATGAAGCTGTAATAGGGGTGCCTTCAACGTGCCAGGTATAGATTGGGAGTGTTTAATTCCATCAAAACTGGTGCCAGAGACAGGGAACCGTGTGCATTGTTCTGGATGTCTTGTCCGAAAATTACCTTCAGCAGATGGAGAACCAACTCGTGGGGGTAACGTCTTAGTCCACCTAGCAACAAACAGATCTGAACTTATCGAATCAGTTATCGTAGAGGAAGGTATCAGTGATCATAAGGCTGAGACAGCATCTATGAAGACGGGCTCTACAAGGAATGTTAAGAAAGGTAGGAAAATATATTTGCTCAGCAAAGGTGGCAGGACACAAATTTCAAAATATCTCAGCAGTCAGCATCAGATATTCTCTGATGACGACGAAGATGTGGAGAAAAAATGGAAAAAATTCAAAGGCATCGTTCAATATGCCCTATACAAGTACGTTCCGAGGAAGGTTTTAGGCAATGGAAAAGATCCACTGTGGTTTAATAGCCTTATTAGAAGAGCGGTACCTAAACAAAGTGCAGTTCATCTGAGATTCAAGAGAACCAAAAATCTAGCTGACAAACAAAAGCTTAACAAATAGAAAACGAGCGTAAGGAAAGCAATGAGAGGAGCGTTCAATGATTTTGAAAGTAATACGTTCTCAACAGCCTTGAGTAAAAACCGTAAGAGATTTTGATCGTATGTCCAATCAGAAAGTGGGTCAAAATCATCTGTTCATTCACTCGGCGACCACATCGGCAACGAAACGGAAGGTAACGGAGAGAAGGCCGAAATACTGAATTCGGTCCTCCGAATTTGTTTCACCTCAGAAGATCGAAAAACTGTCCCTCCTTTCAATCGTCGAACGAACATCGAAATGACAGATATTGAGATAACCGATCGTGAAATTGAAAAGCAGCTACAATCACTTAGTAGTGGAAAGGCTTCAGGACAAGATGAGATACCTGTAATATTCTATGAAGATTATGTGAAAGAACTTGATCCTCTTCTAGCAGTAATTTATCGTAGCTCGCTTGAGTAACTAAAGGTGCCTAACGACTGGGAAGAAATTGCAGGTCATTCCTGTTTTTAAAAAAGGCCGTAAGAGAGATACACACAATTATAGACTTATATCGTTGACGTCAATCTGTTGTAGAATTTTGGAAAGTAAATGATCTAGTAGAAAGCGTCGGATGATCTTTAAGGCTATTCGCAGATTGGGCTGTTGTTTATACCAAAGTAGCAACTCCAGAAGATAGTAAGAATTTGCAGAACGACCTGCAGAGAATTGATGAATGGTGCAGACTCTGGCAGTTGACCCTGAACGAAAATAAATGTAACATATTACGCATACACAGGAAAAGAAATCCACTACTGTACAGCTACACTATTGGTGACAAACAGCTGAAGACAGCGTCGGCCGTAAAATATCTAGGCGTAACTACCCACAGCGACCTCAAGTGGATTGGCCATATAGAACAGATAGTGGGAAAAGCAGACACCAGACTCAGATCCATCGGAAGAATCGTGTGAAAATGTAACTCATTCACGAAAGAAGTGGCTTATAAGGCACTTGTTCACCCGATTCTTGAGTACTGTTCATGTATCTGGGATCCCTATCAGGTAGGGCTGACAGAGGAGATAGAGAAGATCCAACGAAGAGCGGGACGTTTCGTCACGGGATCGTTTAGCTGGCGAGAGCTCCGCTACTCCACTGGCAGACGTTACAAGAGAGACATTTCTCATCTCGGAGGGATTTACTACTGAAATTTCGCTACAAAACTTTTCAGGAGTCAGACAACATATTGCTTCCCCGGACAAATATCTCGCGTATTGACCACGAGGAGAAAATTCGAGAAATTAAAGCCAATATAGAGGCTTATCCACAGTCATTCTTCCCACTCACTATTCGCGAGTGAAAAAGGGTTACAGGGATCAGATAGTGGAACCGAAAATACCATCCGCTACATATCATCAGGTGGCTTGCGGAATATAATGTAATTGAAGATGTAGATACTGGCAAGCAATGCGCCACCAACGCCCTCTCGACCGCTAGTATTTAGATCGCCGCCGCGGACCGGAGGATTCATTCAGATAGAGCCACAGTGTCTACCTAGTCACTCATCCAGTGAGTCACTGAGTCGAGTCATCAGACGCAGCCCAGTCGCTTGCAGTAGTCATCAGAGAGTCAGTCTCAGGCAGCACATGGCGACCAGAGTAGTGTGCATAGCGGGACGTGTACTTCACCAGAAGTGAGGCTAACGTAGACTATGAAGGAAGAGCTTGTACCACAACACCTGACCTCTCTTAACTTAGAAAGCTTCATGCTTAAGTTAATAAAGAACCGTGTTAATACATGCGTGCAGTTGTGTTATAGAAAGAGTATTCCAGCCACCATTCAACATCCTTGCTCTCCATGGTACAAGCCTACAGTGACAGTGAGATGACACAAAAACTCCTACATAAACCGTTTTGCTTCTAACATTTACGTTCTTGTTCTTGAATTTATCCACGAACACAACGTATACAGTGTGGTCCATTGAAAGTGAAAGGGTCAAATATTTCACGAAATAAGCATCGAACCAAAAAACCACAAAGAAAGAAACTCGTCTAGCTAGAAGGGGAAAACCAGATGGTGCTTTGGTTGGCCCGCTAAATGGCGCTGCCAAAGGTCAAACAGATATCAACTGCGTTTGTTTTAAAAATAGGAACCCCATTTTTATTACATATTCGTGTTGTACGTAAAGAAATATAAATGTTTTAGTTGGACCACTTTTTTCGTTTTGTGACAGACCTCGCTGCAATAATCACAAACGTATAAGTACGTAGTATCACGTCACATTCCCCAAGTGCAGAGGGTATTTGCTCCGTGATGCATTACCCTTGTTACAATGGACCATTTACCTATTGCAGAAAAAAAATGGTTCAAATGGCTCTGAGCATTATGGGACCCAACTGCGGTGGTCATTAGTCCCCTATAACTTAGAACTACTTAAACCTAACTAACCTAAGGGCATCACACACATCCATGCTCGAGGCAGGATTCGAACCTACGACCGTAGCAGTCGCACGGTTCCGGACTGCGCGCCTAGAACCGCGAGACCACCGCGGCCGGCAATTGCAGAAAAGCTCGATATCGTGTTGATGTATGGCTATTCTGATCAAAATGCCCAACGGGCGTGTGCTATGTATGCTGTTCGGTATCCTGGACGACATCATCCAAGTGTCCGGACCATTCGCCGATTATTTACGTTATTTAAGGAAACAAGAAGTGTCCAGCCACATGTGAAACGTCAACCACGACCTGCAACAAATGATGATGCCCAAGTAGGTGATTTAGCTGCTGTCACGGCTAATCCGCACATCAGTAGCAGACAAATTGTGCGAGAATCGGGAATCTCAAAAACGTCGGTGTTGAGAATGATAGATCAACATCGATTGCACCGTTACCATATTTCTATGCACCAGGAATTGTATGGCGACGACTTTGAACGTCGTGTACTGTTCTGCCACTGGCCACAAGAGAAATTAAGGGGCGATGACAGATTGTTTGCTCGCGTTCTATTTAGCGACGAAGTGTCATTCACCAACAGCGGTAACGCAGACCGGCATAATATGCACTATTGGCAACGGAAAATCCACGATGGCTGCGACAAGTGGAATATCAGCGACCTTGGCGGGTCAATGTTAGGTGCGGTATTATGGGAGGAAGGATAATCCGTCCCCATTTTATCGATGGCAATCTAAATGGTGCAATGTATGCTGATTTGCTACGTCATGTTCTAACGATGTTACTACAAGATGTTTCATTGCATGACAGAATGGCGATGTACTTCCAACATAATGGATGTCCGGCACATAGCTCCCGTGAGGTTGAAGTGGTATTGAATAGCATATTTCATGACAGGTGGATTGGTCGTCGAAGCACCATACCATGGACCTCACGTTCACAGGTTCTGACGTTCCCCGATTTCTTTCTGAAGGATAGTTGCTATCGTGATCCACCGACAACGCCTGAAAACATGCGTCAGCGCATTGTCAATGCATGTGCGAACATTACGGAAGGCGAACTACTCTCTGTTGAGAGGAATGTCGTTACACGTATTGCCAAATGCATTGAGGTTGATGGACATCATTTCGGGCATTTATTGCATTAATGTGGTATTTACAGGTAATTAAACTGTAACAGCATGCGTTCTCAGAAATGATTAGTTCACAAAGGTACATGTATCACATTGGAACAACCGAAATAAAATGTTCAAACGTACCTACGTTCTGTATTTTAATTTGAGAAATCTACCTCTTACCAACTTTTCGTCTAAAATTGTGAGCCATATGTTTGTGACTATTACAGCGGCATCTATCACAAAGCGAAAAAAAAAAACATTCATATTTCTTTACGTACTACACTAATATGTAATAAAAAATGTGGGTTCCTATTAAAAAAAAAACGCAGTTGATATCCGTTTGACCTATGGTATCGCCATCTAGCGGGCGAACCATAGCGCTATCTGGTTTCCCCCTTCAAGCCAGACAAATTTCGGTCTTTGTAGTTTTTCGGTTGACCCTTATTTCGTGAGATATTTGGCCCGGTCACGATCAGTGAACTACCCTGTATAACGCGCTCTTGTCGCCTAGTACTTTCTTCTGCCTACTCCTTCAGCTCTTCTGAAAACAAATACTTTCTAGTCATACGTGTAAGTTGCGCCTTAATTCACACAGATGTTATTGTTTCATGAAATCGGGCGAATCCTTTGGCAACACCTTGTGCTGTCATCAGCGAAAGCAATTTCAGCGTGTGCTGTTTCGCTCTAGTTTCGATTTCGCGAAATGGGTTTTTAATGCTAGACTTCAGCGACGTTGCGTGATGGCAGTATTGGAAAACAAAAGTAGACTTAAGCGTGAGCTTACCACAGCGAGTTGCCGACATTCTCGGAACCGTAATGACGCACGAAAGATTTCCATTCACGAACGGGTTCGTGAGCCGACCTAGCAGTGTCAGTCTGCTCGAAACAAGTCGACCTAGCTAAACGAGAACGAGGAAAACGTAGCGTAGGAGTTATTACCGTGGACTTAATCCGCCGGCGGTATAGCTGTTCCCGCACAGGCGGTAAATTTTTTGGCGCGCCTTATCTCCAGCGGGCCATCGGGTTCTTTTATTTGCTCGGTGCGTGCTGGGAGCCGGCGGCGTCACGTCAGCCCTGCCGGTGGCGGCGAGGCAGCAGGGCTCGTTAGCGACTTCGCGTCCCTTAGCCCGAGGTTGCCTGCGGAGCTGCAGAAACGGCGCGGGCGCTCCTTCCAATTACAGACCGCTGCCGCCGCCGCTGCCTGCGGTAATGTGGCCCTCAAATGCGACGGCCACATCTGCACTCGCAGACTGCGCCAGCCGTTTCTGACTCTCTGTTTTCCGTGCCGCGACTCCTGATAGCCAGGTAAGTTTCCCTCTTCTGAGGGTAGGCCGGAGCCCCAACTGCCTAGGGCACGTATTCCGCGCTAAGGATTCACCATAACATTTTCGCGATTTGCTCAAAGCTCTGATGACCCTAAGAATTTTCTGCAACATGCGGGATCTTCGGCGTTTGCTGGTAAGATAGAAAGTGACAGTCCAAATCGCAGTTTATGTCTGTTCTACTTCAGGTAAACGGGTTTAGTTACAATAACGAAGGGAGTCCCACAGGAATTAATTTTGGGTCCACTCCCATTCCTTATACAGGGTGAGTCACCTAACGTTACCGCTGGATATATTTCGTAAACCACATCAAATACTGACGAATCGATTCCACGGACCGAACGTGAGGAGAGGGGCTAGTGTAATTGGTTAACACAAACCATAAAAAAATGCACGGAAGTATGTTTTTTAACACAAACCTACGTTTTTTTAATGGAACTCCGTTAGTTTTGTTAGCACATCTGAACCTATAAGCAAATACGTAATCAGTGCCGTTTGTTGCATTGTAAAATGTTAATTACATCCGGCGATATTGTAACCTAAAGTTGACGCTTGAGTACCACTCCTCCGCTGTTCGATCGTGTGTATCGGAGAGCACCGAATTACTTAGGGATCCAAAGGGAACGGTAATGGACCTTAGGTACAGAAGAGACTGGAACAGCACATTACGCCCACATGCTAACACCTTTTTATTGGTCTTTTTCACTGACGCACATGTACACTACCATGAGGAGTGAGGTATACGTACACACGTGGTTTCCGTTTTCAATTACGGAGTTGAATAGAGTGTCTCCCGACATGTCAGGCCAATAGATGTTCAATGTGGTGGCCATCATTTGCTGCACACAATTTCAATCGCTCGTGTAATGAATGTCGTACACGCCGCAGTACATCTGGTGTAATGTCGCCGCAGGCTGCCACAATACGTTGTTTCATATCCTCTGAGGATGTAGGCACATCACGGTACACAATCTCCTTTAACGTACCCCACAGAAAGAAGTCCAGAGGTCTAAAATCAGGAGAACGGGCTGGCCAATTTATGCGTCCTTCACGTCCTATGAAACGCCTGTCGAACGTATACCTCACCCCTCATCGTAATGTACATGTGCTTCAGTGAAAAAGACCAATAAATTAGGTGTTAGCATCTATTCCAGTCTCTTCTGTACCTAAGATCCATCGCCGGCCGCTGGTGGCCGAGCGGTTCTGGCGCTACAGTCTGGAACTGCGCGACCGCTATGGTCGCAAGTTCGAATCCTGCCTCGGGCATGCATGTGTATGTTGTCCTTAGGTTAGTTAGGTTTAATTAGTTCTAAGTTCTAGGGGACTTATGACCTCAGCAGTTGAGTCCCATAGTGCTCAGAGCCATTTGAACCATTTGAACCTAAGGTCCATCACCGTTCCCTTTGGATCCCTACGTAATTCGGTACTCTCCGATACACACGATCGAACAGCGGAGGAGTGGTACTCAAGCGTCAACTTTAGGTTACAACATCTCCGGATGTAATTAACTGATTACGTATTTGTTAATATGTTCAGACGTGCTAACAAAACTAACGGGGTTCCATTTAACAAAACGTAGTTTGTGTCAAAAAACACACTTCCGTGCATTTTTTTATGGTTTGTATTAACCAATTACACTAGCACGTCTCCTCACGTTCGGTCTGTGGAATCGATTCGTCAGTATTTGATGTGGTTTATGAAATATATCCAGCGGTAATGTTAGGTGACTCACCCTGTATATGTGAATGATGTTTCGCGTAACATTCAACAAGCAAAACTGGCACTTTTTGCAGACGATACAAGTGACAGCAAAAGAGTTAGTACACGAATTTAAAAAAAAAACCGTATTAAGAAGTTCTCAGAAAATGGAATCTCCCTAAATTTTGAAGAAAACGCGCTGCATTCTGTTCTGTACAACAAATAGAGTCTTACCAACAACTAATGTTGCAAAGTGAGTAGGATTCAGCAAAAAGGACAGAATGCTCCAAATTTTTAGGTATATGTCACGATGATTACTTGAACTCGTATAATTGCTAATCTTGGAAACAAACTATGAACCTCCTGACATGTTACGCATTTTCCATTCACTAATGTCGTACGGAATAATTTTCTGGGGTAAGTCATAACTTAGAAATGAAGTATTGACTGCACAAAAGGTAGCAGTAAGAATAATAAGTGGTGTTCACCCACGGACGTCATGTAAGCATCTCTTCAAAGAGATAGCCATTTTAACTGCGCCGTCACAATACATATTTTCGCCTGTGAATTTGTCATAAATAATCCATCGTAATTTCAGAACTGTGATGTCCATACCTAAAACACTAGAGGGAAAAATTACACTTATTACCCATTGTCAAAGCTGTTAGGGGCTAAGAGGGGAGTCCAATACGCACCAATAAAATTTTTCGATCATTTGCTATATATATCCTGTAAACTGACTCGTTTTTTTAGTTGGGTTTAAGGAAAAGAGGTATGTGAGGAGTTCTTAATACCACGTGCAGTCAATGCGAGGGAATCCATTGTAGAAGCTGACAGTGATTCCTGGGAACGAGTGTGGGCAGTTTTGCAGGCAAAAATGTCCCAAGTCTTTCGCTTTGAAGCCACTTCGGCGACTTGCGCGTGGATGGGGATGAAATAATGATGATTAGGACACAACATCCAGTCTCTGAGCGGAGGAAAATCTCCTAGCCAGCCGGGAATCGAACCAGGGCCCTTAGGATTGATATTCTGTCGCGCTGGCCACCCAGCTACCGGCAGCCGTTCTGCAGGTGGGGATGGCTAATAAAGTCGTGACTTGGACTAATATTTTGTATTTCGTGTAGTATTCGTATGATTCTTTGTGCTGTGGTTGGAGAGTTAGGGTCAGTTTGTGATTGGTGGTCTAAGTAATGGAGACTGAGCAAACGATAGGACACAGACCTCTATTTATTTACGAACTGTTGGAAACAAGTAGTAAAAAAAAATGAGGATTATTGTCAAGGACAGTAAAACTAACTGACATGTAGGATACAAAGTGCTTAGCTGTACTTTGTGTGTTGAAAAATGCCTGATTATTGTGCGAGATTGGGTAATAGGGAGAGGGATTGTTACCAGCGCGGCAGTGGGTGGCTTTCCAGTACTTAAAGGAGTTTTTGGGTAGCGTCGTATATGGCACTATCTCCGGCATTTCTTTGCGATTAGTAGCTTTCTGGTAAGTGTCTGTATTTCATGGTGGCGTGTGTGAACGGCTCAGTCGCCAATCTGATGAAAGGGACAGTTCTACGTACAGGGGTCATGGAGGGGAGTAGAGTGTGTGTAGAAAAGATTCCGACCACAGGACTGGAATACGTACACCTTACACCTCCATCGCTCCAGACAGCTCCTCCAATTGGCTCTTAGAAGCTTTCGCCGACAGTCTCCACAGCGACAGAAGAAGCGTACTGACGATTCACGTATAACACTAAAGTTCTATGAAAACAAATTTAATTTAAATGACTGCATTAAACTTTCTCAAGCCTGTCTCTTCCAGTAATACACCATCACGCAACTAGCTACTAGCCTCCACAACTAGATTTGATGTTTCTCCTTTCTTAGCTTGCGTGCACTCATAGAACGGCAACGCTCCCCAACAAAGTATTGGCTACAAAATCAGTTACTGGTTCTCTCTCTTATGTACTGCAGGAAATAACATATGCAAGTCTGCAGGCTTTCGTGTTGGTTGTCATTTAAGGGAAAATCTTCTAGTTTCTCAGGCCACGCCTTGATCCTCTTCAGTTCCTTCTAAAACAATCAACTTTTCAACCCTTCTGCTCGAATCTTCTTCAAGACCTTACGGTGATCCAAGAGAAGATCGCTGCTGTAATGAAACGAGCCAAGCCAGATAGGTTCTATGCTGTAAAACGGCCCACTTTCTGGTAATACGCTGACCCAGATTTGCGCCACGCCGCTAACTGGGCATTGCTGTCTCCCTGCTGGTCAGCTCCCAGATGGTTATAGTGAGCAGAGGCACTCTGACATGAGTCACACGTGGCTTCTGCAGCCGCAATTGCACAAAAACCCGTTTTGGAGCGAATAAATACTGACTATCTGGCCAAGCAGGGCATGCATCGGAGCAGTGAGTCATCACGTAGTCTTCATCGGAGTGTCGGCCTCTGCTTTGAGGTCACCGCCGCTCTGTCGTCAGACTGACAGTACCATCCACCTAGGGATAGAGCCTCCACTTGATGTGCCGAGGTTCGAACACGAGGCCCTCCCTGCCCTTGAGCCACTCAGGTGGTCGCCAGTACCAGTGACCACCTGTCAGCTGCTGGTCTGCGATTTGGTCGCTTTAAGTCTGCCCATCACTTACGATAGGTGAGAGGGACTCTCCATCCCACATCCAGTGGGTCGTGACAGTCTGCTGTATCAGCCCTGGGAATGCCAGAGGGACCATTGTGTATACAAGGTGGTACAATGCCTGGGCCCCTCCAGGCGAACAGCGACTAAGCATCGCCGGTGGGGTCCATGGATCGAGGCTGTCCAGCATAACTTGATGTTGCTTAGCTACACTACGCAGCACTCGGCGTGGTATAAGTGTTATACAGCCAAATCCACCATCCCCAATCAGAGCATACCTACATTGTTAACACAACATAGGACTCCAAACGTCGATCGTGTAAGACGAAACTGAAGAGGAATATGACATAACCTAAGAACCTACAAGAATATTCTTTTAAGAAATAATTTGGTTCATCACAAAGCGTCACCTACTTTCGCCTTCAGAAATGCACTACAAAAACAGCACGTATGTCAAAGAGAGCATGCGACATCAGCACCACGAGAGGGCTATTGGGCAATCACTCAATTTCACAAGTTACAAACTACTCCTCGAAATTGTGTAACATCACACCCTTACAGCCACTCAGACTGAGGAGCAGGATGTAGGCATTTCCTGTTCCAGCTGACAGCGCTTCTCTAGGAGGTGTGGACTCCATGAGGACTTACAGCAGTTAATCTCTGATGGCTGCTGCATAGCGCCGGCCATCATTGGAAAACAAAAGCCTCTGATCACCTTCCTTCATTTATAGGAAAACAGTTCTGGTGCACACAGCAGCCGCAGTACTAGCATACACAAGCCGCCAGGAAATTACACTACTGGCCTTAAAATTGCTACACCACGAAGATAACGTGCTACAGACTCGAAATTTAACTGACGGGAAGAAGATGCTGTGATATGCAATGATTAGCTTTTCAGAGCATTCATACAAGGCTGGCGCCGGTGACGACACCTACAACGTGCTGACATTGAAAGGTCTCTGTTGGATTCCTTTCATGTTAATTTCAAAGCTGTTGTCATTTACAGCATACATTCCACTTCTAAATTTACTGTGGTGCTTCTGACTATCTGGGAGGAGACTGAGGAGTGGAATGTGTTACTTTTACACGTAATCAAAAACGAGCTGTCACACTACTACACTTTAAAACACAGTTTATATGTAATTCAAGTCACAAGTCTCATATGGAACCTACATCTGCTTTCTCTTATATACTGTATATGATAAGATACTGTCGTCCCACTTCCCTTCTGTGTGAAAGAATGAATGAGGAAATGTATTTCTAGTTGCATGCTTGACGGTAGCAGACAAGCCTGTCTGCTAGAGCACAGTAGGACCAATGTCGGAACAGGTAGCTACGCTTTCTAAAAGCAAAGAGGTTTCTATTCTTAGTATGGTCCTGTCTGTCACTTGTCATGTTAGCATAGGAAGCTGTCTCTCTGGTCACTTCCGTTTGTATCTGTGAAGCACCCGCGGTAGGGGCCCACGGCAGTCTGTCCACGGCGAGCGCCTGAAGTGGTAATATCTCCGGCTAAGCGCGTCCTTGCTAAGTCCGTAGGACAATGGATTTCTTAAGTTAAGCGTAACTGATAATTTAATCACCTTTTTTCAGGTTTATATCTAAAATATCTTATGTTACCTTAAGTTGCAACGCAGTGTAATTCGCGAGTGAAGTTCAGAATATCTTCCAGTAGTTTCTTTGTCACTACTTTATGAGTAAAGTGGAACCACGTGTTGACCATCCGTAACTCTAACTAAGATCATCAATCTTAAATGCGAGTGTGCGTGAGATTATAACGTCTCTTCTTGACAATATTTTTCCATATAGCAACTTTTCTTTACGTTCAACCCAAGTGGGGTGTAATTTGTGAGACCAGTAACACATGTTTATACAATTGTTTGACTCATCAGGTTAATATTAAGACGATAGTAATCAGTTCGAGGTTTTTCTTTTGTAAATTGTGTTTCGATGTATTTTATTTAATTATCAAAATTATTGTTGAGTTACACTCCTTGTGTAAACCAAGTTTACGACGTGAAGCATGTGGTGTAATCATCAAAGTAGCCCTCAGCTATTCTTTTCGGGAAGATTTCACAGAGAGTTAGTATGAATTTAGTATACCAGTGTGTGGTAATTACATGACGGACAGGATTGCGCTACGAACGTAACTTCTTCGGGTGAAGATTGAATCGGTTGGTTGTGGTTAATTTCCTCTTGCATATGTTTCAACGTTCTTCGTGTGTTATTTTATGAATGCAGTGTTGTATGCAGTCTCCCAATTTTGGCTCCATATTTGTTGTGTTCCGTAAGATTACAAACTCACATTTTCACAGTCCTAAATAAGGCACCAGTTTAGTTATGAATCAAGTTTAATATGCTGAAATTTTAACGCAAAAATGATCATTGTTAAAATAAATGTCCAAATATAAACTGATTCATTTCTTTTTACTTAAATTCTCTTTCTATATATATATCACCGGTTGTCGTAAGATGACTATTAAAAGATTATTATTAATGTTAGTCTGGTTGGGAATATGGTAAGCAAGACTGGATACTTGGCTAAACAGTTGCTCAGTAATGCAAGGTTAAATTCCCCAAATAGCTTTTAACTCGCTTTTATTGTCTTGAATATCAGCATCCCCTTCAAAATAACTTAATGCATCAACATTACAATATGAGGTAAGTTTCCAACCGATTTCTCATACGAAAACAGAAGTTGACCGGCGTTGCCTGGTGAAACGGCGTTGTGATGCGTCGTGTAAGGAGGAGAAATGCGTACCATCACGTTTCCGACTTTTATAAAGGTCGGATTGTAGCCTATCGCGATTGCGGTTAATCGTATGGTGACATTGTTGCTCACATTGGTGGAAATCCAAGGACTGTTAGCAGAATATGGAATCGGTGGGTTCAGGAGGGCAATACGGAACGCCGTGCTGGATCCCAACGGCCTGGTATCAATAGCATGAGAGATGGCAGGCATCTTATCCACATGGCTGTAACGGATCGTGCAGCCACGTCTCGATCCCTGACTCAACAGATGGGACGTTTGCAAGACAACAACCGTATGCACGAACAGTTCGACGACGTTTGCAGCAGCATGGACTATCAGCTCGGAGACCATGGCTGCGGTTAGCCTTGACGCTGCATCGCAGACAGAAGCGCCTGCGATGGTATACTCAACGACGAACCTGGTTGCACGAATGGCAAAACGTCATTTTTTCCGATGAATCCAGGTTCTGTTTACTGCATCTTGCTGGTCACATCCGTGTTTGGCGACACCGCGGTGAACGCACATTGGAAGCGTATATCTGTCATCGCCACACTGGCGTATCACCCGGCGTGATGGTTTGGGGTGCAGTCCATTACATGTCTCGGTCACCTCTTGTTCGCACTGACGGAACTTTGAACAGTGGACGTTACATTTCAGATGTGTTAGGACCCGTGGCTCTACCCTTAATTCGATCCCTGCGAAACCCTACATTTCAGCAGCATAATGAACGACCGCATGCTGCAAGTCCTGTACGGGCCCTTCTCGATACAGAAAATGTTCGACTGCTGCCCTGGCCGGCACATTCTCCAGATCTCACACCAACTGAAAACTTCTGGTCAATGGTGGCCGAGCAACTAACTTGTCACAATACGCCAGTCACTACTCTTGATGAACTGTGGTATCGTGTTGAAGCTGCATGGGCAGTTGTACCTGTACTCGCCATCCAAGCTCTGTCTGACTCAATGCCCAGGCTTATCAAGACCGTTATTACTGAAAGAGGTGGTTGCTCTGGGCACTGATTTCTCAGGATCTATGCACCTAAATTGCGAGAAAATGTAATCATATGTCAGTTCTAGTATAATATATTTGTCCAATGAATAGCCGTTGATCATCTGCATTTCTTCTCAGTGAAGCAATTTTGTAGTGTACATATAAAGAGATGGGACCTGGATAAACTGAAAGAACCAGAGGTTGTACAGAGTTTCAGGGACAGCATAAGGGAACAATTGATAAGAATGGCGGAAAGAAATACAGCAGCAGAAGAATGCGTAGCTTTGAGGGATGAAGTAGTGAAGGCAGCAGAGGATCAAGTAGGTAAAAAGACGAGGGCTGGTAGAAATCCTTGGGTAACAGAAGAAATATTGAATTTAATTGATGAAAGGAGAAAATATAAAAATGCAGTAAATGAAGCAGGCAAAAAGGAATACAAACGTCTCAAAAATGAGGTCGACAGGAAGTGCAAAATGGCTAAGCAGGGATGGCTAGGGGACAAATGTAAGGATATAGAGGCTTATCTCACTAGGGGTACGATAGATACTGCCTACAGGAAAATTAAAGAGACCTTTGGAGAGAAGCCAACCACTTGCATGAATATCAAGAGCTCAGATGAAAAACCAGTTCTAAGCAAAGAAGGGAAAGAAGAAAGGTGGAAGGAGTATATAGAGGGTCTATACAAGGGCGATGCACTTGAGGACAATATTATGGAAATGGAAGAGGATGTAGATGAAGATGAAATGGGAGATATAATATTGCGTGAAGTGTTTGACAGAGCACTGAAAGACCTGAGTCGAAACAAGGCCCCCGGAGTAGACAACATTTCATTGGAACTACTGACGGCCTTGGGAGAGCCAGTCCTGACAAAACTCTACCATCTGGTGAGCAAGATGTATGAAACAGGCGAAATACCCTCAGACTTCAACAAGAATATAATAATTCCAATCCCAAAGAAAGCAGGTGTTGACATGTGAAAATTACCGAACAATCAGTTTAATAAGCCACAGCTGCAAAATACTAACACGAATTCTTTACAGACGAATGGAAAAACTAGTACAAGCCGACCTCGGGGAAGATCAGTTTGGATTCCGTAGAAACACTGGAACACGTGAGGCAATACTGACCTTACGACTTATCTTAGAAGAAAGGTTTAGGAAAGACAAACCTACATTTCTAGCATTTGTAGACTTAGAGAAAGCTTTTGACAATGTTGACTGGAATACTCTCTTCCACATTCTAAAGGTGGCAGGGGTAAAATACAGGGAGCGAAAGGCTACTTACATTTTGTACAGAGACCAGATGGCAGTTATAAGAGTCGAGGAACATGAAAGGCAAGCAGTGGTCGGGAAGGGAGTAAGACAGGGTTGTAGCCTCTCCGCGATGTTATTCAATCTGTATATTGAGCAAGCAGTAAAGGAAACAAAAGAAAAATTCGGAGTAGGTATTAAAATCTATGGAGCAGAAATAAAAACTTTGAGGTTTGCCGATGACATTGTAATTCTGTCAGAGACAGCAAAGGACTTGGAAGAGCAGATGAATGCAATGGACAGTGTCTTGAAAGGAGGATATAAGATGAACATCAACAAAAGCAAAACGAGGATAATAGAATGTAGTCGAATTAAGTCGGGTGATGCTGAGGAAATTAGATTAGGAAATGAGACACTTAAAGTAGTAAAGGAGTTTTTCTATTTGGGGAGCAAAATAACTGATGATGGTCGAAGTAGAGAGGATGTAAAATGTAGACTGGCAATGGCAAGGAAAGCGTTTCTGAAGAAGAGAAATTTGTTAACATCGAGTATAGATTTAAGTGTCAGGAAGTCATTTCTGGAAGTATTTGTATGGAGTGTAGCCATGTATGGAAGTGAAACATGGCGATAAACAGCTTGGACAAGAAGAGAATAGAAGCTTTCGAAATGTGGTGCTACAGAAGAATGCCTAAGATTAGATGGATAGATCACATAACTAATGAGGAAGTATTGAATAGGATTGGGGAGAAGAGAAGTTTGTGGCACAACTTGAGTAGAAGAAGGGATCGGTTGATGGGACATGTTCTGAGGCATCAAGGGATCACCAATTTGGTATTGGAGGGCAGCGTGGAGGGTAAAAATCGTAGAGGGAGACCATGAGATGAATACACCAAGCAGATCCAGAAGGATGTAGGTTGCAGTAGGAACTGGGAGATGAAGAAGCTTGCACTGGATAGAGAAGCATGGAGAGCTGCATCAAACCAGTCTTAGGACTGAAGACCGCAACAACAACGTATTACGACATCATATAGAAGATGAAGCGACGCTAACAGGATTTATGTCTTCAAGCAGGAGTGGTTTGTGCGACGAAAATCCCACTGTTTCATTATTTTTTACCGGTAAGTTTTGATACCCACCATTTGCGTCGACTTGGGGACAGTTACAGATTAGCGGTGACGCCGAAGATGGTCGCGGCCGTGGTCCGCCACTAAGCCGTGGGCAGCGAGCAGAAGGGTTGGACTGGCGATGGCGGGGGGGGGGGGGGGGGGGGGGGGTCGCCGCTGACAGTAATCCCGCAGCCTCCGGGCCGGCGCTGTGGCGATAAGGGAAGACATCCCTGCGCCTCCGCCTGCGGTCCGCCGGAAGGAAGGCAGCCGACGGCCTCGTAAGAGTTTACGAGCGGGCCCGGGGCTTTACTGGCCGTTATCGCCCGCACCGCGCTACACAGCGCCCACAAAGCATCTTCCGAGCTGCCGCCCACACGACGCCCAGATAAATAATTTCACGAAAGGCACAGAAAAGAAAAAAAAATGATACGGGAGTGAGATTGCGCGGGACACCTTGTCGTGGAAAATTGGCTACCACGGTGGGTCAGCTCCGAGCGGGGTCGCCTTCTCCTCTGTCAAGCTGGAACCTTTTTAGTCCTGGCGCGGTCGCCATGTCGCTGATCCCCTCCATTAAATCGCTAGGAATAGCGCAGAAAAGTGTTCTCTGCAAATGGAAAAGAGAACGGCTGACGATGATCTGCAGTAATGGCAGCAAAGCTGATCGTAAGAACTACCGCTATGTTCCATTCACGTCTATTTGTAGAATTCTATTCAATAAACTCAGTGGCTATACACATACTGACTTACATAGATTTTTGAATTCTGTTTGGGGATATAGGTGGATGCAAACCAAAAACATTTGCAGTATCCCCAGTTCTGATCAGAATTTTCAGGAGGCTTTACTTGCCTCTAATTCAAATGGCACAAATGGTTAAAAAAAATTTCAAATGTGTTTGAAATCTTATGGGACTTAACGGCTAAGGTCATCAGTTCCCAAGCTTAGACACTACTTAACCTAAATTATTCTAAGGACAAACACACACACACAACCATTCCGAGGGAGGACTCGAACCTCTGCCGGGACAAGCTGCACTGTCCATGACTGCAGCGCCTAAGACCGCTCGGCTAATCCCGCGCGGCATAGATGGTAATCTCGTACCGTTTATTCATAACTGGGGCCATTCTGTCCCATTTATTCACAACTGGTGGCCTTTCTACCCCACTAACATTTCGCATGGTAACAGGCTGAAAAGAGCTGCTACCATATAATGCGACAGGTCTCAAACAGTCTGCAATACCCTTAGTAACAGAGAATGAGAAAAAAGAAAAAAGAAAAAAGAGTTGATTGCATATCCGAAATTCGGAAATTTTACACTTGCACAGTCTTCGGATTTCTATTTTTCACTTATCCTTCGCCGGCCGGAGTGGCCTAGCGGTTCTAGGCGCTCCAGTCCGGAACCGCGGTACCGCTACGGTCGCAGGTTCGAATCCTGCTTCGGGCATGGATGTGTGTGATGTCCTTAGGTTAGTTAGGTTAAAGTAGTTCTAAGTTCTACGGGACTGATGACCACAGATGTTAAGTCTCATAGTGCTCAGAGCCATTTGAACCACTTTTTTTCTTCTTTGGATCTTCTCTATTTCCTCTGCCAACCCGACCTCGTACGGATCCTACACTGATGAACAATACTCAAGTATACGTCGAACGAGTGTTTTGTAAGCCACCTCCTTTGTTGATGGACTGCATTTTCTAAGGACTCTCCTAATGAATCTCAACATGGCACCCGCCTTATCAACAATTAATTTGATATGATCATTCCACCTCAAATCGTTCCGTACGCATACTCCCAGAAATTTTAAAGAAGTAACTGCTACCAGTGTTTGTTCTGCTATCATATAATCATACAATAAATGATCCTTCTTTCTATATATTCGCAATACATTACATTTGCCTAAGTTAAGGGTCAGTTGCCACTCCCTGAAACAAGTGCCTATTCGTTGCAGATCTTTCTGCACGTCGCAGCAATTTTCTAATGCTGCAACTTCTCTGTATATTACAGCATCAATTGCGAAAAGCCGCATGGAACTTCCGACACTATCTACTTGGTCATTTATATACATATTGTGAAAAACAATGGTCCCGTAACACTCCTCTGTGGCACGCCAGAGGTTCCTTTAATTTCTGTAGACGTCTCTCCATTGAGAACAACATATTGTGTTTTGTTTGCTAAAAACACTTCAATCCAGCCACTAAGCTGGTTTGATATTCCGTAGGCTCTTACTCTGTTTATCAGGCGACAGTGCGGAACTGTATCGAACGCCTTCCGGAAGTCAAGGGAAATGTCTTCTACCTGAGAGCCTGTATCCAATATTTTCTGGGTCTCATGAACAAATAATGCTAGTGGGGTCTTACGCGATCGCTATTTCCAGAATCCATATTGATTCCTACAGAGTACATTGTGGGTTTCCACCTGATGTAATGTCCTTATGTTAGGTAGGTTTGAGCAGTTCTAAGTTATAGGGGACTGATGACCTCAGATGTTATGTCCTATAGTGCTCAGATCCATTTGAACCTTGAGGACGATATACACCCCTACATGTTGTTCGTTTATCCGCGGTCCGAAAGCATCTACCTGCAAAACGATGCAACATGTCACAGAGATCGCAATATATGTGCGTGGTTGGAAAATTACTGGACGAGTTTACTGTACTCCTCCGGGTCCCAAACTCCACGGATTAAAACCGAATCGAAAATCTATGGGACCACATCGATCTGGCTGCTGGTTCCTCAACCAAGAAACCTACGCAGCTGGCCAAGGCACGGAAGTCAGCACGGGTCCACATCGTTATAGTTAGCTTCCGGAATCTCGCTTTCAGCGATTCAAAAGATGATTATTTTTTCACGTTGTAGACAGCCCACATGTTTCTCTTATTTTATGATCAAGCACAATATCTTGTCACAAAGGAAATGACGTCCTTCATGAACACCATTTTGAGTTCCAAAAATAATGAATCTGCGACACAAAACTCTTTCTTTTTGTGCGAGATACTCTTGAAAGTTCAATACGTAGAAGTAACCAGGACGTTTCGGAGTTTTTACACTTTTGAAAAGTTTTTGAATACGCATCTTACCGACGCCTACAAGTGAAAACAGGTCCGAATGGGATATCTAGCCAGGCAGGTACTAGGTTTAAAATGTATTGTCAGCCGGTACATTACATGATGCTCTCGATGGCGGTCTATCCACTAAAAAAATAAAATAAATGTCGTGTGACTAGGGCCTCCCGTCGGGTATACCCTTGGCCGTGTGCAAGTCTTTCGATTTGACGCCACTTCGGCAACTTGCGCGTCGATGGAGATGAAATGATGATGATTAGGACACCACAACACCCAGTCCCTGAGAAGAGAAAATCTCAGATCCAGCCGAGAATCGAACCCGGGCCCTTAGGATTGACATTCTGTCGCGCTGACCAATTTTTTTTACTTTTTTTTACTTTTTTTGGTTGTTGTTGTAGCGGGCGTCGCTAGACACCCGTTTCAGTTCGTCGTTAATCCATTAACTCAGGTTTTTTTTTATTACAAAGGGTAGCTAACCCTCTGACCGAACACGCTGAGTTACCGTGCCGGCAGCACTCAGCTACCGGGGGCGGACGGTCTATCCGCTGACACATATTTAATACATGACCCGGCCGAGGAAGGATAGTGGGACTGTTATTGTTTAAGTTAACGACTTCACTGATCGTTATAAGTTATAAAGTCGAACGTTTCGTAGATAAAGCGGCTAGCTATAATAAAGATCAACCCAAATTAGAGAATCATTCAGCTTTTTGCTGACAAAATGGAAACCCAGTGCAAAATTGATAACTTACTCTTACAAGTAATCGAAATAAATTCCTGGTGTATGTCAGCGATTATAATGAATTTCACAATTAATGACGTCTAGACTGATTAAGAAGTCCTTAATTAAATTCTTTCAGACAATATTTTTCTGTTCCTTGTTATCATCAGATCTAGCTTTCTAACTCTCCGAATATGGTTCATTGTTAATATACATTAAATATTTTACCAATGCTAGGTGTCTTGTCGGCCCCCGTCATCTGCATATAGTGCGCTGCCTACTGACACTGAACTTTATTCTGAACGTCTTAGTTTGAATCTGAAGCTGGCAAGAAAAGAAAGACGTTACGTGAAGTTGTAGAATACTGAAAGTCGTAACTCCTCTATATGGCACTATTCGTAAAATTCGCTGTTAGGAAATGTGCAGTACTGTCTACTGATATGAACATTTTGATACGCTATCACATAGCGGGACCTTTGGTACGATAGCATATATATATATATATATATATATATATATATATATATATATATATATATATATATAGTTTTCAAACGGAGACAATAAAGAACGAACATAGAGCACATTCGGCGATACGCGGACGTTGGTAGGATGCTGGGACGATTTTGCACAATGGCCGCTCCTGAGAGCGAAGTTGGTAATTTTCGCAATATATGACGTCCTGTCATGGCGTATCTCTTTCTGTTTAACTTTTTGGTATTGGGAAATTCGAGATGGCACCCGAGTCGCACTCGTGCATTGGTGGAGCCAATGAGCGAGTAAGGTATATGCGCTGTCTCGGAAAGGTTAAGGCGGAGAAAAAAGGAATCATTGATAACAACAGAATCACCTTCATCGTTATTGTCTTAATGATTTAGAAACACTGCCACATTACACTACTTTAAACGTCTGATGATGTCACTGTCAATGGAAGCGTCGTCAGAACTACACAGACATTGTTTTGGACAGTCATTCGGGTCTTCATTCTGTAAATAATCACTGCCAAAATCATCCGAAAAGTTTCAGATTCACTCGTATCCTTCCGTTTTCTAGGTACGGCTATCTCCAAGTTACGAAGATGGGCAGTGTCAGGTAGCAAATGTGGCGTATGATCCCCATCGAAAAAGATGATCCTCTGATTGGCAAGTGAGTATGTTGAATCTTAGATTCAACCAGAATTAGTTGTCTACGTTTTCGTGATGATTTGTGAAAATTCCTCACGCATATGCTGGCATTTCGACAGCATCCGAGCCGCATCCAATGCTCGAATTATGCATCTCTGAGATCTCCTGTCGCCGCAGCAGCACAGGTTGCAGTGTGCAGGGGAATTCTCCGTGCCTAGCGTAAACCTAGCGCAACTGTTGTTTTGATTTCTTCCACGGTTCTATTCGTCTGTCTCGCAAGTGTTTTTGGACGGAAACTCGCTGAGATATACACTGCTTTTACCGGGCTTCTTGTGTTTATAAATTCTTTTTCAAGACCTGCCCAAATAATAGACTACGAATTGGTACCCCACCATCATACAGCTCTGGAATCGATCCATCGTCACAATACGCTGTTTCACTCTGCTTATACAACACCTTCCACTCGTGAGAGTAAAGTGCCACGCTATCTGGCGGTAACGGATTAGCTGTGCACGTGATGGTTGTGGTTGAAAACGAATTACGTCAGGTCCGTCTCGCGTTATTTTCCTGTGGAACTCACCGCGCCTCAAGTAAAGATCTCACTCTCACTGGAGTGCATAATCGTAGGAAAGTCCATAGTAACTTTTGAATAAACAGCACACAATTGTTGTTTCAAGGAATGTTTTTATTAATGGGTATTATTCTTAACACAGCACACTCAATGTTACACACGATGTATTGCAAAACACTCGTCAATAATGATGATATCGAACTTGTTTATTATTAAAAAATTATCCACTTGTGCGACCACACTCAGCTCCGGCCCGTGCCAGAATCATATTATTAACCCGAATGGAAATTGCGAAAACTGATTTTATGTATGAATATGTGGTAATGCCGACCAGTTATGTCATATAGAACTAACGAGGTCACATCCTTTTATTTCGATTTGCTGTATAACAAAGGTCACAAGGCAACTTTGAATATTCTTAGCGTTCGCTTTGCATACTTTTTTCTCTTAATACGGCGCATGTCTTTGGGTTTTGCGTCAAGTGATTTTTGATGCTGTGACAACTAATTGTATCACCCTCCGTGATAGTGTCTAGGCTGTAAATATGCATACTATTGTACATCATAGCTTACTGTGTGACATTTTACTTTAAATGAAGCTTGGTCCTCATATATACTGGGCGCTTCCTCATCTGTGAGTTTTATCACAACCAAACTTATCCACTGCAGCGAGAGGGACATCTTTACTTGAGGCGCTGTGAGTGCTCCACAGAAAAATCTATATCCACTTGTTTATATGTATGTATACATAAAACGAAAGAAAGACACTACATGAATACACTTGTATTATGCATCGGCCTGAAGATGGCATAATGAAATTTCGAAACTGTTTGCCTTCAGAATGAAATAAAATAATATCTTAAAGTACACGGCTGTTGGTGAATTTTATTGACACTGGCAATTCTCTAAGAAACGATTAACGTTACCTCACAACATAATCGTTCACCTTTCTGATAACTTGTTACAAACAAAATGCGAACAGAGATGGTCACGGATGTCCATTCATTTTGGCCGCCAACAGACAACTGCCGAGACAAGAGAACTTGGGGCTCGAGCTATTTAGCCAGTCACAGCTGCCATGGACAATGGAGCTTTGGTTCCTCAATAGAAAGTCAGGACGCTGTTACGAAGTGGGTGATGACGCAGTGCCACACCAGGAAAACGCCACGGTGGAAACGTCATGCCGTCCTTCAACCCTGGCTACAGATCTTGCGACATATTGCACCATATTACCAATGTTGTAACACGTGTATATTTCTATTGTCTATTATCAAACCACAATTTATGAAAGATGTTTATATTTTATTAATAGGATTAAGTA
The DNA here is from genome assembly GCF_023897955.1 of Schistocerca gregaria. NCBI lineage: Eukaryota > Metazoa > Arthropoda > Insecta > Orthoptera > Acrididae > Schistocerca > Schistocerca gregaria. The sequence goes on from NC_064925.1 coordinate 536,099,282, forward strand.
GGAATAATTAATGTTTGTCATGTTGTAATTAATTGTGGTAGCAGGGAATGTCTCCACCAAAGTATTGTTGGCAAGAGAGACCGCACATTGATATAATTTTATAAAAGGCGGGAGAGACGGCGCATTGATACATTTTGTAACGGTAGCAGGGATTGTCTGCACCAGAAAGCACTGTTGGCGGGAGAGACCGCACTTTAGCGTTCGTAGGAAGTCAGTAGTAAGCGAGAAGTGAAGCGAGTCGGTAGCAGGTCTGAAGAGAGAGGTTGAGAGGAGCGGTGTGCCTGCCAGCCACCAGCTATGATTCACAAGAGATTATAAACGGATGTACAGAGACATCAGCTAACTATTATCATAAGAGGAACTAATATTATTGAATTAATTTTTTGAGGAACTCAAGACTACAGAAGGTATGTTTGCGCAATGCTAGTTGTAAGATTATTGTAAAAAGTAAGTCCCATTTGAACGTTTGTAAAATCATTTCATTCAGAATATCATTAATTTTTGCCAGCAATATTGCATTACTGATTATAAACCAGATCAAAGACCATCAACTTAAAACTTGGCAAAATTTTATTGATGTCAAGAAATAGTTTAACTATGAATTACGTAACTTCAGTCGAATTAATTAAAGAATAACGTCAGCTTTGCTATTAAAGAATAACGTCAGCTTTGGTAATAAATACAGCCACTTCTTATGACAGCCCACCAGCAGTTAATAGAGTATAGTAAACCAGAATAAGTATATTCATGTCATGTCGCAGTTCGATGTAGCAGTCAGATGGCGATCCAGTAACAGCAAAAAAGGTAAGGAACTGTTTTGGTTTATTGCAGATAACGACTGAGTGCGACGACGACGACACATTCTATGTTCCGTCGAAATAATCAGAAAATCACTTTTAATAAGCAGCAATTAAATCTGTATGCGAAGATTGAGAAAGAGAATAAATTTCAAAGGGAAGATTTCATTTGTTATTATTAAGCAAGAGATAGAAATCCTAAGGAAAGGTTTCATAGGTTATTGTAGAAGAGAAAGTTGCGCAAACAAAAACAATACCTATTTTACGTGTTACATTCTAGAAGATTAGAAATGATACCCTTAGAACCAGTGCATTTATATATATGTAAACCTTTTGGAGGAGTCGTCGAGTGACAAACTGAAACTAACCAAATACACACAGCTGGTCAAAGTAGTTATCTAAAATGGGCCGGGGTGGGGGGAGGCGTCTTGTGTCCTATAATTACTATCTGATTGGGACTTGCTTTAGCCCGTTAATATTTCCATTTTTATGCACGTCCACTGCATATGCAGGTTAATGCGAAACATTCAATTAACTCCCTTGTTAAACAAAAATCAATTAGTGTCCTCTTTTGAGTTACGTAATGCTAAGACTTTTCTGCGACCATGTAGTGACGACTCATTTTAATAGAATCGGTCATATAACCCCTCTATAATTCGACCTGAGAAACAATTTTGAGATTTTAATACCATGAGAGGTGATCTAAGTGGAGCATAATGAAAGGTGGCACGTCTGTAGATTGAGATCAGACAGGGGATTATGAATGAACGATGTGGTTATTTATTACCATTATGATTATATTTGCCACGTCGTGAAAGAGTTCGATTATTCCACAAATAAAATGCTAACTAAAATTGTTCTCTTAACCTGCAGGTGGTTATAATCAAAATTTCATTGCGTGAGAGGGCCCCTTGACGAACGAGTGATCGTACGACAGTGAAGCCTTGTACAAACTTTTGTAAGGACACGCAGAAGAGAAGTAACTAATAAACGACCGAAAGAGACAAATTTTAATTTCCATATGAGAGTGTACCATTTTTGTTAATTGTTTACCATGTTAATTTCCCAGGTTAGTAACATTGCTCAATGTGACGATCATCTGCATCCACAATTCTTCGCAGCATTTTTCGAACGGTGGACCATACAACGTTGAGCTTCCGTGACACAGTTCGTGCACTGTTTGCAGATCGCTTCGCTCATTGCATCCAGAAATCTCAGGCATGGCAACAGTAGCTTTTTCAACAATTTGTGGTGGAATTGGCTCTCTGCCTCTCCCAGGAGCAATACCCAAAGCGTCAGTTAATTCTAACTCTCCAAACATGTTCTTCAACCTCGATACGTAAAGAGGACCTCTCCTTATCCATTTAACGCGTCGATACTCGAGAACAGCATAGCACCGTTGCTGTTGATTTGATGAAACAGCTTTAATAGAGAAGTTCTGATCACTGTCTGAACCGCATTGCACACCGATGCTTGTTTTTCACCCTAGGTCACCGTACCAGTACCAGCACCTAACGGCAAGTCGTATTATATAAATATGTGGTGTCTGCCCTTTTGGACATCTCTGGAAGAACAGACACCACACATTCAAATAATTTGACAGGCCTTGCTGGGCAATGAATGCACCTTCTTCAGTGCGGATGCACAAATACACTATGTGATCAAAAGTGGGATGCAAGCAAGCCTCCTCCATCAAAAACACGGCCACACCATAACACCACCGCCTCCGAATTTCACTGTTGGCACTACACACGCTGTCAGATGACGTTCACCAGGCAATCGCCATACCCACACCCCGCCATTGGATCGTCACATTGTGTACCGTGATTCGTCACTCCACACAACGTTTTCTCACTAATAATTCGTCTAATGTTTACGCTCCTTACACCAAGCGAGGCGTCTTTTGGCATTTACCAGTGTGTTGTGTGGCTTACGAGCAGCCGATCGACCATGAAATCCAAGTTTTCTCACCTCACGCTTAACTGTGATAGTACCTGCAGTGGATCTTGATGCAGTTTAGAGTTCCTGTGTGATGATCTGGATAATGTCTGCCTATTACACATTACGACCCTCTTTACCTGTCGGCGGTCTCTTTCAGTCAACAGACGAGGTCGGCTAGTACGCTTTTGTGCTGTACGTGACAAAAAAAAAAGGTTCAATTGCGTGGGAAATCTTGTGGGACGTAACTGCTAAGGTCATCAGACCCTAAGCTTACACACTACTTAACCTAAATTATCCTAAGGACAAACACACACACACACCCATGCCCGAGGGAGGACTCGAACCTCCGCCAGGACCAGCCGCATAGTCCATGACTGCAGCGCCTGGGACCGCTCGGCTAATCCCGTGCGGCTCTGTACGTGTCCCTTCACGTTTCCACTTCACTATCACATCGGAAACAGTGGAGCTAGGGACATTTAGGAGTGTGGAAAAGTCACGTACAGACGTATGACACAAGTGACATCGAATGACCTGGCCGCGTTCGAAGTCTGTGAGTTCTCCAGAGCGCCCCATGCTGCTCTCTCACGATGTCTAATGACTTCTGAGGTCGGTGATATGCCTCACATAGCAGTATGTGGAAGCACGATGCACCTAATATGAAAAACGTATGTTTTTCGGGGTGTCCGAATACTTTTGAAAACATAGTGTATGTCCGACTTCCAGTGGGAATCTCGGAAGAGCGAATGTAGAAGAAATCGACAGGGGCTGCTTATAGGTGGCGCTTGATGGGAGTGTGGATTGGCGGTGAAGTTAGCCGAGACATTCCGTGCAATTGCGATAACACTGTATCCAAATTGGCACAGTTGTTACCGCACCTGCCTAGTAAGCAGGAAATTCCGGGTTCGGATCCCGGTCCGGTTCACATTCTCTCTCGTCGCCCCGAGTGCCATGTAATGTCCCAGTACAGCTGACAACAAGTGTCCCTCCAAACACCCCCACCCCCTTTCTTTTCCTCTCCACCTTCAATTTACATTATCGGCAAGTCTTGGCAGTAACACTACTAACAAAGCAAATTCTGCAGTGCACAGTCTGAACACCGTTCCTATGATAGATAGATAGATATTCAGCGATCACAGGCCCTGCAGACCACGCGCTGCTTCCACAAACAGCCTCCATTCCTTTCTGTTTTGTGCTCGGTTCCTCCAGGTGTCTTCAATTCCCAGGGCTGCTAGGTGCTTCGCCAGGTCGTCCATCCAGCGCTGCCTTGGCCGTTTGGTGTTTGGTTTCCCCTCTAGTGCCATCTTCACCTGTCTTTCATCTGGTATACGGGCTAAATGGCCCACCCATTGTGTTCTTTTGCTCTTTATCTTATGTAGGATAGTTGGTCGTCGCATCAGAATATAGATTTCCTCGTTTTAACCTTCCTCCATTCTCCGTTATCTAAAACTGGTCACCATATTCCTATAATGAATAATTTTCCGTCTACACTGGCTCGAATAGAGAAAGTATTATTATAACCACCCTGAGTATGGGGAAAGCGGAGGAGGGCGAGGATACAGATATTGGGAATCTCCAAGATCTGAATGAATTTGCCTCGTGGTTGGTTTGAACATTCACACAAGGGAATTTAAGGGAATTTCTTCACCAGTACATCACTGTGATAAAACTATTATGTCACAGGGTGTGGGAGGAGGGGGAAGGTTTCAGAGAATAATAGCCAAATCCCAACGCCCTCGGAAAAAATACGTTAAATTCCATAAATACTGACTCGCGAAAATTTCTCAATTAATTTCACATGAAATTATTTGTACTACAAAATGCAACTGTTCCCCGTTGGATAAACACTGATTTGGCTGTAGGTAGTTGCATACTCAGACAAAAGACGAGTTAGGGACACAAAACAAAGGACTATGAAACCATGACAAATTCTACGTAAGACACGTACAGTCGTTACAGGCAAATTGCTGAAAGTAATTGAATTACTGAATACACTGGAACTTTCACTAAATTTCTGATTTGAACAAAATCATGGGAATTTATCAATCACGGACTGAAGCCAGAAAATTACGACAAAATCAACTGCTCTGCCGGTTTGCTGCTTTACAGAATGAGATGCATATGTTAGCAAGCTCAGGACAAGTAGTTAAAAGTTAAATGATAAATGTTGTGAGGACACGTGGTTAGGTCTTGCCCAGAGACAAAGCACAGTTAGAAATTCACATGTTGTTGTTGTTGTCTTCAGTCCTGAGACTGGTTTGAGGCAGCTCTCCATGCTACTCCATCCTGTGCAAGCTGCTTCATCTCCCAGTACCTACTGCAACCTACATCCTTCTGAATCTGCTTAGTGTACTCATCTCTCGGTCTCCCTCTACGATTTTTACCCTCCACGCTGCCCTCCAATGCTAAATTTGTGATCCCTTGATGCCTCAAAACATGTCCTACCAACCGATCCCTTCTTCTAGTCAAGTTGTGCCACAAACTTCTCTTCTCCCCAATCCTATTCAATACCTCCTCATTAGTTACGTGATCTATCCACCTTATCTTCAGTATTCTTCTGTAGCACCACATTTCGAAAGCTTCTATTCTCTTTTTGTCCAAACTAGTTATCGTCCATGTTTCACTTCCATACATGGCTACACTCCAAACAAATACTTTCAGAAACGACTTCCTGATACATAAATCTATATTCGATGTTAACAAATTTCTCTTCTTCAGAAACGCTTTCCTTGCCATTGCCAGTCTACATTTTATATCCTCTCTACTTCGACCATCATCAGTTATTTTACTTCCTAAATAGCAAAACTCCTTTACTACTTTAAGTGTCTCATTTCCTAATCTAATTCCCTCAGCATCACCCGATTTAATTTGACTACATTGCATTATCCTCGTTTTGCTTTTGTTAATGTTCATCTTATATCCTCCTTTCAAGACACTGTCCATTCCGTTCAACTGCTCTTCCAAGTCCTTTGCCGTCTCTGACAGAATTACAATGTCATCGGCGAACCTCAAAGTTTTTACTTCGTCTCCATGAATTTTAATACCTACTCCAAATTTTTCTTTTGTTTCCTTTACTGCTTGCTCAATATACAGATTGAATAACTTCGGGGAGAGGCTACAACCCTGTCTCACTCCTTTCCCAACCACTGCTTCCCTTTCATGCCCCTCGACTCTTATGACTGCCATCTGGTTTCTGTACAAATTATAAATAGCCTTTCGCTCCCTGTATTTTACCCCTGCCACCTTTAGAATTTGAAAAAGAGTATTCCAGTCAACATTGTCAAAAGCTTTCTCTAAGTCTACAAATGCTAGAAACGTAGGTTTGCCTTTTCTTAATCTTTCTTCTAAGATAAGTCGTAAGGTCAGTATTGCCTCACGTGTTCCAACATTTCGACGGAATCCAAACTGATCCTCCCCGAGGTCTGCATCTACCAGTTTTTCCATTCGTCTGTAAAGAATTCGCGTTAGTATTTTGCATCCGTGGCTTATTAAATTGATAGTTCGGTAATTTTCACATCTGTCAGCACCTGCTTTCTTTGGGATTGGAATTATTATATTCTTCTTGAAGTCTGAGGGTATTTCGCCTGTCTCATACATCTTGCTCACCAGATGGTAGAGTTTTGTCATGACTGGCTCTCCCAAGGCCGTCAGTAGTTCTAATGGAATGTTGTCTACTCCGGGGGCCTTGTTTCGACTCAGGTCTTTCAGTGCTCTGTCAAACTCTTCACGCAGTATCGTATCTCCCATTTCGTCTTCATCTACATCCTCTTCCATTTCCATAATATTGTCCTCAAGTACATCGCCCTTGTATAAACCTTCTATATACTCCTTCCACCTTTCTGCCTTCCCTTCTTTGCTTAGAACTGGGCTGCCATCTGAGCTCTTGATATTCATACACGTGGTTCTCTTCTCTCCAAAGGTCTCTTTAATTTTCCTGTAGGCAGTATCTATCTTACCCCTAGTGAGATAAGCTTCTACATCTTTACATTTGTCCTCTAGCCATCCCTGTTTAGCCATTTTGCACTTCCTGTCGATCTCATTTTTGAGACGTTTGTATTCATTTTTGCCTGCTTCATTTACTGCATTTTTATATTTTCTCCTTTCATCAATTAAATTCAATATTTCTTGTGTTACCCAAGGATTTCTAGCAGCCCTCGTCTTTGTACCTACTTTATCCTCTGCTGCCTTCACTACTACATCCCTCAGAGCTACCCATTCTTCTTCTACTGTATTTCTTTCCCCTATTCCTGTCAATTGTTCCCTTATGCTCTCTCTGAAACTCTGTACAAGCTCTGGTTCTTTCAGTTTATCCAGGTCCCATCTCCTTAATTTCCCACATTTTTGCAGTTTCTTCAGTTTTAATCTACAGGTCATAACCAATAGATTGTGGTCAGAGTCCACATCTGCCCCTGGAAATGTTTTACAACTTAAATCCTGGTTCCTAAATCTCTGTCTTACCATTATATAATCTATCTGATACCTTTTAGTATCTCCAGGGTTCTTCCACGTATACAACCTTCTTTCATGATTCTTAAACCAAGTGTTAGCTATGATTAAGTTGTGCTCTGTGCAAAATTCTACTAGGCGGCTTCCTCTTTCATTTCTTAGCCCCAATCCATATTCACCTACTATGTTTCCTTCTCTCCCTTTTCCTACACTCGAATTCCAGTCACCCATTACTATTAAATTTTCGTCTCCCTTCACTATCTGAATAATTTCTTTTATTTCATCGTACATTTCTTCAATTTCTTCATCATCTGCAGAGCTAGTTGGCATATAAACTTGTACTACTGTAGTAGGTGTGGGCTTCGTATCTATCTTGGCCCACAATAATGCGTTCACTATGCTGTTTGTAGTAGCTTACCCGCATTCCTATTTTCCTATTCATTATTAAACCTACTCCTGCATTACCCCTATTTGATTTTGTGTTTATAACCCTGTAGTCACCTGACCAGAAGTCTTGTTCCTCCTGCCACCGAACTTCAGTAATTCCCACTATATCTAACTTTAACCTATCCATTTCCCTTTTTAAATTTTCTAACCTACCTGCCCGATTAAGGGATCTGACATTCCACGCTCCGATCCGTAGAACGACAGTTTTCTTTCTCCTGATAACGACATCCTCCTGAGTAGTCCCCGCCCGGAGATCCGAATGGGGGACTATTTTACCTCCGGAATATTTTACCCAAGAGGATGCCATCATCATTTAATCATACAGTAAAGCTGCATGTCCTCGGGAAAAATTACGGCTGTAGTTTCCCCTTGCTTTCAGCCGTTCGCAGTACCAGCACAGCAAGGCCGTTTTGGTTAATGTTGCAAGGCCAGATCAGTCAATCATCCAGACTGTTGCCCCTGCAACTACTGAAAAGGCTGCTGCCCCTCTTCAGGAACCACACGTTTGTCTGGCCTCTCAACAGATACCCCTCCGTTGTGGTTGCACCTACGGTACGGCCATCTGTATCGCTGAGGCACGCAAGCCTCCCCACCAACGGCAAGGTCCATGGTTCATGGGGGGAGGAGAAATTCACATTCCACATCTGAATTTTACTGAAGTAATTCCGAAACTTAAGCATAATTCTGTACGAACGCAAAAGTGAAAAAAACGGGCTTGTTCCCTAACCAAGTTTAATTACCAAGATTCACAAAGAACATTCGAGGTTACCACAACTCTGTTTCGAGAAAGGGTGCTACTTACAGGTCAGCTGCGGAAAGCCGGCCGGTTCTAGGCGCTACAGTCTAGATCCGCGCGACCGCTACGGTCGCAGGTTCGAATTCTGCCTCGGGCATGGATGTGAGTGATGTCCTTAGGTTAGTTAGGTTTAAGTAGTTCTAAGTTCTAGGGGACTGAGGACCTTAGAAGTTAAGTCCCATAGTGCTCGGAGCCATTTGAACCAAGCTACGGAAAGAAAAGTGCCCGTAAAGTCTGTGGGTCGCTGGTGGTGGAACGGACAGCTTACGACAGTACTGAATATGTGCGGTGTCGACATAAGGAAGGTCGGTACAACATCTGGACTGAAATAAATATCTCGACAATCACCAGAACATTCAAAATCGTTCATGTACACATTCACATTTTGGAGAACTACTCTGTGTACCGTAGAGAAAGGAAGGAGATGCTTCACACTGAAATGAGGCAATGAAAGTCGCTCCAACGCATATTTTTCCCATGTTCTAAGTCACTGCTTGACTAGAAAACAACTTAAAGTCGTCTGCGAGACTTTAAAAGTGAATTAAAAATCATAATAATTGAAATAACATGATATGGGTTTCATAGACTCTTCACAATGACCCAAAAGCTGTTAATTAATTTCAGGCGCAGGCCGAACATCGACTACTGCTGCAGCTGACGAAACGAGAAATTGTTGTAGTCTCTCAATACGGGAAGTGATTAGTAAGGCACGAATAGCGTTAGTCACATGATAGAAACATGTAAGAGGAGCATTATATAGAGATAAAAAACTGAAATAATCTAAAGACGGTGTTAGATGAAGTAACGGTAGGCTTTAATTTTATAGTAGTGCATAAGCTCTACACATCCTTGAATACTTTTTGACTGTGTGCGATTAGCCTAATGTCGGATTTATAGGGTGAGAGGTTCCATGCCCTCTTTTGAATGTCTCCTCTCCTTTTATTAATGTTCTATGTCACTGCATGGTAGTAACAGCCCAAATAAGGTTATTGTAATGAGAGTATTTGTGCTGAGAGCTCAAAACATACTTTTCACTTGATTCCCTTGCATGTTGTTGTTTTACTTCCTTGGGTGGCCTGTGCGAGGCGAGCCTCGGAGGAGGCGACACACTGAGTTTCCGGTTGGGGGCTGCACTTCCCTGAATTCTGAGGGGTTCGGACACTAGGCTTAAGCGCCCGGCGGAACAACTGATGTCGGTCGAGTTTCGCCTATTGCATGCAGGGCGAAACGACCTGCGAGAAGTCTGAGTGTCGCCGCAGCTTATGTGTTTACCGTTCTGACGAGTTCGGAACGAAGATTCCTGGCACCGACTGACTGCATTGTCCTCTTGATTCTGAGAATACATGTGGACCGTGCCCTGCTGGGAGCGACTGTCTGGCGCCGGATGGCCGGTGGTCTAGGCAGATTGTTTTCGTAGCCGGTCAAACGGCAAGTTCAGTGACCTCAGCTGAATAGCAGAGGCATGATTGGTAAACTTAAACTGAGGATAGTTGACGTCATAAAGCCGTGCTCGAAATTGGAGGGAGCGGTCGCTATTGGCGCGAATGATGTTCCGATACAGTGTGGGGCAATTTTGGAATGCTGATTCGCGGTTTTCGAGGAGCAATTCTGGCTTTTTTCTTACAGCGCATCACTGCTGGAATTCGGGACGTGATCTTCAACAGAGTCGGATGGGCTTGCGACTTGGTCGCTTGTTTTCGGAAGAACCTAGAATTCTCGGACAGTGTTCGTGGCCAGGGGTTGACACAGAGTTGCTGCACGGCAGAAGTCGGCGCCTACATCAACAGGACGCTACCTACCGACGAAGTGCTGCAGATTTCAGTACTGGTACAGTATTTGGCGGCTCAAGAATTGTAGGACCTTATCAATTTTAAACTGAATCCCTCAGCAGCACGCGCAGTCACTTTGCTACAAGTCCACCTAGATTGTTCATCCATGTGATCCCATTTGAGCTCTCACTAGTAATTGCGATATTGCTATATAGTCGGAAGATTAATATTTGATCCATTAGGACCTCCAGTCATTATCGTCAATCGTTTGCATCACAGAGAGTAGGACCCCTTGTTCTCGAGCCAACTCTTATTCTCATAATATTTCAGTATACTCTATCCTTTAACCTACTGTGTGTGTGTCGATAATCATGTTGTGATATGTAATAAATCTCACTGTAATATTTAATGCACATATCATTTCGTAGATACAGCTAGAATCCAATTTCCTGTTGTTTATTCTGATAAAAGTCTCTTTTTTTTGAGTAGGCTACGATTTTTATTAAATTATTGTGAGTGTGCACTCCTTATTTTACCAACTAGCAGCGTCCACCATCATTTCCTTCCGTTACCGTTATGCACATAATCAATTACGTGGTATGTAAGGAGGAGGTTGAATACACGCCCAGTTCTCATGCGAAATTCGTTTGAATTAAACAGGTACAAGCTCTTCTCCACCCCGACACCTCGCAAGGGGAGGTCGATCTTATACGAAGAAGCTCATGGCAATAACATCAAAGGAGGAAGTACAGACACCTCACAGTCCATGAAGATGGGATTATAGTAATACTGTGTCTTCCGCATACATTAACGTACATCGGGCTGCGTTGATTCAGGAGAACCATTTCGTCAGGCTCTAGATCATTGCAGATCATTGCCAACATTGCTTTCCGGATTTAGATAAATCGCAGTACCGTTGCAAGATGCGCGAAGATGACAACATCTGTCTCTGATATCAATATAATGTAAATTTAATGTCACTAAACACATTCAAGGAAAAGAGGAGAATAAAAGAAAATATTTCTTTTAGCCTGTGACTTGTTCGTCTGCTAATGTCATATTCAAGCACCAAGGAAGATTAGCTTCTAATCCCTTGTCACTACCACAAATTGCTACGGCTGCGATTATAATCGGCGACTCGTGTTAGTAATCATGCAAGTAGCTCCCAGTGTTATGCTCCGTTATTGTCAATCTGGACACAGGCGCGCCCCACCAACAAGGACACGGAGGCAATCAGTGTACCATTAGATGGCATCTCCGGATTGGACACCATAGCGTATTTGCGAGCCTAATCGCAGGAGAATCGCCCTTCGGGGAAGTGCTGCGAGGAGGGGGCTAATGGATGTGACAGGTAGGGGCTTCCTGCCGCATATGCGCATCCCGTGTCGCACGAGGCCGCACTTTGAGCACAGCGCCGCCGTGGGCCACGAGAGGCAAGAGGGTGGGGGGTGGGGGGAGGGAGAACGGCTGGAGGGGCGGGGGGCGGCGGCGGCTGGAATCAGCTCTACCGTGCGCGACGGCCGTCTCCTGCAGGGCAGTGATTGTGGGCAAAGTTTCCTGGGTCTGTCCCGACCCGTCCGCTGCGGCGTTCACCACCTGCGGCTTTCTCATTATTCGCGACGAAGCCTGCAGTGCGCAGGGCAGGGTGCCAAACACTAGCCCTACACCAGGGCACCGTCAGCCGAGTCCTGCAAACCGTGTTGTCAGCCACAGCTGCACAGTTTTCAGGAGAGGAAGTGCTTCTGTATCCCGAACGCCCCTGTGCGAGGTGTTGTAGAAGCAGTAACACTTTCCGACCTTTCCATGCACATCGTCCTTGTGCAACGCAGCTAGCTCTTTATTGGCACGAAGAGCGTAGCGTTCCAAAGGATTGGAACAGGGCACAGGACATCCCCGTTTTCAAGAAGGGACGTCGAACAGCTGTGCAGAACTATATACCTATATCTCTAACGTCGATCATTGTAGAATTTTGGAACACCTATTAGGTTCGAGTATAATGACTTTTCTGGAGACTATAGAAATCTACTCTTTAGGAATCAGCATGGGTTTCGAAAATGACGGTCGTGTGAAACCCAGCTCGCGCTATTCGTCCACGAGACTCAGAGAACCATAGACACGGGTTCACAGGTAGATGCCGTGTTTCTTGACATCCGCAAGGCTTTCTATACAGTTCCTCACAGTCGTTTGATGAACGAAGTAAGAGCATATGGACTATCAGACCAATTGTGTGATTGGATTGAAGAGTTCCTAGATAACAGAACGCAGCATGTCATTCTCAATGGAGGAAAGTCTTCCGAAGTAAGAGTGATTTCAGGTGTGCCGCAGGATAGTGTCATAGGACCGTTGCTATTCACAATATACATAAATGACCTTGTGGATAACATCGGAAGTTCACTGAGGCTTTTTGCAGATGAAGCCTTGGTGTATCGAGAGGTTATAACAATGGAAAATTGTACTGAAATGCAGGAGGAACTGCAGCGAATTGACGCATGGTGCAGGGAATGGCAATTGAATCTCAATGTAGACAAGTGTAATGTGCTGCGACTACATAGAAAGAAAGATTCCTTATCATTTGGCTACAAAACAGCAGGTCAGCAACTGGAAACAGTTAATTCCATAAATTATCTGAGAGTAGGCATTAGGAGTGATTTAAAATCGAATGATCATATAAAGTTAATCGTCGGTAAAGCAGACTCCAGACTGAGATTCATTGGAAGAATCCTAAGGAAATGCAATCCGAAAACAAAGGAGGTAGGTTACAGTACGCTTGTTGGCCCACTGCTTGAATACTGCTCAGCACTGTGGGATCCGTGCCAGATAGTGTTGATAGAAGAGATAGAGAAGATCTAACGGAGAGCAGCGCGCTTTGTTACAGGATCATTTAGTAATCGCGAAAGCGTTACGGAGATGATAGTTAAACTCCAGTGGAAGACTGCAGGAGAGACGCTCAGTAGCTCGGTACGGGCTTTTGTTGAAGTTTCGAGAACATACCTTCACCGAAGTGTCAAGCAGTATGTTGCTCCCTCCTACGTATATCTCGCGAAGACACCATGAGGATAAAATCAGAGAGATTAGACCCCACACAGAAGCATACCGACAATCCTTCTTTCCACGAAGAATACGAGACTGGAATAGAAGGGAGAACCGATAGAGGTACTCAGGGTACCCTCCGCCACACACCGTCAGGTGGCTTGCGGAGTATGGATGTAGATGTAGAAGTAATGGCCGCTATCGACAGGGGATCTCAAGTTGATTCCGTATTTATAGATTTCCGGAAAGCTTTTGACTTCGTTCCTCACAAGAGACTTCTAATCATGCTGCGGGCCTATGGGGTATCGTCTCAGTTGTGCGACTGGATTTGTGATTTCCTGTCAGGAAGGTCGCAGTTCGTAGTAATAGACGACAAATCATGGAGTAAAACACAAGTGATATCTGGTGTTCCCCAGGGAAGCGTCCTCGGACCTCTGCTGTTCCTGATCTACATAAATGACCAGGGTGACAATCTGAGCAGTTCTGTTAGGTTGTTCGCAGATGATGCTGTAATTTACCGTCTTGTAAGGTCTTCCGAAGACCAGTATCAGTTGCAAAGCGATTTAGAAAAGATTGCTGTATGGTGTGGCAGGTGGCAGTTGACGCTAAATAATGAAGAGTGTGAGGTGATCCATATGGGTTCCAAAAGAAATCCGTAGGAATTCGATTACTCGATAAATAGTACAATTCTCAAGTCTGTCAATTCAACTAAGTACCTGGGTGTTAAAATTACGAAAAACTTCAGTTGGAAAGACCACATAGATAATATTGTGGGGAAGGCGAGCCAAAGGTTGCGTTTCATTGGGAGGACACTTATAAGATGCAACAAGTCCACTAAAAAGACAACTTACACTACACTTGTTCGTCCTCTATTAGAATATTCCTGCGCGGTGTGGGATCCTTACCAGGTGGGATTGGCGGAGGACATCGAAAGGGTGCAAAAAAGGGCAGCTCGTTATGTATTATCACGTAACAGTGGAGAGAGTGTGGCATATATGATACGCGAGTTGGGATGGAAAACATTAAAGCAAAGACGTTTTTCATCGCGGCGAGATCTATTTACGAAAATTCAGTCACCAACTTTCTCTTCCGAATGCGAAAATATTTTGTTGAGTCCAACCTACATAGGTAGGAATGATCATAAAAATAAAATGAGAAATCAGAGCTCGAACAGAAAGGTTTAGATGTTCGTTTTTCCGGCGCGCTGTTCGGGAGTGGAATGGTAGAGAGATAGTATGATTGTGGTTTGATGAACCCTCTGCCAAGCACTTAAATTGGAATTGTAGAGTAATCTTGTAGATCTAGATGTATGCGATTTGCAGTTACTGCATGGGATGAAATCCTGTCCACACACTTTGTTGTGACTGTAGAAAATTTTTATTTTCGTTCTTGCTTTTGTGGCCATAATAAGACTCCAGGCTCCATAGGCAAACAGCCAGCCAACATTAAGAAATAGTTCACTAGGACGTAGGGACAAGATAAGCGGCGGAGGCTGCAAAGTATGGCTTGTTGATCAAATAACTTAGTGTTTGACTTCCTGCCAGAGGAAGCAGCATGAACCAAACTTGCGCAATGGAAGACGCAACACCAGGGCGATAATACAGAAAGAGAGAGTGTCAGTCAGGTGCGAAAAGACTCGTCTTGAACCAAATTAAGTTGTGAGCAGTTAGAAACGAAAGTGTCGTGTGGAACCGAAGGCATTCTAGCGCAAGCCGACCAATTAGAAATGAAAGGGTCATGTGAAACAAATTAACTCGTGTGCACCCAAGTACACGAGAAACGAAATAAAAGGCCAGGCAGCGGAATAGCTAGAGGCAGAGATTGAGATGCAGATTCAGAGCCCGTGCCGGCAATTTGGCGATTCCGCAGCGAGACGCCAGCGGGGCCGAGTAGGCCAATAGCAGCCAATACAGCTGACAAAGACTTCAACAACGAGAAGACGGTGATAGACACTGGTGGACACTCATGAACTGCAGGTCTAGGAGGACTTTTAGAGTTTCATTGGAATAATATTGAACAGAGGCTGTCAGTCTTTGTCTCAATTACTTAAAGAGATTTCAGTGCCAACCAAAAACAAATGATTGCTTTGTACTTGTTTCTTGTATCTAGCAGCAATTAGCTTTGAAGTAGCAAGTCCGAATAAATAGACTGAATCTTACTAAGCGGTTTATGGTCCAACACCTCACATAAGTATATGTGAGAATAAACGTGATAGAAACTTAGCAATCATTTGTGTCTATTGCTATTCTGTAATCTATTTCAGGAAACATATTTGCTTCAAACCAAGGAGATTCTCTCCCTCTCATCCCCGATATAAAGGTTGACAGCAATTTATAACCAACGCATTGTCGTTAACGATCCGATTACACGACGCAGTTTGCACTTGCTTCTTTCTGGTATAGTGAGGCTGTGCCGGGACGCGAAAACTTCCATCATTACCATCAACTAAGTAAGGTTAATTGCTGGACAAAGGCATCTTCTAAAATTTCCCACGTCCCTTCTCACGTTTCCCAGTGGCATCTACCCACCTTCCATTAAGTCATCGTGTAGTTGTGAATTAGAATGAGATAAACGGTGAGTTCCGCCTGTAACCATTTCCCCTATCTTCGGAATAAAGTGACCTCGCATGATACTCTTCTGTTCCCTGGACGGTGCTTGCTTCAGGCAAGCTTTCTTACAGTGACAAATTATTTTGCCGAGATACTTATAAAACGAATGGAAAAAATGGTAGACGCTGACCTCGGGGAAGATCAGTTTGGATTCTGTAGAAATATTGGAACACGTGAGGCAATACTGACCCTACGACTGATCTTAGAAGAAAGATTAAGGAAAGGCAAACCTACGTTTATAGCATTTGTAGACTTAGAGAAAGCTTTTGACAATGTTGACTGGAATACTCTCTTTCAAATTCTGTACGTGGCAGGGGTAAAATGAGGGGAGCGAAAGGCTATTCACAATTTGTACAGAATCCAGATGGCAGTTATAAGAGTCGCGGGGCATGAAAGGGAAGCAGTGGTTGAGAAGAGAGTGAGACAGGGTTGTAGACTCTCACCGATGTTATTCAATCTGTATATGGAGCAAGCAGTAAAGGAAACAAGAAAAATTCGTAGTAGGAATTAAATTCCATGAAGAAGAAATAAAAACTTTGAGGTTCGCCGATGACACTGTATTTCTGTCAGAGAGAGAGAAGGACGTGGAAGAGCAGTTGAACCGAATGGACAGTGTCTTGAAAGGAGGATATAAGATGAACATCAACAAAAGCAAGGACCATGGAATGTAGTCGACTTAAGTCGGGTGATGCTGAGTGAATTAGATTAGGAAATGAGACACTTAAAGTAGTAAAGGAGTTTTGCTGTTTGGGGAGCAAAATAACTGGTGATGGTCGAAGTAGAGAGGATATAAAATGTAGACTGGCAACGGCAAGGAAAGCGTATCTGAAGAAGAGAAATTTACTAACATCGAGTATAGATTTAAGTGTAAGGAAGTAATTTCTGAAAGTATTTGTGTGGAGTGTAGCCATGTATGGAAGTGAAACATGGACGATAAATAGTTTGGACAAGAAGAGAATAGAAGCTTCCGAAATGTGGTGTTACAGAAGAATGCTGAAGATTGGATGGATAGATCACGTATCTAATGAGGAGGTATTGAACAGAATTGGGGAGAAGAGGAGTTTGTCGTACAACTTGACTAGAAGAAGGGATCGGTGGGTAGGATATGTTCTGAGGCATCAAAGGATCACCAATTTAGTATTGGAGGGCAGCGTGGAGGGTAAAAATCGTAGAGGGAGACCAAGAGATGAATACACCAAGCAGATTCAGAAGGATGTAGGTTGCAGTAGGTACTGGGAGATGAAGAAGCTTGCACAGGGTAGAGTAGCATGGAAAGCTGCATCAAATCACTCTCAGGACTGAAGATCACAACAACAAGAACAACAACAACAATTAACTTGATTAATGAAGGGAAAGGGGAGACTACATACCAGTAACAGGCAGAGAACTGTATTAAAATAGGTTATGTTACTGATAAAAACACAGAAGTGGTAGGCACTCTCGTCACCAAAAGACGGAATTAGCCAGCCCACAATTTCTGAGTACATGACGATCCACAAAATCGCTGTCGTCCAAGAAACGTAATCGAATGAGGAACAACGGTATAACTTATCCAGTCCATAGAGTTAGTACTGGTCAGAAAAATAGAGGTGAATCTTGGGAATTTAGAACCACAATCGAAAGTAATAAGCCACGAGTAATCAAGTAATGTGATCTCACAAATAGGGGCAGCGTGCTGTTGGCGGATCCAGAATGCTGGTTGCTCACGGTGAAAATCGCGCATATGGATGTTAATCGCTGATGAAACTTCCACGAGCATAATATCAGGAATGTCTTGTCTACAACTAACTGCAACTATGCATGGTTGCCTCACACTTGGTGGAAATCAACACACGTAGAGTGAAAATAGCGTCAAATACCGTACTGCTACTGATCACGAAGTGAAGCCTTCTAAGAACTGCAATCAACTGAGGCTGGGAGGGATCTCTCTTGCGTTCCGCTTCCTCGGGCACAGAACAGCAGTATGCTTCCTCCCATAGAGTGAGTTTCTTGCAGCCAAGTTGACTGAGAGTTCCAACGCAGATGGTTGCTATGGCTTTCGGCCGGCGCGCAGTTCGGCCTACCAAAGCACTTGTTGAACCTGTGGGAGGGTTCTCTGACTGCAGCTCGGGTCAGTGTCCCGTGCCGCCTTTGCCGTAGATTCAGTTTGAAAGTAACGGTCCGTGAAACTTTTGCTGTTATTCTCCATCTTGTTTACCCTATGAATTTGAAGACAGATGATAATAAAAACTCCCTCCATCATTCTATTGTCCTCGACTTAGACAAGCTAAAGGTGGTTCAGTTGGCTGCGAAAAATTATTTTAACGTTAAATAAGTGGACTACTTTCGTTGACTTTTTAATTAATTGATTTATAGGTCCGTCCCCACTACCAGTCAACCTATAGTTGTGTAGTCAATTAGACTCTGTGTTTGGAAATGCGGTTATAATTTCAATTACCTCTATTTCTCTGTAATGGGACTGGAATGGACAGCTGGTAAAACTCTCCAATTGCTCTTTACATCCTCGATAAGTCCCTGCGCTATAATATGCGCAGTCTTCAGACATCCGTTGGACTCTAGGAGAGATCCATCCATTAGCTTGGGTAACTTCCATTTCATTTTAAGGACAGTAAGAGTACCGAATTGCTATCCATTCTCTTCCCCTATCCTCTTGCTTGTTTTCCCATCTCTCTTAATAATTCCAATTTGCACAGTATCATTTCTTGCCGAGCAATACAGTCTGGAAATAACTGGAAATCTTCTTTTTAAGACACACCAGGATTTAAATTTTGAAATCAATATATAACTTACCAAAAGCTGTACTGGCTCGTGCTCTTTATATCCTTTTGTGTCTGTCCTGTCCTCAACTGCCTTAAAAATTAAACATCATTCATTGCTTCTAGGTATTCACTCATATTTTGTACTATATTCTTTTCGCTGTGCTACTTCTACGTTATTTCAGATTTGTTGCAATTGGTTTTCAAGCCTGATCTGAAACATAATCTGTTTAGCTCTTCCATCGAATGTTTAATTTTATTTCCACTATTCGCAGCCACGGTAGTACAAACAGGCCCGCGGAAGAAGGTCAGACTAGGCCAGCTATCAGGATCCAATAGGTACAGTCTCCACGGCATTGGGGCAGTTCCTACGAATCCAGGCCCAGCACTGCGACCAGGGTCATAATACCGTAGTTACAGCCGAGAGATGTACCTGTAGTAACTACGGCGCTGGTGACTTCACTGAGCCACAGCGTCGTTGTGGCTTACGTCGTGGTAATCGACGCCTTGGTAAAACAGGGACGAGCTAAGCTTGTATAAATATTATGCAAGCAGTCTGGCAGCTACCAGCTTCAATAGGAAGTCCACGCCAGTCTTCGGACGACATTAATCGAAAAGCTTTCACCAGCAGACTTTGCCTCGGCTACTTGCACTAACAAGGGAACGATCAAACTCAGCACGTCAAAATTAACCAGAAATTTTTCATTTGGGAAGAATACAACGAAAGAAATGTACTGTCAAAATTTTAATTGCTAAGATGGACAGCAAGTATGCTTTAAAATCTGTTGAAATTACTCGTTTTTGTCGCACGAAGTTCCGTTTATGACGGCCGTTTGTATAGCTCTTCCTTCCTAGCCCGCAATCGGCCATGACAAGAGAGCACAGCTCCAAGTAGTGCTAATATCTGGAGCGACACAAGCCAATTTGAAGCACATGAACTATACGAAAAATGATACGTACTATGAATGTTTCGAATATGAGACGATTCATATCGACAGCTAAGCTTCTGCCTATGTAATTCTCATAAAGTTGACTAGACGAGGGAAATAATCAAGGTAGTGTTCTTAGAGACGAGTTATATCTATCATGACTTCATTTTATTTTCTGAAATATTTCTTATACTAACATAATTTTGCAACAATTTCTGCAGCGCAGTTCTTATAGTTTTTGTGTCGTTTGTCTGGCGAAACAAATATTGTCCTTACACCAGCCACATCCGACGAAAGAAAAATTAATGCTTTCAGTAGTAATTACTACATTCATTTACACAGAATTGGGGAGGAGTAAGAAACGGCCGTGTGTGATTGTTGTGCTGCGTACTTACAGCGGTCCCCAAAACGCACCGATGCAAATTAATAACGCATAAATGGCGAATGCCTGCACTTTAAGAATTTAAGAACACTGTTCTCTCGATAAACCTCAAATTGCAAGGTGCTATTGCGAATTATAGTGTCCGACAGTATCCGCAAAATATTTTTCACAACCGAAAAAACTCTTTATCGAGAGAGAGAGACATAGGCTGTTCGAGGTGAATTATATTAAGTCATTTCGTCGTCCTTCTGAAAGATGTAGGTATTGTTATCGTTGTGTCCAGGCCAAGAGACCCACAAATGCAATGAATTGGCTTGGCTCTGACCACTATGGGATTTAACTTCTAAGGTCATCTTTCCCCTAGAACTTTCAACTACTTAAACCTAACTAACCTAAGGGCATCACACACAACCATGCCCGAGGCAGGATTCGAACGTGCGACCGTAGTGGTGCCGTGGTTCCAGACTGTAGCGCCTAGAGCCGCTCGGCCACCCAGGCCGGCCAGCAATGAATTAATTTCTGTAACTGGTCACACTGAAAAACCATTGAAGCTCTGCGCAGATGTGTTGGGCAGTGTCTCTAGTGTGTCCGTCTATGGCGTCAAGGCGCTCTTTTTGAGCTCTCAGCACTCAGTGGGCACATAACGATGCATAGGTAAAGATGCCAAGAAGATAGTACCTCCTGCCAAGTATGAAGGCCTAGTGAGAAATTTCGCATGATGTCCACCTTTCCACATAACATAATTGTCATGCATTTCCTTCTCCATGAAAATTCTAGGCCGTGTTCTGTAAAGGCAATGAAGGTGCTCCTGCAGCGTTTTCGGAGGGGGGTGGGGGGGAGTGTTTGATCGTCCACCACAATACGACCAGTAATTGGCTCCCCTGCGTTTCATCTCTGCTCTAATGAACTGCTGGCTATGAAGACAACATTTTGGCACAGATTACAAGTTGTAGACCAGCGTAGAGAATTGGCGAAAAGAAGAGATGGATGCTTTCTATAACCACGGGTATTTTAGAACCCCATTTGCAATCGGACGGAGTCTTACATGGTGACGCAATGAGCGCTTTGCTGTACATTCTTGCCATTGAAGAAGTTCTCCAGATTGGAGAAAATGAAGAAGATATACACGTATATGCGTACGCTGACGACATAGCCGTAGGTTCAACATATATAAAGAAGCTGCAGAAAATCATTCAGAAAATAGACAAATAGTGCAGTGAATACAAACTACACATAAACGTAACAAAGAAGGAAATGGTGATATTCAGAAAAGGAGGCAAAACACCAAAGAATGAGGAAATAAACATCAGAGGACAAAAAATAAAAATCTCATCAGACTTTAAATACCTAGGGTTGACATTGCAACCAAAAGCCAAATGCATCACAAAACATACAACAGAACGTACAGCCCAAGCAATAATAGCAATACAGGACATCAAAAACATCCGCCTACTCAGTCTAGAGACAGCCATGAAATTATTCAATGCTAAAATCTTGCAAATCCTGACCTATGGGATGGAGGTTATATGGGACCACATCACGGAAAAAATCTAGAAACACTAGAAAAGGTGAAATCGACTTATCTAAAAAGACCACTAGGTCTCTCAAAGACAACAAGATCTAGACTAGTGTACCTGCTAGCGAGAGAGACATTCCTAATTGAGGACATCAAACTTCGATATGTGATGCCACACACCAGGGCTTCCAGAAAGCCACTGAAGATCATATAGGACAAACGGGAGAAAGTATGGCCGGAGTTCTATGGCACCGAAGCAATGACGCACCGCTCATGGACAGCACCAAACTTCGAGCTGCGACACGTCGTAGCTGAAGTTTCTATTTTCGGCTTTCATCATCTAATTGGCAAAAACAATACTTATCACGACCCAATGACAATATGTGTAGCCGGCCGGGGTTCTAGCTAACCTAATGTGGGAGAAGGAAAGTTTATGTAACCACTTCTGACTTAAGTCAGCGAGATTTACAATTCCTCAGCGAGCAATATAGAGGGACCCATCTTGGGAAGTATTGGGAGCGATAGAATAAAAACAAATGGCTTGAGGAACAGACTGCGGTGAAAGACTTAAATAAAAAAGAAAGAAGAAAAAGTGCCAGCCGGAGTAGCCGAGCGGTTCTAGGCGCTACAGTCTGGAACCGCGCGACCGCTACGGACCCAGGTTCTCATGCTGCCTGGGGCATGGATGTGTTTGATGTCCTTAGGTTAGTTAGGTTTAAGTTGTTCTAAGTTCTAGGGGACTGACGACCTCAGCAGTTAAGCCCCATAGTGCTCACAGCCATTTGAACCAACATGTGTATGTGAAATGTGTAACGAGGGCTGTGAACGATGTCACATAGAACTGTGCAGTTAAAGAGAGAAATCGATTAATGAATATGGAAAAAAGTGAAATGTAAATGTGAATGTAAAATGTTAAGCAAAGTAATTGTATATGGCTATTTGGCAGCAGTTTTATTAAATAAATATAACCACGGGTATTGGAATATTGGTACAACGGTACGATAAATGACGGGACGAGTGCGGACAGGAGCGCGCATCTATGCATGCAGTGTGCTACTGAACTGTACATTGTACAATGTGGACATCATGCAGCAACTTTAATAGGTTCTTAACAGAGCTCATGCTCTCTGATGTAAAGAAACATGTTCCATCCCATACTTCACAATCTTAGGAGTTCTTTTTTTTTTAACTTCCTGAAGATGCCTATGCTCTCTCCTAGGATGCAAGCTATCTCCATACCAAATGTCATCGAAATCTGTTCACAATGTAGTCATGAAAACGTAACAGACAGAGTTACTTTCGCATTTAACAATATCAGTAAGGGAGCAAGGATTAAACACGTTGAGGACTGCATAGGAATTGCACTCATGACGTTGAATCGTATTACGCAGAACATACGTCAATATAAGGAAATGGTTCAAATGGCACTAAGCACTATGGGACTTAAAATCTGGTGTCATTAGTCCCCTAGAACTACTTAAACCTAACTCACCTAAGGACATCACACACATCCATGTCAGAGGCAGGGTTGGAACCTGCGACCGTAGCAGCTGCGCGTTTCCGGAGTGAAGCGCCTGGAACCACTCGGCCACAGCGGACGGCCAATAAATGCACTTTCACAAATATGAGTTCAAATGTCAAGGAAGAAACAGCTTTTTCAAACAATAAATATGTTTTCCTTGTGTCGAGGTAAACCTTATATTACGGTATCTTTATTTCCGTGATACCGCTTCGATGAAATAAACCCTATGCGTTGTCCCACGTTACGCTAAAGTTACCTCCGAAAACCTCATAAAAACTCGTTTAATAATTCTAGAGATTATCTGTAGATCGAAGGTGGAGGAGGCAGAGAGGACAGGAAAGGGAAGGGACTGTTGACGTCAGCTGTATCCGGACGTTACGCGAAATCACGGACGACGAATTACAATGTGAGCCGAACCAGATTCGAACTACATACTGATATGAACTAATAATACCATTCAGCATAATGAATACAATCCTCAACGTGTTTCATCCATACTTCCATATCAATATTATTAAATGCAGCGTAGAAGGAAGGAATATTGGGTTTAAGGACCCGTTGTGATCGAGGTCGCTAGAGACGGAGCGCACGTTCAGTTCTTGCGAAGTATGAGAAAAGATACTGCCCTTTCTAAAGAACCCTGCCAGAATTTACCTGGAGCGATTTGGCGAAACCACGGAAAACCGATATCTTGATGGTCGGACGCGTGTTTGAACAGCCGACTTCCCGAGTCTGCTAACCAAAGAGCCATCTCTCTCACTCACAGCGCAGTGTAAGACCACGGTGCAAACATGGCCTCCGAAACAAAGTGCTGGTGGTCGATCCGAGCTCACACAGTACTGATACGGCGTGATACCGTGTGTACACTGTGTGAGCACTTGTCTGCAGCCGGCACTTTGTTCCAGGGACATGTTTACATTGTATGACCGTGATCTTACTCTACGCTGATGTGGCTGGTGACCCACATCCCTCGAGATAACTTTATGGTGCCCTACCGGGTGAAACACGTCGTTTTTGAGGCAGTAGCTGGTAATTTTTTTCGTTTTCTTTCTTAGTTAAGTCTTCCATCCCCGTCTGTTCCTTAAGAAATTTGTTTTATCTCGTCGATTCCAATACTTTCCAAGATGCGTCTCTCTATATTGCTCGCTGAGAAATCGTAAATCTCGCTGTTCTAAGTCAGAAGTGGTTACATGAACTTCTCTTCTCCCACATTCGGTCAGCTCAGTTTTGGAACCCTTATTCTCTCTCCTTCATGATGTTACAATGTAATTTACCCACAAATGGAAACGTATAAATCAATTGCGTGCAAAGCTGTTAAACGGCTCAGAATAACGCGACAGATACGCGCCAAAATACGGGGGTCGGTTGCCGCAGCAGTAATGCGACCTCTCAGCTATTAAAGATGTTAAAGATAACAGTCCGTGTTTATGGCGTGTCAGCGAAACCTGAGAATTTTCTGATAACTGCACCTATGTCACCAGTTCCCCATATTTGCATCCGTTACTCGCATTGCGGTTAAGCGACACAATGCGACCTGAGCGTGTTTACGGCCATGAAATGCTGGTGATGGCGATGGAATCTGACAATTGTGATTGCGTTTATTGGCGTTTCACTAACTGCAGATGAGGTATGTGGGTTTAATTCAGTCATATGCATAATTGCTGTCCTCACTGCGACCGTTACGCTAACAGTGATTGCGAAGCTTCGCGCAATGCCGACGACTGGGGAGATTTCCAGAGATGTTATTTCACAGCTCCTCCCCTTGTGCAAGTGTTGCTCTTTTCCTTTCATCTAGTGCGATCTAATTTACTCTGGTAGTTTCTTTATAACCGAGACTGCCGTACGTTGGCATCTGGAGTCGATGTCATGCAACCGTTCGTAGATAATGACATCAGAACAGCGAGATAGGTGTGTTTTATCACAGACGCCTCGCAAGCACGCAGTACATAATGCGAAGGGCGTCTAACGTTCGTATAGAATTGCGAGGTGCCGGGGTCGAGAAGAGTTTGTACCTCTTTAACTCTGACGAATTTTGCACGAGAACGAGGCATGCACTCGACTCCCTCCTTACCTACCGCCTAATTAATTATGTGCACAACGGTAACGAAGGGAAATGATGGTAGACTGTGCTAGTTGTTAAAATAAGGAGTGCACACTCACAATAATTTAATAAAAATTGTAATCTACTCAGAGAAAAAAAGGAGAACATTAAAAAAATGTGTGTGAAATCTTATGGGACTTAACTGATAAGGTCATGAGTCCATAAGCTTACACACTACTGAACCTAAATTATTCTAAGGCCAAACACACACACACCCTTCCCCGAGGGAGGACTCGAACCCCCTCCGGGATCAGCTGCACAGTCCATGACTGCAGCGCCTGAGACCGCTCGAAGAGAACATTATCATAATGAACAACAGGAAATGTGACTCTGCATATATCTATTAAATGATATACGGCTTAAATATTACAATGAGATTTATTATACATCAGAACAAAAAGGCACATGATTATCTACGCAAACAGTAAGTTAATGGATAGGGTTTTCTGAACTATTATGCAAATAAGAGTTGGCTCGAGAACAAGGGCTCTCTGTGATGCATTAGTTTGACAATAATGACTGGAGGTCCTAATCAATGAAATATTACTCTCTCGACCAAATTGCGGTATCGCGATTAGTAGTGAGCGCTCACATGCGATCACATGGAGAAACAAGCAAAGTGGACATGTGGCAAAGCGAGCGCGCGTGCTGCTGAGGACTTCAGTATAAAACTGATAGGTCATACAATGCGGGAACCGCAAAATACTTTACCAAACCTGAAATTTGTAGCAGGTCGTCGGTAGGCAGCTTTCTGATGACGCAGGCGCCGACTTCTGCCGTGCACCAACTCTGTTTCAACCATTGCATCGAAGGCTGTCCGAGAATTCTAAGTTCTGCCGAAAAAAATGCGACTAAGTCGCAAGACCGTCCGCATCCTACGAAGATCAGATCCCGAATCCCCTGCGCTGGTGCAACGCAAGTGCGAAGCCAACATTAATTAATCAACTCCCTACTCTCGTCGAATAATCGCGAACCAGCATTCAGTGCTGATTCCAGAATTCCCCCACTCTGTCTCAGAACATCATTCGCGCCAATAGCGACCGTTCCCTCCAATTACGAGCAGCGCTTTATGACGTCAACCAGCCTCCGTTTAAGTTGACCAATCACGGCTCTGCTATTCAGCTGAGGGCACTGAACTTAACGTTTGACCGGCTACGAAAACAACCTGCCTAGACCACCGGCCATCTGGCGCCAGACAGTCGCACCCACCAGGGCACGGTCCACAAGTATTCTCAGAATCAAGAGGAGAATACAGTCTGTCGGTGCCAGGAGTCTTCGTTCCGGACGCACTGGAACGGTAAACACATAAACTGCGGCCACACTCAGACGTATCGTAGATCGTTTCGCCCTGCATACAATAGGCGAAACTCGACCGACGTCAGCCGTTCCGCCAGGCGCTTAAGCCTATTGTCCGAACCCCTCAGAATTCAGGGAAGTGCAGCCACCAACCGGAAGTGCAGTGTGCGCGTCTTCTGATGATCACCTCGCACAGGCCACACAGGGGACTAACCCAATATGCATAGGAATCAAGTGAAAAGTATTTTTGAGCTCTCAGTACAAATATAAATAAAATTGATGAAAATGAGAGGCGACACGCAGAAGAGGGCATGGAACCTCTCAGAATTATGTAGGAAATGGCGTCTGACGTGCTTCTTCATATCGACCCTACTTTGCTCATCAGGTCTGAGAAGAGCTGGTACTCAGATCTCTCGAAGATACCAGTATATGCTTCCACAGAATACCTTGCCAAGTCGTTGTTGTATTCAGTCTGTCCTGCTCTAGCTCTCCATGATAATCCACTACGTACAAGCCTCCTCGTCTCTGCGTAGTGATTCCAGCCTAAATCACGTGATAATATCCGTCAGTCTCAACCTGAAGTCAATATTACCAGTGACTTCTACTGCCTGTATGTCTTGTGGAAGTAGTTGTATGAAATGCGCTAGCCAGATTGATGTTAGTCAAAGATTCCTCTAAAAGAGGACTCGCGCACTTGAATCGAAATTGAAATGCTCTGTATCGATCTGGTCCCATTTGCAGGTTTTGGCAGGAATGCAGTGACTGTGGGTGGGGACTGAAATGCACAGTCTGTTGCTTTATCTGGTTTTGTAAAAGAAACTATAAAACCAGAAATTCTAGTAGAAAATGGATATGCTCAGAATGCAGCAAGCTGTGGTGGTAAAAACTCACCGGCATCTGATGAGTGTGGACGAAATCAGAGAAACAGCTGTGCCAAGTTTCTGTTACTCACTGATGTTTTATCTTCATACTACAACCTGGGTTTTCTGCGCTATCAGTGACCTCAGTGGCGCATGGAGGCGGCTCATCTTGGAGACGTCTCCTCTCCAACGTTGCCGTCTAGAAGTGTACTCTTGTTCCGCTCAGAAAACCTTTGGTCTTCCTTCGGGTTTGGCTTCAGAAAATCAGCTCCAATGGCTCCTGCAATGCTGCCAACGCAATTTAGTTTCACAGGTTTCAAAGGATCCTGGGTAGAATTTGTCTCTGTAAAGTTTGACGATAAGATCAACTTCGCACATGGTCTCTGATGGACATTACCTTTGTCATATTCACTTAGATTGAGCTTAACGATATCCTTCTCACCTTCTGTCAAAACGCCGGTCCACTCACCGAAATTCCCCCGACACCTGACCAAAACCTATATACTGCGAAATACATTCTCCACAGAGTTACTCTTTTATGTTCCTTGTTCATGTCGTATATGCGGGGTGTCCCAGGAGGGACGCTCAATATTCAGGTATACGACTGGAACGATCATTCGAAGCAAAGTGTCTAGTAATCATGGGCTCTAAGATGCATACCTTAAGAGCTGCGAGCACATAATATCCTTCTGTATTGAAAAACACATCTCTTCTACTGAAAAAGTTCTTATAGCTCTTAATAGTCGTATTTTAGACCACATATATACTACGCAGTTTATCTTGATTTCGTCCATGCCACCTCCTCCCAAAATGTGGAAAGTAAAGAACTTAGAGCAGAAGAGCTTTGTTTCACGGAATCCAAGATGATGAAGAAGTGCTTATAGATCTTAGGCATGCATTTCAGAGCCAATGTTTGCTGAACTTTCTTGCTGGAAATGATCGTTCCCGTCAGGCATTAATCGTCATCATGTTGTGCTATTAAATTATTTGCATCAGCCACCATTACTGTGGTTTTACTCCTGCGTCTGTTGATGGCTGTTTCAGCAACGCAGGATCGTTCATTTGTTTGATGCCACAGTAAGACAGTTACCTTACCATAAGTAATTTTTGGTACACAATATTGATAGGCTGATAGAAACTTACAGTTAAAAACGACTTTTTTCGTCACGAGGACTTGGCGATTCTGGAATAGGATTTCCTCATGTGTGTTTACATGTATTTAATTTAAGGTTCAAATGCTTGCTTCATGTGTGGATTTGGGACCATTTTCTAATGTTCCACCCTTTCAATATACAACCTCATCATCAGTTGCAAACAGGCCCGCGGTGTTTCCGACATTATTTATGCAAGGTGTAACGGGTATAAGTGCAGATATTTTATGTGGTACCTTATTATGTACACACCTCAGTCTGTTATTTGTTTTTTCTCTCCTTTGAACAGTCTTCCCACGAATACGTCACCTAATTTAGTGCATCATTAAGTCGGCTGCGCCTGTCAGTATAGGCTAACCGTTTTGCGTCCCCACACCTGAATTCTTGCCCATGGGAAAACGAGCATTAATGGCTTGCTCCTGCCACATGTACTTGGAGATATTAACCAACCTAAAAAATACGATTCCTAATAGTTATAATTATTAGTCTGCGGATGAAGTAAATACTGGTGTAATGTTTCTCAGTACACTACTCCCAGTAACTAACAAAAATATATGCACTTGTACCTCTTAGACCGTGTCTACGTATAGCGTCTCCCCTAGAAGTCGTTAAATGCATTTACTCCGCTGTTTCGGTAGATATTTGTAGTTCCTTTTTCGCAATGTGAAGCTGGAGCCAGCCCAAACAAATACTGTTCGTTACTTCTTCGGCGCCATGTCGCGATCCGCGCTGCTCCCCCCGTCAGACGTTCGAGTCCTCTCTAGGGCATGGTTGTGTGTGTTCTCCTTAATGTAAATTAGTTTTAGTTACATTACGTAGTGCGTAAGCTTAGGGACCGATGACCTAAACAGTTTGGCCATAAAACCTCACCACAAATTTCCAAATTACATGTTTCATGCGATGGAAGGCGTCAGAATATGCAAATTCGAAGGGTGGTCCCAAATATTACTCGAATGCGAGATTCTATTTATCGCTATGTATTATCAGGGACAGAACATCACAATGAATAACCAGTACTCCATTTGGGACAACACTGCCCTGGCGCACACTGACTGCTACCGCCGCGCAGCAGCGCTGCTCAGTCGCTGTTGGAATGATTTTTCTTCGTGTTTTACTTCCCTGTTAATACATATCGATAAAAGGAACATTTGGGCATCAATATGTGGACAGGTAAAATTCCGCTTCTAAAATAATTTTGTTTATAACGGGAAGCAAACTAATGCTTTCCATCGACACAGGTGGTCGCATGAAAAAAAAAAAAAAAATCGATAGGTTGCGCCATTTCCGAGTTATTTAGCATTGAAGTTAGTTAGCCAATCAGATCGTCGCGAGCGTAAATTCAGGTTCCAGCTAACGAGACAAAGGACTCGTTGGGCAACATGGCCCCTGGCAGGCCGCTTGAATGTGAGCGTGCGACGCCCCGATTGGCGACATTCAGTGCTTAATAACTCGGAAATGGTGCAAAGTATGGTTTTTTTTTTTAACATTTATGTTTCAGTAGAACCTGCCCTGCAACATCGCTACAAGCATTTCACATATTTTCTGACCACCCTTTATATATATAGAACTCTCTGCTTTTCTGTGTCATCATACAATAAATGAATCATGATATATGATATTTTTTTAATTTGGTCTGAGGCGTCTCGAACGACATTCTTCCCAAGTCGTTCACTGTGGACTATAACTGCTGGATTAAGGTTCGAACGAGGAGACAGATCAGTGTCAGTATTGTTTGGAGAGCGACTCTGGTCTGTGACGGTGAGTCCTGCTGCGTGCGCATCGAGAGAGAAGGGTGGAATGTGCCTGCACATTTGGAAATTTATGGTAAGTTCTATGGGACCGAGGCCATCGGTCCGTAAGCTTACACACTACTTAAACTTACGCTAAGGACAACACACACATCCATGCCCGAGGGAAGACTCGAACCTACAACGGTGGGAGCCGCGCGAACCGTGGCAAGACGCCTGAGACCTTGCGGCTGCCCAGCGCGGTGAGTGTGCCTGCAACCGAGGTGGACGAGACGAGATGGTGCTTGGACCCTGTGCGGCAGCCGCTGTGGCTCCATGGTGTGTCGAGGAACGCACACGGATCAAGTGTCGCCATCGTGAATGCAGAAGACGGGAAGTAGTTGTCGAGTACGTTGAATAGATATAATGTATGTAGACACTGGAATTTTTGAGACATTGTGACCATTCGAATAGTGTGTTTCGTGTTTAACTCTCGCTAAAGGAACTGGTGATGTAGATAAGTGCGACAGAACTGTGGCTATTGACCTAATGAGTTTTGTACTGGGTATTTCAAAAAGCAGAGCGTTCATTTACACTACTTTCTACCTCATGACAACTTGTGGCACGGCGAACTGACTTGTGTCTTGTGGTGTATCGCTAGAGGTACCGTGTTGGTGCTGAGGCCAGATGGAGGTGGTCTGAGTAATTGTGGGGAATTACCGGTCAAAGTAGCGGGCAACTGTAAGTAATTATTTGTTCTACCCGGGGTAGAATATAATAAAAGTTGTGGACATACAAAAGAAGACTGTAAGATGCTATGCATGTAGTTATAAATTGGTTTACTGTGTAACAACTGTCGGTAAGTAACTAGTATCAAATTTTGATTCATTTTCCTCAAGTTATGATCTGTACGTGTAACTTTTGTTGTAAATTTTAGTTGTTTAATTTTTTAAATTTTTTTTGTAATTTTAAGAGATTGTGAATATTGAGCGCACAAAGTGAAAACTGTTAAATATGAGTAAATATGAGTGCCTTTACATTGATAGAGGGAGGGTTCGTAGTTGTATCTGCTGAAAAACGTTTTGAAGGTCTTGAGCATAATTTAAATAAAGACTTCAATTCCATAAAGCCATTTAATTGAATCTGAGAAAATTTTTTATAACTACTCCAGTAAAATATTAGTTTAAAGAACAATAACCAATTATGTTGGTGGAGTACAGTGTAACTGTTCAGCTGATGTTTTTTTAGTGTTAGGCTACTGATAATCAGTATAGCGTTAAAGTTTCTTTTGGCTGTCAGTACACAACTATTCACTCCACTCCTCTCACAAATGCATCTCTGTCCTGCTCACACATATGATAACGAGATAGAGTGATAGATAGATAGATAGATAGATAGATAGATAGATAGATAGATAGATAGATAGATAGATAGATAGATAGATAGATAGATAGGTAGATAGATAGATAGAAAGATAGAGAAAGAGAGACGGAGAGAGAGAGAGAGAGAGAGAGAGAGAGAGAGAGAGAGAGAGAGAGAAACAGTCCGATTACATTCTCTTGTGGTGATTCCGAAACTGCTTTTACATTCGACGATTTCTCCCCTTCGAAATCAACGTTTTGATTTCAGTAGTCAGCAAATCCTGATTCCACTCACAAAGCGAAACCATAATTTCCGTACACTGAGCAATACAATCGTACATGTTATAGTTATCGTGATCGTGAATATTTGAAGAATGCTCTGCGTCGATGTCCGTGAGCCCTTTTAAACAATGAACACAGTTTTTTTACCGTCTCGTTTCGTATTCCATTCTACAAGCAGAGAGAAACTAGGAACATAATTTATTACTGTTCTATCATACACTGTCAGCTCAAGAGGTCCTAGGAAGCCGAAAACAGATTTGTGAGTAACCCCATAACAAATGCAGAAATCAAGGACATGAAACATCCAGGAAGAAGAAAACTGTGTACCGTACCCGCCATCGGATACGAAACCTGAAATCGACTACGTGTTTCCGCATTTTTGTTCCAATAAAGTTATTCGTGGAAGCTAATTACCACACTGCTGCTTGCAAGATGGTAAGAGGTTGACTTTCTCTCTTCTATAGCGATATCCAAGTCTCTTTAACCGGCTTTAACGAACAGTAAGCAAATTAACTAATTGACAGAATCGGTGAAACGTCAGACATTCCGACAGAGGGATTCACGTAGCGGAATGTTTCGTCGGAACATTTTACACTCCGCCTTTGATAGACTATGCTATATCAGTTTTCATTCTGTATGCTACAGCTTTTAATGAGTTCACCAGTTTAATGTGATTTCGCCAACCCTTTCTTAATCCTCCATATACGTAGGTAAATTTCACCGATACTTTTATGAGGCTTCTAACTGTAAATGATGCGGTTTCAGTTAGAAATCCCTAGGAAGGAGTAATTTAAATTTACCTCTGCAGCTAAGCTGCGGATACATTAGCAGTCTGGGTGCATACACACCCGGCGTGTGTTTACAACGCCCGTGTCAACACTGCCCTGAGCGGGCGTTCGGTGACGTCACCGGCATGCACCCGTGCCGTGTACCGATACAGGGAGGCAGGTAAATTTAGCCTCTCTGAGTGCTTTCGAATCTCCCTAAATTTTACTACAACATTCCTAATGTATTTTGCTCGTTTATATCTACAGATATCTGGCTACAAATCAGTTAAGTATACGTTACTCGCCGGAGGAACGGAATGTGAAACGTGAACGTTGATATAAGCCGAAAAAAACTCGCATTTAAAGTTGGTGACCATGCAAATAATGTTGATAAATGCTCTTTATTGCACAGTTATTAGTCCAAACAGTTGTTTAGTTACGTAGTGTTATTTAATGTTTCGTAGGCTGTATGCACAGTCTCCCAAAATGATGTGGACCAACTGAATTCACAGGCTTTCTAATGTAATTCAGACTCGAATACGGTTAAATAATATTTTTATGAATGTTTAAATAAAGAAACGTATTAACATAATGTTGTAGGTAAGTAAGTAATTCTTTTGCACTACATATGTCACAAGTATCTGGATAAATTTTCTTTGGTGGTGTGGAAATGTTGCCCAAACAATCATTGTTTTAGTCCGTTTTAAGTTTTGTTTGGATGTCTCTCAGGAAAATTTTCGTCACGTTTGTAACAAAAGGTTTTGGTAATAGTGCTTTACTCTAGTGTTGGTCAAAACTCAAGCTACCAACATTTTATGAGCATTTACGTATCTGTTCAAATAGTTCAAATGGCTCTGAGCACTATGGGACTTAACATCTGAGGTCATCAGTATCCTAGAACTTAGAACTACTTTAACCTAACTAACCTAAAGGACGTCACACACATCCATGCCCGAGGCAGGATTCGAACCTGCGACTGTAGCTTCACGCGATTCCAGACTGAAGCGCCTAGAACCGCTCGGCCATGCTGGCCGGCACGTATCTGTATTTGCAACTCAGTGAACTACGTTGTCAGTTTGTTAGGTCTCCAGTTCACTGACAAGGGGACCATCAGACCTGTTAACTGCAAATTTCGATGGGTATGAGGTTCGTTGTAGAGTAACCTATCCTGAGTTCCTGGCTAGTGGCTATTCATCGACTTCCCAAGGTTTCCGAGAACATCGATGTCAATGTTTTATAGGTAACGTTAGTTACAGTTTGTTTCGGCTAGCAGGTATATCGCAGTGGCTAGGGTTAACTGCCGCCATGCTGATGGCCCAGGTTCAAATCTTGTCTGTGCACTTCTATGTTTTCAATTTCATTGAACATAGTACCGATTAAAATTATATGACATGCAAAATTATTTAGAAACAGTCACTTCCATCTTGGCAATTTAGTTAACAAGTCAGTCATTACACCAGACTTTCTTTAAATGTGTACTATGTTTGTTACGGGATACATTACATCTGCTAAATCCTCGACAATGATGATTCGTCTTTAAGCTAATAGATGTTGTATTGATCATACAATGTAAACTTTCACGGCTGATATTGTCTTCTCTTAAAACTTCCGGCTGATAGGCCGTGGACGACGTATAAAACTCTCCCCCGACGTTTCGTCTCCGACTGCGGGAGACATCCTCGGAGGTATAGAGGCGGACTGCGAAGAAAACTCGAGGAAGCGCTGTTTATATAGGCAGTACAGAGGGCGCCACTCTCTATCACGTGGCGTCAGCTATGATATTGTCTCTGGTAATGCCAACATTCTCGATTGAAAGTAATCGATCGTCAAGCTTGCGGTGCAACGTTGACATCCTGAAAACGTATCCACAGTGAATATTGCAGCAAATATAGAGGCAGGTATCCGTCAGCTTCCACAGCAGTCCGAAGACGTAATCAGGTTGGAAACGGATAGGATTTTACGTACATGTAAGCCACCTAATAGTAATTTGTCGCAGGCACAAAGGAAGGACCTGAGGGATATAAATGCAGATAAAAACATTATTGTTCTTAATGCAGATAAGGTTAATGTCACCGTCATACTGAACAGTGAGGACTATGATGGAAAAATAAATGATATTTTGGTTCACTACAATTGCAAAAAAACTCCAGAAAGATCCGACTATGAAGATTTTAAGAATGACCAATCGACTGGTGAAAGCGTCTCCATTCGCCTCCGACGATAATAAGCTGCTTTGTAAAATAGAAGCGTCCCCACCTAGACTTTATGGCTTACCCAAAGTGCATAAACCTGAGATTCCGTGTAACACAAGAGTTAGCTAGACACCTTGCCTCATTGCTGCAATCTCATGTTGGTAGGACGGACACTCATATTAAAAATTCAGCTCATTTCATTGACAAGTTGAAGGAAACGAGCGTGGGCCCGGATGATATCCTCGTCAGTTTTGTAATTGTGCCGTTATTTCCCATGATTCCGGTAAACGAAGCTATCTTACGCATACCGGATATTTTTCCTACCGATATTGTAGCATTATTCCGACACTGCCCCACCACCACCTACTTTCAATACAATAATAACTTTTATGTTAGGTGCAGCCCTCTTAGTCCTGCTGTGGCTAACTTATTTATAGTGACTTTTGAGCAACGGGCGTTTCAGACTGCCAGTAAGAGACCAGCCAGATGGTATCGCTATGTCGATGACACGTTCGTAGTATGGACACACGGAGCAGACGAGTTGGATGCCTTCCTGACACATTTAAACAGCATTAATCCGAAAATCCAATTTAGTATGGCGACGGAAAGGAATGGGCAATTGAATTTCCTGGATGTGTCTGTGATTAAACGATGGGACGGAACGTTGGGCCATAAGGTGCATAGAAAGCCCACACATACTGATTGTTATCTACATAAAGAATCAAACCACCACCCTAGACAAAAAAAAAAAGAGGTGTAATGAAAACCTTGGTAGACAGGGCGTACAAAATTTGTGAACCTGTTTATTTAAAAGGTGAGACTGAACATCTTCGGTCAACTTTCGTGAAGAATGGCTATTCTAGCAAGGATATAGATCAAGCACTTCGCTCTAGGCAGAGAATCAGGAGTAACGGCGAACAACAGTCGCCCAAGGGCAAAGTTTTCCTTCCGTTCATTAATAAGGTCACAGATCGCATTCGGAAAGTTTTAAGCAGGTATGGGGTGGATATTATTTTCAGACCCACCAGGAAAATAAAAGAAAATTCAAGATCGGCAAAAGATGCATGACACCCTTTGGCTGCACCGGGCGTATATAAAATTCCTTGTAGTTTTGGCCAGGTTTATATCGGTTCCACAAAGAGAAGAGTGAAGACCCGTCTTGTTGAGCTTAAGAGGAATTGCCGCCTGGGTCATACGGATAAGTCGGCCGTAGCGGAACATGTTTACCAGGAAGGTGATCATGAAATAAAATTCAGCGAGACGAGTGTCATATCAAAAGCCTTGAGTTATTATGCACGCATGTGTATAGAGGCTATCGAGATTAATAACACCGTAATAATTTTAACAGGAAAGGCGAAGGTGTTAAACTGGATAAAATTTGGATGTCAGCGTTGCACCGCAAGCGTGACGATCGATTACTTTCAATCGAGAACGTTGTCATTACCAGAGACAATCTCATAGCTGACGCCACGTGATCGACAGTGGCGCACTCTGTACTGCCTATATAATCAGTGCTTCCTCGAGTTTTCGTCGCAGTTCGCCGTTGAACCTACGAGGATGTCTCCCGCTGTCGGAGACGAAACGTCAGGGGAGAGTTTTATACTTCGACCACGGCCTATCAGCCCGGAGGTTTTAAGTGAAGATCTTGTATTGTGCAAGATACCACATCTCAGTCCGCAAATGGAATTAGCGGAAACCGTGCTTGGAGGTGGATCTGCATGAAGGCTGAAATCGTGATGCAATCTTTCAGTCCTTCTGATGGCGTTCGCGAATTCCGTAACCCTGCTTCAGGGAGATGGGACAAAAAGAGGCGAGGTCACATCTAGGAAACGCAGGAAGCTGATGTTGTCCAAATACTTGGAATTTTAATAACGGAAAGAAAAGTACACGGGCAGAATTTTAATCTGGATCTGCTTCTCACACAGGTACCGCATCGGATGCCATCATGAAGCTGAGCGAGCCTGTCCCTCCTCTCCTTCCAAGGAAAAATTCTCAGCAGTACCACGAATAGAACGCATTATCCCCCCTCCCCTCCTCCCCCCCTCCACCCAACATAATATCCACTCGCGCCGACCACTGATCTACAGAGGAAGACGTACATTACGGTAACGTATAACAACATTCGTCAATTATTGCAAATAATTTCAAACGTACAGTTGAATAACACATTACAAGGCAGTTTCTGATCATTACAAGGCAGTTTATTAAGGGCGGTCGCTCAAAAATGACTATGTTCACCTGTTTCTGTTCATTTGTCCCTGGGAAGCTTGCCACGGCGTTTAGCATACGCTCCTGGAAATTGAAATAAGAACACCGAGAATTCATTGTCCCAGGAAGGGGAAAGTTTATTGACACATTCCTGGGGTCAGATACATCACATGATCACACTGACAGAACCACAGGCACATAGACACAGGCAACAGAGCATGCACAATGTCGGCACTAGTACAGTGTATATCCACCTTTCGCAGCAATGCAGGCTGCTATTATCCCATGGAGACGATCGTAGAGATGCTGGATGTAGTCCTGTGGAACGGCTTGCCATGCCATTTCCACCTGGCGCCTCAGTTGGACCAGCGTTCGTGCTGGACGTGCAGACCGCGTGAGACGACGCTTCATCCAGTCCCAAATATACTCAATGGGGGACAGATCCGGAGATCTTGCTGGCCAGGGTAGTTGACTTACACCTTCTAGAGCACGTTGGGTGGCACGGGATACATGCGGACGTGCCTTGTCCTGTTGGAACAGCAAGTTCCCTTGCCGGTCTAGGAATGGTAGAACGATGGGTTCGATGACGGTTTGGATGTACCGTGCACTATTCAGTGTCCCCTCGACGATCACCAGACGTCTACGGCCAGTGTAGGAGATCGCTCCCAACACCATGATGCCGGGTGTTGGCCCTGTGTGCCTCGGTCGTATGCAGTCCTGATTGTGGCGCTCACCTGCACGGCGCCAAACACGCATACGACCATCATTGGCACCAAGGCAGCAGCGACTCTCATCGCTGATGACGACACGTCTCCATTCGTCCCTCCATTCACGCCTGTCGCGACACCACTGGAGGCGGGCTGCACGATGTTGGGGCGTGAGCGGAAGACGGCCTAACGGTGTGCGGGACCGTAGCCCAGCTTCATGGAGACGGTTGCGAATGGTCCTCGCCGACACCCCAGGAGCAACAGTGTCCCTAATTCGCTGGGAAGTGGCGGTGCGGTCCCCTACGGCACTGCGTAGGATCCTACGGTCTTGGCGTGCATCCGTGCGTCGCTGCGGTCCGATCCCAGGTCGACGGGCACGTGCACCTACCGCAGACCACTGGCGACAACATCGATGTACTGTGGAGACCTCACGCCCCACGTGTTGAGCAATTCGGCGGTCCGTCCACCCGCCCTCCCGCATGCCCACTATACGCCCTCGCTCAAAGTCCGTCAACTGCACATACGGTTCACGTCCACGCTGTCGCGGCATGCTACCAGTGTTAAAGACTGTGATGGAGCTCCGTATCGGCAAACTGGCTGACACTGACGGCGGTGGTGCACAAATGCTGCGCAGCTAGCGCCATTCGACGGCCAACACCGCGGTTCCTGGTGTGTCCGCTGTGCCGTGCGTGTGATCATTGCTTGTACAGCCCTCTCGCAGTGTCCGGAGCAAGTATGGTGGGTCTGACACACCGGTGTCAATGTGTTCTTTTTTCCATTTCCAGGAGTGTATAATAATATTGCAGTGTGCCATCTGACCGCTGTCTGCTGACAACTTTCGAATGACCTCGCCTTCTTTAGCTAGTTCATGGCACACTACCAGAAAGCAACGCTCTGTCATATGATCACTATCGGTTCTGCTGCACACCAGCTAAACCTCATTCTATTTAAAAGGCTGCGCATGCATTTTTCTTTGTTTCAACTAATTTTGTGAATACATTAATACGAATAACATTTTAGTCGGTTATTGTACAATCTGATTATAGCAGCCATTGAGACCAGGGTCGGAAATTGATTGCCCTGCAATGCTTGGCCTTTCAAAGTAATGTCAAAAGCATGCAGTACTGAATACGACTTTATTCTCGTAAGCCGTCACTGGGGTAGAAAAAAATTCTGCAGGACGACGCAAATGAAACATGTTGTACGACATATTCATATTTTTCTCTTTTTGATGTATTCATCATGAGATACTTGTATGTTTCTTTAATTTCGAAAGAGCAGACATTTACCTACTGCCTTGTTCGTCTAAATATTTCTCATTCGGCAACATAAAAGGTCGTATCACAGCTGTGGAAACGGTGTCCTGCAGATGTCAATACTAGTAAAATGCGGTTAGAATGGGCGTGGCACATAGTGCAATCAGAAACACATCAAGCGTCCCCCTAAGAGACGATTTCATATAAAGGAAGTGGTTTCCGGTCAGTGCAGTGGCAGCCTTACTATCTAATTTGTGTCACAATTGGTCGTAAATAGCACACATTTATTACTCTTCTGACGATGACGCAATATTATATTTGCTTTTGCTTTTGTCCAGTGCTGTAAATTTCCAAAATGTCGTGAAAGGAAATATATAACAGATAAACAGGTTTCAAAGTATCAAGCGTTCCAAGCTTCTTAGATAAGATTACTTACGAGTGCAATGTACATTTCACCGTATTTTACTAGTATCAGGAGATCATCAAAGTTGTGGGACATGCTAGAAAAAGAAATATGAGTATTACATATTCACGGAAGACCTGTTACGCTAATATTCTTTCCATAGATCCTGTCTGATTATCCTCAAGGATGGCGAGAAAGTGAAATGAAGATTTCTTTTGAACTTTAACTAAAAATTATATTTCTATATCAGAAAGGATATACTTTTCTAGTCATTACAATTAAGATGACGCTAGTCTGTGAACTCCTAAATTTTGTGTTTGAAAAGTTGACCCACAATGGTTCAAATGGCTCTAAGCACTATGGAACTTAACATCTGAGGTCACCAGTCCCCTAAACTTAGAACTACTTAAAACTTAGTAACTTAAGGACACCACACACATCCATGTCCGAGGCAGGATGCGAACTTGCGACCGTAGCAGCAGAGCAGTTCCGGACTAAAGCGCCTGGAACCTCTCGGGCACAACGGCCGGCTTGACCCAAAAGTCCGTACATTTGAAACTGCGCTAATTCACGGAATAATGTTGATAATGTGGTAAGAGTTGATGTACATACCCGAAATGACGTGGAATTTTTTTGAAACCAAAATCAAGTGCATAAAGTGGGCAACAGATGGCGGTGGACAGCGACACGTCAGTGATGCAGCATGAGAATGGCGTATAAAATAAGGCTTAGTTAGACAGGGAGTCAGACAATCCATAGTCTGGCTCACAAACACCTGCTGGAAGGTAAGACCTTTATGTAGGGTGGCGTTTCACCCGATGTTCCAACACGTTTCGAAGACCTCTTGCGTACATCGTTTGGTGAGGATCACATAATGAGCCGCCACGTTCGCCCTGCTTGGCCTGTGAGGTCCTCAGACCTCAGTCGATGTGATTATTGGCTGTGTAGGGTTACCTGAAGTCGCAAGTCTACCCTCATTGACAAACCTCATTAGGAGTGCTCAATGACATCATTTTACGGTAATTTCTCACCGTATCTACTGATATGCCGTAAAGTGCTGTTCACAACGCTGTCCCTCAACTACAGGTACTGTTGATGCATAGCGACTGACATGCTGAGCGTCAGTTATGAAGAACATCGGTTTTGTTAAAGATCATATATTGTACTAATTATTGCTTTTGTTCTTATTAAGCTCCACCTAATAGTAACTTTGTGCATTTTTTTTATTTCAATAAAACCCGCGTTAGTTCAAGCATTTGGTTCAATCTTTCCCTATCTGCCTACGTTGTTCCGTTAAGTACTGAACTTTCACATGTGAACGGACATTGGGTATACAGGGTCTTTGTGTAAGAGAGTGTAAAAATTTTACAGTGTATGGAGGAAGCTCCATTGTACAATTTGAGGTTGGAAACCTGGGGTTGGAGAAGCCAGCTTAAGGAGGTAAGAGGAATAAAATCGGATTACCGTGTAATTTTTTATTTTCATTAGTTAACAGCAAATACCATCACTGATACAATGAAAATACCATTTGTACTGTATCTTGCCAAATGTACTGACATTGACGGCCATCAACCTCATCGACGAACAAGATTCCGACGTACCCTGACAAATATCCTTGCTGTGTTTCAAATCACCGCAGAGGAAGCTACAATTGCTCCAACTTATTCCTCCTTCGCGTGCACTGAAGTCTAATACACAAGTGACTTTAGATATCCCCACAGGAAACAATCTAGCGGATTCAGGTCAGGCGACCTCGCAGGCCATGGAATAGGAGCTCCCCTTCCAACCCAGCGACCAGGAAATACTGTACCAGTACCGCTCCATCATATTGTACTGTACGTCTCTGAATAGCACTATATAATGAATGGCAGAGCAGAGCAAACTTACTGGCAAGTAAACTAAACAAAACCTGCATCGTGACTTCCTGGTAATCAGACTCGTCCCCCTTGTACCCTTGCAGAAAATAAAGAATGTAAACGTAAATACACAGCACAGTACGTGTAAACTTGTACACATGCTAGTTGTAAATATGCTGGAGAACAGTAGTGGTAGACAAAGTGGTAGACAAAGTGGTAGACAAGTTTTCTCTCCGACCCCAGAATCTCTACCTCAAATTGTTCAGTTGAGCATTCTCTATGTCCTGTTACAGTTCTGCATGCCGTTACCGAAACGCCCTGAGTATGTATCGATAATACACAGAGTAACCAGCGTCGCTTAAGAAACACAAGCTGTAATGACACAAATATCTTGTTTAATTGTTTAGAGTAGCAGGTAGCCGAACAAGTGTTATGTCTCTTGAAGATTTCTTTGGATACATTCAACCAATGAGACCCTTTGCTGAGAGAGTTTGATCCACTGGAGTTGTCTGTTGGTCTGTAGTTTACACTTCGAGTAAACGTTTCGTGTTGTGCCTCGTTCCCAGTCTACGTGTTGTCTGCATTGAGGTCTACTCTATTGCTGGTGGGACTGCTACATACTTTTGAATAGGAAATGCAATGTTATTATAATCTGCTGTGTTCATCTCAGAAGAGCGTCTAATTATTTCCGATGTCACGGTTACATACAACCAATTCTCTGATCGTTATTTATATTTTAAAACTGGCAGTTAGATTTTGTGAATGGTTTAGAGTCCTGTGCCCATGTGAACTCGAGTAACCACTAATTTCATTGGCATCCGTCCCCATGCTGTATACAAATCCCACCTCTCAGTT
Source organism: Schistocerca gregaria (assembly GCF_023897955.1). Taxonomy (NCBI): domain Eukaryota; kingdom Metazoa; phylum Arthropoda; class Insecta; order Orthoptera; family Acrididae; genus Schistocerca; species Schistocerca gregaria. Next base: position 536,141,241 of record NC_064925.1, read on the forward strand.
GTTAACAAGTCATCTAGAATCACGGAAATCGTTATTTAAAATATTCTATCTCAGTGCACTCTATTTTTGCATTTGTCCTCGATTTCACTTAATGAATTTACATGGTGTTGATGACGGACCATCAATGTACACTTTTTGTATTGTAAAAGATGTTTTCTTGAACAGAGTGAATTTGTACTAAATCTTATGTCCAATTAATTGCTTTTTTCCCCAGACTTAATTTGGATTGTTAAAAAAAAAAAGTTCATATGGTTCTGAGCACTATGGGACTTCAAATCTGAGGTCATCAGTCCCCTAGAACTTAGAATTACTTAAACCTGACTAACTTAAGAACATCACACACATCCATGCCCGAGGCCTGATTCGAACCTGCGACCGTTACGGTCGCGCGGTTCCAGACTGTAGCGCCTAGAACCGCTCGGCCACTCCGACCGGCGGTTTGTTTTCACCATGTGTTTAAATAAGCTCGCAACATACAAAAGATTCTCATTCCCTGTTTAACTGCGCCAGTGTCTACAATTGTTCTGCACATTTCACAAGTCGTCGAACTGAAAAAACTGGTGGCAACAAGAGCAGGATAGTCATCGCTCCCTACAGTTTGTCTCTTGTCAAACGATTATGATTGTGCTCATAGTTGGTCCATTGGTTTGGGTATAAACGGACCAAACTACAGGGTCATCAATCCTTTGTACTCAGGGAAATTACTCTGTGTGCATAGGAAATGTTCATATATGTTGAAAATTATACAAATAGCACACACATATGCATGACAAGGGCGATTTCGTTGAGGAAAACCCTATTTACACTTAAAGTTCTTATCCGTAAGTTCTGTAATTCCTTTTCTGGGCTAAATATTCATTCCTTATAATACTCGACCGTGTTCCTAAGCAATTTACAGCATGATTCGTGTTGATGTTAGAGAGTTTCAGGGAGGATGGTGAAGGGTAAATGCATCAATTTCAGGTAAGAGACACTGGACCGGAACCGATCGAATCGAAAGTCACAAGTGAAAATCATTCTGATACCACTGTTTATGGAATATGTGTAACGGTACAGTGTTTGCTAAGATTGTGGGTTAGACAACTATGAGAGGTGGTAGAATGGACCAAATCAAGAAAATAATATCTAGTAAACAATGGCTTGAAAATGCTTACCTGAAGAGCTAAGAGCACATGTTCACCCTCGATACAGTGAAACCTGTCTCTTTGGTTTCCTCATTTTTAGAGGAGGTACTATGGACCAAAACAATAAAAGATGTACATTGTACAAGGGCTCACAATTTGACGGCTGAAGAGCTACGAGTATTGAGTTTGTGCCGATAACCTCTGTATATTTCGGCCACCACACTTCCATGTATGTTTCACAGGCCAGGTGCAGCCCATGCCTCACCTAGGAAGTTACACTACTGGCCATTAAAAGTGCTACACCAATAAGAAATGCAGATGATAAACAGGTATTCGTTGGACAAATATATTATACTATAACTGACATGTGATTACATTTTCACGCAATTTGGGTGCATAGATCATGAGAAATCAGTACCAGAACAACCACATCTGACCGTAATAACGGCCTTGATACGCCTGGGCATTAGGTCAAACAGAGCTTGGATTGCGTGGACAGGTACAGCTGCCCATGCAGCATCTACGCGATACCACAGTTCATCAAGAGTAGTGACTGGCGTATTGAGACGAGCCAGTTGCTCGGCCACCATTGACCAGACGTTTCAATTGGAGGGAGATTTGGAGAATGTGCTGGCCAGGGCAGCAGTCGAACATTTTCTGTATCCAGAAAGGCCCGTAAAGGACCTGCAACATGCGGTCGTGCATTATCCTGCTGAAATGTAGGGTTTCGGAGGGATCGAACGATGGGTAGAGCCACGGGTCGTAACACATCTGAAATTAACGTCCAATGTTCACAGTGGACGTTAATAGGTGACTGAGACGTGTAACCCGTGGGACCTGATACCGTCACGCCGGGTGATACGCCACTATGACGATGACGAATACACACTCCCAATGTGGTTTCACTGCGATCTCGCCAAACACGGATGCGACCATCATGATGCTGTAAACAGAAACTGAATTCATCTGAAAAAATTATGTTTTGCCATTCGTGCACCCAGGTTCGTCGTTGAGTACACCATCGCAAGCGCTCCAGTCCGTGATGCAGCGTCAAGGGTAACTGCATCCATGGTCTCCGAGCTGATAGTCCATGCTGCTGCAAACGTCGTCGAATTGTTCGTGCAGATGGTTGTTGTCTTGCAAACGACCCTATCTGTTGACTCAGGTATCGAGACATGGCTTCACGATCCGTTACAGCCATGCGGATAAGATGTCTGTCATCTCGACTGCTAGTGATACGAGGCCGTTGGGATCCAGCACGGCGTTCCGTATTACCCTCCTGAACCCACCGATTCCATATTGTGCTAACTGTCGCGATACGGTAAACCTCAATCGCGATAGGCTACGATCCGACCTTTATCAAAGTCGGAAACGTGATGGTATGCACTTCTCCTCCTTACACGAGGCATCACAACAACGTTTCACCATGCATCGCCGGTCAGCTGCTGTTTGTGTATGAGAAATCGGTATGAAACTTCCCTCATGTCAGCACGTTGTAGGTGTCGCCACCGGCGCCACCCTAGTGCGAATGCTCTGAAAAGCTAAACATTTGCATATCACAGCATCTTCTTCCTGTCGGTTAAATTTCGCGTCTGTAGCACGTCATCTTCATGGTGCAGCAATTTTAATGTCCAGTAGTGCATTTGTAAACAGAAGAGCTAAGGTACTGCGTCCAGGCTAGCAACTAGCGGTCGCCACGGCGCCTCTACGTACCGTGCGAGCCTCAGTGCGCAGCTCTTTAGTCGCGGGAATTAATCTACGTCCGCACAATCACATACGTGAATCCACACATGTATCCTTTCGCATGCGTGTACTTAGGTTGGTGCTCCGCCCACGGAGAACCAGTCACCTACCGAGCTCCGAGCAACCAACAGTCTCCGCTACGGACACCGCCTGCTGTTGCCGTTTCGCTGCCCGTCAATGTGCAGTGCTGCCCTCAACCTCAGTCACGTCCGGCGCTGCTCTCACGACAGCCGCTGCGAGGGCATCGCGTCGCCGTATCTGTTGTGACTGCCCACGTGCTCACCGCCCTGTGGGACCGTGTCGTTACGAGTAGACTGCCTGCGAGCCGTCAGCCTCATAGGATCGTGTCCTCACATGAGTGCTGCTCATCAGGAGCTTGCCTACGAGTTCCCAGCCTCGTGGGTTCAAAAATGGCTCTGACCACTATGGGACTTAACATCTTAGGTCACAAGTCCCCTAGAACTTAGAATTACTTAAACCTAACTAACCTAAGGACATCACACACACCCATGCCCGAGGCAGGATTCGAACCTGCGACCGTAGTAGCCCCGCGGTTCCGGACTGCAGCGCCAGAACCGCACGGTCACCGCGGCCGGCCAGCCTCGTGGGGCTGTGTCGTTCTTCCCTGCTCCTGAGAACACTACTGTTCTCAAATTTTGTAGACATTATCCTCACGGATTATATTTAGCTCAGTTCTTGTAATAAACACTTGTTCTACATCTACATTTCTACTCCGCAAGCCTCCCAACGGTGTGTGGAAGGGCACTTTACGTGCCACTGTCATTACCTCTCTTTTCTGTTCCAGTCGCATATCGTTCGCGGGAGCAACGACTGCCGGAAAGCCTCCGTGTGCGCTCTCTAATTTTTCATTCGTGATCTCCTCGAGAGGTATAAGTAGGGGGAAGCAATATATTCGATACCTCATCCAGAAATGCACCCTTTGAAGACGTGGACAGCAAGCTACACCGCGATGCAGAGCACCTCTCTTGCAGAGTCTGCCACTTGCGTTTGCCAAACATCTCCGTAACGTTATCACGCTTATCAAACAACCCTGTGACGAAACGCACCGCTCTTCTTTGGGTCTTCTCTATCTCCTCTTTCAACCCGACCTGGTACGAATCCCACACTGATGAGCAATACTCAAGTATAGGTCGAAAGGGTGTTTTGTAAGCCACCTCCTTTGTTGATGGACTACATTTTCTAAGGACTCTCCCAATGAATTTCAAACTGGCACCCGCCTTACCAACAATTAATTTTATATGATCATTCCACTTCAAAACGTTCAGTACGCATACTCCCAGATATTTTACGGAAGTAACTGCTACCAGTGTTTCTTCCGCTATTATATAATCATACAATGAAGGATCCTTCTTTCTATGTATTCTCAATACATTACATTTGTCTCTGTTGAAGGTCAGTTGCCACTCCCTGCACCAAGTGCCTATCCACTGCAGATCTTCCTGCATTTCACTGCAGTTTTCTAATGCTGCAACTTCTCTGTATACAACAGCATTATCCGCGAAAAGCCGCATGCAACTTCCGACACTATCTACTAGGTCATTTATATATATTGTGAAAAATAACGGTCCCCTGTGGTACGCCAGAGATTACTTTAACGTCAGTAGACGTCTCTCCATTGAGAACAACATACTGTGTTCTGTTTGCTAAAATCTCTTCAATCCAGCCACACAGCTGGTCTGATATTCCGTAGGCTCTTACTTTGTTTATAATACGACAGTGCGGAACTGTATCGAACGCCTTCCTGAAGGCAAGGAAAATGGCATCTACCTGGAAGCCCGTATGTAATATCTTCTGGGTCTCATGAACAAATATAGTGAGTTGGGTCTCACACCACCGCCGTTTCCTGACTCCATGTTGACTCCTACATAATAGATTCTGGGTTTTCAGAAATGACATGATAGGCGAAGAAAAAACATGTTTTAAAATTCTGCAACAGATCTATTTCAGAGATATGGGCCTATAGTTTTGCGCATCTGCTCGACATTCTTGAAAACTGGGGCTACCTGCGCTCTTTCCCAATCATTTGGAACCTTCCGTTCCTCTAGAGACTTGCGGTACACGGCTGTTACAAGGGAGGCAAGTTATTCCGCGTACTCTGTGTAGAATCGAATTGATATCCCGTCATGTCCAGTGGACTTTCCTCTGTTGAGTGACTTCAGCTACTTTTCTATTCCTGGGTCACTTATTTAGAAGTCAGCCATTTTTTCGTTCGTGCGAAGATTTAGAGAAGGAACTGCAGTGCGGTCTTCCTCTGTGAAACAGCTTTGTTATTGCAGAGTGTATGTCTTACTTCAGCGAGTCTCTCTCCTCTAGAGGAGGATTAGAACAGTGATCACTTAATTAACCTTCCCTACCGAGAGACACATTTCTTCTACTGAACATGTGCTCATAGATCTTAAGGGATGCATTTTAAAGCCCATTTTACTAGACAGTTACTTCTTGTTTTGGTCCACACTACCACCTCTGAAAGTTCCCTGCACTACAGTCTTAGCAGCAGAAGTCAGCCACTGTAAGGGCATCAGATCGATTTTCGCTTAAAATTTACGATTCGATCCCTTACCTCAAATTAATAGATCGACCCTTCTCCATCATCCCTGAAAGTTTGTAACGTCATCACAGAATGTCCCTGTATACTGCACAGTTGCGAAGGGCTTGCCGCGAAAACTGCTTCAGTCCAAAACCAGTTGCTGCTACCCTGAGTGAAAAATACTTTAAGACGCAAAGAAATGACTGACACTAGCTGCGAGCGGGTACTGATTGAAATCAACGGGGAAATCTGAAAATTTGTGTCGATCCGGGATTCGAATCTGGGTCTCCTACTTATTAGGCAGATGCTTTGACTACTGTCCCACCCGGACACTGTGGTCTTTGCAACTGCAAGCACTACATTAGCGCACCTCCCGTCGGACTCAAATTCTGAACTCACTCACTACTGACGTAGTGGCCCTTCCCACGATACTCACTACTCGCGGCATTTCGCCGGTTCCCATAAGAGTTCAAGCCTCGTTTGCAACTGTATTGAAGAGATCATTGGCTGTCTCAGAGGAAAGTTAATTCCAAGGCTATTATAGGTGTTGTTGTTGTCTTCAGTCCTGAGACTGGTTTGATGCAGCTCTCCATGCTACTCTATCCTGTGCAAGCTGCTTCATCTCCCAGTACCTACTGCAACCTACATCCTTCTGAATCTGCTTAGTGTACTCATCTCTCGGTCTCCCTCTACGATTTTTACCCTCCACGCTGCCCTCCAATGCTAAATTTGTGATCCCTTGATGCCTCAAAACATGTCCTACCAACCGATCCCTTCTTCTAGTCAAGTTGTGCCACAGACTTCTCTTCTCCCCAATCCTATTCAATACCTCCTCATTAGTTACGTGCTCTATCCACCTTATCTGCAGTATTCTTCTGTAGCACCACATTTCGAAAGCTTCTATTCTCTTCTTGTCCAAAGTAATTATCGTCCATGTTTCACTTCCATACATGGCTACACTCCAAACAAATACTTCCAGAAACGACTTCCTGATACATAAATCTATATTCGATGTTAACAAATTTCTCTTGTTCAGAAACGCTTTCCTGGCCATTGCCAGTCTACATTTTATATCCTCTCTACTTCGACCATCATCAGTTATTTTCCTTCCTAAATAGCAAAACTCCTTTACTACTTTAAGTGTCTCATTTCCTAATCTAATTCCCTCAGCATCACCCGATTTAATTTGACTACATTCCATTATCCTCGTTTTGCTTTTGTTAATGTTCATCTTATATCCTCCTTTCAAGACACTGTCCATTCCGTTCAACTGCTCTTCCAAGTCCTTTGCCGTCTCTGACAGAATTACAATGTCATCGGCGAACCTCAAAGTTTTTACTTCGTCTCCATGAATTTTAATACCTACTCCAAATTTTTCTTTTGTTTCCTTTACTGCTTGCTCAATATACAGATTGAATAACATCGGGGAGAGGCTACAACCCTGTCTCACTCCTTTCCCAACCACTGCTTCCCTTTCATGCCCCTCGACTCTTATTACTGCCATCTGGTTTCTGTACAAATTATAAATAGCCTTTCGCTCCCTGTATTTTACCCCTGCCACCTTTAGAATTTGAAAAAGAGTATTCCAGTCAACATTGTCAAAAGCTTTCTCTAAGTCTACAAATGCTAGAAACGTAGGTTTGCCTTTTCTTAATCTTTCTTCTAAGATAAGTCGTAAGGTCAGTATTGCCTCACGTGTTCCAACATTTCTACGGAATCCAAACTGATCCTCCCCGAGGTCTGCATCTACCAGTTTTTCCATTCGTCTGTAAAGAATTCGCGTTAGTATTTTGCAGCCGTGGCTTATTAAACTGATAGTTCGGTAATTTGCACATCTGTCAGCACCTGCTTTCTTTGGGATTGGAATTATTATATTCTTCTTGAAGTCTGAGGGTACTTCGCCTGTTTCATACATCTTGCTCACCAGCTGGTAGAGTTTTGTCAGGACTGGTTGTCCCAAGACCGTCAGTAGTTCTAATGGAATGTTGTCTACTCCGGGGGCCTTGTTTCGACTCAGGTGAACATACAAAAAAAAAGAAGTCTGCGAGATTGACTTGCACAAATTGCATTACTGCACTGAATGTGTGGTGAAGACAGGCAGTCAATAATTACTTTGTGTTCGTGTTCTGCGGAGTAGATTTTCATGGTTCTTCTTATCCTTTTACCGGTCCCGTGAAATCACCTGTTGGTCTGAAAGAAAAATATTTTAATGATGACAAATTTCATCGAGGTATGAAGCTAAAGAGAAGCAGCTGTTAGGATACCCGGATACTTGGTCACGCTTCGGAAGAACGTTCTTTAATCTGAACTACAAATAATTCAGACTTCTGAATACTAGAAAGTATTAGGTGGCTTGATGAGTTACCTCAAAAATTAAGGGGCAACCAGCAAGTTCCCGTCTGTGTTCGTTGCTGTAGCGTACATACAACGTAGCGCGACACCGATCCGGTTATATAAGCATCCACATGTAGGAAATGGGTTAGAGTGGAATTCGTGTTTTTCCTACGTGCGTGGAGTAAATGCAGAAACGTGAACTATGGACACGTGATTACCAATTGCGCCCGAACAGGACCTACAAGCTGTTGTGCTTTCTTTGGCTGCCGAAGGAGAAATATCGGTAGATATCCACCGGAGAAGGAGGAACATGTATGGGGCAGCATGGCTGTCTAAAACCAGCGTTTTAGGATGGTGCTACAACGGGTGGTGCAGTTTCATGATAACTCCCTCCGTAACGCAGAAATTGTGGAAACTGAAGTTGGAGACACTCGAGCATCAGCACCACACTCCTGATCTCTCCCCGTGAGATTATCACGCGTAAACAGATATCTTAAATCTGACACGTTGGTGAGACGATTGCCACAATACTCACAGAGATTTTGTTTGACTGATTGGTATATCGGTTACAGGCTATACAGGGCTCGAACGGAAACATTTTGATAGCTTCTAATGTATTTTTTCTACTTTTATTTTTATTTTTCCCGTATCGGAAAAAAATCACCTTCGAAATAAAGACCTAGTTCTGAGTTTGAGCGGTTGTACACTGTGCACAACTGAATTTATTCTTAATTTTTTATCTTGAGAATTTAACCCTGTCAACCATTTCTCTATTTGTATGATCCCATTAATGCGAAACAATAAAACAGTGTCAGCTATTTTTCTCAGTTCGTTTATTGCTGCATGCGATGCTAATCGTTAGCGACTCTCTTATCTAAATAAAAGCGGTACCAATTAGTGGAAACGCGCAACAGAACGCAGAGAGCGGCAACTGGCGCGACCTCCAGTGGTTTCTTATCTGTTTCACTCTGCGTCACGCGACCGACCAGGCCGGCGTATCCAGACTGAAGGCACGCCAGTCTAGATCTCATTAGAGATTCGGCTCTAGCAGTAGGTTTGTTTGAATTTCCTGGCGGAGGAAGTACTAATATCAGTTTCTGAGAAACTCTGTTACCGAACACGCACACCCCCGTTCCCCATATTTCGATGGCGAGTTGATGACAACATCTGTCGGACGGTAAAATTTTCTCATCCGACCACACAGAAACTCGGTTACTCGGTGAATGTGGAAGTACAAAAGATACGGAAAGATGAATGATAGGCTCACATACGTCTACATCACTTCAGTCAAATTATATACCACATGTAGCTCAGATAATTTTATACGTTCAATTCCTGGTTTTCTCTTTGCCTTGTCACCGCGATGATATTTAGAATTACGTGGAGTCTCGCCTTACAGTCAGAAATTCGGTAATCAAACACACGCTTTCCGATAGTTATTCCGTCACGAACTGATGACGCATGTTGGACTGCAAAGTTTTCTTGTCTGACCACATGGTAACTGAGTTACTGGGTGAGTGTGTTGTCTTGTCAGTGTGTCCAAAGTGAGCCGCTCAAATACATTTTTGCGCAACCTGCGTACCTAGGAACGTGTGGGGGTCTAGGAACGTGTGGGGGTACAGGAAATAAGAGAACAAGTCTTATGAAGTTTCAAGAAATAAAAAGTTGCAAAAAGGTGATAGGACAAAGTAGGAAATAAAATAAATTAGGAAAAAAATTGACGCGTCGTCTGCTATGCATGATTTCGAGTGTCATTTAAAGGCACATCAAATGTTTCTCTAACCTTTTTTATTTCTTACTTTTCGCCAAATCATTCCGCAAATCATTTGAATGATTCATTTTTTCAATTTCTTTTTTTCAAGCCTAGTTCTTAAAGAACGATCTTATTGACAACTCTTTTGCTTTCCTAGCGTCTTCTGATCACGAAACATTCAGGATTTAATACTTGTTTCGAAGGAAACAATTCTGACAGTTGAATAACACTCCAATGTAACATTTTATGTGAAAACTCGGTAATCCTTGAAAAATATACTTTATGGCGCTTCATTTGCTTCCTTAGCATATTCTCTTCTCGAAATGCCCTAAATTCTTTTGACAGATGAATACCACATCATTGTAACATGTTACGCATATTTACATGCCCAGCAGCAGACGTTCGTGAAAATTAAATTTTCCCGACAAATAACTGATAATTTTTACTAATTACCAACATTACTTTTAAGAAAATTAATTTTTGCAGAACTAGACCTCACGCTGGTCAAATTTATACCCCATTTGTCCGTTTTCCACTGTTCATTAGCTATGGAAATTCGGACAAATTTAATGTACAATTTTCCCTCAAATGTCTCAGCTTTTTCTTAATTATCGTGATTAGTTTTAACCAGTTAAATATTTTTTTTGTGAAACAAGGCTACAAGGCATTCACTTTAGTTTGTCATTTGCCGATTTAGACTATTCGTTTGGCTATGGCAGTTCGAAAAAGAATTTTCAGTAAAATAACTAATTACTTTTTTCTTAATTTTTGGGATTACTTTCAAGTAAATAAACAAGTATTTGAAAATTAAATCACACGCTGCTCAATATGATAGCGAATTGCCCATTTTCTACTTTTCGTTTGCCTGTAAAAACTTACGGAAATAGTGTAATTTACAGAGAATTTGTTTTCGTTCCGCTCAAAAATTTGACTAAAGCTAACTTCACTGCGACAAAAAGTGCGCAAGCTTCCGACAATCTATTTGGAAAGGCATACATCTTTGAAATCAAAGCCTGCTCCTCTGTGTCACTGCACACTGTGTTGCATGACAAACATCGTAACATGTTTGTATACTCCTAGCCGTGATGGTCTACAAGATGTTCCTTATGTCTGTCCAACTCTTTGACCCTTCCCCTCCTAGGGTCTAAGTCTAAGAAGGGCTCCAGGGAAGACGCACTACAAATTTTAGAAGCCTCTAAGAAGTCTAAGAATACTCGTTCGGGTTCATATCGACAGATACCGCGGGACACTCCGTGCGATTTGTGCCTGCCTCCCGGAGGAGACCACTCATCGTATGGGTGTGGTATGCTGGTGTGGCTTGCAAGGTGAATACTTCGCTGAAATTTGGATCTTACACCTTCATAGTGAGTCAGAGAATGCTGTCCCGATGCTGCACAAGCCTCACGTTGCACTCGAGAGTGATGAGAGGAGTCCGATATTTGTACATGACGCCTGTCCAGAATACGATGAATGATCATTTCCCTGAAACCACGGCACCGCATGCACGAGGCATGCAGCACTATCAGGCCACCTCTACCATCTTCTATGACGATCAGCAGCCGTCCGATAAATCTTGTAGTCGTCGGTGACGAGAATCGAAAGCTGTTGATCCAGGTTCTGTTCCTAGAATTCTTTTGAGCACATTATTCTCTCAACACCGTGCTGGATGGGAAGAAAGCGGAGGGTTGCATTTTTACTCGTAATGGACACCATCGCCATAAGATTAAATCGATAATCGATAGTGTGCTGAGTCTGTATACCGTCTGAGTCGACACAGTCTCTTCATTTCTCTCCAGACAAGCCAGCCCCCACTTTTGGTACTCACTCCTCCGGTTAACCATGTTCCATAATTTGTAAGTAGTGAGGATTAGCTGGTCCTACTGACCGCACGAAACCACTAAGAGAGGGAGGAGGGGGCAGGCACACGCTGTCTTTTCGGCCGCGACGTCTCCAATTCAGTTGTAGGTGCCACAGAGTACTGTGGCACTTCAGACCAAGTGGTTTCACCCTGAGGTATTTCAGACCAGAGCCTCCCCCTCAGCTGATCTACGTCAATCGTTCCACCAGGCAATCAGTGCCCTCGCCGTCAGCCTTCGTTTTCGGTATATTTTCGTACACTGCCGGAGTTCTATACATTATGAGTACCGGTAATGGAAATAATTACACTTTACAGTAATGAAAGAGAAGCCGTGTCTTCTGAAGCATGGTCATCGCGACCGGAAGCATAAAAATTCTGCTGAGTATTCGAAATGGTTGTGCATGAATCCCGAATGGAGTGGCGAGGCTGACTAAGAATTTGCAAATGGCTGAACCATGGCTGAACAGCAACATTCTTGTCCCCCTGACGAAACAGATGTGCAGATTAAGAAACGAATGAAGTGCAGGCTCTACGGTCGCAGGTTCGAGTCCTGCCTCGGGCATGTTTGTGTGCGATGTCCTTAGGTTAGTTAGGTTTAAGTAGTTCTACGTTCTAGGGGACTGATGACCTCAGATGTTTAGACCCATAGTGCTCAGAGCCATTTGAACCATTTTTTTTTTCTTGATCTCCTGTCCTCGACCCTGTCGTGTGCAGTATCCATCCGAATCACTTGCTTTTAAGATCAATCATCTCGGTTTCTTTGCTGGAGGCACCACTCGTTTCAGCAACCATAATAACAAATGACAATGGACTGTATCTGTAAAGTCACCTTGAAGGAATTACTCAGTGGTATAAAAGACAAAAACAATTAACCCGGAGATATGTCAGGCAATTATGTGAACAGCCCAAAGTAGGCCGCCCAACAGCAAAGTTCGTCTTTTAGGGACGAATCTCCATTGATGTGAATCTGCGAAACATATTTGCTCCAGAATTCGCCACTAAGTCACCTTCGATTTAGACTATACACTACTGAAGCATGTAGTCGTGACTTAGGCTGTTTCACTAGAATCTCCTCCTATAAGGAAATGGCGTGATCGCCGAATTTAAACTCTTTATTAAAGGAAATGGTGGCTCTTGTAACAATGTTGCTCTGTGACACTTTGAACACGCACAGAAACATATATTTTGTAAAGCCCCGCACACACGTCAGAAGCACTTCGAAAATCCACAGATGCTACCTGGTAATAGCCAGTGAGGAAATAATTAAGCATTCAACTAATCTTTTCGTACATCAAGAGTAGGTTATCAGAATTCAACAACAGAAACTTAAGAAAACAATATTCGACCAACGTTACGTATTTAAGTATCGCTTAGCTCAGACTGAAGGCAGAGGAAGAATCCACAAGCCGAGCCTCAAAAATGACATTGGCAGTAACTCAAACAACGTTGCCTTCCGTCTTTCAGTTCAGATTTCTTTCTGTTATGATATAGTAGTACCAAGCGAAATATCTTTTGTCCTTAATTGTAATTCAGCCATGATTGTAAAGAAGCTAATGAAGTGTATTTATACGAAATAAGGGTAAGTCATCGGTGTCTTATACAAGGAGAAAAATTAGCTTCACCTTTTTTATTGCAATCTTGGAAACCAACGCATGCTCAGAAGGGAAATCATTCGTGTCCTAAAAGGACCGAATATGTTCAACGTTTCCTTTTTACAATAATGTTTGTGCATAAGACACTGCTTATTCAGTTCGAAATTTTTCAGGCTGTTTAGAAGATTTAAAATTGATATGATTTGCAATTATTAGCATACAGTCTGCCCTTTTTCCGCAAAGTACCTACATATTATAGATGCGTTACATCTGTGTCACGAAAGTCAGTAATTACAGACTTTGCACTTGAGTTTTGTACATAATAGGTACCTATGTTTGCTATTTTAAAATTTTTATTGAGAATTTTTTCTTTTATATGTCTATAGCAAATGGACTGTTTGTCAGTAGGCCAGTTGGGAATTAGCTTTACTGTATATCACTTACTCTCTCATATTTCTTGAGAATGAGGATTTCGCATTGGTGGGACTGAGTCACGGCTAATGTTTAATGATCTGAGAATGGCCAATGATGACCGAAAACTAACCGATTGTTTAAAATTAGCGTGACTATGACGGATAATAAACGAGATTCAATACAAGCACGGTGTGTCTCCAGCTCGACTGAAATGTCGTTAATTCCAGTATTAACACTGTAATTCTTTCTGTCTGCGATTCGCAGCCACATAAAATATTTCGGAAGACATCATCAACTCTTTTGACTGTTAAAATAATTTATTCACGAAATTATTTATTCCAATTTTGTAAGTTTAGTTATTTTTCAAGTCGAGACAGCAAACATTCGCGCTCCAGTACGCGTAATGTTTTTTTTAAAGTTTAGGGCACAAAATTTTGCTGTAATGCGCTTTAAATATATTGAGCTGGTCGAAACTGCAATAGTGGATTTCATGCACAAATAGTTTTAACACGCAAAGTCGACGCGGTTTCAAAAATACCTCTAATACTCAAAGGGTTAGCCTTTCTGCCCATCTTGTTGCTGGGATTCAATAGCCGGTGTTTCCCGGTTTTCTGGTGACGACGAACAAGAATACGGGGTGTAACGCGCATTGGACTCTTGACCGCAGCTGGTATTCGGCTTGATCGCAGGACACTGTTTCCGGTGGCTGCAGCGAGGTTTTTGTATGTGTGTGTGTGTGTGTGTGTGTGTGTGTGTGTGTGTGTGTGCGGCGAGTGTGAGAGGGGTTGTAACAGAGGGGGCGGGTCGTAGTAATGGGGACAGATGGCGCGGCCGTAATTAGCGTGGGGCGGAGCAGGGGCAGACGGCAGTCTCCACGCTTAATGAGGGCTGCGGCGGGAGGCGGGGGGCGGCGACGGCCGGCGCGGACGCCACCAGGTGGGGGCGGGAGGCTGGAAGCTGCGCGGGAAACGGCCGCTAATGTCGCCCGCTGCACTCCGCCGGTGCGGTCGCGCTATTACCCTACTACACGGCCCTAGCGCAGACCAACGGTGGGGCGATGCTCCGTGCTGTTTGCTGTGTGCGACGCTCCGTGATCCCACCGGAACAACTACAGTGCTCGTAACGTTACTGTGCTGTGTAAATGGTTCTTGTCTGATATTATTTTGCGACATCAATCACCTCATCCTAATTATAGTACGAATACTGCATAGATGATTAAAAGCAGAATCAAAACATAAGGAAAATGCGAGAACTATTGCACAATCAACTCGACAACTCACGCGTGGAAATAGTTGCCATAAACTTTCTACATCAGAATTGAAGAGAAAATTGAGCATCTGTTAGATGACGATCAATATAGTTTTAGGAAAGGCAAAGGCAGCATCTGACTAGGTTCAAAAATCGTTTGATAGCTTACGGTGGTGCAAGATGTCCTAAACCAATGCAAAAACAGAAGTGTAAGCTATAATGAAAGACTGTTAATGTGTAATATGTACAAGACCCAAGATGGTCGTATTAGAGACGAAGAGAGAAGTACTGAGACAAAAAAGGATGTTAAGACGCAGTCTTGCTCCCTACTGTTAAAATCGTGCATCAAACCACCAATGAAGACAGTAAAAATTTCTCGGGCGTGGAGTTAAAATTCAGGGTGAAAAGATATCATTGGTAAGTTTCGCTGATGACGTTGCTATCCTCAAAAATAGTGAGGAACAATTAAATAAACCACCTTCTAATCACAGATTATGACTTCAGGAACACTGCATACGATATTACATATAAACTTAATTTCCAAATTGTTATTCACGTGGTAGAGGAACTGAGGAAATTCTACTCGTGTGGAGCCGCAACTATCGCAAGGCAGACAAAACAAGGAAGTTACGAAATGAAGACTAACATCGGCAAAGAGGGCACTGCTCCGTAAAAGAAGTTCAAATATGGTTCAAATTGCTCTGAGCACTATGCGACTTAACTTCTGAGGTCATCAGTCGCCTAGAACTTAGAACTACTTAAACCTAACTAACCTAAGGACATCACACACATCCATGCCCGAGGCAGGATTCGAACTTGCGTCCGTAGCGGTCGCTCGGCTCCAGACTGTAGCGCCTAGAACCGCAGGGCCACTTCGGCGGGCTTCTAATGACAGAGTATGACCTCAGGAGCACTACATACGATATTACATATAAACTTAATTTCAAAATTGTTATTCTCGTCGTAGAGGAACTGAGGAAATTCTGCTGGCGTGGAGCCGAAAGTATCGCAAGGCGGACAAAACAAGGAAGTTAGAAAATGCAGACTAACATCGGCAAAGAGGGTACGGCTCAGTAAAAGAATTCTATTAATATGAAAAATAAACCTTAATTTTAGAAAGGAATTTCTCAAGATGTACGTCTGGACCTGAGTATTGTACAGAAGTCATTCATGGAGTATGAGAAAACCGGGAAGTAAGGGAGTCAAAACTTTTGAGGCGTTGTGTTACTGAAGGATGCTAAGAATTAAGTGGGCTGATACGGTAGGAAATGAGAAGGTCCTCCACAGGATCTCCGAGGAACAGAAACAGGATTCATAGTGACAGGATGTGTAGGGCACGACCAGGATTTCCGTAAGACCGAACTGTCAACTGTTTTCGAGAAAAATTAGCTCGGAAGTTTCAGGCCTGTTTATATACTGGGTGGTTATAATTAAACTGCCGGTGTTCCGAGTACTGCAATGTAGGCTGTGTACAGTGTAGGACGCTGAAACATCGTGGGTACGTTAATTAATAGGTGGCCTCGCGGCGTATGTTGAAAAATAAATAGTTCCACTTTATGCCACCAGGTGAAAATATGGCACTGTATACAGTCAGAACGTGAAATGTTTCCTGATTTCACATCAGTATGCCGTCTGTCACTTGGCAACGTGTGCTGACTTACTTTGTGAAGTAACTTTTGGTGCGAAGCGTTAAGAAAGTTCAAGTTTTCTGCATAATACGCGACGGCTATTGATAAGAAAGACTGTGCACAGCCGGTGAAGTGGTTTTATCAGAAGGGCAGCGATAGCAGCGCTGAACTGCGGGAATATGGGCGGCACAAACAGCTGCAAAGAGAATCTTATCAACAAATCTGAAGAAACAGGTGAATCAGATGATGGAATAGGGAGAATGAGCCGGCTTATTCCCACGGCACAGCCGACGGTGCAGAACATTCCTCGTATTTTGCTACCAGTGTTGAGCTGCGTCAAGGGAACTGTCTCTCCCCTGGTCAACAATTCAAACGATGTTGCAACGAACTTCACAGTGGTGTCGCTACAAGAGTCAGAGCGCGCACCAGATGTTGCCCCGCAGTGGGCTGTGACATCATGACTTCGCTTTTGGTTTTCTGGTACACATCGTAATGGAGGACATGTGGCCCGGGAATATTCTTTGGACGGACGAGACACATTTTACTCTGCACGGTGCTGTGAATGCACAAAACTGTCGCGTGTGGGGTTCTGCTCCACCACAATGTGTGCAGGGACATCTGCTGCACTCACCTTATGTGACTGTGTGGTGTGGTTTCGATCCTTCTTTCTTGGTCTGTTTTTCTTCGAAGAGATCTTGCGTCACAGTTCTTTCAGGTGTACGGTGACATCTGCAAGATACAAGGACCTTCTTTTGCAACAGGTGACTCCAGCTTTGGAAGAACACCACTGTGTCCACACTACTATTTTCGTGCAAGATGAGGCGCCATCACATGCCGCTTCCCAGGTGAAGGTTTTGCTTCGAGAAACCTTTGGTAACGACCTCAACATCTTTAAGCAATTTTGCGCTATCGTCCAGAGATCACGGTGGTTCACGAAAGTCGAAAATCCATATCGATACCACAGACGTTATCAAGGTTGCGCTGCAATCCGCAACGGCCAATGAGAGGCACTCGAGAAGACGACACATCCCTCTCAGCAAAGCAGCGCCCTCACGACGAGGTCAATATAGTGCTGAGCGTGCAAGAGCTCAGCCCAGTTAGAGACCTCGGCTCCAGCAGTCAACATCATCGTGTTGGACACTCATGTTTGAAGTTCCCGGTGAAACGTACTGTCGTAAAGGTTTATTTTGTTCTGCAAGAGGACAGCTTGTTAATCTGGATATTAGGTGACGCTAGCCGCGCGGAATGGCCTCGCGGTTTGAGGCGCCATGTTACGGACTGTGCGGTTCCTCCCACCGGAGGTTCGAGTCCTCCAGCGGGAATGGGTGTGTGCGTTGTTCTGAGCATAAGTTAGATTAAGTAGTGTGTAATTCTAGGGACCGATGACCTCAGCAGTCTGATCCCTTAGGAATTCACACACTTTTGAACTTTTTTTTTTTTTCAAGTCATGCTCTCATAGTCAGTGACAGATGTGAATGTGAATTACTAAGCGATCCTCTGGCAAAGAACACAGCAAAAGTTAAGTAAATGTTATATTCATTTATGTGATAAGGTGAACTAACAGTTTATGTATCCTAGTTTGATGAGCCTTCTCCCAAGCAATCGAAGAACCCATAGTTGCGGCCCAGCGAAAATAGTTTCATCCGGTTACAACAAATTTCAAAATACGTTGCGTTCCAACATGCCCGATCTAAATCTGTGTGACTTCTGATAATGGGAGTATCAGAGAGCCCGCGACTATCAGGAATGTATCCGGATTCTTTCTGATCTGAAGGATAGCTTAGGACGACATCCGCTCTGATTACTCCAGATATGTTGTGAGCAACTGTCGACCATGCCGTGTTACAGATGAATCATTAATTTTATCTTCGAACTCTTGCACTTGGCCCGTGTTTGCATAGAAAAACATTATGTTACTGAGTCGGAAGGACATTCTGAACTCATGTTGGCCGACCGCGGTGGCCACGCGGCTCTAGGCGCTGCAGTCCGGAAACGCGCGACTACTACGGTTGCAGGTTCGAATCCTGCCTCGGGCATGGATGTGTGTGATGTCCTTAGGTTAGTTAAGTAGTTCTAAGTTCTATGGGACTGACGACCTCAGATGGTTAGTCCCATAGTGCTCAGAGCCATTTGAACCATTTTTGAACTCATGTTGTAACTTGTAACCATATCCTAATAAACATGCCAGAACTACCGATATCATGTGTTTGATTGTTGCTCCCATTTTCTTGCACCCACGCCACATTCTGACTTCTTATAGCCACATATTTTCACCTGCTGACAGATTGTGGAACTGTTATCTTTTTTCACCATACTCCGCATTCACTGATTAATGAATGTACATAGGATGCTGCAGCATCCTGCAACGTATACACTCCACACGGCAGCATCCGGTGCAACCTCAGTTTAATTATAGCTACACACTAACTTGTTTATCGATAACTAGCTGACCCGGCGAACTCTGTTCTGCCTTAAAGCCAAGTGTTCACCAACAATCAGAATGGCAGCTTCATCTATTGTTGGAGCGTTAAGTGTGCGTTCGTTCTGTTCCAGATGGTCGTTTATGTGCTCTGATCACGACTTTGTAGTCATCATTTGGCATGTGCTCTAAAGCACTCTTGAACAACCTGACCAATGTGTGATGTTCATGAAGTAGTTGCTGCAAATCTTGAAGAGCTGCTCTTTTCATTGCTGCATTGATCTCTTGACATTGATCAAGTTGCTCTTCCATGTTGCCCATGAAGTATATTTGTAAAAATTTATGGTCTGCAACTTCGAGAGGTAGCAATGAGCCTATTCGATGGTGAATCTGTCCTTGTAGCTACAAAATAAAATATTACTGATTTATAAACACTTTTTTTTTTGGAATTAGCAAACATACGAAAAGTATAGTAAGTTATTCTTTTCCTATATTGTGTGTAAGTACAAAAATAAATAAATAAATAAATAAATACCTTGACTCCAGAATGAGAAACAGTTGGTAGAGCACTTGCCCGCGAAAGGCAAAGGTCCCGAGTTCGAGTCTCGGTCCGGCACACAGTTTTAATCTGCCAGGAAGTTTAATATCAGCGCACACTCCGCTGCAGAGTGAAAATCTCATTCTGGAAACATCCCCCGGGCAGTGGCTAAGCCATATCTCCGCAATATCCTTTCTTTCAGGAGTGCTAGTTCTGCAAGGTTCGCAGGAGAGCTTCTGTAAAGTTTGGAAGGTAGGAGACGAGGTACTGGCAGAAGTAAAGCTGTGAGGACGGGGCCTGAGTCGTGCTTGGGTAGCTCAGTTGGTAGAGCACTTGCCCGCGAAAGGCAAAGGTTTCCAGTTCGAGTCTCGGTCCAGCACACAGTTTTAATGTGCAAGGAAGGTTCAAATGCCTTGAATGTCGGATTAAATCCTCGTTCTTCGATACTGTCTGCCCCAAATGAGTTCATTCAAATAACTACTGTATTTTTAGGTGTCTGCAAGAAAATGATGTGATTCGGGTGTTTCGTCACAATGCAATGAATGCAATGGCTCAGGTGGCGGAGTCAATAATGGCAATTTTACTTTCCCACTAAGGCAGCACAATCCGTTCATTTCTCCGGAAAACTTCAATGCTCCACAATACTCACAAACAACGTCCATCGGCCCAATGCAAACGCAAGGATGCAAGCAGTAATCGGTGCTGAAATCGTATCTAACCGCCGCTCGATTCAAATCGTCACGTGATAAATCTCTTCTTGTGCGTCGAAAATTATCTACATGTTGATCTCTGTTGTTCGCTCGACGATTTCGCTTTGCTATACGAGCCGCTTCACTGGCTGTCTCACTTTGCTCTTGTGATTGAGGGGCACGAAGTCGAGACATTTTAACGCGGCGCTCTTCACGAGCAATTTGTTGTTCCTCTTCAGTCCTTTCATTTGCAATGTTTTGTGTCCTTCTTGCATTACGGCTTTGTCGAGAAATATTCGATCGTCTTGGTCGTGGCATAGTTAATGATGATTCAAAGAAAATAAAATTATTTCTTTAAATTTTTAATTAATGATATATACTGATACTTAACCATAGACGTTTAGCTGTCATTTGCATTTTGTTATTCCATATGAGATGTGTTTTTGTTATACCACGTTTTATATTGACGTTTAGGTGACATTTGCATTTTGTTATTCCATGCCAGATGCGTTTTTTTACACCACGTTTCATAGCGGTAGAACTGGTAAAAACTATCCTATGTCCGTCTTCTGGTTCTAAACTACCTCTCCACCAATTTTCAGCCAAATCGGTCCAGCCGTTCTTGACTTATAAATAGTGTAACTACCACGACTTTCTTTTATGTATATAAGATATGGCAGGAGTCAGCAGACGAGAGCGTAAGAGTTTCATAAGCGGCAAATCTCTCGATCGAATCTCGCTGCCTGCACTACTTTCTGTGAGCTATCTGCTACAGCCGGCCGCGGTGGTCTCGCGGTTCTAGGCGCTCAGTCCGGAGCCGCGCGACTGCTACAGTCGCAGGTTCGAATCCTGCCTCGGGCATGGATGTGTGTGTTGTCCTTAGGTTACTTAGGTTTAAGTAGTTCTAAGTTCTAGGGGACTGGTGACCTAAGATGTTAAGTCCCATAGTGCTCAGAGCCATTTGAACCATTCTTTTATCTGCAACAGTATCCGGTGATATGCTTCGATTTGCGTGGTACCCCATCAAATTTCGTAACGACCGAGAACCACTCATGAATGTAAACCAAGTTTGTTTTGCAATAGACACAATGAAAAAGCGACGTGCATGCAAAAAGTAGTTGTTCGTGGCATGTACCATAAGCCACAATAACTACTTTTTCTATGTATATACGATCAGTGTCAAAGTGATTCGTAAAATGCTTCATAGGTCATACATTTCACAAACAGAATAACAGAATAAAACAAATAAAATGCCTATATTGATTTGAAAGAAAAATCTCGTATATTCCTTTTTACTTCCTGTGTCCTTAAGGAAAAAAAAAACTAATTCCCTTTTTCCAGGATAAAAACCAGGAAAATCATTAAGAATGATTACATACTGATAATATCCACGGTTATAATAAATCTGTTTTTGGAATTACGTGGGAATGAAAATAAAACTATCGACAGTGAGATTCGATCCACAGGCCTTTTACTTGTGAAAGCAAGCACTTACTCGCTCAGCTGTTGTCACCTTGTCTATAAAGACGCCTTCAGTTTCGAATTTCTATTTTGTCGAAAACGGTTGAGAGATTCGTTTTCCTGTTCGCATATACACCGAAGCTCCAAAGAAATTAGTGCAGTCATGGATATTCAAATACAGAGACATGTAAACAAGCAGAATAAGGCGCTGCGGTTGGCAACGGCTATATAAGACAACAAGTGACTAGTTCAGTTGTTAGATCAGGTTCTGCTCCTATAATGGAAGTTTATCAAGATTTTAGTGAATCTGAACGTGGTGTTACAGTCGGCGCACAAGCGATGAGACACAGCATCTCCGAGGTAGCGATGGAATGGGGATTTTCCCCTATGACCATTTCACGAGTGCGCCGTGAATATCAGGAACCCGATAAAACATCACATCTCCGACATCGCTAAGGCCGGTAAAATATCCTGCAAGAACGGGGCTAAAGATGACTGAAGATAAATCTTCAGCGTAACAAGAAGTGCAGCCTTTCCGAAAATTGCTGCATATTTCAATGCTGGACCATCAACAACTGTCAGCGTGCGAACCACTCAACGAAACATCATCGATATTGGCTTTCGGAGCCGAAGCCTCATTCGTTGTCCGTTGATGACTACACGACACAAAGCTTCATGCCTCGGCTGGGTCCGTCAACAACGACATTGGACAATTGATGAGTGGACACATGTTGCCTGGTCGGACGAGTCTCGTTCCAAATTGTATCGAGCGGATGGAAGTGTATGGGTATGAAGACAACCTCATGAACCCATGGACCCTGCACGCCAGCAGGGGACTGTTCAAGCTGGTGAAGGCTCTGTAATGGTTTGGGGTGTGTGCAGTTGGAGTGATATGCGACACGTGATACGTCGAGATACGACTCTGACAGATGACACGTATGTAAGCATCCTGTCTGATCACCTGCATCCATTCGTGTCCATTGTGCATTCCGACGGACCTGGGAAATTCCAGCAGAACAATGCGACACCCCAAACGTCCAGAATTGCTACAGAGTGTCTCCAGGAACACTTTTATGAGTTTAAACACTTCCGCTGGCCACCGAACTCCCTAGACATGAACATTACTGAGCATATCTGGGATGGCTTTCAACGTGCTGTTCAGAAGAGATCTCCACTGCCTCCTACTCTTACGGATTTATGAACCGTTCTGCAGGATTTATGGTGTCATTTACCTCCAGCACTACTTGACAAGATAGTCGAGTCCAAGCCACGTCTCTTTGCGGCAGTTCTGCGTGCTCGCGGTAGCCCTAGACGATATTTGCGATATTAGGCAGGTACACTAGTTTCTTTGGCTCTTCAGTGTATATAAAGCTCTAGTCGTGCCCTACACTCTCTGTCAACATGAATCAAATCGGGAGGGGGAAATTCGTGTAGTCCCCTCGTAGTAGAAGTGATGGAATAATGGGTCCTGTATTAAGAAACTAGTGAATATCTGCAATGTTACTAGAAGGAGCCATAATATAGAACAAGTAATTTGGTGTAAGACTAGCTCGGCATACCAGTCGCTTGTTAATGTACTATCATGAATCCTCGACTATGTACGCGCTGTGCTGTATGCATAATGGCTCCGGATACACTGACCAAGCGAGGTGATGCATGGTTAGCCCACTGGACTCGATTCTGGTGGACGACGGTTCAAACCTGCGTCCAACAATCCTGATTTACGTTTTCCGTATTTCCCTAAATAGCTCCAGGAAAATATCGGGTTGGTTCGTTTGAAGCGGCACGGCCCGTTTCCTTCCCCATCCTTCACACAGTCTGTGTTTGTGCTTCGTCTCTAATGACATCGATGTCTACGAGGCGTTAAGCCTAATCAAAGCTTCCATGCTTCCAGACACGGCGATGAGCCGTATACTATGACCGCTCACTTAGTACCTTAGGACACAGTGTAAGGGTGATCGGGTGATCTACGTGGGCCGGTCGGTGTGGCCAAGCGGTTCTAGGCACTTCAGTCTCGAACCGTGAGACAGCTACGCTCGCCGGTTCGAATCCTGCTTCGAGAATGGGTGTGTATGATGTCCTTAGGTTAGTTAGGTTTAAGTAGTTCTAAGTTCTAGTGGACTGATGACCTCAGATTTTAAGTCCCATAGTGCTCAGAGTCTTTGAACCATTTTTTTGCTCTACGTGGTATGGACTAGCGCAGATATGAAGCACAAGATGTCGATGCACTGGTCACGCAGTTTCCGTAAGTGGCGGGCCTGTGGCGTTTGGGGACGAAGCTTTAGACCTAATTTGTCCCAGATGTGTTCCATCGGATACATGTCAGGCGACTTTGGTAGCCAAGACATCAGCAAGTGTTTATTATCATGCTTCTCAAGCAAATGTATCCCGATCCTGGTCTCGTTAAATTCACTTATGGTGGTCTGTATCCCTATCTGCGTCTCGTATCGTGGCAGGCATGATCCGCATACGTCTCTTCTCCGCTTATACAGTGTTCCAAAAAACACCGACCAAGCTTACTGTGTTGTGCGCTAAGACAAACTGATCGGTTTTCAAGAAGGAGACCACATTCGAGCCGGCCGCGTGGTCTCGCGGTTCTAGGCGCGCAGTCCGGAACCGTGCGACTGCTACAGTCGCAGGTTCGAATCCTGCCTCGGGCATGGATGTGCGTGATGTCCTTAGGTTAGTTAGGTTTAAGTAGTTCTAAGTTCTAGGGGACTGATGACCACAGCAGTTGAGTCCCATAGTGCTCAGAGCCATTTAGACCACATTCGGAAAGGCACAGCTTGGGAGGTGGTAAGCGTTGAAATCTGAGGACGAACGGTTGTGACAGTTTGTTTCGATCCGATTTCGTGTCCGAATAGGGAAGCTATGAACCTCTTTATCCATTTGTGTACTGCCGATGGACGATCTGAGCCTGACATGCACCACATTTCCCCCCACAGCCCTTGTGCGTATCCTACTGCGGACCTAGTGTGGTCTGGCAGTGAAGTAACGTTACTGACAACGGTGCGATGTGGTCCATAACCAGAGAATTCGGAAAGTTGCACGTAGGTATTTTCTGTAGGAGATGTGTCCATTGTACAGCAAAGTAGTTGCGCCTTGTGCTTGGTACTTGCGAATACAATCTGCAGTCTTCTGTTTGTCCTCTGGAAGCTGCCGCAACGTGTTGCGGGTCGTCCAAGCTTGGAGGAGGAGGAGGAAGTACTGACAATGTTCTTAGTGGACCCAACCACGAACAGTCGGCGGGTTCACTGGTGTTTCATTCGTGTAGAAGTGCCGTGTAGTGTGTTGTACATCAGCACCGGCTCCAGCCATACCATCTGCAGGCAGTCCAGACGTTACTGGAGGAGGGGTATCCATAATGTGTTCTGTTTTTGCTGTATTGTTTAAAACAACGTCTACTCCAGCAACAGTTCTACAGCTTGATGCAATTATCGGATGAGCGCCCCTTTACTAGAGACGCCATTTTAAACTCACACAACTTTTGGCGGAGAAAAATCCAAAGCGCAGGTGATTCAAAATCACGAACACAGGGTCGGTATTAACATCTGGACCAAATATTTGCTGACCATATCATTGTGCTACATCTACTGCCAAACAGACTAACAGCACCGATGTATTCAAATTTATTAGACATGTATTGCGTATCCTAGTGGATGAAGCGTCACTAAAATTTCGTATGGTTGCAACGCGACGGAGTTCGCGACTCTTTGATGTCAAGGTGCGGAATCACTTCAAAGTTGCGTATCCCAATCGATGGATCAAATGGTTCAAATGGCTTTAAGCAATATGGGACTTAACATCTGAGGTCATCAGTCCCCTAGAACTTAGAACTACTTAAACCTAACTAACCTAAGGACATCACACACATCCATGCCCGAGGCAGGACTCGAACCTGCGACCGTAGCAGCTGTGTGGTTCCGGACTGAAGCGCCTAGAATCGCGCGGCCACATCGGCCGGCCCAATCGATGGAATGGTAGGGGTGTACTAGTTACATGGCCAGGACGGTCATCAGATCTAACCCTTCGCGATTATTTTACGGGAGTAATCTGAAGAGTGTGGTGTATGGCGCACCGCTTATGTCACTGGAGGACCTTATTGCCCGATTCCATGCAGCGATTGGAATACTTCATAGACCACCGCAGTCTTTGGCTCATGTTGTTGAGGTTCAGCACTGCCGCTGCAGGCTCTGCATTGACGTAGGAGGTACTCGTTTGTAATGTAGACATCGCGTAGTGCTTCTCATGTTGATTTTATTGACGTAATGTGGAACGCAAACCCATCTTACACTTTGACGCTCTCCAGCACCCAAGCCGTGCGTTTCCAGATATTGGTTCCTACTTGGAAACACATCAGTTTCTCTTTCCGTAGTCCACCTGCTTGACTACGTGTTTGCCTTTCATGCAGCGGGCCCGGGTTCGATTACAGGCCGTGTTGGAGATTTTCTCCTCTCGTGGACTAGGTGTTGTGTTGTCCTCATCATCGATCATCCTCATCACCGGCACGCGAGTTGCCTAATGTCGCGTCGAATGTAATCTGACTCGGACTCAGCGGCCTAACTTCTCCGGATGGGCCCTTCCGGCCGACAGTGCCATACGATTATTTCATTTTTCTTGTCTTCACGTACAAATACTAAGCGTTGTTGTCTGTGTCTGTTTGGTTGGAGTGGGAGCACCTTGTGTATTTCCTTTGGCATGGTTCAAATGGCTCTGAGCACAATGGGACTTAACACCTGAGGTTATCAGTCCCCTAGAACTTAGAACTACTTACACCTAACTAACCTAAGGACATCACACACATCCATGCCCGAGGCAGGATTCGAACCTGCGACCGTAGCGGTCACGGGGTTCGAGACTGAAGCGCCTAGAACCGCTCGGGTACTCCAGCCGGCCATTTGCCATGTCAAGTGCCTGCAACGTCAAGGTGACATTAAGTCTGGCCATGGGCACTCGACATAATTTTTCCGTTCATCTGTGTATGTATTATTTGTTACTCATTTGTGAGTTATTTCCAGCTCATCCAGCTCGAGTGTACGGTACAGTCTAAAATTATTCTGGACCTAAGCCGCAAGTCCTCAATACCAGATTCGTTAGCCTACGTAAGGAAGTATTTGCAGAAGCTGTCGGATCAGTGGGGGCATGTGCGACGTACGACGCACTTTCGTCAATAATGAAACAAGAGAAAGCCAGCGGCGGAGTATCGGCGAAACCAGACCAGGCGTTTAGCGGACACGGGCGAGTTGCGGAACGCCCCGGAAGGCAGGCGGCCGTAGCAGCATCGGCAACCGGACCCAGGGATCCTGCTAAGCCCTGCTACACGGGGAGAAAGTGGGGCCCGAAAAAGCGGCGCGCGTGTTTTCACAGGGGATCAGCGTCGCGGCGCCGGCAGGTAATGCGGGCTTTAGTGGGCGATCCTCCCAAAGTGGCGGCCGGCGCCAGATGCAGACAGAGATTGCCGTCACGTGGACCTAGGTGGACCGCCGTGGGGAGGCCCCGACTGCGGCGGAATATATGGGCGGATGAAGGCAGGAGTTTCAGCCGGTGCTGGTATAACTGCGGCTCCCCTCACGCACTTCCGCGACGTCGATTGCGTCCGGGAGGGTGGCGCATTTCTTCCCATGAGATTAATGTCTCTCCTGTTTGATAAAAATAATATCAAGTAACTCCTGACTTACAGCAGAGCAATCCTTCGATACGTGGCAGCCCATTCCCCGAGTGGCACTTATCATGTGCTGGTAGCAACTGATTGAAAATCATAGCTGTCTGAACTTTATTTCCATCAGTTAATAAAATTGTTAAATTTTTAATTATTAATGACAGTGACTGCTACGAGTAAATTGTCTACATTAATTCCGTGTTTTGTGACTGTCTTGCACGTACACTACTGGCCATTAAAATAGCTACACCACGAAGATGACGTGATACAGACGAGAAATTTAACCGACAGAAAAAAGATGCTGTGATATGAAATAATTAGCTTTTCAGAGCATTCACACAAGGACGGCGCCGGTGGCGACACATACAACGTGTTGACGTGAGGAAAGTTTAGAACCGATTTCTGATACACAAACAGCAGTTGACAAGCTTTGCCTGGTGAAACGTTGCTGTGATGCCTCGTGTAAGGAGGAGAAATGCGTACCATCACGTTTCCGACTTTGATAAAGCTAGGATTGTAGACCATCGCGATACTGCTGCTCGCGTTGGTCGAGATCCAATGACTGTCAGCAGAATATGGAATCGGTGGGTTCAGGAGGGTAATACTAAACAAATCAAACTTGACTGAAGAGTGGGAGAATCAATAGGAACTGATTAA
Organism: Schistocerca gregaria; assembly: GCF_023897955.1. Taxonomy (NCBI): domain Eukaryota; kingdom Metazoa; phylum Arthropoda; class Insecta; order Orthoptera; family Acrididae; genus Schistocerca; species Schistocerca gregaria. The sequence continues at coordinate 536,168,906 of NC_064925.1, forward strand.
GTACTGGATTCCCGGAAGTGTAACGATTGGTTCATGTTGCAAAAGCTCTCCAAGGTGGCGAGACTGTTGTCTTGTTAATCATTGGTCAGCACTTCTCACAGTCGTTTTCACTGGCGCACGAGAGTTACGCAGACTTGTAGAGTGGAGACGGAACCCTGTGTCGGTAGAGAACGCCCTCCGATTGGGAGCACGACACAGAAGACATAGGCTGCGGATATGGAAGAGGTCACTGGACTCACACAATTCGTCTGGAGATGCGGTGAGGAGCTGATGAGTCTCAGTCTGTGGCAGATTTCGACACTACCTCCACGCATCTGAGTGCTGAATATGTTGAGAAATCGCTCCTTGGTTGAGCGGGGTGCGAGAATTAAGGTGTGTTCCTAGATGCGCTTTTAGGATTAGCCACATTTAGAAATACAGTGCTATAAGAGACTGATTAAAGGCTCATTACGACGCCATCGGAAATGGTAGCTGCATGCGTAGTTTTTCGGTATTCTGGCGGATTCAGGAACTCACGGAACGATCATCGCGGGTCTGATCTTCTCATAGTCCCTGTGTAGATTACGGTATTGTCCTATTCACCTGAAACTTTGCCAAGAGTTATACGTGTCAGATTAGTCTGAACCACGTGAACAATTAGTAATTTTCTTGTTCTCTGGATTTCTTGTTATCCACACTGAAGAGCCTAAGAAACTGGTGCTTCTGCCTGATATCGTGTAGGGCCTCCGCGAGCACGCAGAAGTGCCGCAAAACGACGTCGCATAGACTAAACTAATGTCTGAAGTAGTGATGGAGGAAACCGACACCATGAATCCGGCATCCTTCAGGGCAATCCATAAATCCGTAAGAGCACGGGGGGGGGGGGCGGGGTGATGGAGAACTCTTGAGAACAGCAAGTAACAAGATATGCTCAATAATGTTCATGTCTTGGGAGTTTGGCGCCCAGCAGCAGTGTCTAAACTCAGAATAGTGTTTCTGGAGGCACTCTGTAGCAATTCTGGACGTGTGGGGTGTGGCATTGTCCTTCTGGAATTGCCCAAGTCTGTCGGAATTCAGAATGGACATGAATGGGTGCAGGTGATCAGATGCGACTGTTACGTACGTGTCATCTATCAGAGTCGTATCTACTGCAGACGAATCAGGAGTCCCGCATCACTCCAACTACACACGCCTCACACCATTACAGAGCCACCACCAGCTTGAACAGTCCCCTGCTGACATGTAGGGTCTATGGTTTCATGAGGTTGTTTCCATACCCATACACGTCCATGGTAGCTCCACCAGTGCAGTGCCTTCTATACCTTGTGTAGGCGATACTACCGCCATCTGTATGTGTTCATATCGCTATCCCATGACTTTTGTCATCTCAATGTATAGTCTAAGCACGAAAAGAGGAGGTAGTTTGTCAATTAAAAACAAAAACAAAAATATCGGCATTACCTGCATCTTAGTCACGGGCATTGGAAACGTGTTTTTTTCTTCAATCTCATATCGACGGACGCTCCAGCCTGCCTCGCTGAGATCTTCGAAAGCGCTTCTCAGGGGCGGAGGTGGACCCGCCGCTACACAAGACGGGCCAGGACGGCTGCGGCCGACCGCTCCGCCTGCCCCTTTGTATGCGGGCCGCGGTCCTGCGGCAGAAATCTGCCTGCCCCCACTGGCCCGGCCCACCTGCCTGAGACCGGCGTCCGTGTTTTTTCTTTCCCTCCTCCTCCTTCTCCCCAGAAGCCGGCGGCCCGTCTGCGAGACCGTTTTTCCGTCTGTTTGTCTGCCTGGTTCCGTGCGTGTGTGTGTTTGCCGGCGGAGGCTCAGGAGGTCTGAATGGGCCTCAGCGTCCACTCGGCCTACCCCGTCCGCCAGGACCGCGCTGCAATAACCCGGAGCAGGCGAGTGCGCCAGGGCGAGCCGCCGGCGCCGGAATGGACCTGCAGGCTGCGATGATCACTCGAGGGTGTAATCGCGGACTGGCCCGCTCTTCCCTGCGCCCCGAAATGGGAAACTGCGTGCCATCCGCTCCCTCTTCTCGCCTTTCTCCGTTTCCTCCGATACCTTATCCTTATAGGAAACCCTCAGGTGGTGCCTCTCGAAATCTAGTAAAATAGACGGTGTGACGGAAAATACGGGACGCGCTTTATACGTTTGTGCTGCAATGCGAGCAGAGGGAAGGACAAATGACAGCCCATAATCAGCTCTTCGCCGCCCGCATCTTATTTGATAGACTTGTCCGGAGTACTTTAGATACTACGTCAGCAATACGCAGAAGGCAGTTGTCTTTTCCTCTTCGCCATAACTCTTGTTAAGGGTCCGTACCTCAATCCAAAAAGCGGAACTCTTATATGGTCATTTTGTTTACCACCTGTTTGTATCTCTGGCAACGGCCTTGCCGCAGTGGATACACCGGTTCCCGCCAGATCACCGAGGTTAAGCGCTGTCGGGCGTGGCAGGCATTTGGATGGATGACCATCTCGGCTACCGTATGCTGTTTCCATTTTTCGGGTTGTACTCAGCCTCGTGATGCCAATTGAGGAGCTACTCGACCGAATAGTAGCGGCTCCGGCCACAGAAAACCCATCATAACGACCGGGAGAGCGGTGTGCTGATCACACGCCCCTCCCATCTGCATCCTCAGCTGAGGATGGTACGGCGGTCGGAAGGTCCCGATGGGGCACTTGTGGCCTAAAGACGGAGAGCCTGCCTGTCTGTCTCTCTGCCCGACTGCTAATCTGGGCTGTAGACGATGACGCTGCGGTATACGGTCCGGTATCGAAGTCGACTAGCTGTAGGAGGGTAGAAGACAGCTGAAACAAAATTTCTAGCTGGTATGATGAATGGCAGCTTGTTTTAAATGTAGAAAAATGTAAGTTAATGCGGAAAAAAATACCCGTAATGTTCCAGTACAGCATTAGCAGTGTCCTGCAAACACAGTCACGTCTTTTAAATATCTGCGCGGAACGTTTTCAAAGCGATATGAAATAGGACGAGCATGTGAGGATTGTGATAGGGAAGGCGAATGGGAGACTTCGCTTTATCGGGAAAGTCCTACAAAAGTGTTGTTCATCTGTAAACAGTGGGCATATAGGTCAATAGCGCGATCTATTCCTGAATACTTTTCGAATGTTTGGGATCCGTACCAACCCAGATTAAGGGGATCCGTCAGATCAAATCAGATGTGGGTGGCTAGATTTGTTTGGTAATTTAGAACAACACGCAGGTGTTACGGACAGCCGGCCGCGGTGGTCTCGCGGTTCTAGGTGCCTCGGGCATGGATGTGTGTGATGTCCTTAGGTTAGTTAGGTTTACGTAGTTCTAAGTTCTAGGGGACTAATGACCACAGCAGTTGAGTCCCATAGTGCTCAGATCCATTTGAACCATTTGTTACGGACATGCTTCGGTAAATCAAATAGTAATCGTTGGAGGGACAGCGACATTCTTTTGGAGGAATACCAATTGGACAATTTAGAGAACCGGCATTTGAATCTGACCACAGAACAATTCTACTACCTGGACCACACTTTGCGAGTAAGGACCGCGAAGATAAGATACGAGAAATTAGCGTTCATACAGAGGCATATAGTAAGTTGTTTTCCTCTATTTAAGAGTAGAATAGAAAACTAAATATCTAGTAGTGGTGTAGGGTAGGGCCTAACATCCATCACGCGTTGTACGGTTGACTGGTATAGGTATAGGTATATGTATTTAAAGACAGAGATATGCGAACAGGTAGAGTACGGCGCTGCGGTCGGCAACGCCTATACAAGACAACAAGTGTCTAGCGCAGTCGTTAGATCGGTTACTGCTGCTATAATGGCAAGCTATCAACATTTAAGCGTGTTTGAATGTGGTGTTACAGTCGGCACACGAGCAATGAGAGACAGCAAGCAAATGGGACTTTCCCGTACGACCGTTTCACGAGTGAATATCAGGAATCCGGTGAAACATCTAACCTCCGACATCGCTGTGGGCCGGAAAAAGATCCTGCAAGAACGGGACCAACACCGACTGAAGAGAAACGTTCAACGTGACAGAAGTGCAAAGTGCTGCAGATCTCAATGTTGGGCCATGGATAACTGAGTGCGAACCATCCAACGAAACATCATCGATAGGGGATTTCGGAGCCCAAGGCCCACTTGTGTACCTTTGAAGACCGCACGATACGAAGATTTACACTCTCCTGCGTCCGTCAACACCGACATTGGACTGTTGATGACTAGAACATGTTGCCTGGGCGGACGAGTCTCGCCAAAACTTGTATACAGCGGGTGGATGTGTACGGGGATGGCGACAACCCCATGAGTGGATGGACGCTGCATGTCAGCAGAGGACCGTTCATGCTGGTGGGGGCACTGTGATGGTGTGCGGCCAGCCGCTGTTACCGAGCGGTTCTAGGCACTTCAGTCTGGAGCCGCTCGACAGCTAAGGTCGCCGGTTCGAATCCTGCCTCAGGCATGGATGTGTGTGATGTCTTTATTTTAGTTAGGTTTGGGTAGTTCTAAGTTCTAGTGGACTGATGACCTCAGGTGTTAAGTCCCATAGAGCTCAGAGTCATTTGAACCTTTTGATGGTGTGGGGCGTGTACAGTTTGGGTGATATGGGACCCCCGATACGCCTAGATACGACTCTGAGAGGTGACACTTACTTGGTGGTGGTTGTTAGTGTTTAACGTCCCGTCGACAATGAGGTCATTAGAGACGGAGGAAATCGGCCATGCCCTTTCAAAGGAACCATCCCGACATTTGCCTGACACGATGTAGGGAAATCACGGAAAACCTAAATCAGGATGGCCGGAGACGGGATTGAACCGTCGTCCTCCCGAATGCGAGTCCAGTGTGCTAACCACTGCGCCACCTCGCTCGGTGACACTTACTTAAGCATTCTGTCTGATCACCTGTATCCCGTCACATCCATTGTGCATTCAGACGGACTTCCGACGTCCTACAAGTCCATAATTGCTACAGAGTGTCTCCAAGAACACACTTCCAGTGGCCACCGAACTCCACAGACATGAACATTATTAAGAATATCTGGGATGGCTTGCAGCGTGCTGTTCGGAAGTGATCTCTGTCCGTCATACTCTTAAGCATTTATGGACAGCCTTACATGATTCGTGAAGTCAGTTTTCCGGCACTACTTGAGATATTAGTCGAGTCTACTCCACGTCGTGCTGCGGCACTTCAGAGTGCTCGCGTGGGCCCTAAACGATATTAGGCAGATGTACGAGTTTCTTTGGCTCCTCAGTAAATGTAGTTGAAGAATCCTGTTTTTTTTTTCTGGAAGAGATAGACGTATGAAGATGAAACGTATCTCATATACCGAAGTATATAGTCCCTTTGCGGTGTAAGACATTTACGCTTCTCTGTCATTAAAATCAATAGATACAGCCATTTATGTCATACTTCTGGGATACTTGCAAATTCACTGATCAAAGCCCATAGATATTTCCCGTTCAGCTACAGTCATGAAATTTGGAAAGAAGCTAGATTAACTGAAAAACCGAAAATTTTTAATTTGTAATTATATCACACGAAAAAACTTTTTTGTCATTTTTTATCCGTCGCTATGTCTCTCTGTCACTTAAGACCCATTTTTCCCTGGAATGGGTCGATGAATGCAGTTGAAATTTATGTCACATGCTTAAGTCTACAGTCCTTTAGTGGTGTATAAACTATAAGCTTCTACGTCAATACAATCAAAAGATGCAGCTAACCATGCCACACATTTTGACATCTTCCTACTATCGATATAGATAACAGCCCAAAAACTTCGCAATTCTCGATATCACGATGTATGAACTATCTATATACATTATTTAGTCTGCACGAACTACCGGTGTTCGAGTAGTACTCGCATTTATCTGGATTTCGTTTCTTGTACCCCTAAGAATTTTTGGATTCTTCTTCATTTTCTTCGCCAGAATTTTTATTCTCTATCGAACAACACTGGTTTGTAATACCAATTTCACGAGTACTAACAGTCCTAGTTGATGAAGTGCTGGATCTCTGCTAACCAAATGTTCAAATGTGTGTGAAATCTTATGGGACTTAACTGCTAAGGTCATCAGTCCCTAAGCTTACACACTACTTAACGTAAATTATCCTAAGGACAAACACACACACCCATGCCCGATGGAGGACTCGAACCTCCGCCGGGACCAGCCGCACAATCCATGACTGCAGCCCCTAAGACCGCTCGGCTAATCACGCGCGGCTCTGTGCTAACCTGTGATCTACGGGTATACAACGCATTTTAAACCTGACACGTTTCCTCGGTAGTTCCGTCACACATGGGGAGGCCTTAGCGTCATATCATAAGCTTCGTTGGGTAGGCACCCTTTCATCCGTCCGTCATATGACAGGTCACTAAATGATAAGGCCACTAAATGATAACACCCTCTCATTGGACTGTCATGAGAGGGGCCTCGTAGCGAGGGAGCACTCACGTTAGCCCGACATATGGTGGGTCTCATGCTTAAAGGGTTAATGACTGCAGCTGTCGCACATAAGAGAACAGGGACTGAAATTTTTGATGTTCAAGCTACATGAAATATGAATTCGAACTCGAAGTTTCGAAGACAATCAACATCTAGGTCGTGAGCAAATACGAGGGAAGATCGGGAAGTAACACACAATTTTTTTTCTCAATTGCTGTTCTGGCTGGAATGCTGAAAGTTCAAGACGATGTAATATGAAGTTTGCTCTGCAGAGGTTATTTTGTTTTCATGTGCAGCTGTAGCGAGAGAAACCTCAATTACGAAACAAACATGTCGATACATGTTACAGTCGTCAACGTCTGAAGACCAGCGAAGTGAAGTTCGATAATTGTGGGCCAAAGGGCATAAACAGAGTGAAATTCACAGGGACAAGCGTGGTATGTTTGGGGACGACTGTATGTACTGTAGCAATGTCTGCATTTGGTTTGCATTCTTCAAAGAGGGCTGTGTGAACCTTAGTGATTCACCGCGCTCCCTGCGACCGGTAACAACTGCAATCCGAAAAATATCGGAGCCACTGAGGCAGCGATTTTGAACGACCGACAAGTGCAACTGCGAACCTTATGGCAGCGGTTCAACATTTCCTATGGTGTGCTGCACGAGAGTGTTATGAAACGTTGAAATTTTTCAAAGTTTGTGATCACAGGGTGCCTAAGCATCTGACAGACAACCTCAATGGCCAGTTAATAGTGAGAAGCGTGGATCACTAAACGCACTACGCTGCAGAAGGGGGTGACTTTCTGAAAGGAATCGTCATTAGTGATGAGTCGTACCACTACATGCTCTGAACCAATCAGACCTTTGAGAGTGGAAACATGTTGCTTCCCCAGTACTAATAAAATTCGAAGTGACTCGGTCTACTAGAAAAGTACTTTTACAGTGTTCTGGGACATTCTGAACATGGGACCACTATGAGTGCTGCAACCTACGTTAAAACTTTGATTAAGTTTCGCCGTGAACTTCGTAACAAATACAGGGTTAAAGCTGACAGTGTCAGACTTCATGATAATGCTCGGCCTCCTGATGCTGCACCTGTTCATGAGAAAATAGCCACATTTGAGTGGGAGATGCTCCAGCATCCACCACACACTTCGGACGTTGCCCGATCGGATTTTCATCCGTTTGGCCTCATAGAGAAACTCCTGGTCGACCAACGCTTTACAACGGATGTGGAGGTGAAATCGGCAGTCCGCAGGTGGCTATACACCAACCAGGTGTACTTCTACAAACAGGGCTTATTGAAAACGATAGGAGACCGTTGGTACCTACGTAGTAAAATACGTAAAAGACCTAAGTTCATATACGACTTTTTTGTTTTGTTACCTGTTAAATACTTCGTCAATTGAATTATTGAGTGTCACTTTCCGATATTCCCTCAAAATTGTGTGGCGTGAGAAATGTTCGCTCCCTCACAGGGCACTTTTATTCGTCAGATGACATTGCTTGGTGTCCTAACTTCTACTGGCCCAGTAATGGGGTGCGCATATGCATACACAGTTAATTAGCAATGGGGCATATAGAAGCCACTTACCGCTTCAGGTGGTGACTGAGGTGCGCAAAGCTTTGGCAGACTATCCCTAGCATTACACATCCCCTTACGAGCAAGTTTTTCGTTAGTTTATTCTTTACAACGCTCCATCTCAAGTACTCGTCTACAGACACCACTCTGCCTATAACCTCTGTTTTCGTAATACAGCGTTTCCCACACTGTTATCTGGACACTCGCGTTCCGGGGGACGTGAATAAATGCTCCATCAAGAACTGTTAACAGTATGTCGAATTTTTCGACATTTTGACGCTACTGATGTACACTCCTGGAAATTGAAATAAGAACACCGTGAATTCATTGTCCCAGGAACGGGAAACTTTATTGGCACATTCCTGGGGTCAGATACATCACATGATCACACTGACAGAACCACAGGCACATATACACAGGCAACAGAGCATGCACAATGTCGGTACTAGTACAGTGTATATCCACCTTTGGCAGCAATGCAGGCTGCTAGTCTCCCATGGAGACGATCGTAGAGATGCTGGATGTAGTCCTGTGGAACGGCTAGCCATGCCATTTCCACCTGGCGCCTCAGTTGGACGAGCGTTCCTGCTGGACGTGCAGACCGCGTGAGACGACGCTTCATCCAGTCCCAAACATGCTCAATGGGGGACAGATCCGGAGATCTTGCTGGACAGGGTAGTTGATTTACACCTTCTAGAGCACGTTGGGTGGCACGGGATACATGCGGACGGGCATTGTCCTGTTGGAACAGCAAGTTCCCTTGCCGGTCTAGGAATGGTACAACGATGGGTTCGATGACGGTTTGGATGTACCGTGCACTATTTAGTGTCCCCTCGACGATCACCAGAGGTGTACGGCCAGTGTAAGAGATCGCTCCCCACACCATGATGCTGGGTGTTGGCCCTGTGTGCCTCGGTCGTATGCAGTCCTGATTGTGGCGCTCACCTGCACGGCGCCAAACACGCATACGACCATCATTGGCACCAAGGCAGAAGCGACTCTCATCGCTGAAGACGACACATCTCCATTCGTCCCTCCATTCACGCCTGTCGCGACACCACTGGAGGCGGGCTGCACGATGTTGGGGCGTGAGTGGAAGACGGCCTAACGGTGTGCGGGACCGTAGCCCAGCTTCATGGAGACGGTTGCGAATGGTCCTCGCCGATACCCCAGGAGCAACAGTGTACCTAATTTGCTGGGAAGTGGCGGTGCGGTCCCCTACGGCACTGCGTAGGATCCTACGGTCTTGGCGTGCATCCGTGCGTCGCTGCGGTCCGGTCCCAGGTCGTCGGGCACGTGCACCTTCCGCCTACCACTGGCGACAACATCGATGTACTGTGGAGACCTCACGCCCCACGTCTTGAGCAATTCGGCGGTACGTCCACCCGCCCTCCCACATGCCCACTATACGCCCTCGCTCAAAGTCCGTCAACTGCACATACGGTTCACGTCCACGCTGTCGCGGCATGCTACCAGTGTTAAAGACTGCGATGGAGCTCCGTATGCCACGGCAAACTGGCTGACACTGACGGCGGCGGTGCACAAATGCTGCCCACCTAGCGCCATTCGACGGCCAACACCGCGGTTCCTGGTGTGTCCGCTGTGCCGTGCGTGTGATCATTGCTTGTACAGCCCTCTCGCAGTGTCCGTAGCAAGTATGGTGGGTCTGACACACTGGTGTCAATGTGTTCTTTTTTCCATTTCCAGGAGTGTATTTTGTAAGTTGTACTACCATTTTTGTGTTACTAGTCATGTTTTAAAATTGAAATAATCACTGAACAAAACATGTTTTCCTCATTTTAAAAGAGCGTATTAGCCTGCAAAATACAGGGTGATTATAATTACAGTTAAACATTCAAAACGCTGTAGAAATAACACCACAGTCAGAATGACGTCAAAGTGCAACGAAATAATATCGGAATTGTACAAACGTATGGTAGAAGAGAAAATAGTGTGAAAATTGATCAACAGATGGCGCAGCATATGTCAGAATACGTAAATGAAAACATCTTCCATGCGCACGACCAACTGAAGTTGGTATAAACACGCCAGGTACACAGCTTTTCCTCCTTTCTCGTCTGCAGTGTTTGTCATGACTGTCTCAACGCAGCATCGTGCTCTGCTTGTAAAGCTGTATTACAAGAATGACGGCTGTGCACACGTCGCTCTGCAGAAGTTCCGGACACTGAAGGGGTGAAAGAAAGGCGTTGTTCTGATGACTGCGGTGCGTCTGGAGAAAATGAATCGGAAATTCGAAAAGACGGGTTCCTTTGGTGTGCAACCTGGTAGAGGGAGGAAACGAATTGATTCGACCTCGGTGGAAACAGTGGCCACAGGAATGCAAAAGGGGACGAGTGGTGGTGTGCAAACGTTCAGTGCACGGAGAATTGCCCGAACATTGGAAATTGGACGAGTTGCTACCTATTGACCTGCCAGCAAGAGAGACTTTTGCTCCAGAACTTCTTGCTCGCATTGAAGTGGATAATGATTGACCTGGAAGATTTTGTGGACAGTCGAAGCACACTTCCATCTGAAAGGCTATGTCAATACACAATTTGTTGAATATGGGCAACGGAAAATCCACCCGCAAATCAACCAGTACCACTTCATCCTGGAAAGGTCACTATGTGGCGCGAGGTTACGCCATCATTTATAATAGGGCCATATTTTTTCGAAGAGACAGGTGCTTCCGGTCCTGTACCGTCACTGGTAATCGCTACGAGTGTCTTTTGCGAAAACACGTCATTCCATCTCTCCAGCAGCGTGGATGTGTGGATGGATCATTTTTATGCAAGACGGCGCATCTCCGCACATTGCAAATCCAGTTAAGAGACTGCTGAAGCGACATTTTGGAAACGCTAGAATTATCAGCCGCCATTTCCCCACAGTCTGGCCGTCCCGATTACCTGATCTTGATCTGTGTGACTTCTGGCTGTGGGGCCATCTGAAAGATGTTCTGTTCGTGTTCCGATTATAGAATTAGCTGCATTGAAGGCATATATTGCGTAACACATTTTGAACGTGACCCCGGAAACACTTCGATCAGCAGTGGAACATGCAGTTTCTCGATTTTTAACTTGGTGCAGTAAACGATGGACACCATATTCAATATGTCTCGCACCAGTCATACAGAAATTAATAACCCGTTTTGAATTTGCAGTTTTTGGCCAATTAAAAATCGATGTGATTTATGCTTCTTATGCCCAAAGAAAGCAGGTGCTGACAGATGTGAAAATTACCGAACTATCAGTTTAATAAGTCACAGCTGCAAAATACTAACGCGAGTTCTTTACAGACGAATGGAAAAACTGGTAGATGCGGACCTCGGGGAGCATCAGTTCGGATCCCGTAGAAATGTTGGAACACGTGAGGCAATACTGACCTTACGACTTATCTTAGAAGAAAGATTAAGAAAAGGCAAACATAGTTTCTAGCATTTGTAGACTTAGAGAAAGCTTTTGACAATGTTGACTGGAATACTCTCTTTCAAATTCTGAAGGTGGCAGGGGTAAAATACAGGGAGCGAAAGGCTATTTACAATTTGTACAGAAACCAGATGGCAGTTATTAGAGTCGACGGGCATGAAAGGGAAGCAGTGGTTGGGAAAGGAGTGAGACAGGGTTGTAGCCTCTCCCCGATGTTATTCAATCTATATATTGAGCAAGCAGTAAAAGAAACAATAGAAAAATTTGGAGTAGGTATTAAAATTCATGGAGAAGAAGTAAAAACTTTGAGGTTCGCCGATGACATTGTAATTCTGTCAGAGACGGCAAAGGACTTGGAAGAGCAGTTGAACGGAATGGACAGTGTCTTGAAAAGAGGGTATAAGATGAACATCAACAAAAGCAAAACGAGGATAATGGAATGTAGTCAAATTAAATCGGGTGATGCTGAGTGAATTAGATTAGGAAATGAGACACTTAAAGTAGTAAAGGAGTTTTGCTATTTAGGAAGTAAAATAACTGATGATGGTCGAAGTAGAGAGGATATAAAATGTAGACTGGCAATGGCAAGGAAAGCGTTTCTGAAGAAGAGAAATTTGTTAACATCGAATATAGATTTATGTATCAGGAAGTCGTTTCTGAATGTATTTGTTTGGAGTGTAGCCATGTATGGAAGTGAAACATGGACGATAACTAATTTGGACAAGAAGAGAATAGAAGCTTTCGAAATGTGGTGCTACAGAAGAATGTGTGAAGATTAGGTGGGTAGATCACGTAACTAATGAGGAGGTATTGAATAGAATTGGGGAGAAGAGAAATTTGTGGCACAACTTGACTAGAAGAAGGGATCGGTTGGTAGGACATGTTTTGAGGCATCAAGGGATCACAAATTTAGCATTGGAGGGCAGCGTGGAGGGTAAAAATCATAGAGGGAGACCAAGAGATGAATACACTAAGCAGGTTCAGAAGGATGTAGGTTGCAGTAGGTACTGGGAGATGAAGCGGCTTGCACAGGATAGGGTAGCATGGAGAGCTGCATCAAACCACTCTCAGGACTGAAGACAACAACAACAACAATGCGGTTTTTGGCCTCGGGACGATTAAAAACCGATTTTTACCATCCGATGTGATATGACCTTGCCGTTGTGGATGGGCTTATGTAACTAAGAGCATCACATCTGTACAACCATGCACACTTAGTAGTACAGCTTGTTTAACGTCAAACGTAGCCCTTACTCATTGTTGTATGATTCATTTGTCATTTGTAGTCGACCACTATTAAATTATGATGCTTACAGCGCCCTCTTTTGCTGCATTTTTAACTACTTATTTTTCTTCTGCCATGCGTTTTTCCACTTCTCCGATAATATTTCGTTGCAATTTGTCGTCATTCTGTCCAGTGCTGTTATTTCTCAGTGGTTTGAGTGTTTAATTTTTACTATAATCACCCAGTATACCAGGTGTTGCATCAAAATACGAGGATTCTCAAAATGTTCCGTCTAAACAAAAGTTTGATAATTCCTGCTGCAACAAAAGAAGCATTAGGTACTCGCACATGCTCAAACAAGTTAGGAGAGTCCTTATACATCGATGTGTGAGAGGGAACATTTGCGCCCGCATCACGTGGGCGTGCGGTAGCGTTCTCGCTTCCCACGCCCGGGCTCCCAGGTTCGATTCCCGGCGGGGTCAGGGATTTTCTCTGCCTCGTGATGGTTGGGTGTTGTGTGATGTCCTTAGGTTAGGTAGGTTTAAGCAGTCCTAAATTCTGGGGGACTGATGACCATAGATGTTAAGTCCCATAGTGCTCAGAGCCAATTGAACCATTTTTGAAAATTTGCGTTCGCGAAGCTGATTACGTCCTTCCGTAAGGCTGTGTATCACTACTGGTGATTTTTCAAAATTTCTATACTTGCTGGACCATCAGGGTAGCTCTCGGCTACGGTGCGGATTGCCTGCACTACGTAATTTTCACCACGATCATCCTTACGGAAGGTACTTACGATTAACTCTAAGAACACGAAGGCCCTCTCCAACCTGTGGACTTACTGGTACTCCGTAACAAGAGAAGTGGTAGGATGTCGCATGTGCGCACACAGTGTTAAAAGAGACGGAGGTTACAGTCTCTATGCCGCCAGAGACGAGGGAGCGAAAGGCTGTTTACAAGTTGTGCAGACCAGATGGCATTAGTAAGAGTCGAGAGGTATGAAAGGGAAGAAGTGGTTGAGAAGGGAGTGAGACAGCGTTGTAGCCTGTTCCCGATGTTATTCAATCTGTACAGTGAACAAACACAGAAGGAAACCAAAGAAAAAATAGTAGTAGGTATTAAAGTTCAGGGAGAAGAAATAAAAAATTCGAGGTTTGCAAATGACATTGTAATTCTGTCAGAGACAGCATAAGACGTGGAGGAGCAGTCAAACGGAATAGACAGTGTCTTGAAATAAGGATATAAGATAAATTTCAACAACAGCGAAACAGAGGTAACGGAATGCAGTCGAATAAAATCATGTAGATGTAGATGTAGATGTAGATGTGATGCTGAGGGAATTAGATAAGGAAATGAAACACTTAGAGCGATGGATGAACGTTGCTGTTTTGAGCACAAAAATTACTGATGATGGTGGAAGTAGACAGGGTGTAATATGTAGACTGGCAATGGGAAGAAAAGCGTTTCTGAAGAACAGTTTGTTAACATCGAATATAGATTGAAGTGCTAGAAAGTCTTTTCGAGAGTTATTTGTTTAGAGTGTAGCTGTGTGTGGAAGTGTATCGTGGACGATAAGCAGTTTAGAGAAGAAGACATTAGAAGCTTTTGAAATGTGGTATTACAGAAGAACGCTTGAGATTGAGGAGGTAGTGAATAAAACTGATGTTAAAAGAAATTTGTCATATAACGTGGCTAGAAGAAGGGATCGGTTGATGGGACACATTCCGAGAGATCAGGGGATTACGAATGTAGTACTGGAAGGAGATGTTGGGGGTAGAAATCATAGAGTGAGACCAAGAGACGAATGCAGTAAGCATATCCAGAAGGATGTGAGCTGCAGTAGTTATTTGGAGGTGAAGAGGCTCACATGGGTTACAGTAGCATGCAGAGCTGCATCAAATCAGTCTTCGGACTGAAGACCACAACAAACGACAAGTAATGCTTAAAGCGGTTAAGTGATGCTAGTGCGGGCTCCCCGTAACTCTCTGGCCTCATCGCCCCCCCCCCCCCCCCCCGGACACCCACACACAAAGAAAAGTCACGGCCCGATGGAGGAAGAGGGGAGCTTTACTGCCTCACTGCCGATTTCCAGCACTTGTGCAGGCGAATCAAGCCTTCGGGAGGTGACGTCATTCCACCAACATGAGTCAGAACACCAAGCAACGTCACCCGACGAATGAGAAGTTAAAAAGGGAGCAGAGTTTCATTTCGGCAGGCAGTCATCACCCAGCAAAGATGTGACTATTCACTTCGACAGCTCTAGTTGTGGCCCAGATGTGATGCGCCCCGAACACTGGGTAAATTTTATACGAGGACGGCGCTACGAAATCTTGTGTCAGGTCGTACGCCTGGACGATGCGTGAGTCACCCGCCTGTGGAGCCACGAGCTTGGAACTACTGTGCTGTGGCAACGTCCTGCCTCGCAGCCCTGTAAGCCACTGCGGCCAGCGGTAACTGCTGAGCGGCCACTTCTACTGGGATTTCTCCGCAACATTTGCGACGGACGAGGGGTGGAGGAAAGGCCTGACGGCAGTGGTGGTCTCCGGTAACGAGGGCCAGCCGGACCTGGCCCGGTCTGTTCTCGCCAACGCAGTCCGCAGACATCATTTCCGAAAATAGCTGCGCGCCGAGTTTTCACTGCGGTTCTCGGCCCGCTCGTTCCCTCCCTCTGGTAACGGCGTCTGGCGCAGAAGCCGCTTGGCGGGGAGTGGCTCCCAGTTGAAGGCTCTGGCCCACATTATATACAAGCTATCTTAATAAATACGGTGCACCACGAAATAATTATCTGAATGGGACGGAAATCAATAGATGCATAAACGAACGAATGATTAGATTTCAAGAAAAGTTGGATGATTTACTGTAGAGAACGAGCTTCACAAATTGACCACTTCGACGATGAGTTGGTCCACCTGTCGCTCTTGTGCAAGCATTTATTCAGCTTGGCACTGATTGGTACTGTTGTTAGATGTCCCCTTGGGGGGTATCGTGCTAAATTCTACCCCCTTGACGCTTTAGATCTTCAAAATCCTGAACTAGTTGGAGGGTCTTGCCCACAATGATCCAAATATTCTCAGCTGGAAAGAGATCCGGCGACATTGCTGACTAAGGTATGGTTTGGAAAGTATGAAGAAGAGCAGTAGAACATCTTGTCGTGCGCTGGCGGGCTCTGGACGACTTGCCATAAAAGGCAACAAAACTGAGTGTGGAGTATCATCGACGCACCTCTGTGCCGCAAGAGTGCCGCGGAAGACAACCAGACTGCCTGCTATGAAAAGAAATGGCACTCCAACCACCATTCCTGGTTGTTGGACCATAAGCAGGGTGAGAGTCGGGTTGGTATCCCTCCGGACATTTCTTCCTCCTGGAATCGCATTGACTAGAGTAGAATTATCTTCAGTGCTGAGTTTTCGAACTGCGCCCGGACCACCAGCAAAGACGTGTCTGGACAGCGGTGGGATATATGAACCCAACTGTCACCCGCCATACGGCCCGACTACCACGAGTTATCGTCTGGAGTGCCATATCATTTCATAGCAGGACACCTTTGGATGTCATCTTCGACACCCTCGCAGTGCAGCGGTACATCGACCTTATTTTACATTCAGTTTTGTTGCCCTTCATGGCAAGCCATCCTGGTCTTAATTTTTAGCAAGATAAAGACCGCCTTCAAACGGTGTGAATTTCTACTGCTTGTATCTATGCTTGCCAAACCCTATCTTGGTAAGAAATGTCGCCGGATCTCTTCCCAGATGAGGATATTTGAAGCATTATGGGCAGGACCCTCCAACCGGATCTGTACTTCGACTATCTAACACACCAATTGGACAAAATTTGGCACGATGTCCCTCAGGATGACATCCAACAATCAGTGCCAAGCCGAATAATTGCTTGTGTAGGGATCGTCGGTTGACCAGTGTATTATTGACTTACTCAGTTTGTGAAGCTCTTTCTCCTGAATAAACCATCCAATTTTTCCGAATTTGTAATAATTATTTGTCTCTACATGCACATCACATCTACCAATTTCTCTGCCATTTAGGTAATTTCTTCGTGGTGTGTCATTCTATCTCTCTCTCTTCTTTTTTTTTCTTAGAGGGTGCTACATTGCCATTTTAAATAAACTATTACAGAATTTAAATAGTCAGGAGGCATTTCAAATCTCTGCAACACGAATTTAAATAGCAACAGTCATCTATTTGGGAACTGTTGATATCGAGTGATGTTTTCTGAGCGGGGAGTAGCTAGTATTAGGGCTGCACCTTAAAATGCCGGTTAGTGACTTCTGGCCGAGTTTCTTCTACGAACTACAGCTCGTGTGGATTTCCAGATGATTCAGTTAGTTTAGACGAAGGCTGTCCTACCAGTCTACACAAGATTTTCACATTCCTTTGCTTACAACAAAAGGGTAAAAACGAAGTGTCTGAACCATCACTGCCGAAACTCTGTCTCTCTAAATCTATATTATGCTTTCATGCGGAACTAATCGATATCTAACGTTAATATTTTGACGGTGCTAAAAATACTACTTTTTGTTTCATGCATTGGCCATTATTTCCACTGCAGGAGACGCATGCTCAGTTTGTAAATGTTTCGCTAGAGTGTAGCAGACTGCGGTAACATACCACATAGTTTCACAAATGTTTATAGGTGACCTAACATGTGATAAGGATTTCCTTGCTGCTGACGCCGTTTGGGGGTGGACTACTATAATCTTCTTTTCGTAATATTGCAGCATACCGCGAATCTGAATATAACACAACAATACTTGTTCAGCCAAGATCTCACATTTTCATGTAGCTCAGCAAACAGCAATAAAATGGTGAGTTTGGGGAGACAATTAATGCACTTTATCACTTAAATGAAGCAGACGAAAGGGAACACAGAAGTCTAAAAAACGAGATTGACAGAAAATGTAAAATGGCTAAGCAGGAATGGTTACAACACAAATACGAGCTTGTAGAAGCATGCTTAACTAGGGGAAAGATTAACGAGACTTTGCAGAAAGAGGACCAGCTGTATGACTGTCAAGATGCCGGATGGAAAGACAGCACCACGTAAAGAAACGAAAGCTGATAGGTGAATGGAATAAATAAATGGTCTATGCAAATTAAACAAATTGAGGGCAGTATTGTAGAAAGAGAAAGGGGGAAACAGTTGAAAATAGTTACGATGTGATACTGCGAGAAGAATGACAGAGCACTGAAAAGCCCCTCCAGTAGTTGATGTTCCCGCAGGATTAGTGAGATCCTTTGGAGAGCCAGCTATGACAAAAGTATCAACCTGGTGTGCAATATATAGACAGGCGAAATGTCCTCAGACTATAGGAACAATGTAATAATTCCAGGTTCAAGCAAGGCAAGAGTTGACAAGTGCAAATTTTACCAAACCATCTCTTTAATAAATCATTCTTGCGAAATACTGAAACGAATTATTTACAGAAGGACTGGAAAAAGTGATAGACCTCGGGGGAGATCAGTTTGGTTTCCGGAGAAATGTAGGAACACAATACTAACCCTACGACTTATCTTAGAAGATAAGTTAAAGAAAAGCAGTTTTAGATTTAGAGCAGATTTTTTACAGTATTGTCTGGACTACACTCTTTGAAATTTTTGACGTCGCAGGGACAAGATACCGGGAGTAGAAGAAACAGATGGCAGCTAAAAAAGTCGAAGGACATGAAAGCTAAGTCACTTTTGACAAGGCAGTGAGACAAGTTTGTAGCCCATGCCCAGCGTGATTCAGTCTATACAATGAGGAAACCACGCAGAAAACTGAAAAAGATTGAAGTCCAGGGAGAAGAAATAAAAACTTTGAGGTTTGTCGACACACTGTAAACCTGCTAAAAATAGCAAAGGGCTTAAAAGAGCAGTCAGCGGAATTGATAGCGTTTTGTAGAAAGATTACTACATGAACAACAAAAAAAGTAAAACAAGGGTAATGGAGTGTAGTAGAATTAAATCAGGTGATTTGGAGTGAATTAGATGAGGAAATGGGACACTAAAATAGTAGATGAGTTTTGCCACTTGGGCATCAGAATAAGTCATGTGACCGAAGTAGGGAGAATATAAAATACAGATTGGCAATGGAAAGAAAAACATTTCCAAAAAAAGGAATTTGTTAAAAACCAAATATCAGTTTAGATGTTAGGAAGCCCTTCTCGAAGGTATTTGTGTTGTCCGTTAGTAATTGTTGTGTGTGTGCGTGTGTAGATAAGGGGGGGGGGGGGGGTTGGGAGGACATTGTAGAGGGAGACCAAGGCTTCGATACAGCAAGCAATTTAAGTTGTGGTAGTTGTGCAGAAATGCAAAGGATAAACTGGTATACAGAGCTGCATCAAATCAGTGTTATAACTGAAGATTACACGTACAACAGCACATTCACTTAAAATATACATTTCCTTAATGCTTAAGAATTAATATGAAAACCACCACATACGAACTTTAGTTTGATAGACGCTTAAAACATCATGGTGGCTGCTCGGTTTGTTTCTATCATCCAATCACAACACATGACTTGTGATGTCACGGAAAAATAGCTGTGTCGTCACGCGAACTCATAAATGGTGTGGAGTGCAAATGCACGAAAAACACTAAACGTCTTAAGCTGAGGACTTAAAACACAAAAAGCATCAATCTTGCTGCGAAAATAATAAACTGTATGTGGTAATTTTACATCTCTGTTGGAAATGCGCGCAGTTTAAGTGATACACCGAATTGAAGATCTCTCCAAAAATCGTTATTTTCCGTTTGCTGCACTGATGTGCCTGAAAACGTTTTGTGTGCCGCTCAACATGATACCTATAGATCAGTTGTTCCGAACGCGGGTGATAATTACCCCATGCGCGGTAAAAAGAAACTTCGTGTGGGGTAAAAACAAAAGGTTTCGATTGTGTTTCGTCACGTTCCTAAATTATTTTTAAAAGATAATTACTACAATTATTTTTCATAGGACCGTAAACTTGGTTACCTAAGTTACCAATAATTAATTTTTTTTGTCAATTACTAGCGTTAACTCTGACACAATTTGACGAAGATGGTGAAGGTTATGGCTTGTGAAACGAATGTGTGAACATCTTGCTCATATACTCATAGTGCAACCGCAACACACATACTTTGTACCACCCATCGAAAACAGTAAAACTGAGTCATATGCATCATATATGCATAATTATCTCACGAAAATCCCTTCTCCAAGTTGTAGGCAGAGTCGCAATGGATCAGAAAAAACTTCGTTATTCACGTTGCTACAGATGAATGAAGTGATTGACAGCCAAACACAACAGTAACTATGTAATGACCACTACATTCCACACCGTTATTATTATTGTTATTATTGGTGGTAGTGGTTAGACACAAAGAATTGCCAGTTTGAAGTCTTCCAATTTCTGCCATTTCACAAGTAAGAAGTCCAGCGATCAGCTGATTTAGACACTGTACGTATAGTGTCCAAATTTTAACTTTGTTAGTTTTCAAAAAAGGTTCAAATGTCTCTGCAGGATTCGAATCCACGACCGTAGCAGCAGCGCGGTACCTGACTGAAGCGCCTAGAACCTCTCTACCACAGCGGCCGGCTTTTGTTAGTCTTAAATGGTAGTGCAGGGTCGGGATGCAGCAGGTGTCATTACGGACAGAAGTGTTGCAGAGGAAGAGTGTTTTGTAACAAGTGTCTATCTTCAATGCGAAAAGTTAGTCACATCCTTCTCCAGTATGGAAACCACGATCGGCGCCTGCGCTTCGTAGAACGAGAGTCTGACAACCCTAAAGCTCTTAGCATTCACTTTTACAACACACCTTCACAATTAGTTTGGGTGTAATCACCAAAACCAAGGCGTCATTCACTTTGCATAATTTATTCGTCAGTCAAAATAATGATCTGATGCGCGACTGCATGCTAGTATATACTGTACATGTCTCTCCATCTCTGTGTAATTATTGCAACCCATACCTATCAGAACCAGCCCTATATTATGCAGGCTTTGGTATCCCTCTACAATTGTCTACCCACCACGCTTACTCCATTTATCTAATTAACTAACAATTGATGTTCCAATTTATTTACGTTTAATGTATCACTCCTTTTAATTACAATGTTCGATAAAGCACTTTTATGAAAGCAGAATACGCATTCCCCATTCGACAGGACACATTTTCATTAGCTATCCGATCTACCTATGTAATCTTCAACATTCATCTGTAGTACCGTAGTCCAATCTGTTCTGTGCACTGTTTGTCATCCACATTTCACTCCTATATAAATCTGTACTACGGAAAAGTAATTTGAAGAAGGTCTTCAAGACCCAGTTCCTTTTTTTTTTTTAAATTTGTAGATAATGTACTTGGTGCCACAAGAAGATTCATTCGTCCTTATAAGACTATCTTCTATGAAGACAGAAATTTTAGGTAGATTTTAACTTACGCATAGGACTCCAAAGATATTCGATTTTGGAAAGGCATATTTTTTTAATCATGGTTCTTACAGCTGACTTCCTATCCATACTTGTCAAACTAGATCGGCAAATATGTAAATACCTCTATGAATGAATTATCACTGTTTGTTCTTCATCTGTAATATCAACGTACGATCAGTATCCTTCTAAAAATGCCCTCCTCCTCCTCCTCTTCCTCCTCCTCCTTCTCATTCTTTTTCTTCTTCTTCTTTTCCACTATTACTACTACTGTTACGAACATATAAAACCATGGGGTAAAGTCTTGGAAATTGGATGAAATTTTCTGAAAACAAATATGTTTCTTAGAGGAACTATTCCTCTGCTGCTAATTTTAAATTCCTATTCTTTCTTCTTTTGCTGTCGTCAGTTATTTTCCTATCCCACAAGTCTGCTACTGTCAGCATCTCATTTCATATTTTAATTCCATGAGCAACAACCGACTTAATTCTGTTGCGCTTCACAAGCATTTGATTACTTCTACTGACATTCATCGTATAACTTCTACTGAGGACACCATTCCTTCCAACTCTCTTGCGTCTCCTTTGCTGCCTCTGACAGATTTCCTTTGCCAGGGACACACCTTAAAGCCTCTGTTCCTACTGTCTGTACTTTTCTTACCTTTGACTAATTTATCCTTTGTTTCTTTTACTGTTTGGTCTATATATCCATAGATACTTTAAAACTGTATGTGTGTATGTATGTTCCTCATCTGCCCTAACCACTGGAGCGAAATAAGCCAAACTTAGTACACACATCACTTACTGTCTGGAAAGGACCACTGTGGGCGTAAGAACCAACTCCACTTCAAAGGGGTGGAGGTGAAACAGTATAGTAGCTCGTGATGCTCAAATAGGCAGACTATAATCATCCAGTATTTGAGAATGAAATCACGTAGTGACTTGCAACGAACTTTACATATAATTTCAATCGAGACTTTTTCTCGCTCACGCTCTCCACAAAACGATGAAAGGAAGAAAGTTTCTCACTAATTACATTTTCACTTTTTACGCATTACCACTGCAGTAACAGGCGTGACGTTTTATTTTATTGCTACTTTACTACTAACCCCCCGCGCAACACGTTTTGCACGTATTATACACATATTCCTTTGAATGTACCTGCAAAAATATATGATTATGATGTCATAAACATAGAACTGCGTGAAAGCGAAACAGCAGGGCGAAATTCATTATAGATACAGGTGAAATATGTTAAATATAGGTGACTAGTAAGTACGTGGGTAAAGCCACACCTAAATACGTAGATCGATCTTAAGCAAAATTGGTGCACAAATTAGCTTTTATCTGGAAAGGAAGACAGTGGTGGGTGAATGGTGGGGGTGGGGGGGTGGGGGAGAACCAAGAACGTCCAACTAAGATGGAGCTGATAGTGTGGAAAGATAAGGAAGAGGAGGACATGAGAAGTCAAACAGGGGGAAAGAGGAGATGAACAGAGAGGGAGAGGGAGAGGGAGAAATTGACAGACAAAGAGAAGAGGGGGAGATGGACAGAGAGATGGAGGAGAAGCAGATGGAAAGAGTGAGTAGGAGTAGATACACTTGGAGAGGGGTAAGAAGAGATGGACATAGAGAGGGGGAAGAAAAGATGGACAATGAGTGGAGAGAGGAAGAGATGGACGTGAAGAGGGGAGAGCATGAGATGCGCAGAGGCAGAGGAGAAGTAGCAGATGGACAGAGGGGGAGGAGCAAGATGGAATGAGAGAGAGGGGGACGGAGAAGAAGAACTAATAGAAGACTGAATTAGCTTGTAAATAAAATAAAATGGGAGATATTCTACAAGCCTGTCTCACTCCTTCCTCAACCATGGCTTTACTTTCATATCCCTCGACACTTACAACTTCCTGTCCATGTCGTAGTTAATCTTTCCCTCGGTGCAGTTTATGCGTTATATCTTCTGAATTTCAAAACATGTTTTCCAGCCAACATAATTAAACTATTTATGTAAATTTACAAAGACTTCAAATGTGGGATTCTCAACCTTCAATGTGTCTTCTAAGATACGTCTTTTGATCAGTACTGTCTTGAGTAATACTGTACTTTTTCTTTAATTCAAAGCTATTTTACGTTAGAAATATGAAATGCGGCCTATGTATTACTCTTCGGGTAAATTCGATGAAGAATTCAGTATTAAGACACACTCTACTGGTAAGCTGTACTGTTTATTTTAAGATGAACGTTTTGCCTACTGGAAAATCTGAGACCGTGCGGAGTTGCTCTAAACCACATATTCTGTCATGTCGCATGGTAATGAAAAACTGTTGGAGTTTAATAGTCCTTGCAGTACACGCAGCAGCAACAAAACCTGAGGGTCGTTCAGTCTATCAGGTATCGAGGTATATCAGCGAGTACCGAACGTCACACTATCTACAGCTAAGTACTGTAGAATGAATCCAGTAGTTGGTGTATCTCTTATATGCCTGTTCTGAAGTTCATTACTCTGTAGGATCCGCTGAAGTTCTTACGCAAGTAAGGTCTTCCTATCCAAAATGAATCACCGCAGCATCTGCTCTAAGCCGCATCTTTTAAATGGTACAGCGTCATTTGATCGGTGATAATAACTAGATACCCCTTGTAGAGCGTTACTGGAAAGTGCAATGACTGTGAATTAGAATATTACCCTTCCGTGCTTCCCAAAGTTCTGAAACAATGAAAAACATTGAAACGTTTTATGCGTCAAAGGCCAGTTTTCAACGCTGCATGCACATTTAGACTTTTTGTTCCACATTAGCAATTATGTAAACACGAGTACCACAGAGCCATTACCCTCGTTTAAGTGAAAGTTTACGCAAACCTACCAGGGCTATTTTTTAAAAACCCCACATTTGTTTCTGTTTACTGCACTGCGAAAATGGGATAATCATGTTTGGTCACAAACAACCGCTAACATTATTAAACTGACCGCCATTTGGATTATTTTGAACGCATTTCTCTAATTAATGCGGTCATTACGCAGCAATGTTCGGTATATCCATCGCCGCGTTTGCAGTGTCAGTTCACAGCTCTGCTGGTATGACGTGACAGGCATTAGCCAAACGATTTTCTTTTACTAATTATTGTAAAACCCTTCTGTTGAGTTTCAAGACGAGTACAGAGAAATTTCTGGAATGAAACCACTAGCGGCACGATATCTAGTACACGTTTACACTACTTTCCTTCCTTGTCTTCTTCTTTTGTATATATCAAACAAAGTCGCAGCATTAGAAAATTGTAGCGAAATGCAGGAAGATCTTCAGCGGATAGGCACTTGGTACAGAGAGTGGCAACTGACTCCTAACATAGACAAATGTAATGTATTGCAAATACATAGAAGGAAGGATCCCTTATTATATGATTATAGGACAGCGGAACAAACACTGGTAGCAGTTACGTCTGTAAAATATCTTGGAGTATGCGTACGGAACGATTTAAAGTGGAATGATATTGTTGGTAAGGCGAGTGCCAGGTTGAGATTCATTGGGAGAGTCGTTAGAAAATGTAGTCCATCAACACTCGTTCGACCTATACTTGAGTATTGCTCATCAGTGTGGGATCCGTACCAGGTCAGGTTGACAGAGGAGATAGAGAAGATCCAAAGAACAGCGGCGCGTTTCGTCACAGGGTTCTTTGGTAAGCGTAATAGCGTTACGGAGATGTTTAGGAAACTCAAGTGGCAAACTCTGGAAGAGAGGCGCTCTCCATTACGGTGTACCTTGCTGTCCAGGTTTCGAGAGGGTGCGTTTCTGCATAAGGTATCGAGTATATTGCTTCCCTCTACTTGTACCTCTCGAGGAGATCACGAATGTAACATTAGAGAGACTAGAGTGCGCATGGAGGCTTTCCGGCAGTCGTTCTTCCCACGAACCATATGCGACTGGAACAGGAAAGGGAGGTGCCACAAACCGTTGTGTGGCTTGCGGAGTATAAATGTAGATGTGGATGTAGATTTTTATGGCATTCAAATGACCACAGTGCACTGAAATTTGTACGTAAAATAGAGGCAGAGCTATCTACAAGCAGCATCAGACGTAGCGTCACTATAACTAACTCCGTCCCTACAGACCTCATAAGATCCAACGGTACAGACCGACCGCCATGTCATCCTCAGCTGATAAGCGTCACTGGATGCGGATGTGGAGGGACGTGTGGTTAGCACACTGCTCTTCCGGCAGTTGTCAGTTTTCATCACCAGAGCCGCCAGTTCTCAGTCAAATACACTCCTGGAAATTGAAATAAGAACACCGTGAATTCATTGTCCCAGGAAGGGGAAACTTTATTGACACATTCCTGGGGTCAGATACATCACATGATCACACTGACAGAACCACAGGCACATAGACACAGGCAACAGAGCATGCACAATGTCGGCACTACTACAGTGTATATCCACCTTTCGCGGCAATTCAGGCTGCTATTCTCCCATGGAGACGATCGTAGAGATGCTGGATGTAGTCCTGTGGAACGGCTTGCCATGCTATTTCCACCTGGCGCCTCAGTTGGACCAGCGTTCGTGCTGGACGTGCAGACCGCGTGAGACGACGCTTCATCCAGTCCCAAACATGCTCAATGGGGGACAGATCCGGAGATCTTGCTGGCCAGGGTAGTTGACTTACACCTTCTAGAGCGCGTTGGGTGGCACGGGATACATGCGGACGTCATTGTCCTGTTGGACAGCAAGTTCCTTTGCCGGTCTAGGAATGGTAGAACGATGGGTTCGATGACGGTTGGAATGTACCGTGCACTATTCAGTGTCCCCTCGACGATCACCAAAGGTGTACGGCCAGTGTAGGAGATCGCTCCCCACACCATGATCCGGGTGTTGGCCCTGTGTGCCTCGGTCGTATGCAGTCCTGATCGTGGCGCTCACCTGCACGGAGCCAAACACGCATACGACCATCATTGGCACCGAGGCAGAAGCGACTCTCATCGCTGAAGACGACACGTCTCCATTCGTCGCTCCATTCACGCCTGTCGCGACACCACTGGAGGCGGGCTGCACGATGTTGGGGCGTGAGCGGAAGACGGCCTAACGGTGTGCGGGACCGTAGCCCAGCTTCATGGAGACGGTTGCGAATGGTCCTCGCCGATACCCCAGGAGCAACAGTGTCCCTAATTTGCTGGGAAGTGGTGGTGCGGTCCCCTACGGCACTGCGTAGGATCCTACGGTCTTGGCGTGCATCCGTGCGTCGCTGCGGTCCGGTCCCAGGTCGACGGGCACGTGCACCTTCCGCCGACCACTGGCGACAACATCGATGTACTGTGGAGACCTCAAGCCCCACGTGTTGAGCAATTCGGCGGTACGTCCACCCGGCCTCCTGCATGCCCACTATACGCCCTCGCTCAAAGTCCGTCAACTGCACATACGGTTCACGTCCACGCTGTCGCGGCATGCTACCAGTGTTAAAGACTGCAATGGAGCTCCGTATGCCACGGCAAACTGGCTGACACTGACGGCGGCGGTGCACAAATGCTGCGCAGCTAGCGCCATTCAACGGCCAACACAGCGGTTCCTGGTGTGTCCGCTGTGCCGTGCGTGTGATCATTGCTTGTACAGCCCTCCCGCAGTGTCCGGAGCAAGTATGGTGGGTCTGACACACCGGTGTCAATGTGTTCTTTTTTCCATTTCCAGGAGTGTATAAGCGCCGCTCCTGCCGGCCTCGACCGCTCAGTACCAGACCAGCACTAGGAGACCACTACGATAGCAGTTACTAGTGATCCATATCCATTGCTTCTGTGGACGTAGTATATAGAGAAAGACACTGACTGTTTGCCTGTCGCTCATCGCTTGCGACACGTTCTTGTAATACAAAGTTAAGTATTGCCTACCTTCTTTATCGTAATCGAAACTATTAAAGAGATTTGCTTGAATTGTTGTGTAGCATTCCGAGAACGCAGCATCCCTTAGGCACCCTATACGAGAAGAGTGGGCAGGACGGCACAGGTTTCATATTAATTAGGTATGCTTCTCTCTCTAGTTACTGAATCAGATGATAGAGACACTTCTTCCCCTTTTGTGGTCGTATCTTGCGCGTTTGAAGTCCAAAAGATAACATACATGGTGACTGCCGGTGTCCCAACTTCTCGCTAATAACACAGTTTCAGTTATTTCGTATACTGGGTTGGCTTGTGGTATCTGGCTGTGACGAGGCGTAGTCATCGACAGCGGGTTTCTCCTGTATGAGCGAGGGCACACAGACCGGCGTTTACCTGGATTCTTGCAGGCGTTCCTCCAACCTGTGTGGTGTCGGTATCGCGAGTGACGCTGCTTTGTTGAGCGCAGAATCGAGTTCGGAGAATCTGGGCTGCGAGTAAGGATTTGCAGGGATCGTGGGAGAGCATTCATTCACTCATGAGGCCTTCTTTGGTATTTCAACGTATCGCGCATAGCGCAATGTTGGCGATGGCTCATGCTGTGTCTGGAGTATCTGGGCTTTCCGCTTGGGCAGCTTAAATATCAAAGAGAGTGGGAGAACGTGCGCCGTCTTTCGAAAGAAACGAAGCGCGAGTTCACTTGCATTCACCGGAGCCTCCCACATTTTTACAAGGCGCGGTTCTTCAACAAAACCGTTATTAATTTTTTTTGTCATCAGGCTACTGACTGGTTTGACGCGGCCCGCCACAAATTCCTTTCCTAATTTTTATAAAGTACAAAATTTAGCGACTGGCCCGTATAAGAACAAACTTTTAGGAAGAGAGTGCGCGGTGTTCGTTACGTGGCCCCTTACTGGCAGTAGACAATGCTCATGATTGGCCTTTTAGTACGTTTAGTCGGTTTCTCTGCAAAGAAGCTCAAAGGAACGACGTTACGACAATTCTCTTCTAGACGTAGGCTTGACGATCTTGGGGTGAGGTCTCCGACGTCGCTTACACCTCCTGGCTGATTATTCGAGACATCTGCTTATGCACAGGTCCTTACGCAGTACTTGCAACACAGATACCTTCCGTAGTTCGTGAAGTAGCAACCCACCTTTTGCCTCTCGGTGTTGATAAATTCTGGGAGCAAAGCGAGGTGAGATGTTAGTGATGACGCACGAGTAGGCGCGTTTTCAGTAAACGTATGGAGATCACTTTTTAAATCCCCTGTGGCAGTCGATGGCTGAAACATAGCTCACTTGCTGCTATTTTTTTCTAACGCCATCAGAACGACGCACTTGTCATGTCCGATGTGAAACCGCGGAAGCAGTTAATTTGAAAACCTCGTGAGTTAGTTACCAGACTATTTATTTCTCTTCCTCGTGCATTTCGCCACTCATTTCTTGCCAACCACATTAACTATACGGATTTTATGCTCCGTCTCCCACTCATCTCCATTGTCTGAAAAAGTGTATCATTACTTTTGTTTCAAGTGTCTCGTTTCTCCTGTCGAATGCTCCGTAACAAATGATTGAGAAAGTTACCGATCTTTCACCTGTTATATTCCCTTCATCAGTATTAATGTCACGAAGCAGCACATCTACAGCTCACTTGTCAGAGGCAGTACCTATCAATCCGTTTCCATCGTGCACGCTGTACCACGATACATCCGAACCGTAGAGCGAAGACCTGCATATCAAGAGGGTTCACTGGATCCAGAAGAAAAGTTACTGTCTACGTTTAGCCATAACCCAAAGGCGCCTTGGAATGATTAGAGTTGAAATTACCTGTGACAAGTAGAACGGCCACTAGAGTGCCTCAGTTTGCTTCGATTTTAGGTTCAAAATGTGTGTGAAATCTTATGGGACTTAACTGCTAAGTTCATCCGTCCCTAAGCTTACACACTACTTAACCTAAATTATCCTAAGGACAAACACACAACACACCCATGCCCGAGGGCGGACTCGAATCTCCGCTGGGTCCAGCCACACAGTCCATGACTGCTCGGTTTTAGGCCTGGTAGGGTATATAACGGCTGTAAACAGCGTCGTAAGTTAAGCGATCACTATGAAGGACACGAAGATGCCTTGCACTCACCTGAGACAGCGTTACCAGCACATGAAAGAGTTAGAAAGGGGCCTTGTTCAGTGTCTCGATCTGGCCGGCTGGTCGAATAGCACAGTGTTAATTTGTGTGTGGTATTTGGGTGTTGCAGTGGCAAGATTTTGTACTGCGTGGAAAAGCGAGTGAAGGCACCCCCACCACCAGGGTTGCGGTCGGTCCACGTCTGAGTACGGCATTGAGATTCGTCGTTTTGTACACCAAGCGCATGGTAACCCCTGTATATCTGCAAGTGCCTTGGAGAGTTGCAGTGGTGTTAACTACCGACGTTACCGTTTGGGAAGATACCGGGTATGACTTCCGGTCACCGTTGGTACTGATAAAGGGAACTGCGACGGAACAACGAAACGTCACGAACAGCCTACAGCCTCACCTTACCTCTCATGCGACGGTATCGTGGTGCCGTTTTTTCAACAGGACAATGCGCGTCCACACATGAGACTTCTCCTATGAATTTGGCATAAGTCTCTATGAACAGTTTGCATAATGCTAAGGTACACCTGTGGCCACAAAAATCCCAAGATCCGTCCATCCTTTAACATATGCGGGAACATCTCCGAAGCCAACTCTGTCCCAACGCCAGTTTCCAGGATATCAGGGACCAACCAGCTGTGGGTCAACTTGCCTCAGGAGAGAGCACAAAAATTTTTGGGCACCCTATCCAGCCGAATCAGTGCGTTCATCCACATCACAAGGAGTGAAAAGCCACGGCGGTAAGTATGCTCATAGCCCCAAATTCCTTCAAACTTTCACTCGATTCTGTATCACTGAAGTAAGATCAGATTCCCTCTCTACCAATGAATTTTCACGTCGGTTTCTTCTCCCATTCTGAGTGATACATTTCCTTTGTCAGTCAGTCTACAACTGCACATTGTCTCTGAATTTTTATCAAAATATTTTTTATCGGCTCCCAACAAAATTCAACCTGTTGTTAAAGCCTGCCAGTCATTTACAGGATATGAACCAGACACTAATAAGAATCGCGTAGATAATGCATGACGTGACTCTAACACACTTTAGTCGAATAACATAAAATGATTGTCTGCCATGGTTCAAATGGCTCTAAGCACTAAGGGACTTAACATCAGAGGTCATCAGTCCCATAGACTTAGAACTACTTAAACTTAACTAACCTAAGGACGTCACACACATCCATGTCCGAGGCAGAATTCGAACCTTCGACCGTAGTAGCTGCGCGGTTCCAGACTGAAGCGCCTAGAACCGCTCGGCCTGTCATCCATGATGTACTGATCAAGTTACTGGAAGATTTACGTCTGTCACTGCATCAGTAAATATGTCAACAACATGATGGCGCACTCTTGCATTTTGCGAGTAAGTCCGCGAAAATCTCAGCCCAACTTACAGTCAAATGTGAGTAGATGGAGGTGGAACAACTGCTTCACGACAACGGTTGCCTCTCAATTTTTTCTTGTGGGGCGAAATGAAGAGTCTTGTACATCAAACTACTGTACAGTTGGAAGAAGATGTTTTTATGTAAATGTCTACATACATAGGATAGAGGAGGACCAGTTACAATGGACTGATCGATCACTCTACTCCAGTCGTATTGATTTTTGTTAATTTCAGTTAACAGAATTAGTTTAAGCAAATAAAAATGTATGGAGAGGCACTGTGTCAGTACATTACGGAACAATGACAACCTTTAAGACCCTGGACGTGAGGATACTGACCCTACGACTTATCTTAGAAGGAAGATTAAGGAAAGGCAAACCTACATTTCTAGCATTTGTAGACTTAGAGAAAGATTTTGACAATGTTGACTGAAATACTCTCTTTCAGATTCTGAAGGTGGCGTTGGTAAAATACAGGGAGCGAAAGGCTATTTACAATTTGTACAGAAACCAGATGGTAGTTGTAAGACTCGAGGGACATGAAAGGGAAACAGTGGTTGGTAAGGGAGTGAGACATGGTTGTAGCCTCTCCCCGATGCTATTCAATCTGTATATTGAGCAATCAGTAAAGGAAACAAAAGAAAAGTTCAGAGTAGGTATTAAAATCCATGGAGAAGAAATAAAAACTTTGAGGTTCGCTGATGACATAGTAATTCTGTCAGAGACAGTAAAGGACTTGGAAGAGCAGCTGAACGGAATGGACAGTGTCTTGAAAGGAGGGTATAAGATGAACATCAACAAAATCAAAACGAGGATAATGGAATGTAGTCTACTTAAGTCGGGTGATACTGAGGGAATTGTATTAGGAAATGAGACACTTAAAGTAGTAAAGGAGTATTGCTATTTGGGGAGCAAACTAACTGATGATGGTCGAAGTAGTGAGGATATAAGATATAGACTGGCAATGGCAAGGAAAGCATTTCTAAACAAGAGAAATTTGTTAACATCGAGTATTGATTTAAGTGTCAGGAAATCGTTTCTGAAAGTATTTGTATGGAGTGTGGCCATGTATGGAAGTGAAACGTGGACAATAAATAGTTTAGACAAGAAGAGAATAGAAGCTTTCGAAATGTGGCGATACAGAAGAATTCTGAAGATTAGAAGGGTAGATCACATAACTAATGAGGAGGTATTGAATAGAATTGGGGAGAAGAGGAGTTTGTGGCACAACTTGACTAGAAGAAGGGTTCGGTTGGTAGGGAATATTCTGAGGCATCAAGGGATTTATAATTTAGTGTGGGAGGGCAGCGTGGAGCGTAAAAATTGTAGAGGAAGACCAAGAGATGAATACACTAAGCAGATTCAGAGGGACTTAGACTGCAGTAGGTACTGGGAAATGAAGAAGCTTGCACAGGATACAGTAGCATGGAGAGCTGCATCAAACCAGTCTCAGGACTGAAGACCACAACAACAACAACAACAACAAGACTCTGGAAGTCTGTGATCCACCGATGTCTTATTTTTATTTTTATTTTTTTTTATGGGCGTAAGCTGCGAGGTCATCAGTCCTGCGATTCAAAAGTTACTTGACTAAGTTACAGACCCCACTACAAATGGGCGGATTTAGTCAGAGATGGCAAACTATAAAGCGAGGAAGCTAAAAGCACACACAGTAAAAGCCATAAAAGGGTAAATCCTAATCTAAAAACTGGAAAAACACAGCGATAAAAGAGTGGTCTTTGCACGGGGTAGCGGTCGTGGGTCCCAGATCTAGAAAACACGAAGAGAGGCCCCAACCACAATCACCCTGTCCCTGCTCCAGGAGGAAAGGAAAACCTTATAACTGAAACTAGAAGACACTGTCACACAAAAAAACCGAGGACCAGGTGAACCATCCGTGTATGTCATTGAAATAAGTTGCTCAAGTGCAGAAACAGTTACGATGACATTCTGAGAATAGACAAGTTTGTGGACAATTTTTAGCAACTGAGAATTATAAAAAAATTTATTCAAACTCTAAGTAGACAATTACGAATATATTTATGAGTTTCCTCCAAGCATTTTTAGGAGATGACGACAGTTCCAGGTTTGTCCAAGCATTTTTAACACACGCCGTATTTCTCCGTTTTTGTGTGTTTTCTACTTCGGTCTGGCCTCAGGGTACTGCATGCCTCCTTGTTTGTCATTACCTGTTATGGAGGAATTATTGGTGTTTATACTCTTCTCTACTGGCAAAGAATTTTTTGTGTCCCTGGTTCCAATACGGTACCAGTTAGGGTTCTCTTAATGCAGACCGCTGAAGTGCATCTGTCGATGCCTACAACGATAAACTGTACCTTTTATACTTTAAGAAGCTCCATGATACGGCCTTCTTTAAGGTTTCACTTATAATCTCACGAAACGCAGAAGGGCTCTTTCCTTCTGCGTCTCGTGGCCATACGTTAATATTTACAAAGTTTGCTGGTTACATACCTCACACCTAGGATCTGTTTCTATGCTCAGTGACTCTTGAACGCTTGTCACAACGTCTGTTTGTCTCACCTGTAATCAGAAAAGAAAATGTTTCATGAGCTACGTTTACACGCCTGAAATTAGTGTACCTATACATACTATTCTTCAGTTACGGTATTCAATACCAATTACTCGTTTTATTCTCACGCAGATGCGTATAGAGGCTGACTTAATACACAGGCTTCAGCAAGTTAGACAAAATTTAAAAAAAAAATTACGCACTAAGAGCTATTTGTTACTTTTTGTCTTTGTTGCCTTCACTCAGTCAAATATTTTATTACCTAAATGGGGATTCGCTATATGTGGTTCCATTATATGCTCTCGTGAATTGAGTACCGCTGAAATGATTAACTCACACTTCATTCCAATTCGTTAACCGACCGCAGACATTATCAGTAATTTTGATATTCGTTTATAGTTTGAATATTCGTTGGTGTATTTATGAATTTTTCATATGTGTGTAATTATTTAATTAATTAAGTATGTGATTAGTTGGCATAAGTGATCATTACGGTCACGAGCTCCCTTGTTAGTGGAACCCATCGTTACATTTATATTTGTATTTGCTCCTGGTCCATTCTTCACTCAGCCTGAAAATGAACTGTACAGTATTCAGTTTTACCTTAAGAAATACTACAAAGAGATAGATGAATGTTTTTTGTCATTTTTTAACTTTTTGACTTTCGTATATAAATAAATTTAGGAAATCTGTTTACGAAACATAGTGACATACAATCTAGGCAGTCTTCGTTCCTGGGACAATATTACTGCTTTCACATGATACCCACTGTAGTCCACTTGATGTTGATATCCACACCACTACACCTAAATCACAATTTTTAACCTCGCATCGAGAAAAGCAATAGCGCAGGCAAAATCTGCAGCAATCACTCTACTTAAAAGATGAATTCGCAGACAACATGCATGATATGTACAGAAATCCAGCTTGATTTGCGGAGTAGTTTCCTTTATACAATATTTCTAGGTAAGCGCCTTATGTATGTTCCATTCAAACAAGTGAAATCCAACCTTTGGTTCAAACACTTTTTGCGAATTGTTATCCAAACTAGGTAATGCTCTCTTAACGGACCTACATATTGATATTCAAGAGTTAATACGTGGGCAGCTGAATTCAAGGGTCCAGATTTCTTTTAAAGGTAATTTGCTTCTATGTATTGGGTGTCCCGTAATTCCCGTTACAAACTTCTAGGACTTGTAGATGTAACTGAGCAGATAATATTTTGAATTGGAATACAGTCTGGAAGCGTACTGTTTCCGTGCTCCAACCATTTGAAAACATGTTGGTTACGCGACCATTTTTATTAGACCTGACTCAGTATATAAATAGTTCTACAATTCCACTCATTAATAAAGAAAGAAACTAAACCAAGACTTAATCGGTTTCGACAAATGTTGTTATTTACAGTACGACCTCTTCCAGTTCGGGTGTGCTTCGTCACCATGAACCACCCCAGTCACGACTGCTGGCGGTGATGTTACCCCTTTCTGGAAGCCATTGCATAACTGTGGCGAGCAGGGTATGCAGCGGAGTCGGACGTTGGCGATACCGATCTTGATAACGACGAGGAGCAGATCTTCGATTACCTTGACCATCGCCATACAGAAGGATCACGTCGTTGTATTCTGCAAACGTGATTTCAACTATTTTGCTCTTAACACTCACAGACAAGTGAATGAAGCTCGTAGCAAGTCACAGAGGTAGGATGGACGTCAAATGACATCAAATGATCAGACGTAAGCATCCCCCCCCCCCGCCCCCACCGTAAATATCTAGTTGCATACCTAACTAGAAAACTTATTTTCAAAAGGTTGTACAACGAAAACGGTGCATTTCTAGACATGGCATCCAATTCAAAATATTGTCTCCTCAGTCCCCTCTACAAATGCTACAAGTTTATAACGGGATTTTCCAAACACCCTGTATACACGGTGTTTCATAATTCGTGTTACAGTCTTCTAGAGGTTGTAGAGAGGACTTACAACTGGTGTAAATAAAGTTTTGGAAAGAAAACCAGGTTCAGAAATTTACCGTTTGGGTATAAAGTAAGTTTTCAATTACTTTGCTTTGCGGTATGCACACAAAATGTCTAGTGGGCGCTGTTCTGGCGTAACGGCAGGCGCCGGCATGAGGAACAGCAGAGAGGGCTGCGAGACGGCGTCAGCCAGTAGTACGGTGATTAGGACGACACTATGACTAGAGCGGGATCTACACAAAGAGAATATAATCTCTGCGCCGCCAAGTCGCAGTGTTGAAGGTCAATTCTTTCAAAACCCAGGCGATCATTGTAAGCAAAACAACCCCTTCTTCTGCCTCCTTTATTTTGGCTCACCATCTATGGCAGTCCTATTAACCTGACCCCCGCCCTCTAGTACCTTAGCGTCACCCTTGACCCTCGCCTCTTCTCGACCCCCAATCTTTGGACGATCCAAGCCAAGGCACGTTCCCAGTCCGCCTCCTGAAGCTCCTTTCTGGCTGCACATAGGGTCTGGACCCCTCCACACCTATAAATCCCCCATCTGCCCCCATTCTCTGTTATGCCCATCCCGCCTGAATCTCTGCCCCTCCTACATTCTGCAAGTCCCTTCAAATCCTGGAACACCATGCCCTCCGCCTCGCCTATCGCATCCGCCTCAAGTCCCCCACGCGGATCCTCTACGACTTAATTCATTTCCCACACCACCTCCTCTTCCTTGAATGGATACAGATCCTTTACACCTCCCGTAAACTTGATCCCCCTCACCCACTTGTCTCTCCCATCCTTTCCCACCCCCATCTGCTGCCGCGCCTGTACACATGCTCTCCATCTTACTACATACCCTTGCCAAAGGTGGCTTCCATTAACTCCCCCTCCATGGTGATGTCCTTGTCCCCTCCATTTACCCCTTCTACCAACTTTGATCCTCCCTTTCCTCCTTCCCCTTCCTTCCCTTTCTCTCCCTCCTCACTTCTTCCCCCTCCTCCTTCCCTCCCCTCCCCACCTCCTTGAGCTTCCACACCCCCTACCCTTTCCCTTCCCCCTCCCTTCTTCTCTCTCCTCCCTCGCTACCCTCCCCACCTCCTGGAGCATCCACACGCTCCCCTACCTTCTCCCCTCTCCCTCCCGTCTTCTCTCCCACTGTCATCTTCCCCCCCCCCCC
The DNA here is from genome assembly GCF_023897955.1 of Schistocerca gregaria. NCBI lineage: Eukaryota > Metazoa > Arthropoda > Insecta > Orthoptera > Acrididae > Schistocerca > Schistocerca gregaria. The sequence goes on from NC_064925.1 coordinate 536,204,996, forward strand.
TCCCTCCTACCCTCACCTCTTTCTTCTGGCAGGCCCCCAGCTTTTTCGTGAGAATAGTATTTTTTTAGTGCTCCATATATCGTCGCCACTGTGCTAGCGTTTGTCTTCCCATCTGTTACTCAGTGTCTGTCCTTCAGTGCTCTTCCGTTCACATGTGAAACTCTGTGTCTCCATTGTGTACTGTGCTGAACAGTGTGCCCGTGAACGCCTTTGTTTATTTTAATATGTATGTCTCCTGTTTTTATCCTCCATATATGATTGTTTATATGTCTTCCTGCTTTATGCTTTTTTTTCTGTGGCCGAAGAGCGGAATAGATAGGACGCTGCCGCTCTACCTTTCTGTAAAGGTCTTAAAATTACAATAAAGAAAAAAAAAAAACAAGTCGCGGCCGCGGTGGAAGGCGAGCCGTCATACAAACGCTATAGCAGTGACTTATGAATTGTTTTGTTTTGCTTGCAGTGAAATTGTATACAACGAAGGAAATTGACAATTTGCATGTCACTATTTGCTTGCGACTCGCCTAAGTGAATGCGCAAGGTTAAGTATTGTCAGTTTAAATTACTGTAAGAAACTCCATTAATACGATTTGCTTGAAGTGTTGTTTAGCGGTCAGAGAAAACAGCTTCCTAGGCACCCCATATTAAACGAATTTCAAGATACTACAGGCGCCGTCATCATTTCCGTGACGTAATATGTCCTCTGTTTACAATCACTGTTTCAGCTTTCTGCCAATTTTTCAGATTGTCACTGAGCGGAAAGGACGATCTAGATAGTGCAGGACGACGGAACACATGTTTGAAGAGTACACCGAAGTTATGATTAATGTTTCGTAGGTTTGGCCAGTGTAAACTGCAAACTGCTTAACGTATGGGTATCAAACGTTTTAGGCATGATGTTCAGAATGTGAGCTGCAGTATTTGCGTTGTTAGTAATGTTGTGACCTGGCATTAGTGTGCAGTAGCAGACATTTAAAGTGAGACTGGACAAGATGAGCGGCGTTTATTAGCAAAACTGTTTTATCAAAACAACATTAATGCTGTTGCTCTAAGCGAACTATTCATTAACGGAATACGGAGAGGTCCTCTTTCTGCATTGCCGTTGAAGATCATGATTCGGAAGTTCGGTATAACTGGCGATTTGGGAATTGTTCCTGGGAGAGGCTGAGCGTCTGTTGAGCCAGAAAATTTTGGAGAAGCTACTGTTGCCACGACTGAGAATTCTGGACGCAATGCGCGATCCTCCAGCAGTGCGTGAGCTGTGTCGCGACAGCTGAACATTCCGTGTTCCACGTTTCAAAAAGTGTTGCGACAATTGTGATACTGTATCTCTAGTGCGGCTTCAGACTGTCGTGGATGCTGATGGTCTCCAATGTTTGTAATATGGAACGAGAACATGATACACTATTAACAAATGTTACCCTCTCATGTGGAAATAAAATCAATTTCATTCAAAGGTTTATTCGTTGTTTCTCATCCTCATGTCCTTACAAATGTTTCCACAACTATTCATTGTTGGAGATGTTGATAAGTAACGCTGTAACGGGACGTTATCTGTAGAGCTGCACAACGCACCTATCGACAACTTTTTTCGGATCGCCTTCTTATCTCACATATCATTTTCGTGCGACTGCAACAAATGCTGCGTACAGTCGCATCTAGGGGGGTTGACTGTGGTGTTCCATGGCCGCGCCACACTCTCGCCTTTGAAGAGGGCTTCCTCCGTCACGTAGAAGAGAACCAGACGAAGAGAACTCGAAATGTTTCCTACTTGTTGGCCGTGCCTCAGGCGAGTGGCTGTCGTGTTATGCATGATGAGCAGCTCACATCTTACCACCAACAAGTGCATGCATTGACTCAGGCAGATTTTCCGTTACTTATCAATTTCTGTTCGCGATTTCTGTATCATTTTGTCGATATGCCAGAATTTCCAGACCATGTTCTATTTACGGATGAAGCTATCGGAACAGCCACATTTTAGATGACGAAGATCTTCGCACTTTCGCGTGTATTTCAGGAACAGTTCTGTATGAGTATATCTGCAGGTATGACTTATGGTCCTCTTACTGGGCAGTATGTGCCTCTGTACCGCCTATCCTGTCCCAGATGTTCGACTTTCCAGCGCGACGTATTGGTGGAGTTACTGGAAGATTCGTCACCGACTCCCCATCAATAAATGTGTTTCCATCATGATGGCGCACCCGTGCACTTTGAACGTTCTGCACGTAAACCTCGGTTAAACATACAGTTAAGAGGTGGGTAGGTGGACGTGCACCACCTGCTTGGATACCACGGCCACCTCTCGATTAATGTTTTTGGGGCCAAATGAAGAGTCAGTCTTATGCACCGTACAGTGGGAAGACGATGTCCTCCACATCTGCATTTACATATATACCCTACAAGCCACTGTACGGTGTGTGACGGCGGGTACTATCTAGCATTACTAGCAGTTTCCTTTCCGACTCCACCTGCAAATGGAGCGAGGGAAAATTGACCGTCTATAGGCCAATGCTCACGTAGGAGTCCTAATTCCTCGTATATCCGCGGTCCTCACACGAAATGTACATTGCCAGCAGTAGAACTGCTCTGAAATCGGCTGCACATACCTATTCTCTAAATTTTTAAAATACTGTTGCCCGAAAATGACGTCCTCTTTCTTCCAGGAATTCCCATTTGAATTCACGAGCCATCTCCGTAACACTCTCATGTTGTGGACCTACAGGTAACAAATCTAGCACCCTGGCTTAGAACTGCTTCGATGTCTTTCTTTAATACGACCTTCTGCGATGCGAATCACTCTGAAAAATGGTTTGCACAAGTGTTCCATACGCTGTCTCCTTTACAAATGAGCTACTCTTTCCTAAAACTCTCTCAATAAACCGAAGTCAACCATTGGCCTTTGCTGCCAGCGTCCTTAGGTACTCGTCTGATATCATATCGCTTTGCAACGTTACGCCTAGGTATTTAACTGATATGATTTTCTCAAGCTGCATACCACTAACACTGTATTCCAACATTACAACATTGTTCTTGCTACACATCTGCATTAACTTATGTTTTTCTATAATTAGAGCAAGCTGCCAATCATTACATTCGTCACAGCCTGATTAAGTCATCCTGTAGCGTTCTATGGTCACTCGACGAGCACACCTTCCCGTACACCACTACATCATCACCAAACAGCCACAGACTGCTGATCACGCTGTCCATCAAATCATTTATGTATATAGATAAAAAAGACCGGTCCTATCACACTAGCCGGCCGGTGTGGTAGAGCGGTTCTAGGCGCTTCAGTCTGGAAGAACGCGACCGCTACGGTCGCAGATTCGAATCCTGCTTTGCCCATGGACGCGTGTAATGTCCTTAGGTTAGTTAGGTTTAAGTAGTTCTAAGTTCTAGGGGACTGATGACCTCAGGTTTAAGTCCCAGAGTGCTCGGAGCCATTTCAGCCTATCACATTACCCTGGTGCGGCGGGGCGGGGTAGGTCGTCTGCGTTTTCGTTACTGCTGTCGTTCAGTCTATCTACCTCGATAGGCTTCTTGCCGACATCCCTTCACTCTGTAGGAGCAGATACGTGTTAGGCAGTGTAAAGGTTCAAATGGCTCTGAGCACTATGGGACTTAACTGCTGAGGACATCAGTACCCTAGAACTTAGACCTACTTAAACCGAACTAACCGAAGGACATCACACACATCCATGCTCGAGGCAGGATTCGAACCTGCGACCGTAGCGGTCGCGCGGCTGCAGACTGAAGTCCCTAGAACCGCTCGGCCACTCAGGCCGGCCAGTGTATAGCAGCGCTGATGAAACCACCTACCACACAAGGGCCGCGTAACAGTAGTTGAAAGTCAGTTCCTGAAAGTTAATGGGCGTTCGGGATATTCGGTCTACTTGTTGAAAAGCGTTTAACATTAGATTAACTCTACTTTTTATTCATATTGAAACACATGAAATGGCTACCAAGTCCGTATTTAATAAAGTGAAACATTATCCTTGGAAGTTCACTGTTCATATAACAAATTTTCTCTCGAAAAACAGCCAGTATTTTAGCAAGTCCGACCCGACTACTTTTCACGTTCTACCGGTCACAGACCCACACCTATTCCCAAGTTAAACATTCTGTCGTTCGAGTGGTCGTCTCCGTAAGAAGTAAATATTCCGTACAGAGCAAGAAACGCGCCACGTGGAGTTGTTACTACGACCAGAAAGTTCACACGCTCATATCTCTCAAACTATGTAACTTAGAAACTCCACACTTTCATTGAAATGTTCGTAACTCCAATCGCTTCAGTCACGATATGTTAGAACCGAAATTAGCGCACTATTTTCTCGTTTTTCACAGTACTTAATCACTAATTTGATAGTAATTAATGTCAGCAAAGCTTCCAATTCTTGTATTTTGTTTAATCAAAATAAACGAAGTGCGAAATATTCTTCAAATTGATAAATAAACTTATTTTGCTTCTAATTTCCATTCTGGCTGCTTTTATACATCACCTGAATCGTGGTTGCAACATAACTTTCCCATTGTTCGTTTGTACAAAGTTTTACATAAAAAGATATTAAATGTCCCATATACACTCTCTAAATAATTCTGACGGACTCACACGGAAAAATATAGTCAAATAATAATTTTGAGCGATTTTTATGTTACGTAATGCACAGTGACTAAAGTTTTAAAAATAAAATTCTACTTAATTGATTTTATGCACTGATAATTTTGGAATATGTTCAAATGATAATGAAAGTCAATCTGTTATTGTTCCTAATTTGGTCTTGAGAAACAATCGTAGGTTTTGGGAGTTTTAGGTAATTCTCTTTATCTCCAGAACGACAATAGATAAAAATCTGAACAGCATTATTCCATTAGTACCAAAAGGCTATGTACCAAATGTGAACAAAATCGGATAATAACTAATATGGATTATTTAGATTCGTAGAGGGTGTCAATCTTTGCATCGACAGAATGTTAGGCTATGTAGTTCTCACGGCAGGCAGCGTCAGCTGCACTGTGAACAAAGCGAAAAAAACATAGCCATCCTGCAGCCACCATAATAGACAGCTGCGTGCCTTATTGCAACGATTTCATCTCGTAATAACTTGCTGTATATAGAGAAAAAGACCGGTCCTCTCACACTACCCTGGGGCTCTCCTGGCGATACCTCTGTCTCAAATGAATACTTGACGTCGAGGACAACTGACTGGGTTTAAGAAATCTTCGAGCCACTTACGTATCTGGGAACCTATTCCGTGTGTTCGGACCTTAGTTAAGAGTCTGCAGTGCGGTATTGTCTCAAATACGTTCCGGAAATGTGCCTGCAATATGCCTGTTGGCCTTCATGAAATTGTTCGCGAGTTATCATATGCGAAAAGGGGAAACTTGAGTTTCGCACCGCGCTAGTTTGTGGACGGAAGCTTTCCTGTATCAAGGAAATTTGTTACATTCGAACTCAGAACATGTTCAAAATTTCTGGAGCATGCCGGTGTTAAGAATACGAGTGTATAACTTTGCAGGTCCACTCTTTTAACCTTCTTATATACAATAGTCACTCTCCCTTTTTTCAGGTCTTGTAGGACTTCGAGCTGTGCGAGTATAAAATGCTAGCGCCAGCATAAAATACTCAGCGCACACGAGGATTTATGGACTGTGTGTAGCCGACCCATCTTGGGCAAAATACAGCAGTGTCTACACTACGAGCACCTCCTATTGAGGTTCAACACTGGCTCTGAGCACCAAAGAACTTAACATCTGAGGTCATTAGTCCCCTAGAACTTAGAACTACTTAAACCTAACTAACCTAAGGACATCACACACATCCATGCCCCAGGCAGGATTCGAACCTGCGACCGTAGGAGTCGCGCGGTTTCCGACTGAGCGCCTAGAACCGCTAGGCCACCGCGGCCGGCACAGGTTTTGAAGCGCATTTTGTCTGATTTGTTGAACGAGCGCCGCGGCCTGCCTTTCTCGTGGGCATCGATATCAGGCGAGGCCCACAAGTAAGACAGGTCGTGTAGCGTACGTCACAGCACGTGACACTACGGGGCCTATGAGTGCCAGCAACAGTCTCCGCGGGGAGCGAATAACTATTTCAGACAAATTTAGTAATTCATGATTGCGTATTTATATGCTTGGAAGTTGACGAAAGTACACTACAAATTTAAGACCTTCACTGGGTACCTTTTCAACTAAATATTGATTTCTTATGGGTCCTGCACGGAGCCGTGCGTTTGCGACGTGTGGCGGACAAGCCGACTTGTGAGACGTCGCAAATTCGTTGCATGGTGCGGGTATCTCGTTGGCTCCGATCTTTCGGCGGAAAGGAGCTGCCGCAAGTTGCGCAATCTACCTTCCGTTTACGCCTATTTCCGCCCTCGTCTGGTAGGTTCCAGTCTCTGCTGTGAAGCCTGCTTGAGCTGAATATAGTGCTGTTCACAGCCGTCACTAATTTTACTGCTATGATGATGATGGTGCAGTCAGCTATCAAAAGCTAGAGAATTCGTCTAAAAACGATGCATCTCGAAAAACGAAAAGAATTTAAATTCGAAACCCAACTCCCCAACAATGTTTAGAAAGTCATTTCAAAAATAATGTGAGTTGATTTGATACTGTGCATGTGAGGCAGATTCTTTACTTAACTCCAGAACGAAACAAGTAACAATGCAGTGGATTCACAAAATATGTAGATGCGATTACTTCTGGCATTAGACTTTAGTGTCTGCTGCGAAGCATTTGTTGTAGAATATTTCACGGTTACTTTTAATTAGATGGTAAGAAAATTACATATAAAAGGAAGCCTTAATTGTTAAAGAAAACACAATGCTTTAATCAGGACGCTGCAACTGGAATCGAGAAAATCCTAACCAGCTGCAGTAGGGCACAAGACCCAGAGAACAGGTGGAGGACAATGGTGGCGTCTGTGCGACGTGGTACGGCGTCACAATCCAACTAGAAACACCATCTCCACTTGCTATTGGCTGAGCAATGCTCGACTATATAACGTAGCGCGAAATCTCCAGGACTCTGATTGGTTCAAAGAATTGAAACATAAGCTCTCTTGTGGTTACAGAGAGACGGGTGCCAGCCGCAGCCAAGGTCGGTCGTGAATGTTCAGTCACTGAGTAGTTATTTTTAAAAACTGTGTCAAATTTTATCAGAAACCGTTAGGCAGCAGTCGGAACTAAGTGTGGTCGCGTATGATTATGAAGAGTGTAAGATGGTGTTGAACTATTGTTATTATTATTGATTTCACGAGCGTCAAGTACTCAAGATCGTGGAATACCTCGTGTCTAAAGTCAGTTGTGCTGTTGCTTGAAGCATAGCACAGAATAGGAAAAGCAGCCCTCGGAACAAATTTTATATTGTCTTTACTCAAAGATAGTTACGGATTTTTTCATGGTTCTCACCGTTACAGCAGGACGTCATAAATGAAGAAGTGACCAAACCTTATCTGAAGCGAGAGGGACATTTCTAGAAGACGTCGAAGGTAGAACGACAACATTTTTAACGTGAGCCTGATGTTGTACATCTCCAATGACACCACGTTTACGATCAGCTACGAGGGAGCGTTTCATTCAGATTAGACTTGTTGCACACCTACCAAAATCATACTTTGGTAATGAGATAATGAAGAGAGCCAAATTACAGTTTGTTCAAAGATCCACTCTTTTTGCCAGAGTTTAATAAAGAGGATTGGATAGCCTTTTGGAGTAGAACAAAGAGTATTTCGGATTTTTATTTAGCCTTAGTTGGTGCCCAATAACTTTCGTTGTCTGATAATGGACTTTTTCCTGTCTTAAAGATTATGTGGTTGGGGTCCAATAGGGCCTTTCTTCTGGTTAAGTTTCCAGCTGAGAACTGCATGCCTAAAAAATGTTTTAATTGTATTATTATAGTGTGTTACCCCTTCTTCTTAGAAGTCGCCATTTGTTTATGTGTTCCATTATATTACTTCAATTTCAGTACTCCTGTGAGTCCTGTGGTACCCCATAACTTACCTAGTTCGTCAGATTTTTGTCATTCTTTTCATTTTCTCTTCTATTTTAGCCTGCTTTTTCGTATTCGAGTAAATTTTGGTATACTTACGTCATTCTAAATTGCTCTTAGGCTGTACCTTCTTACTTCAGTGTATTTTGGACATAAATATTCTTGATTTTATTCTGTTCTCGCTTTTGAATTTATTCATTGTCTGTCTTTATCGGTAAAGTGAATGGTCAGCTCCTCAAAGATACTCGTGTTTGACGATCATGTCGTAGCGTTTCAGTTTCGTGTATTTTGAGCTTCTGAGATGTTTTGTTGTTCAAAATTTCTATCGTAAGACTAGAGTATATTTCTACTTTATCATAATGAATTTCATAACCAATCTTTCCTGATGTCTCTTGAATGATTTCATCTAGATAATTTTTAGTAAAACAAACAAACAAACACACACAGACATACACACACACACACACACACACACACACACACACACACACACACACACATACGTACATACCCTTTTTATCTCTCTCTCTCTCTCTCTCTCTCTCTCTCTCTCTCTCTCTCTCTGTCTCCCTCTCCATCTGTCTCCATTTTAGTAAGACACAAGATTAGAAAGGTTGGTTTGTGCAACCCAGTTATCTGATTCAGTCAAGTGTGGGGAACTTCATAGTTTTCGTAAATTGACATTGACATATTTGTAAATAATTTTCATAGCTGAAAAAAGTGTAAGGCACGGAATAAAATCCTAGCGCAGAGTTGTGATTGCATATCGACTTTTGGAATGGTAGTCGGGAATTCAACAAATTAATTAATCTTGGCATCCAGTATTAAGAGTGTTACATCAAAAGTTATAGAACGGATATTAAATACGTTGGGTGTGTAAAAGATTTTTATGCCAAACTCTAAAGAATTTGAGATGCTGCTGTTAAAGAACACATTTCTCTAAAGGCAGTACAAATTCCAATAACAGATGCGACAAAAACGTGCCCTACAATTTTGTTACTATCAGCAAAAACGCTTTTCTTAACTTTTGAGCAGTTCTGTTAGAACCTCAATTTAAGTAAAATACTTCGTTCGTAATGATTATTTGTAGAGGGCTTGAAACTGATAACTTAATAAAAAAAATGTTTCCTTCCCTACTCATTCTTAATATAAGGTCCAGTATTCAATCAATGTCAGGTAGATTTCGTTATATCGTAAAATGCATCATGTAGCACGACGTAAATGCAACGAAGACCACCGCAATATGATGGTGTGGCCATCACAACGCAGTGTACAACTTAAAATAAAACACGCTCCAGTCAAGAAACTTGATGTTCAATTGTGCATAATTTTACGAAATACTGAGTAAGATCAGTTCGACCCATGAGTCACGAAGGTGTAAATACAAAGCAGTTAGGGAATACGAATGGAATATTCCAGAATCTGAAACACGAACAGCTGATAGCACGAGTTTCTTAGAAGTAGATACCTTAGGGATTGCAAAGCATCTCAAATCGCTTGATACGGGCAAGTCTTCAGGTTACGTTACCTTCAGATTACGCCGTTACCATAGCTCCCTACTTAGCAATCATATACAACCGCTCGCTCACCGATAGATCTGTACCTACAGATTAGAAAATTGCGCAGGTCGCATCAGTGTTTAAGAAGGGTAGTAGGAGTAATCCATCGAACTACAGACCTATATCATTGACGTCGGTTTGGAGTAGGGTTTTGGAGCATATATTTTATTCAAACATTATGAATCACCTCGAAGGGAACGATCTATTGATACGTAATCAGCATGGTTTCAGGAAACATCGTTCATGTGTAACGCAGCTAGCTCTTTATTCGCACAAAGTAATGGCCGCTATCGACATGAGATCTCAAGTTGATTCCGTATTTCTAGATTTCCGGAAAGCTTTTGACACCGTTCCTCATAAGCGACTTCTAATCAAGCTGCGGAGCTATGGGGTATCGTCTCAGTTGTGCGACTGGATTCGTGATTTCCTGTCAGGAAGGTTGCAGTTCGTAGTAATGGATGGCAAATCATCGAGTAAAACTGAAGTGATATCAGGTGTTCCCCAGGGAAGCTTCCTGGAACCTCTGCTGTTCCTGATCTATATAAATGACCTGGGTGACAATCTGAGCAGTTCTCTTAGGTTGTTCGCAGATGATGCTGTAATTTACCGTCTTGTAAGGTCATCCGAAGACCAGTATCAGTTGCAAAGCGGTTTAGAAAAGATTGTTGTGTGATGTGGCAGGTGGAACTTGACGCTAAATAACGAAAAGTGAGAGGTGATCCACATGAGTTCCAAAAGAAATCCGTTGGAATTCGATTACTCGATAAATAGTACAATTCTCAAGGCTGTCAATTCAACTAAGTACCTGGGTGAAAAAATTACGAACAACTTCAGTTGGAAACACCACATAGATAATATTGTGGGGCAGGTTGAGTCAAAGGTTGCGTTTCATTGGCAGGACACTTAAATGATGCAACAAGTCCACTAAAGAGACAGCTTATACTACACTCGTTCGTCCTCTGGTAGAATATTGCTCGGCGGTGTGGGACGGAGGACATCGGTGTGGGATCCTTACCAGGTGGGATTGACGGAGGACATCGAAAAGGTGCAAAAAAGGGCGGTTCGTTTTGTATTATCAGGTAATAGGGGAGAGAGTGTAGCAGATATGATACACGAGTTGGGATGGAAGTCATTAAAGCAAAGACGTTTTTCGTCGCGACGAGATCTATTTACGAAATTTCAGTCACCAGCTTTCTCTTCCGAATGCGAAAATATTTTGTTGAGCCCAACCAACATAGGTAGGAATGATCATCAAAATAAAATAAGAGAAATCAGAGCTCGAACAGAAAGGTTTAGGTGTTCGTTTTTCCCGCGCGCTGTTTGAGAGTGGAATGGTAGATAGATTGTATGATTGTGGTTCGATTAACCCTCTGCCAAGCACTTAAATGTGAATTGCAGAGTAACCATGTAGATGTAGATGTAAAAGGAAATGCGCCGCAACTGGATCTATGGAACTATAACCCGCCGTGACTTATTTTTGCCCTCAGAGAGGTGGTCGTATTTTTCACCCAGCCTCGCTCCACACACTTGGGGTAAACACCGTGACGGGTGTGTGTGGGTGGAGCCGATACGTCGGGGGGCGGCAGCAACAGGTCTGCAGCCGGGCGCATACGCTTCATCTTTTTTGCAGAAGACGCAGGGCGCCGGTGGGACACAGTGGAGCTGTGCATTTCCCATTCACGAGTCGGCCGTCGCCTGGCCAATGTGCGTCAGCCGTCTCTCCGTGTGTGGCAACGGTCGACTGCTCAGCTCCGGAGAGTCCGCGCATCCACAGCTGTGTAGAAACACTTCATAGACCTACAACGAGTCTTCAAAGGAAAGCGTTGTGTTATCTCTTAATTTCGTTACTACTGTTACTTATATTCCATAATGATTATATACCCACAAGAAGAATTTTTGTGCAATTTGCTTCTGATTAATTCTTGTAAAAGATTATCTTCAATTAAACTTCGAAATCTTCAACCGGAAATTGGCATTCATAAGAAGAAGAATACAAAAAATGCAACAGGAGCGTAATATGTAAGAAATAGTCCACGCAGCCTGTAAGTACAGTTCAAAACATTACTACTTAATAGAAAATAGCAACCAGCAGAACTGTTTATAACCTATAGGCACAGTGACAAAAATGTAAATTAAATAGCTAAAATGTGTACATATTCCAGGCTACTGATTATGCCTTGCAGAAAATAAAGGCGAAACGCTTATGGCACTAAAATTGTGTTTTATTCAGTTGCTGTCAGACGGTCTGCGACGGGTCAGGCTCTTATCGCGCAGTTTCCTTTCCCTGAAAGAAAATCCACCTACCTCGTTTCTTAGGTAGTTGCTGCACTCGCCTCTCCTGATAGCAGCTACTGGAAAAATTGCAGAAAAGCAGTGTTGAAGAAACTGCAATTTAATAGCCGCTCACCGGAGGCCGCGATACATGTTTGCTGAAATACAATCTATGAGCAATCTTCCTAAATAAATTGAGTTATTGGAATGGTAGTAATTGTTTACTCAAACGAGAACGCGAAGTTGGTAATTCTATTTAAGCTCTTTATTGTCTTTAAGCCTGATCATCAGCCCGCTAATCTACGTTTGAAGAAAGTTCAGTTCACAATTCTATCCACACTCAAACCCCGCCAGAATTAGCTTTCAAAGTTACGGAATTTACTTAACTGCAACACAGACGATTTTCTAACATACACGTTTGCAGTCGATGTTCAATAATAGTTCGTTTTTTAACGTTAATGCTCGCCATAAGCACTTAGTAAAAGTTTACGAAGTACCGCCACGCTTTTAATTATTAAAGTTACTCGCGTCTTTCGCGGAACGAAAAGTCACAACTCGCTCAAACTCACACTACGCGTTACTGGACTCTTCCAGTCTCAAATCGCACAGTACCGAACCGATGAAGCCGTTTTATGACTTCATTTTACACATTATTCGCGAGGACACATCAAGCATGTCTCTTCTCGATCACAGTTCCTTCGCGACTCACTCTCCTAGTCTGCTAACCGTCCTCGCATCTCATTGGCTCACACATCACACAGCCAATCAGAATTAACTCTTTGGGTGCGCCTCGCGCCAAAATCTAGCACGCACCAGTCATGACTTCTGAATCATTTACGTCATGATTTCTTGTTACACAAAATTTACTGTATAATTTAACAAACCGAAAGGAAAACTAGACTTTACTTTATTTCCAGAAATTATTTAAATACTCGCGAACGTTCTGGCTGCTTGTACAATACCATACACTCTTGGACATCCGACATTCACTAAGATGGGGAACCACTGGCGACTCTGTTCCCACGGTTACATCGTCTGAACACTTGCGAGTTCCAACCTAGATTTTATACACTTGCAAGAATGGCGAATGTCCCTCTTTCATTCACTCAGGCACACTCATTCACTCTCACCTACTCATATAAAATAACTGTTCACAAAAATTCAAAACATTTATGGTTTTAACAAAGTTATAGGTGAATTTCTAAAAGTAAAATTCTCAAAATAAATACAAAAGCACGGAAGGTGATTTTGTTTCATAGTTGGATGGTCACTGAAGGTGATCTATACATAATGGTATTTATTTAGACTCGAAAATTGTAGAAATTTGCGTTTTCTGTAAGATTTTTCTAATTTCCAAAATATGCAGGTTTCAAAGCTCAAATTTGGATGACTTATTTTTATTCATGACAGAAACTAGTATATTAACTTTTAATTTCCTCAGGTTCCTCAGTTAGAAGTTATTAAAGATGAAAGTTCCACGTTATACACGCGGCTAGTTAGCGCACAGGTCTTACATTCTCACGGTACAGACATGCCATATGGTCGTGACGTCAGACGAACGGACACCGGTAATCTGCCCGCTACAGCACATATGCTAATCTGATGGCTACTTTACAGTCTGTCTACATTTCACAGTAAATATTTGATAGAAAACTGTGCGCTCGCACTAGTTGCGACGCCACACACCTCCTGAGGAAACTAAATTTTTTCATTCATGACAAACTTTTAGTTTTCTAAAAAAAATTTCTATTAAAGATTTACTCAAACAGCTATTTAACATTTATAGTTCCTGTACATCAATCATCCACTTATACCTAGGGCTGACGACCTACAAAACATCTTATATCTAAACATGCACTTTTATCATCATTCAAAAAAAATTTTTCAGATTACAAAATTCTATTTACAAATTCCTGAAAGAGAAAACAAACCTAAATACTATCTTGATGTACGTCACACGCACACTAACACTCCTATCGCTTTGATAGCACTCGTAGTTCGACCGGGTCCTGCTTGGGAGGTCCATTTCAAGTCTCGTGCTACCACCTCTGTTTACTTCGGCGCACCTGAAACATCAGCTGGCCTCAGTTCCCTTTCTAACTGCTACGTCTTAACCTACAGCAGCGATAAATGGCGCTATCTGCTTGACTCTAAAGTCTCATATTTTTGATAAAATTTACTTTACAGTATGTACAATTTTCAAAATTTATTTATTTATTTATTTTTTTTTTTTTTTAAAGTGAAAAGTGAATTGACTTTCCTAATGCAGTACCGAAGTGGCACATTTACTCTTTACTTACTTCTTCATCTCATAATCAAACAAGTTATGGTTACATAAGAAATACTAAGAAAAACAATTCCTACAAATAGTTCACAAATACATAATAAATCTCCGCCAGCACTGGTGACTCTCCAGTTCCTGTACAATACACAACAATATAAAATATACACAAAATTATCAATATTACAATTCTGTCTCCAGGCAATCTCCTGTAGTCCTGTATCATAAATTAAACACTGAAAAATACATATTTACTTATTCATTTATCAACACTACAATCCTTATACTAATCTCTACGACAAACTTGGGGAGCTTTGTGTGTCTCTGGTCAAAAATGGAATCGATGTCATGGGTACTTTCCTCATCTCACATATCTGGAGTTACTTCAATTTCTTGTCAACATCAGGTTTTCTGTAGTCACATTCGGGTTTAATTTACAACTCTCATACTCATACTTCACACACTCAGGTTAGTATTTGTTAAAGCGTTTCCTACTAATCTGCGAAACCTCGTTACCCATACTTTCTAACATACATCCACCTCCTGAGTTACCAACGTCGCCTCAGCTCTGTTTACATTCGTAGCCTCACTTCCTTTTGTTTACAAACATCTCCTCTGTTTACCAACAAACGCCACCTCTGGTTACCAACATTAAGCTTTTTATTTACTCACCTTCGTAGCCTCACTTTTTCCTAATATCGAGCTAGCCAAACACTATGCTCATTCTTTCTCCTTTTCTCACATATTTCTCTTCATTTGACAGTCAGTCCTGCTGCACTGTCCCTTTAACTTAACTTCCTTTACCCCTTTGACAGTCAACCTTGTTGCACTGTACCTTTACTCATTTTACCACTAAATCACCTCCTAAGGCTCTGACTTCACTGAACAGACAGTTTTGCTGTACTGCTCCATTTCCTTTCCTAAACATTAGCTTAATGCTACGTCTTAACATATCGTTCTGTTACTTAACAAACAGCTTCAATGTTCGTCACCATATTTTCTGAGGCTCTTACATTTCTTAGTTATTTTACCTTTCTAAGGGCATTACTCACACCTTAGGCCAAACATTTACTTTACTGAGACTTATTACTTATCTGAGGTATCTTAATCCTTTTTGATTTTCTCTTACACTCATTCCTTACGCTTAACCTATACTGCACTGAGGTTCTTTCCTACTCATTACTTAAACACTTTATCACTTAAAACTACGATAGAGAAGAAGGAAAGACGATAGAATTTTAGTTCTGAATGAAAGAAGAGGTAGGTTGACAATACGGAAAAGAAAGTGGAAGAAATATTGTCAAACGACTCGAGACCTAGTGCTCGTCACGCACTTAGCTCTGCAAAGAGTGCAAAGCTCTCTGAGGTATCTACTCACTCCTGGCCACGTCTCTCTTTTGAACATATCTTTTCAAATCCACAATGTTCCTAAGCCCTAACACCTTATGTGATTTCACAAACTCCAGTCTATAAGCATTTGGGTGAGGCTTCTCTACGATTCTAAATGGGCCCACGTACTCATCGGTAAACTTCTTTGTTTCTGACGTAAGTTTCTTAGATCTTTCCCTAGTTTTCACTAGCACTAGATCCCCTACCTGAAAACTAGTGGGATCAGCTCTTGCGTCATGCCTTCTCTTTCTTTCCAGGGCCTTCTTTCTTATATTAATACGTGCCAGTCTCTCCTTCTCTTCGATGGCTATGTCTGTGAGATTTGGAAACTCGACCAGGTCGAATAAAATATTATTCGGCCTAATGTCACACATTAGCTCTACTGGTGCATATCCTGTGGCTTCATGCTTCAGATGGTTTATTACTTCTTCGAAGTATTCAATATAATTGGCCCAAGCGGAGTGTTTTTTATGACAATATGTTCTACACAATCTGTTTAACTCCTTCATAATTCGCTCACACATGTTCCCTTGAGGAAAGTACGCGGAGATTTTTATGTGATCGATACCTCTCTGTTGTAAACATTCACTAAATTTCTTAGAGATAAACTGGGGCCCATTGTCTGACAATATTGCCTTTGGCACTCCTATCTTCCCAAAATAGTCCTTCTCCAACTTATTCACTAATACTTTAGAGTTGGCTTTCTTAATTGGGTAAAATTTTACGTACTTAGTAAACCCATCCACCATCACAAACACATATTCACATCCCCCTCTAGACACTGGTAGTGGACCAAATAAATCTACAGCTACTAAATCCAGCCGATTTTGTGGTTCTACAGAATACATCTGTCCTTGGATAGTTCTATTGTTGGCCCTAACTTTCTGGCAACGATCACAGGATTCTAATCGCTGTTGCACCCTTCTCCACATATTATCAAAAATTACCACTTCACTTAACTTAGCTATACATTTACGAGCGCCATAATGCCCGTACTTACAATGTACGTAGTCTATAAGTGCATCTACATGTTGCTCCGGAAAACATATTTTCCAATTCTCCTCACTGTCTTTCCTGCGCCTAAATAAGACATCTTTATGCACTTTATAGTAGACCAGTAATTTTGGGTAGTCTGGATGACCTAATCTACTCTTTACTAATTTAATGTTGTCATCCTGGTTCTGTTCCCTCCGTAGGTTCTTACAAATGCGCTTAATTAAGCCATCGTCCTGGAGCTGCATGATGGCCAACATTACTTCATTATTATCGGTATTTCTTAAAGATTTCCCTTCTTGTCCTGTATCTTTCACACTTCTTGATAAGGCGTCCGCCACGATGTTCTCGGAACCCTTAATGTATATCATCTTATAATTAAATTGCTGTAAATACAGGGACCACCTTCTTAATCTAGCATGTTTTAGCTGACATGAGTCTAAATATGTAAGGGCACTATGGTCTGTGTAGATCCAAATTTCATGTCCTAAAAGGTACTTTTCAAATTTTTGCAGGCCGAAAATAACAGCTAATGCTTCAAGTTCAGATATACTATAATTTATCTCGGATTGTTGCAATGACCTGCTCGCAAAGGGTATGGTCTTGTGGACTTCCTCTTCTCCTTCTTTTTCCAACTGAAATAGTTCAACTCCTAACCCGTAACCACAAGCATCAGATCCCAGACAAAATGGTTTCGAAAAATCGGGATGGTTCAAAATCTTACTATTAATAAGAGCTTCTTTCAATTCTTCAAACGCCTTCTGACACTCAGAAGTCCATTTATAAACTACATTTTTCTTTAAGAGTTCTCGCAGGCACGGTGCATTGAATAATTGTCCAGACACAAATTTTCTATAAAACCCAAACAAACCAAACATCCCCTTTAATGCTTTACGTGTTGTAGGTGCAGCATAATCCCTTATTGCTCTAATCTTTTCTGGATCCGGCATGATACCATCGCCACTCACTATGTGCCCCAAGAATTTAATTTCTTTCTTCACAAATTCAGTTTTGTCTAGCTTCAATTTCATACCCCCCAATTTTATGGCCCTCAATACTTCATCCAATAACATACAGTGTTCCTCCCACGTTGGTGTCGATATCAAAACGTCGTCTACATACACTGTAATTCTTCTTAGTAGATGGTCCCCTAATACCTGCGACATAGCTCTTACAAAGGCACATACACTTATATTTAAACCAAACGGCACCACCTTATACTGATAACATCTACCTTCGAATAAGAATGCCGTGTACTTTCATGATTCCTTTGCTAACGGTAGGTTCCAATATCCACAGGTCACATCCATGGATGTAAAGAACTTAGCACCTTTAAACTTTTGTAGCAGTTCTTCAATATTCTCCGGACGGTCACTCTCAGGTAGTACTATTTTGTTTAATGCTCGAGCATCCAACACTAGTCTAATTGAGCCATCCTTCTTAGGAACTATGACTAGCGGGTTATTGTACACACTAACAGCCCTTTCAATAATTCCCCACTCTAACATATTTTGAATTAAGTCACGTACTGCCTCCTTATGTACTTCTGGGATTGCAAATGGTTTTTTGAAGAAATGAGCGTCTTTCTGCACTGTCAAAAAACACTCATAATCCTTTACTAGCCCTGGTTGATCTGAGAAAACCTCGGCACGTTTGACTAGTATTTGTCTTAAATCGTTTTTCCTTGCTTCATCAATATCAATTAATTCTAGTAATTTCTCCTCGATCCTATTTCTGACACTCACAAGCTCAGACGGATCCTCTACTTTTTTGCCACCGTACTCATTATAGCCCTCCAAGAATTTCTCTGTTTTACAAATACATATAGGAAAATCATTCTGCTCAGGATCCTCACATAGCTGCTTACCGATGAAAGGTATAGTAATTAGTTTACCCTTAATTTTTACCATAACATCATTGGTAGAAAAATTCACCCATCCTTCATATTTATTCAAAAAGTCAGCCCCCACCAATATGTCTACACTCAGTCCATTTATAACTAAGAAGTTCTGTCTTATTTCTACTTCCTTAAATGCTATGGGTAGAAACACTTCCTGTTTTACTGTCTTCTTAGTCTTACTGGTTGCTACTACAATGTTCAAGCCACTTACTGGCATCTTAACAATCTGTTTACTGTTAGGGAGTTCATTTACCAAGTTCTGGGATACTGCACAGACTTCCGATCCAGTATCTATCAAACATTTAACTGGTTCATTTAATACTCTTAGCTCTACTATCGGTTGCCCTAAGTACTCTTTATTTATTTTGGGTTCTGCTTCCTCCAATAAATCTTGCACAATTTCTCTCCTTTCGAAGCCTGTCTTTTGGGTGGCAATCACATTCACACTTACAGGGTTTATTTCATGCTTATTATCACCCTCAATTCTAGTGGCAGCTCCTATTAGCCTATCCACTATTGCTAAGTCAAAACATTTTTCCAATGTTTCCCCCTCTTTCTCATTAACCTCCTTTTCTACGACCCTATCCAAGGCGTCGTCATTAACCTCTACCTCCTCCTCTAATCTATCCTCTTCTTCGTAACTATCTACAACATCAATTATCTTATCAAGCACAGTCACAACCCTGCCATTATTACTGTTCTCACCCCTATCCGACAGCTCTTCATTAGTTTTACTGTGCATAATGTCTTTCTGATTATTACCCTTATAACTAGTACTTAGTTCTTCAATAAGTGGCTTCTTATGATTATTCTTACAGTTAATTGGTTCATTAACCTCCACTTGACTTAAAGCTACTATCTCTGTCTGTTTTACGTTATCCTCCCTAAATTTTGTAGCAACAACATTTATGTTAGGTGGTCGTTCAGGCTGCTTTCTTATGAATGGTTTTGCCAGCGGATTTAACTTTAAACGCTGTTGCCTACGATCGCCAGCACACTCGTAGACAATTAATGGTTTTCCGAGCGCGGTGCGTCATCACTATGCCTCCAGCTGACCGCCTCACCTCCTGACATCTGTCGGCCGCTGTCATACTGCTCGCGTTCATTGAACCTGTTAACATATGTTCTTCCTCTACCACGTGAACTGCCACGGTATCCGCCGCCTCTCTGAACACCCATCCTATTAATGTTTACATCCGCGCGATTGTCATTCTGCCTAGCAGGCGGGCGATGCTCCCTCCTCATGTTTTCTTCTTCTTTTTGGACGGATTCAACCCTTTCTAAATACTGTACGAACTTGTCAATGTTATCTCGGGGCGCAGATATGATCTTAGTTTTCCAGTTCCACGGTAGCTTATTTTCTACCCCTAATATGATCTGTTCTGTTTCTAACTTATTACTAAGGTAGGACAGAGTTGTTACCCACCTTTGAACAAATCGTTTGATGCCCTCTCTCTTGGGGTCATACTTCTCTCCCGACCAGAACCGATTAAGAACATCCATCTGCTTTCTCTTTCCCCAGTATTCCTCAAAGAACGCTAATTTAAATTCTGACAATTTCGCGTATTTTTCAGAGGCTAAATTCCCCCATACTCTGGCCTCTCCCATCAAATTTGAAGTGATAAAGCCTATCTTTTGTTTATCGCTCCATACTTTCGGCAAAACGTCTTCAAAATCGTTCCAAAATTCTCTGGGGTGCATGTTCTTACTTGGGTCAAATTTTAAAAACTGTCTGTGGGTAACATACGCAACCTCGGTAGATTCAATTATTCCACTGGAAATTATACTACCACTATGGTTAGAAACACACTGTTCTACTTTGGTTAGTCTGCATTCATGCCCACAAAGTTGCTCATTCACACTTTCACTGAAATGGCTTATGTGAGTCTCTAAATTATTGACCTTATTTACAACTTGCTCTCCAAGTTTCTCACACCGAATTTTGGTATCATTTACTTTACATTCTAAGGCGGCATGATTAATTTCATTGGAATTCTCTACCACTTTTATGTGCTCACATACTTTATCTAATTCTGCATCAACATGGGATTTAAATTGCTGTTGATCCTCAGTAACCTGTTCGATTCGTGTCGTCAATTCACTTTGCACTTGAACAATATTTTCTGTACATTCTAGTTTAACCTGCTGTATTTCAACATTTACTTTACTACTGAGCACTGCTAAATCTTGCTTCCAACAGTCTCTGAGATCGGATATTTTGGAATCTAAATCAGCGCCCATTTTAGTCATCTCATTACTTAAATCAGATCCTAATTTAGACATTTTTGAATCCATTTTACTTGACATATTAGTTTCCATTTGTGACATATTAGTTTCCAATTTTGATATACTGGAATCCATCTTACTTGACATATTGGAATCCAACACGTTCATCTTAGTTAATAGATTCATCAGCACACTGGCGACATTATCCTTCGCCCCCTCATTTGCTGATACAATGTCCCTATTAACATTAACTACCGGCATGGGTAACTGTAACTCACTGGGCACTGACATATTTGGATCTGACTCCAAACTATAATTAACATAGGATGAATCAGTCAAACTACTACTGAAATTGGGTTGAGACACGTCTAAACTAAAATTCATGGGGTCATTTTCCCCTGTCTCCATCCCACTATCACAACTTAGTTCCGCCTTTTTGTCACTTGGTTGAAACTCAGCCATTTTTCTCAGTTTGACTCCACAAACACACAAAGTTTTCAAAAGCACTGTACTTAACTTTGTGCTTCGGCGTGCTGCGTTGCTGCTAGATGAAACTGCGGGTCCGTTCACCATACACTGCAATGCTGTACCAGTTTCCGGGCCCCCGCTCGAATCAGCGCTGCCAACTGCCACTGCTGTCGTCGCCTCTGCGTAGTCTCCGTAGCTCGTCGTCTGCCAGACGCCGTCGTAGACTGCTATTCCAATCGGCGCGTAGTCACCGAAAAATTCTTCCGTTCCGTACAACACATTACAGTTCACGGACACTTTCACTGTCCTTCCTATTCACGTGGCGATATCAATTTGTACGCTACACAGTTCCTACACATAGCGAGCACTTCTGTATTGTCCGGTAATTGTCACTACTGCTTTTTTTGAAATTCACTGGAATTTACTATTTTTATTTCCCGGCCGATGCACCACTTGCGACGGGTCAGGCTCTTATCGCGCAGTTTCCTTTCCCTGAAAGAAAATCCACCTACCTCGTTTCTTAGGTAGTTGCTGCACTCGCCTCTCCTGATAGCAGCTACTGGAAAAATTGCAGAAAAGCAGTGTTGAAGAAACTGCAATTTAATAGCCGCTCACCGGAGGCCGCGATACATGTTTGCTGAAATACAATCTATGAGCAATCTTCCTAAATAAATTGAGTTATTGGAATGGTAGTAATTGTTTACTCAAACGAGAACGCGAAGTTGGTAATTCTATTTAAGCTCTTTATTGTCTTTAAGCCTGATCATCAGCCCGCTAATCTACGTTTGAAGAAAGTTCAGTTCACAATTCTATCCACACTCAAACCCCGCCAGAATTAGCTTTCAAAGTTACGGAATTTACTTAACTGCAACACAGACGATTTTCTAACATACACGTTTGCAGTCGATGTTCAATAATAGTTCGTTTTTTAACGTTAATGCTCGCCATAAGCACTTAGTAAAAGTTTACGAAGTACCGCCACGCTTTTAATTATTAAAGTTACTCGCGTCTTTCGCGGAACGAAAAGTCACAACTCGCTCAAACTCACACTACGCGTTACTGGACTCTTCCAGTCTCAAATCGCACAGTACCGAACCGATGAAGCCGTTTTATGACTTCATTTTACACATTATTCGCGAGGACACATCAAGCATGTCTCTTCTCGATCACAGTTCCTTCGCGACTCACTCTCCTAGTCTGCTAACCGTCCTCGCATCTCATTGGCTCACACATCACACAGCCAATCAGAATTAACTCTTTGGGTGCGCCTCGCGCCAAAATCTAGCACGCACCAGTCATGACTTCTGAATCATTTACGTCATGATTTCTTGTTACACAAAATTTACTGTATAATTTAACAAACCGAAAGGAAAACTAGACTTTACTTTATTTCCAGAAATTATTTAAATACTCGCGAACGTTCTGGCTGCTTGTACAATACCATACACTCTTGGACATCCGACATTCACTAAGATGGGGAACCACTGGCGACTCTGTTCCCACGGTTACATCGTCTGAACACTTGCGAGTTCCAACCTAGATTTTATACACTTGCAAGAATGGCGAATGTCCCTCTTTCATTCACTCAGGCACACTCATTCACTCTCACCTACTCATATAAAATAACTGTTCACAAAAATTCAAAACATTTATGGTTTTAACAAAGTTATAGGTGAATTTCTAAAAGTAAAATTCTCAAAATAAATACAAAAGCACGGAAGGTGATTTTGTTTCATAGTTGGATGGTCACTGAAGGTGATCTATACATAATGGTATTTATTTAGACTCGAAAATTGTAGAAATTTGCGTTTTCTGTAAGATTTTTCTAATTTCCAAAATATGCAGGTTTCAAAGCTCAAATTTGGATGACTTATTTTTATTCATGACAGAAACTAGTATATTAACTTTTAATTTCCTCAGGTTCCTCAGTTAGAAGTTATTAAAGATGAAAGTTCCACGTTATACACGCGGCTAGTTAGCGCACAGGTCTTACATTCTCACGGTACAGACATGCCATATGGTCGTGACGTCAGACGAACGGACACCGGTAATCTGCCCGCTACAGCACATATGCTAATCTGATGGCTACTTTACAGTCTGTCTACATTTCACAGTAAATATTTGATAGAAAACTGTGCGCTCGCACTAGTTGCGACGCCACAGGTCCATAAGTAAAAATTATCAATCTACCGTAATAAGCTTCGAAAGTTGAAAGATATTTTTATTTTTATTCATCTATTTATTCGCTTGTAGCGATTACCACAGTGTTGCGGTGGTAGGCTGTATGCCCAATGGTCTAGGGCTAGCGTCTTTCACCACTAATCCAAAACTCTTGGGTCACGTGTTCGAACCCACTCACTGCTTGCATCCATACATGGTATACAAATGTATGTCCGTATGCGTGTATGTTCCACATCTCCTCCTAAACCACAGGACCGGTTTCAGCGAAAGTTGGTATACATATCCCTTACTATCAGGCAACAATCGCTGTGGAGGTAAGAACCCCTAACTATCCTAGTTCAGGAAATATAGCGCAGTACGCAATGAGTTACTAGTGAAACTACAGCATTATCCATGAGGTTTAAATTTATTACTTCTTTCTTACTATGTCTATTCGCAACAAATTTTGCAGACGGTATCCACGTATACTACTGAATGTACCTACGAAATTATATCATTTTATAGCACATAGTCCAGCAGGTATGGCGTCATAAACACTGCGACACGTGAAGAAGTGGCGAATCATGCACGACGTTTAAATTTATTACTTCGTTGCTAGTAACCCTATTCACAACCTATTTCGCAAGTGTATCCGAATATGGCACTATATGTACTTACACAAAAATATCATGCTACTACACATAGTTGAAGAAATACCCCTAACTCCGACAGAACTCCTCTTTCACTTCAAGAAACTACAGTTTCCATTGACACTTAAATCTGCCATTACTATTAATAAGACTCAGGGCAGTCTATTACATACTTCGGAATGTGTTTGACACTTTCATGTTCTTCTCATGTGCTATTTTATGTCGCTTGGTGTTCGCACCCAAGAATTTAACAATTGTAGCGCCTGGACACGTAATTAGAAATATTGTTTACAATCAAGTTCTGACGTAAATAGACATTACAGAGAATTTGTGTTTTGCATATTACGTTTCCTAATTTATATACTGTACTTATACGTTTTTAAACTGTCATTTTTTCTTTTACGACTGCATATTTTTTTCGATATCACACTAATGAGACAGTTCTTTTTTTTCGTTTCTAATATAAAATTGGCTGAATAAATGCTGATGCAATGAGTGCTACCCAGAGATGAAGACGTTAGCGTTGGTGTCCCGATGACAAAAAAAGTTGCATCTACATGATTACTCTGTAGTTCACATTTAAGTGTCTGACGTAAGATTTTTAGAATCACTTTCCTTTATAATTCCATTCTTATAGCACGAGGGAAAGATGAACGTCCAAAGCTTTCCTTGCGAGCTTCTATTACGTCTTATTTTATTATGATGGCCATTTCTACGTACGCAGGTGCTAGTGATCAAAATATTTTGGCATTCGGAGCAGAACTTTTCTGATTGAATCTTCTTGAAAAGATTTCGCCCCAATGAAAAACACCTTCGTTTTAAAGGGTGTCACCTCAACTTGTGTATCATATTGGTGATACTGTTTCCCCTGTTTCGCAATAATACGAAACGAATTTTCCTTCTTTGAACTTTTTCGATGTCTTACGCCAGTCCCCTCTAGTAAGGATCTCATTAAATATAGGAATACTCCAGAAGATGAAGGAGAAGCGAAGTCTAGGCACCCTCTTTAGTAGATTTGCTGAATCTTCTCAGAGCTCTGCAACAAACTGCAGTCTTTGGTTTGCCTTCGCCGCAACATTTATACATTTGCATACATACTCCGTAAGCCACCATACGGCGCGTGACGGAGGGTACCTTGTACCAATACTAGTCACTTCCTTCTCCGTTCCACTCGCGAATAGAGCGAGGGGAAAATGACTGTCTGTATGCCTCAGTATGATCCCTATTTTGTCTTATCTTCGTGGCCCTTACACGAAATTTATGTTGGCGGCAGCAGAGTCGTTTCGCAGTCAGCTTCAAATGCTGATTCTCTAGATTCTCTCAATAGTGTTCCTCGAAAACAACTTCGTCTTCCCTGCAGGGATTCCCATTTGAGTTCCCGTAACACCTCCGTAACATTTGCATGTTGTTCGAACCTACCGGTAACATATCTAGCAACCTGTCTCTAAACTGCGTTGACCTCTTCCTTTATCCAGCCATGCTACGGATCCCGAACACTCCAGGATTGCTGTGATCCTATATGCGGTCTCCTTTCCCAGAATTCTCCAAATAAACTGAATTCGACATTTCACCTTGCCCACCACAATCCTAAAAGGCTCGCTATATTTCATATCGCCTTGCAGCGTTACGCCCAGATATTCAACGACGAGACTGTGTCAAGCAGGACACTACTGTACAAAATCCGAATGTTATGGCTTACTTTCTCTTACTCATCCGAATTAACTTACACTTTTCTACATTTAGAGCTAGTTGTCATCCACCATACCGACTAGAAATTTTGTCGTCTTGTATTCTCCGACAGTCACTCAACTTCGAAGCCTTCCCGCACACCAAAGCATCATCAGCATACAACCACACACTGCTCCTGCCCACACTGTCCAGCAGGAAATTTATATATTAAGGAAGTAACACTTCCGTGTGCCGCTCATGACGGTACCCTTGTCTCTGATGAACGCTCTCCGACGAGGACAACATACTGGGTTCTATCACTTAATTATCTTCGAGCAACTAACGTATATAGCATACTAATCAATAAGCTAGTACTTCCGTTAACTGTCTGTAGTGTGGTTCCGTTTCAAGTGCTTTCCGGAAATCTAGAAATACGGACTCAGCCGGTTTCGTTTCATGCATAGTTCTCTGTCTGTCATGTGAGAAAAAGGCAAGCTGAGTTTCGCGCGAGTGGTGCTTTCTAAAACATCAGTTTCTTAGTCTCAAGAAAATTTATTATATTTGAACTGAGAATATGTTCAAGGATTCTGTGGCAAACCGACTTTGAGGATATTGGTCTGTAATTTTGCGGACTCATTCTTCTGCCCCTCTTATATACAGGAGTCACCTGCGCTTTTCTCTAGTCGTTTGAGACATAGCGCTGAGCGAGAGATTCGCGATAAATGTAAGCTAGGTAAGGGGCCAGTGCTGTAGAGTACTCTTTGTGAAACCAAACTGGGATTTCAGCTAGAGCTGTGAATTATTTGTCTTCCGCTATTCCTCTTGTTTCTCTACGCCGGGGATGATTATTACTATGTCACCCTTAGGGGAGTCTGTTGGATAGTCAAAGGGCGGTATCTTTGTGAGATTTTCCTGAGTGAACGATTTCTTAAACGTGAACTGAGAACTTCGGCTTTCGTTTTGCTGTCTTCAACTGCCTTACTTGACTGGTCAACAGGTGGCTGGATAGAAGCCTTAGACCCGGAAAGGACCAGAATTTTCTGGGGTCCTCTGCCACATCTTTTGCTAAAGCATGACAGTAGCAGTAGTTGTACGTTCACGCATAGATCTTTCATAGACGCAAGAACTTCTACTAACCTTTGCCTGTCTTTATTTGCACGTTTTCTTTTGAGCCGAGAGTGCAACAGGATGTACTATCCCAGTATTTTCAGAATTTCGTTCATAAACTATGGTGGGTCTTTCCTGTCCTTAATTCACTTACCAGGCACGCAATTCTCCAGATTACAATTTACAATCTAAACTTTACCCATAATTCCTCTACGTTCATTTTACTGAAACTAAATTATGACAGTTCACAGTCGAAGTGAGATACCAACAACTGCTTATCTGCTCTTTCTAGGAGGAACGCTGTCCTATCCTTCTAGACTGATTCATTAACCTTCGTAACCCCAGTTGCTATAATGATATCATCGTCATCAATATCGATATCTCTACTGACGCTGTCGATAAGGTCAGGCCTATTTGTAGCTACAAGGTCTAAAATATTTCCATTGCATGTGGGCTCCCAAACTGGCTGCTCAAGACAATTTGCACAAAACGTATTCAAAAGGTCTTCGTACGACTGTCTGTCCTGCAATGGATCCATAGGCATCCTAGTTTATATACTGAAGATTAAAGTCTTCTCCAACTAGTATTACATGGCCTGGATTCTACGCACTGCTAACTGTAGACATCCTTTGAATGGCTTTATAACTGTTACAGTGAAATCGGTTGGCCGGTAGAAGCATCCAAAAAATAACTTGGTTTCATCTGGATCAGTTTTACGTGACCAGATAACTTCATTGTCACACTTGACATACACCTCAGCAGTCACAATACTTTTGTCAACGACAATCAACACTCCCAATTCTATGGCTCCAATCTGTATTTCCGATATACGTTACATGACTCACTAAATGTATCAGAGCTTTCCACTTGGGGTCTTAACCAGACCTCGGTAACGAGAATAAAATTAGTACGTGAACTTTCCTACAGGGCAGTAAATTCGGGAACTTTGTAACGATAAAAAAATGGCTCTGAGCACTATGGGACTTAACTTCTGAGGTCATTAGTCCCTTAGAACTTAGAACTACTTAAACCTAACTAACCTAAGGACATCACACACACCCATGCCCGAGGCAGGATTCGCCCCTGCGACCGTAGCGCCTAGAACCGCTCGGCCACCCCGGCTTCCCTTTCAAAATACCTCCTATCCTAAAAAAAAAAACCGTCACATGCAGTCAATGAGTACTCTGCTACCCGAGTGGCTGCTTCCTTTGTGTACTACACTCCTGACCCACCAAGTAAAGTCCTATAAATCCCCACCCGACGGTGTAGTTCTAGAGATCTGCGGCCAAGACTGTCACAAAGCGGATGAAGCATTTGGTTGTGATCTTCCACTCGACTCCAAGGCAAAGCACCCCGATCAGCTCTGGGAACAGTGCTATAGATTGCTCGCTCTGCTAGCAGCCCGCGCGCGGGGCCAGCAGCCTTCATCGACACCGCCAGAGTGCTGTGTGAATTGAGGATGGCCGCAGAACCCATACGATAGGCGTCGTTGGTGCCGACGTGAGCTACAACATGATGCACCCTGCACGCTTGATAGCCACCGGCAAGACCGCCTCCAAGTATCGGATGAAGCCCCCTGATAGTCAAATCGAGTGCAAGTTGACATTCTTTCCAGCACTGAACTCTATCATCCTAAGCGGCTCCATAACGTGCCTAAGGTGTTACCCTTGTGTGCTTGCTGGAGCTCTGCTGAAGGTACGGCCAACTGCTCACGCCAGGGTGTGTAGGCGTGACCATACGGCCAGTATCCACGTTGGCCCTCCGCCTCGAGCGAAGCGAAGCCTTTGCCACCCGCCGCTCAACTTGTTGTGAGAGCGGATCCATAGATTCAAGTACACTAGGAAGTGCCTCGGCAGCAGAGCCCGTGAGCGAAACCAGCGAACCTGGTTTGTCCCATGCAACGCGCCAGATTCTCCTCCTCCGTTACACACCGAGGCAGCACCCTGAAGGTGAATGACCGTAGCCAAAAGCTCATCCAGCTGTTCGCAAAATGCAGCCAGCTCCTCCCGCGTCAGCACACACTATGCACGCATCCTACCTGGGAAGAATAACTGAAGAAGTACACTATAAAAGCTGACAGAAAGGTACATACGCAACATTCTACCCCCTGATGTGGCACGAATGAAGGCTGATGACTTAATGAGCAATGTAGCTCATTTTTCCGAAAACAGACAGTCTATATTTACACTCCGAAACGCGAGCTTAATCCTCTTAACAGAGAAACAAGGATTAAGAAAAACACTACGAGGAAAACACAGGAAATGATAAACATTTAATTTGCCGCTCTGGAGTTATGTATCTACCGAGAGCTGGGCCCGAATTTTTTATACGATGGTGTCCATTGAAGTGGTTTAAAACCGTAATTTCTAGGTACTCACTTCAGTGTACTGGACTGTCCATAACTTCGTTTTATTTGTCGAGTAACTGAAATTTAACGAAACATTTTAGTACTCATGTGGAGGAACCCACAGTTTTTATTCTTTAGATGGAACAGAGGCCTTACGTACCACTTATATATCTTGTCCAAATAATTTGTAAATGATTTGGATCTTATCGGACTGTAAACGACGATATCATTTGCAAACAATGCAAGAGGATTGCTCATATGGCTTCTTGAATCGTTTATATAGATTAAGACCAGCAGAGGCCCTATAACACTTCCTTGCGTAAACCAAGATGCTACTTAGCTTTCACTTGATGGCTTCCTGCCAGTTACGATGAACTGTGAGCTTCTTCACACAAAATCTTGAATGCAGTCACGCAACGTAGGCTATACTCCATACGTACGCAATTTGATTGGAAGTCCCTTGTAAGGAACGGTGTGAAAAGCCTTCTGTAGATCTAGAAAGATGGTGTCAGCTTGAGATCTACTCCCAATAGTACTCATCAGTGCGTATGAATAGATGTCTCACTGGAATGTTTCTTTTTGAAACTATGCTGGTTATATTCAGCCAGACACGTTTCTTCGAAGTATTGCGTGATACTGGAAAACAGCATACTTTCTAGAATTCTATTACTGATCGCTAGCAATGATGTGAGATGATAATCCAGCGGAGTACTTCTATCTCCTTTCTTGTATATTGGTGTGATCTATACAACTTTTCAAGCATTTGTCTAGCAAGCGATTGTATATGGTTGCTAAAAATTGAGCTCTCTTATTATCTTCGAAAGAGAATCTAATTGGTTTACCATCTTCACCTCAAGACTGGCTTTTATTAAGTGACTTAAATTGTTTCCTACGTCGACGGTACCTTCTTTCTCAATACTCACGTTGGCAGCTGTTTGTGATCTAATTGCGGAATGTTTCCTGCATATCATTTGCTAAATGAATTTAGGGAAACATTGTATAGGACCTCTGCTTTAATGAAGCTTTCGTCGGTAACGTTAGCATTACCACCACGCTGCGAAGGTATTCGTTGTGTCTTGTTGCTGGTATACTTTACATACAACCAGAATATCCCTTTCTGTCGGATTTCGAGACAGGACTACGATATGGGAACTATTAAAAGCATCTCGCACTGAAGTCCACTACAATTTCAGTTTCTTCTGCAACAGTATCCTATCCAAGAAGCATCTGTTTCGTCTCTTTTTAATTTACTTGTTATAAAACTACGAAATTCTTTCAATACTATTTCTTTGAATTCAAGCCACATTTGGTCGTCGCTTAAACATGTAATAAGGGAGGAATGGAGGCTGCCTCGCAGGAAGGCGTCAGGGGAATTTTTTATGTTTTTTAATATATACTTTGTATTCCATTATGTTTCGGGTGTGAATACAGGATGTTAGTAACAGCTGTTCCAAAATTCCATCTAACGACATTACAGCCAATCTCAAGTTGAGTCGCTTGCAAGATTTGTGAAAACTTTACACAATGCTGCGAAGTAAATGCTCGTGCGTCAGAGATAACACTGTTGGTAACTGCGGTATCGGCAGCCAACCGGTCTGCAGCTCTTTCAAACACGCTCGCAGCCAGTTGCTCGCCCACATTTCCTACAGCCACACGAGGGCGCTGCCCCGGTTTCCAGAAGCGGGTTTACTGAAGTTCGAACAGTCATCTCCTGAGCCTACTTTGTATGTCTGCCAGTTTAATAACATATACAGACTTTCATAGTGGTCAGCGCTCGGTTCCCTTCTGAAGTGATACTGTACAGAAGGGTGACAGACCTAAAAATATTTTGTGTCTGTATATGTTTCAACATTCAAATCTACTGTTACCAACTGATGCTGCAGAAAGAGCAACAAAGTTATGTACTATTTTTACTATCTGATAAGATGTAGAATAAATTAATACCTGAATTCTCTATTCATGCACCCTCACCTGTTTCTCGCTCCTGTATTCACTAAATGACCGCACAGCATAGAAGGAAGTCATAACTGTAACAGGAGTGTCTTAGATGAAACACTGTGCCCTATGCTCAGTCAATAAATCCACAGTGCTTACGAAATAAATGGTGGATTATATGGGCGGCACATGTTTCTATGCCAGATAGAGAAGACTTACAACAGTATTTCCTTTGAGAACGCAGACGTAAAGAGAGGTGTCTGCATGACTTGTTGGAAACCCTCATCTTGGCTGAGCTGTTTGTCTGCTGATTGTATTTCCACAGAATCCCAGCAATGTGAGGCTGTGGCCAGTATCCTCATTTCCCCCTATCATGGAATCAGCAGAGGAAATACAATGCTCAGAAACTTCAGCTTTCTTTTGCTGCAAAAGATGGGTTTATCATTGATGTTCAATGTAAAGTTCCTGTACAGTTCATATTATTTGTCCTGTATATCTTTAACCATGATCACCTTTCGTAATAGCAGGTTATCTTACACAGATTCCAGAAGAGCTGCTGTCTTGGCCGATGGAAGGAAGAAGACATCTGCATTATGCTTCTTCATTCTTCTTGTAATTTTTTAAGAAATATTTCCCGCAGACGGTAGAAAGGCCGTAAACTTTACATCTCTTTCCTATTTCTCTTCTTTTT
The DNA here is from genome assembly GCF_023897955.1 of Schistocerca gregaria. Classification (NCBI taxonomy): domain Eukaryota; kingdom Metazoa; phylum Arthropoda; class Insecta; order Orthoptera; family Acrididae; genus Schistocerca; species Schistocerca gregaria. The sequence continues at coordinate 536,236,624 of NC_064925.1, forward strand.
TTTCTGGCCTGACATTCAGTAAGAATGGATATACAACATACCGAATTTAGAGAGCTCTGCAAGTGAAAACACCGGACTGACAACGAGAAGAGAAAGGAGAAAGCGATGTAAAGTCTATGGCCAGATCGGGGCAATGTCTTACTGATAGGGACGTGGCAACGTCATATTGCGAAGTCCTTTATAAATCTGACATTTTGTGTTAAAAATTGTGATATCCATTATTGATTAAACTTTATCTCATTATTGTAGTCTCCTCTTGGGACCTTTACTGTGTATAGAATCTAATTAACTTGCAAGTCACTTAATTGTTGGTTAAAGATTAATGTTGTTGTTTGAATAGGGCGGTTGCCCATGCTTGTTAAGGATTTTGAATTATAAGGATCAGACTTCAAGAAGAATATAATAATTCCAATCCCAAAGAAAGCAGGTGTTGATAGACGTGAAAATTACCGAGCTATCAGTTTAATAAGTCACAGCTGCAAAATACTAACACGAATTCTTTACAGACGAATGGAAAAACTAGTAGAAGCCGACGTAGGGGAAGATCAGTTTGGATTCCGTAGAAATATTGGAATACGTGAGGCAATACTGGCCCTACGACTTGTCTTAGTAGAGAGATTAAGGAAAGGCAAACCTACGTTTCTAGCATTTGCAGACTTAGAGAAAGCTTTTGACAATGTTGGCTGGAATACTCTCTTTCAAAATCTAAAGGTGGCAGGGGTAAAATACAGTGAGCGAAAGGCTATTTACAATTTGTACAGAAACCAGATGGCAGTTATAAGAGTCGAGGGACATGAAAGGGAAGCAGTGGTTGGGAAGGGAGTGAGACAGGGTTGTAGCCTCTCTCCGATGTCATTCAATCTGTATATTGAGCAAGCAGTAAAGGAAAAAAAAAAGAAAAATTTGGAGTACGTATTAAAATCCAGGGGGAAGAAATGAAAACGTTGAGGTTCGCCGATGACATTGTAATTCTGTCAGTAACAGCAAAGGACTTGGAAGAGTAGTTGAACGGAATGGACAGTGTCTTGAAACGAGGATATAAGATGAACATCAACAAAAGCAAAACGAGGATAATAGAATGTAGTCGAATTACGTCGGGTGATGCTGAGGGAATTAGATTAGGAAATGAGACACTTACAGTAGTAAAGGAGTTTTGCCATTTGGGGAGCAAAATAACTGCTGATGGTCAAAATAGAGAGGATATAAAATGTAGACTGGCAATGGCAAGGAAAGCGTTTCTGAAGAAGAGAAATTTGTTAACATTGAGTATAGAATCAAGTGTCAGGAAGTCGTTTCTGAAAATATTTGTATAGAGTGTAGCCATGGAAGTTAAACATGGACGATAAATAGTATGGACGAGAAGAGAATAGAAGCTTTCGACATGTGGTGCTACAGAAGAATGTTGAAGATTAGGTGGATAGATCACGTAACTAATGAGGAGGTACTGAATAGGATTGGGGAAAAGTTTGTGGCACAACTTAACTAGAAGAAGGGATCGGTTGGTAGGACATGTTCTGAAGCATCAAGGGATCACAAATTTAGCATTGGAGGTCAGCGTGGAGAGTAAAAATCGTAGAGGGAGACCAAGAGATGAATACACTAAGCAGATTAAGAAGGATGTAGGTTGCAGTAGATGAATAAGCTTGCACAGGATAGAGTAGCATGGAGAGCTGCATCAAACCAGTCTCAGGACTGAAGACCACAGCAATAACAAAGGATAAAAGTTTATTTGCCCAAAGAAAATTTAGTAAAATTGTTGTTGTGAACTGTGAATGGCACTTACGTGGCCCTGCCCTCAACAGCTATTGGCTGATTAGGGTGGATTAACCACCACATTCTCACCAAAAAATGTATTTACAGAAATAGGTAGGTGCAGAAGAGCGCAGAGACTTCTGTGGAGAGCGCAAAAGTCGAGAGCCGGCCGTGGTGTGGGTGAGGGCGCGTCGCCTCCTGCCGGCTGCTACCACCTGCTACTACTGCTGCTACCTGCTCGTTACCAGCCACGCCGGGTGGCGCGCCCGGCTTATCGCCCGGGGCACGCGACGTCCAGACGCCTGGCGGGGCCGCTACCCTGCGCAGCACATCACGGCACACTGGCTGCGCAGTCTGAGGCGGCGCTAACAGCGCGCCGCGGGGGCTCCCCGAGGTGGCGAACGCGATGCTCCGCGCCAGCCATGTCACGTACCACCTGCTGTTCCACGTCCCGTATGTCTGTACTCCACAAGCGACGACACGCTGTGTGGCAGGGGGTAAATAATTACGCTCTTCTATTCCGTTCGCGAACAGAGCATTGTACTTCCCTATACGTGCCAGTATTTCTCTAATTTTGAAGTTGTACTCAATTTGCGACACATCCTGCAGTTCAAAGAAGGGCCTTTCCACCGAGCAAGCCAGCTATTATTTCACACTTATAACAATACACTACTGGCCATTAAAATTGCTACTCCAAGAAGAAATGCAGATGATCAACGGCTATTCATTGGACAAATATATTATACTAGAACTGACTTGTGATTACATTTTCACGTAATTTGGGTGAACAGATCCTGAGACATCAGTACCCAGAAGAACCACCTCTGGCCCTAGTAACGGCCTTGATACGCCTGGGCGTTGAGTCAAACAGAGCTTGGATGGTGTGTACAGGTACAGCTGCCCATGCAGCTTCAACACGATACCACAGTTCGTCAACAGTAGTGACTGGCGTATGGTACCGAACTAGTTGCTCGTCTGCTATTGACCAGAAGTTTTCAGTTGGTGAGAGATCTGGAGAATGTGCTGGCCAGGGCAGCAGTCGAACATTTTATATATCCAGAAAGGCCTGTACAGGACCTGCAAAATGCGGTCGTGCATTATCCTACTGAAATGTAGGGTTTCGTAGGGATCGAATGAAGGGTACAGTCACGGGTCGTAACACATCTGAAATGTAACGGCCACTGTTCAAAGTGCCGTCAATGCGAACAAGAGGTGACTGAGCCGTGTTACCAATGGCACCCCATACCATCACGCCGGGTGATACGCCAAGTACGGCGATGACGAATACACGCTTCCAATGTGACGCGCATTGCTGTAAAGAGAACCTGGATTCATCCCAAAAATGACGTTTTGCCATTGTTGCACCGAGGTTCGTCGTTTCGTACACCATCGCACGCGCTCCTGTCTGTGATGCAGCGTCAAGGGTAACAGCAGCCATGGTCTCCGAGCTGATAGTCCATGCTGCTGCATACGTCGTCGACCTGTTCGTGCATATGGTTGTTGTCTTGCAAACATCCCTATCTGTTGACTCAGGGACCGAGGCGTGCCTCCACGATCCGTTACAGCCATGGGGATAAGATGCCTCTCATCTCGACTGCTAGTGATTCGAGGCCATTGGGATCCATCACGACGTTCCGTATTACCCTCCTGAACCCACCGATTCCATATTCTGCTAACAGTGATTGGATCTCGAACAACGCGAGCAGCAATGTCGCGATACTATAAACCGCAATCGCGATAGGCTACAATCCGACCTTTATCAAAGTCGGAAACGTGATGGTACGCATTTCTCTTCCTTACACTAGGCATCACAACAACGTTTCACCAGGCAACGCCAGTTAACTGCTGTTTGTGTATGAGAAATCGGTATGAAACTTCCCTCATGTCAGCACGTTGTGGGTGTCGCCACCGGCGCCAACCTTGTGTGAATGCTCTTGAAAGCTAATAATTTGCATATTACAGCATCTTCTTCCTGTCGGTTGAATTTCGCGTCTGTAGTACGTCATCTTCATAGTGTAGCAATTGTAATGGCCAATAGTGTATTCAGTGACTTAACATTCACGACCGACCTTGACTGCGGCTCGCATAACCTGGCTGCACTCGACCCTGCAAATCACATTATTTTATGGGAACTTAAAATTTATGGATTTAGAGGCACGAGTATGTGATACACTTCGTCTTTAATTGATAGGAAGCAAAGTGTCATGTTAGGAAGCTCTAAGGGTGATTTTGTTTCTCCCGTTCTGCAGGGTTCTGTTCTGAGCATCATTCCTGTTTTTACTGTATACAAATGATCTTCGATCTTACCAACCCCACCGATAAAGAACGGATAGTGCTCTCTGCGGATGATGAAGGCATCATTATCAAAACCAGCGCAGCTACTACAACAGAAAGAACAATAAATAACGTGTTCAGAAGTATTGTTGATTGGTTCTAGGCAAATGGTTTATCTCTCAACTTAGAAAAATAAACCTCAGTTCAGTCAATTCTGCACAAGAGAAGATATACCATCATCAATAAAAATAAGGCACGGAGAAAAGCAAATACCGAAAACTGATTATTTAAAGTTGCAAGACATTTATATTCCTCAGAACCAGAACTAAAAGTCAGATACCAAAGATATTCTCAAGTACGTGAGTTAGCAACCTTTTCTCCGTGTGTAATTACTGATTTTGGGAGTGAAAGGTACAGAAAATTAGCTTACTTTAGATTCATATATAATTTTACATGAAGTAATTTTCTGGGTCAATTGTGTAAGTAAATAAAAAGAAGTTATTGTTCAGAAATATGTCATAAAGGTGGTAATTGCTTCTCATCATTTACTCACATAGACAACTGATTAAGAAGTTACGTGTACTATACATCAGCCTCACAATACTCTTACGCTCTTGCGAAGTTTGTCGTGAAGTATTTGACACAATTTTATAATTATAGTGGCAATCAAAAAGTAATCCATGAATAGCCTTCGCTTTCCGTAACTTAACTTTACTCGTGCACAGCGAGAAATATATCCAGCACAGAAAGAAATATATGCAGCCACAAAAATATTTCATTGTCCTTGTGAACTGAAGATGAGCAATAAATAATAATTAAAAAAAATTTGAGATTGGTTCTGCCTGACAACTCTTTCTACCGCATTGCTGAATTTATTAGTAGGTAGTATGAATACGACTGGGTTTTGAATACCACATTTTTTGCAGAATAGTATCTTATAAAATCCAGTTATGGAAATGGTCAGAGTTTGTCCATACTTCCTTTGTAAGCCTACTGGGAGCTCCACAACATAACGCACTGATACAAGGAAAATACAAAGAAACAATGAGATTAGCGGTAAACATAACATTAAATCTGGTGACTGTCAGTTAGATGAAGTGGAACAATTGTCCTGTTGTACCTTGGAAGCAAGATAAAACATGACGGACGAAGAAAGAAGGATATAAAAAGCAGACTATCACAGGCACTAAAGGACTTTCTTGCTCAAAAGAAGTTTACTAACATCAAATGTCGTTATCAATTTGGGGAAGAAATTTAGAGAACGTACGTTTTGAGCACATCATTGTATAGTATTGAATCGTGGTCTGTGGGAACCCAGAAAAGAATAGAATCTAAGTGTTTCAGAAGTGGTGCTAGAGAAGGATGGTAAAAATTAGATGGGCCGATAGGGTAAGGAATGAGGAAGTTCTCCACAGAATCCGTGAAGAAAGGAATATATGGAAAACACTGACTGGAAGAAGGAACTCGTGTTAAGTTATCAGGGGATAACTTTCAAAGCACTAGATGGAGCTTCAGAGCATGCAAACTGTAGAAGAAGAAGACAAAGATTGTACTATATATGCAAGTAGGCTGTTTAGGTTTTTTTATTGGTAACGCCGCCGCCACGTCGCGCTCTGTATGAAAATCACTGGCTGTGCCGTGTGCAGTCTGTGGCTGGTTTGCTTTGTTGTCTGCCACTGTAGTTTTGTGCAGCGGCAGCTGGATGCTAACAGCGCGTAGCGTTGCGCAGTTGGAGGTGAGCCGCCAGCAGTGGTGGATTTGGGGAGAGAGATGGCGGAGTTTTGAAATTTGTAAGACTGGATGTCATGAACTGATATATATATATTATGACTGTTAAGGTAAATACATTGTTTGTTCTCTATTAAAATCTTTCATTTGCTGACTTTGTCTATCAGTAGATAGAGCCTTCCGTAGTTTGAATCTTTTATTTAGCTGGCAGTAGTGGCGTTCGCTGTATTGCAGTATCTTGAGTAACGAAGATTTTTGTGAGGCAAGTGATTTGTGAAACGTATAGGTTAATGTTAGTGAGGGCCATTCTCTTGTAGGAATTACTGAAAGTCAGATTGCGTTGCGCTAAAAAAATATTGTGTGTCAGTTTAAGCACAGTAGTGTATAACTGTTTTAAGGGGACGTTTCATATGCAAGAAATAAATCAGGACATGGCAAGCAAGTGCTACTCTGAGATGAAAGGGCAATTCGTGATAGGGGGCGTCAGACCAAACAGAAAACTGATGGCACACAAAAAAGTTTCTCTGAAGTCCCTTTTGTAGGGGAAGTGCAGCAATCTGTTTACGGAATATTCTCGAAATGATACGGTTAAACCAAGATGGGTCCTTGATATCTTTATTTGTGCGTATTTATTTACATTATTGCTTACAATGGTTGCAACTTTAATCATAATTATCCTGCATGTTGTCGGATTTGAACTGAATGGTTTCAGTTCACTTTTTCAATATGTTGTTAGTGACCATCAGTTCGGCGAAACACAAATACTCTTGCAGATTTCGTGACGACGTATTTTGCTGTTGGTTGCTATTGTTCCTATAATGGTACTAATGTCGCTTATTCCTCTCTCGTTGCTGACAGTCCCTGAAAAAGTATTACAATCCAAGACTGTTTGTTTTTACCACCTTTAGAATATGAAACTGGTCAGATTAAAGTCAAAATCTGCTATTACCATATACCAACCGTATTTCGGTAGCATAAAATTTAGGCTATTATTGAAGGGCTGTCTGAATACGGTGGCCGTTAGAATCACTCTATTATTAACCTAAGTCCATCGATTCCCTTTACTCTTTTTTATATTAATTCGCAGTCCGGTTCGTCTGAGACCTGCCTAGACATAAGATGTCTGCTGGATCGCTGTAAACATAACAGATAAACTATATAATCAGCACTGACAGGACTTCGTCGATTGCAACTCTTTTAAAATTCGATCTAATATTAGCTCCTAGGTACATGAGTATGTTGTACTTTCGAAATGTTTTCACATTTAGAGAAACCATCATTTTCCAGAGTAATTTCTGCAATTGCGAAAAAGACAGCATCATATAAAAAGGGAAGGCCATATTCTGAAATGAAGTAAGAAAATATATTTTACTTCTATTATAGGGCTGGCTAGAGGCGAAAGTTTGAAAATGTACCAAGTACTAAGATCTCCCCTACTATATGCCAATTTGTAATGTTGTGGGCAGGCTATTCTGGTCTGTGCCTGTTCGCTGTGAGAGGTGGGTTAGCGAAGACGTGTGCGTTGATGAACAGCGTGTCAGTCACGATTAATGTGTTTAAAATCTGTGGAGAGACGAGTCCAGTGACTTTTAGAATGTTTACCAAAGTTGGGGAATACACACAAGTTTTCGACAGTCTTGTTCATGGACATGACTGAGCAGCGGAGACTTGGAAAAACTCCGTATACATCTGGAACCTTAACTTTAGAATCCAGCTTCGTATTTAGGGACTTGTGAAATTTCAGCAAAGGTTAGTGGACTTCGACAAGTTATCTACTAATGAGACTTTTAAACATAACTGTGAACAGCAATATGGCGAGCTGGACTTAGTGTATTCTCAATCGAACCCGAGAATAAACCTGTCCTTGCTCAGACGGTAATATGCAAAAATTATGTAGACGGTTTAATTTCTGAATAGTTTTCAGGTTCTGATGTGGACATTTATTCATTTCACCAACCATAATCCTGCCTAAAAGGAAGATATAAGATGAACATCTACAAAAGGAAAACAAGAATAATGGAATTTAGTTGAACTGAATCAGGTGATGCTGAGAGAAGTATATTAGGAAACGAGACAGTAATGGAGGGGATGAATTGGGCTATTTGGGCAGCAAAATAACTGGTAATTGTCGAACCAGGGAAGATATAAAACGTAGACTGCCAATGTCCAGAAAAGCGTATCTGAAGAAGGACGTCTTTACTGAAAGAATGTGCATGGAGTGTAGCCACGCATGGAGATGAAACATGGACGACAAACGGTTTAGAGAAGAAGAGATTTGGAAATGTGGTGCTACAGAAGAATACTGAAAATTAGAAGGGAAAATCACGTAACTGATGATAAGGTACTGAATAGAATCGTCGAGAAAAGAAATTTGTGGCACAAGTTGACTAGATGAAGGCGATTCTAGGCGCTTCAGTCCGGAACCGCACTGCTGCTACGGTCGCAGGTTCGAATCCTGCCTCGGGCATGGATGTGTGTGATGTACTTAGGTTAGTTAGGTTTAAGTAGATCTAAGTCTAAGGGACTGATGACCTCAGATATTAAGTCCCATAGTGCTGAGAGCCATTTTTTTGACTAGATGAAGAGATAGTTTGATAGTACACATTCTCAGACTTCAAGATATCACGAATGAAGTATTGAATGGTGTGGTGTCACCGCCAGACACCACACTTGCTAGGTGGTAGCCTTTAAATCGGCCTGCGGTCCGGTAGTATACGTCGGACCAGCGTGTCGCCAATGTCAGTGATTTCAGACCGAGCGCCGCCAGACGGCAGGTCTAAGAGAGACTTCCGAGAACTCGCCCCAGTTGTACAGCCGACTTTGCTAGCGATGGTTCACTGACTTCTACGCTCTCATTTGGCGAGACGATAGTTAGCATTGCCTTCAGCTACGTTATTTGCTACGATCTAGCAAGGCGCCTTATCAGTTACTATTGATAGTGTGAATCATGTAATGTCAAGAGCGACGTTCGTAATTAATAGATTAAAGTTAAGTATTCCATCAGCTACGTCCGCTTTTCTCATTTCTAATTCCCTTGTCATGTTCCAGACCTCACGCCAGCCTGCGTGAGCTAAAACGCGTGCATTTCGGCCTCCTTTACTAAAACGGTGTTGGCTCTCCCGCCAACCACAACAAATGGAATCGTGGGGAGAGGGTGGAAGCTGGGTACATATCGTAGAAGGCGACCAAGAGATAAATTCATGAAGAAGATTCAGAATGATGTAAGCTGCAGTAGCTATTCGGAGATTAAGAAGCTTGCATGGGGAGAAGTAGTATGGGGAACTGTCTTAAACCAGTCTTGAGGCTGAAGCCCACAGAAACAAATAAAGATCCCTCCTGCAATTTAATCGAAAAATACGAAGTTAACATGACAACAAGAGAATAATCCGACAGGCATGGGGCTATCCCCTATACAGGTAAAAGGCGTTAAACTTTAAAAGTTTCTCACTCACTTAGTTAAAAATTTCACGAAGGGACAGTGCGTAAGGGGAAAGACTTTATTGCGTCATAAGAGTACAAGAACCAACAAAACTCAGTTGCCATGGCACTCACTCGCCGCACATTAAAACAAATAAAGAAATAAATAAAATTCATAGCACTGTGAAAGAAAAATTGCACATATAAAATATGGTATCTATCAGTTTCCACACAGACACCAACTGCAGCTACATGTAACATTAGCTGCGATTGCACCAGCGGCAGAAGCAGAAAAATTTGTCTCAACGGTTATGTGACAGTGCAAGAGGCCATCCTGAAATGGCCTTCCTCCAGCACTATTACTCTAGCATCTACAGAAGAGATAACCACAGAGTACTCTGGTTTTTTTTTATACGTGGAATTCAGTTCGGATATTACTTTTCAGTTCACACAGCGCTGGCCGATTCGACAGTATCACTTTTATCACCTTACCAGAGCTTAAAAGTCTGGAGAGAAACTCCATTAGGGTTTCTTAGAGCTCCCAAATTCGCAGGACATGTCTGATTCCGTTTCAGTTACTTTTCGTGATGTGCATTTATGATGATACAGATTCCCAAGAACCACATTCAGCTCAGCTTGTATCTGCACCACAGCCATATTTTTCACAAAAAAAGCAGAAATATAACATGTCTATGGTGACTAGCAGATTTCAACTAACAATTAAATATTAAATCTGACTGAAAATTTCAGCAAGACAGATACAACAAACACACTTAAAGTAACTATTACCAATTTCTTCACCACCATCTCCCTTACAACACCATAATCACCAAAATCACCATTATCACAATTACCACCATCAACACCATCACAGTTTTCACTATTACCAGAATCAACTCCATGATCAATATGGTTACCATTACTAGCGTCATCACTACCACCACCATCATAACCATCACCACCATCATTACAACTAACTTCTTTCTGGTATTATGTGTTCCAGTTCCCATAGTTTTCTGGATCCTACATGTGCTCTCCTGATAGCAGGTTGGTACCTGTCCCTTTTCGAAGAGAGCCAGCTTTTCAGTATGCGTGTAAGACATTCAGCCCATTATTGCCTCTACTCCCTTACTCTACTTAGTAGCCTGCATAACTTCAGTTCCTTGCATAAGTTATTTTCTCATTATATCTCTATAGTTCAATAAATCTGTTTGCTCATTTTTTCATAGCATCTGTAATAGTAAAATTACCAAGTTCTTGTGGTGATTATTTTGGCAGCAGCTAGGGTCGATACGAAATTTCGGTAGTGGATCAGCTGACTAGTCTGATGGTTGACGACAGTGCTGCAACAGGCTCTGTTTTTCAGTCTGAGTATCTGGGGTTTCCAATTTCCTGCCTCAGGTGTATCGGTAAAAAAATGGCTCTGAGCACTATGGGACTTAACATCTGTGGTCATCAGTCCCCTAGAACTTAGAACTACTTAAACCTAACTAACCTAAGGACATCACACACATCCATGCCCGAGGCAGGATTCGAACCTGCGACCGTAGCAGTCGCGCGGTTCCGGACGGTGTATCGGTAACCTAAATGTAAATCTTATGTCTGAATCCTGGAGAGGGATGCTTAGTCGACGGAAATTATTTTGGCTTACAATATTGTGGTTTCGGATAACGCAGTTAACTATCAAATTCATCCTTGTTATGAACCACACATACAGTCATTCTACTGACATGTTGACGAGAGGACTCCTGGGTCCCTGATGAGGCTAGTGCCAGCTGTTTGCTCCACCAGTTTACACAATATTCTTTCGGCAAGATATAACTGCGTTTACATCATGGGCTATTATTGCATGAACTAACTCACTACTGACATTATGTTATTCTATAGGTCACTATGAAGGGAATCATTGGATTCACGTTCCTCTTAAGAGGGCCCTCTCCTCGTGTCACCTGTGTGCATAGAAAAACAGGAGTCTTCGTCATTTATATAAAAGAGAGTACCAGTTGTAATAAACACATCAAAAAAAGTTTTGCATCACCCCCGTTCCCAGAACTCCTGAAGACAGACGTCGACTGTGGATACTGAATCACAGACACAGTACCTTTGACCATTCAGTGATGTCACTAAACCCGCCCAAAGATATAAACAACCATGCATGAGGAACTCTGACAAAACGCCACCATGTTGAATAATGCTTTTCGTACAGCAACAGGACGTTGTGTTACGACTCAAACGGTGCGCAATAGGCTGCATGATACGCAACTTCACTTCTGACGTCCATGGCGAGGTCCATCTTTTCAACCACGACACCATGCAGCGCAGTACAGATGAGCCCAACAACATGCCGAATAGACCGCTCAGTATTGGCATCACTTTCTCTTCACCAATGAGTTTCGCATATGCCTTCAACGAGACAATTGTCGGAGATGTGTCTGGAGGCAACCTGCTCAGGCTGAACGCCTTAGACACACTGTCCAGCAAGTGCAGCAAGATGCAGGTACCCTGCTGTTTTGGGGTGGCATTATATGGGACCGACGCACGCCACTGGCGGGTACGGAAGGCGTCGTAACGGCTGTAAGATACGTGAATACCGTCCTCCGAGCGAGGCAGCATATTGACGAGGCATTAGTCTTCTTACATCACAATTTGCGCTCCCATCGTATACGTCTGATGAATGACTTTCTTCAGGATAACGACATCGCTCGACTAGAGTGGCCAACATGCTCTCCAGACATGAACCCTATCGAACATGCCTATCATACATTGAAAGAGGCTGTTTATGGACAACGTGACCCACCAACCACTCTGTGGGATCTACACCGAATCGCCGTTGAGGAGTTAGACAATCTGGACCAACATTGCCTTGATGAACTTGTGAATAGTGTGCCACGATGAACGTAGGCATGCATTAGTGGAATAGGACGTGCTACTGGGTATTAGAGGTACTAGCGTGTATAGCAATGTGCACCACCACATCTGAAGGTAGCGCTGTATGCTGGTACAACATGCAATGTGTGGTTTTCATGAGCAGTTAAAAGGGCGTAAGTGATGTTTATGTTGATCTCTATTCCAGTTTTCTGTACAGATTCCGGAACTCTCGGAACCGAGGTGATGTAAAGCTGTTTTTGATGTGTGTAATTACTAACGAATTATGTCATCTGCACACATCATCTTACTGGTCATCCACTCAACTGTATTTGTCAGCTTTCACACCTGGTGGACACATATTTGAAATGAATGGCGCAGATGGTATGAATTCCATAGGTACTGTTAAATAAAGCGCTGCTACGTTGATCGGATGTAGTAGCACTACACTTACCACAAACTTACCACAAACGGCTGTGTTTGACAGTAGCATACACAGTTGTATCTACATCTACATTCATGTTCTGCAGGCCACAGAAATGTGCGTACCACTGCTAGTCACTTACTTTCCTGTTCCACTCGTTAATGGAGAGACAGAAATAAGACTCTCTATATGCCTTCGTACGAGCGCTAACTTCTCTTATCGTGTTCGTAGAATAGTTCTGCATGATCTTCGAATGCCGGTCCTCGTAAGTTTCTCAGTAGCGTTCATCGGAGAGAATGTGACCTTCCTGCCACGGATTACTATTTGTGTTCCCAAAACACTCCGTAATAGAAGCGTGTTTTTGGATCCTACTGGTAACAAATCTGGCAGCCCGGCTTCGATCTGCTCCGATCCCTTTCTTAAATCTGATCTGCTGTGGATCCCAAATACGCTAGTAGTACTCAAGATTCTGACGCACTAGTGTCCTATACGTGGTGTCCTTTACAGAACGACCACACTTTCCTCAAATTCTCTCAACAAACCGAAGTAGACCATTCGCCCTTCCTACTACAATCCTTCCAGCCTCGTTCCACTTCATACCGCTTTGTAACATTATGTTTAGATACTTAATCGAGCTGACTGTGTCAGGCAGCACTCTACTATTGCTGTATTCTAACATTAATGGTTTTTTCCTACTCACCTACATTAACTTGCATTTTTCTTCATTTACAGCTATCTGCCATTCATTACACTAAATCTAAGTCATTTTGTATCTTTCTAGAGTCATTCAAAGACAACAGCTACCCGTACACCACGATACTGTCAGCAAACAGCTTGAAATTACTGCACACCCTGTCCGCCAGATCATTTATGTATACAGAAAATAACAGTGGTTAAAACATGCTTCCCGGGGGAGCTCCTGACGACGTCCTTGTCTCTCACGAACACATTCTGTCAAGGAAAATGTGGTGCGTTCTACCACTTAAGAAGTCTTCGGGCCACACACATATTTGGGAACCTATTCCATATGCTCATACCTTCATTAATAGTTTGCAGTGGGCCACCGTTTCAGTCGCTTTCTGAAAATCTTGGACTTCGGAACCTCTCTGTTGTCCTTCATCTACAGATCGTAAGACGTCGGTAAGAATAGGGCAAACTCAGTTTCTGACGAGTGGTGCTTTCTAAAACCATGCTGATTTATGCACAGAAACTTTTCTGTCTCTTGGGAATTTATTATATTCGAACTGAGAATATGTTCAAATATTCTGCAGAAAATTGATGTTGACGACATTGGTCTGTAATTATGGGGTTACCGTTCTTATACAAAGGAGTTATATATCCACAAACACAGAGAAAACAAAGGCTGGCTAGCTCCACAACTATTTGGAAGTGCACCGTCTCTGAAGGTCAGCAGCCTTTGTTCCACTGTGCAGAATACATTAGCGGATAAATGAGATGCGTTGCATGTCAGGTCAACGGTTACATTAACTCTAGAACGGTCCACTGACCTGGCTCTGTAGCGTGTAAGAAAATGAGTAAGTAATTGAAAAGACTTGGGGTACACTTTTACAAACTACAGCGATTTACGTTTAGTGTGTTCTTCCTAATAATGATATAAACTATGACGTGTTACAATACTTTTAATCAGTACCGATTTCGATCATGAGCCATCTTCACAGTGCTAGCACAAAAACATTTTCGTGGGAATTATTAGTCAGATAAATTAAGTGTACGTACGAAAAATATCTATTGCGAAAATTTTACATGGCATACATGCTATTTAACAAAAAAAGATATATGCCTCTGCTGACTTGAAATTGATACTTAACGTCATAATACAGGCTTAACAAAGCAGAAAACAACATTCAAAACAGCAGTATGTACACAGCATCACTGCTCAGGCACAACAAGAGCTAGCAGAGTTGATGAGAGAAGCTGCAGGCCAAAATGAAAGATCATAGGTCAAAGAAGAAGTTACAAACTGTGTTTACACTATAGTGCACTCACAGGGACGTACACATGCACTCAAATTACAATAAAAAATACAATAAAGAAAGATGCGTTTGTATAACAATATTTTTCTTGAAAATGCTTTCCCCTTTATTTCTTTGCTTTCTTTCTCCCTCTTTCCAGTACAATGCCATGTAATATGATAGTCACATGATACTATTCTAATGTCACATGATATAATTCACATGATACAGACAAAGAAACAAATCATTTGGTGAAAACCACCTCATATAAAAATATGCATATATTTGTGTAATGACATGCAATAGAACAGTCACGTGATCCTAGTGCAGTGTCACATGATGCTAGGAAGTATTATGATAAAAACGAACTGACATTTTGTTCAGACCTACAACATATGAAAATATGCATAGATATAATACGTTGAACAATTATATTTGGCAGCCCAACTACCATGAATCATTTTTAGTACCAGCAACAAAACAACTCGAATGCATGCGATTTGTGTCTTACTGCCTGTCTTCAGATTTTAGATTTTTATTACTTTGCTGACAACTTGCTTTGTAAACCCTATATTCACCAAATATGGGTGCTTGTCGAATGTAATGTTGTACTTAACCTATTACCTTCCTGAAATTATACAATTATATTTATTCTTTTAAAAACCTGTTTCGTTTTGTCAGACACCTTAGACTGGACTGCATAATTTGGGTTAGGTTTCACATTTTTTTTCAAGGTAATTTCAAAGTTATCAGTGTTTCTCTTTCCTTTTAATTTCCTTTTGTATAATCTCACTGCATTTTGATTGTCAAGTCTATTTCTATCAGCTATGTATTTCAGAATATTAAGTTCTTTCACATCATCATGATCTCATAGTTGTAACCAATCATCCTGTCAAACATTCTGAATCTGTATAAAAGTACACTACTGGCCATTAAAATTGCTACACCAAGAAGAAGTGCAGATGATAAACGGGTATTCATTGGACAAATAAATTATGCTACAACGGATATGTCATTACATATTCACGCAATTTGGGTGCACAGCTCCTGAGAAATCAGTACCCAGAACAACCATCTCTGGCCGTAATAACGGCCTTGATACGCCTGGGCATTGAGTCAAACAGAGCTTGGATGGCGTGTACAGGTACAGCTGCCCATGCAGCTTCAACACGACACCACAGTTCATCAAGAGTAGTGACTGGCGTGTTGTGACGAACCAGTTGCTCGGCCACCATTGACCAGACGTTTTCAACTGGTGAGAGATCTGGAGAATGTGCTGGCCAGGGCAGCAGTCCAACATTTTCTGTATCCATAAATGCCCGTACAAGACGTGCAACATGCGGTCGTGCATTATCCTGCTGAAATTATGGTTTCGCAGGGATCGAATGAAGGGTAGAGTCAGGGGTCGTAATAATCTGAAAACTAACGTCCACTGTTCCAAGTGCCGTCAATGCGAACAAGAGGTGACCGAGACGTGTAACCAATGGTATCCCATACCATCACGCCGGGTGATACGCCAATATGGCCATGACGAATATACGCTTCCCATGTGCGTTCACCGCGATGTCGCCAAACACGGATGCGATCATCATGATGCTGTAAACAGAACCTGGTTTCATCGGCAAAAAATGACGTTTTGCCATTCGTGCACACAGGTTCGTCGTTGAGCACACCATCGCAAGCGCTTCTGTCTGTGATGCAGCGTCGAGGATAATCGCAGCTGTCCGCATCTCGTGGTCGTGCGGTAGCGTTCTCACTTCCCACGCCCGGGTTCCCGGGTTCGATTCCCGGCGGGGTCAGGGATTTTCTCTGCCTCGTGATGGCTGGGTATTGTGTGATGTCCTTAAGTTAGTTAGGTTTAAGTAGTTCTAAGTTCGTGGGGACTGATAACCATCGATGTTAAGTCCCATAGTGCTCAGAGCCATTTGAACCATTTTTGGTAACCGCAGCCATGGTCTCCGAGCTGATGGTCCATGCTGCAACAAACGTTGTCGAACTGTTCGTGCAGATTGCGGACCTTGTGGGATTAGTTAAGAACAATCTATTACTACGAAAGGCCGGAATTTACAAGAGACTATGCCAATGTGGTATGGCTTACATATGTCAAACTACACGAACCGTGAAAGAACGCCGCACTGAACATTAACGTTACACCCTCCTTTTGTAGCCAAGCAAGTCCGCTATTGCTGAACAATGTATTTCTACTGGACATCCAATGGAGTATGAGAAAACAATGATTTTGTCCACAGCAACGTCTTCCTGGGACTCCATTATTAAAGAATCCGTAGAAATACGACTGGCGGAAAATCTGTTAACTGTGACAGCGGCCACCAGCTGGACAGTGCATGGAATTCCATCATCTGCACGATTTGCTCAAATCGAAGACGACAGAGTGCGTCGACTGCCGTGGCAAACAGCAACACAGAGGGCGACTGAGTTCCGCTATTCCACCAGCGAGAGCGCTGCCGGCGGGCAGTGTGTTTCAACTATCAAGTTTTCGACGCATGCGCAGAGTAGTTACAGTACGGTATATACTGCGGAACGGAGAACGTTTTCGCCAGTCTGCGACGGCTCACCTGAAAATGGGTGGCCGATGCCCAGTTATAATATCGTGCGATGTATTGAACGACGATCGGCTGCAAGCCCAAAATTTGTTTGAACAGTCAATTCACCGAGAAAATTTTAAAATTCACATTCTCCTCCCTGTTTCTCCAGATCATAAAGTCATGCGCGAATACCACTGCTTTCATCTTGTCTTCTCGAGGTTTTTTTCTGCCACCTTAGTCATTATCTGACCTTGCCACCTTAGTTGTTATTTCATCCAAAACCACAATGAAGAGGTGACGTGACAGTGCATTGCCCTGTTTCACACCACCTGTTTGCTGCATCCAATCCGCCCTTTCACTTTTCCACTTTTACACAACGCAGACTTCCACACGACGTCTCCTCCAGGCTGCTGGTTGTCAGTTATTCCACCACGCTGCCAAACGCCTTTTCTGTATCGAGAAATGCCATCACAAGGTCTTCCTCAAATTCACAGTGGTGCTCGTGGAGATACCTCACTGCAAGTATATGAGGTCAACAGCCATATTAGAAGAGGAGTCTCCAAAGTCGTGGAGGCGGGCAACGCCTCAAAGTAGAGGATAGCCAACACGGGTGAAACACAGTGGGAAATGTGACTGCTCCGGTGACGGCTAACGGGTGTCTGGTGAAGTTGTGAAAGGCCTGGTTAGCCAACTCTGGATCGACGACCAGGTTTCAACGAGGGAACTAGCCTCGGACAGGATGGATGTAGACGTTACTGCTAGTACTAATGGGATCTGAAAAAGTTAATTTATATTTTCCGAAACTACTCAACACTCTACAAACAAATGAGATTTTAACAGGTAAAGTGTACGCACAAGAAGACTCCAATATTTACAGTTACAGATCGCCTCTTACAAGAGGAACTCTGTCAGGTAATCGAAATATTTTGAATTTAGTTCTTGAGGCAATAAGCCCACTGGCGGAAACATCAATTCCTAGAGTACGTGTAGGTGCATTTGTTTATGGGTCTACATATGAAACATGGCTTGCCTGATACAGGTATGTGCCGTGTACCTGTGTATATACGAGTGTCAATGAGCCCTTAAATCGCAAATACGCACAAGAAGACTCCAATATTTACAGTTACAAATCGCCTCTTACAAGAGGAACTCTGTCAGGTAATCGAAATATTTTGAATTTAGTTCTTGAGGCAATAAGCCCACTGGCGGAAACATCAATTCCTAGAGTACGTGTAGGTGCATTTGTTTATGGGTCTACATATGAAACATGGCTTGCCTGATACAGGTATGTGCCGTGTACCTGTGTATATACGAGTGTCAATGAGCCCTTAAATCGCAAATACAAGATTAAAAATATTGTCACAATAAAGTAGTTGTGAGAGAAGCTCTTCTTAAAGTGAAAAATTGGTAAAACTCTAACGGATGGTGGTCAGATGTATACTAGAAGGATAGATGACTCTAAAGGGATCCGAGGATTGAAGCTATTTACGTACTCTCGATAGAATGATTTAGTAAAAATCGGAAGCTAACAGCTCTCAACACAACAGAGACTCAGTCATTCGAGTGACGTTCATGTTCGCTGGGGCGGTTGCACATGAGCATGGTCGCCGTCCGCTGCACGCCATGGTGGGCCCCGGCACATGGCGTGTGCCATCAGCGCATGCCGCTGCTCTTCGTGACATCGCGGAGTTATGCATAATACACTCGAGATTCTTATCGCACGCAAAACTCGGCATAAAATATTTGTCACTGGCACGGGAGACGTCCGCGATGCATATTTCAACAAATTACCTCACTTTGTGCAGACGTCTTGCCACAACATTCCCTCAGGCCCCCCATCTCCTCTCCACCAACCCTTCTCCCCACGCCAGAAACTCCTTCCAGTTCAAGTACAATTTTGCCCGACCTGTCGACCGCAAGTGATGATTTATTATTTATGAACTACAAATATACGTATTTCTCATAAGCCATACAGATGAACGATATTGAGGAACAATGTCTACTTGCCCTGGAGACTTGGTAAACGTGTTTGCTATCGCTGCAGAGGATCTCCTGCAGAACGAGTTTAGTTCGCGTGATTCGGGACTGCGATGCGCGGAGCGGAATGAGGTTTCTGTCTCGGG
The DNA here is from genome assembly GCF_023897955.1 of Schistocerca gregaria. Classification (NCBI taxonomy): domain Eukaryota; kingdom Metazoa; phylum Arthropoda; class Insecta; order Orthoptera; family Acrididae; genus Schistocerca; species Schistocerca gregaria. The sequence goes on from NC_064925.1 coordinate 536,255,726, forward strand.
AGAGTCGGAGATGCAGTTTTGCTACGAACGGTGAAGGTCAGCTGTAAGGGGCGATCTAAAAGTTTCAGTCTGAGATCGTTGCTCCAAACTACACATGCAATGCAGCGCGGCTGTGGTGCGTGTATATAAGCACCGACGCCTATGCGAGGGATTAGTGCGGCATTAGCGCCCTCCCAAGGTGCGTACGGTTAATGCGGAAACATGAACTGTGGCAACGTACTTCCAAATGCGTCCAAACAGGACCAACGTGCTGTTACGCGTACTCTTCTCTTCTTTGCCCAAGGACAACCACCGGTAGAAATCCACCGGAGAATGAAGAATTTTTATGCGATCAAGGAGAAACGTCAGGAAAAGTGCGACAAGGACATGGTAGCCCACCTCCTCCTGTCGCAAATGTCATAACACAGAAGTTACCCCAACTCAAACGGGAGACTTTCGAGCACCTGCCCTATAGTCCTGATCTCTCCGCACGCGATTATCAGGCCATGGGTCCGTAAAAGACGATTCTTGTCGGACGAGGATGTGCAGCAACCAGTTACGTACTTCTTCACACAGCAGGATACGGCGTTTTGCAAAACCGGCTAATTTCAACCTGGTGCGCCAGCGGGACGATTGCCTCAATGCTCAAGGCGGTTTTGTCTGACAGGCATACCAATTCCGGACTGTACGGCCGTCGAACGGAAAATTTTTCATGGCCGAATATAGATACACACCGATCTAATTAACTTTGTTCCTAAAGAACAAATCGGAAAATCTGTCACACAGATCAGCGGACACTTGTTATGGTAGGTGCGAAAAGCAATAATGTCTCTGTCCATAAACTTTCAAGTCCAGGAACATTTGGTACTCCTGTACCACCACGTACAATGACTACGGTAAACCATCCGTTACCATGACCAAATGAATGATTTATATCTAAACTAAAATTAAGTCTGCAACTGACGAAAACAGCAGGACCATCCAGCAGGGCTTGAGCAGCGACAGACTTAACTGGAATGCGATTCTTCTTGTCTCCAGCTGTTGTAGCAAATTCGATGTTCTCGATGGTCTTGTAGACTGTTTGTTTCGAACGGGGGCGATGTCTTCTGCAAAACCGGCTATTTTCAACCTGGTGCGCCAGCGGGACGATTGCCTCAATGCTCAAGGCGATTTTGTCTGACAGGTATACCAATTCCGGACTGTACGGCCGTCCAACGGAAAATTTTTCATGGCCCAATACCGATCTAATTAACTTTGTTCCTAAAGAACAAATCGGAAAATCTGTCACATAGATCAGCGGACACTTGTTATCTCTGCCACCTCTCGGTCAGTTATAAACAAACAAGAAGTAAATTTTAGAATTTGTGACGGAGACTTTGGTTTGTAATATTCGCTACCGCTACTTGTTGCCCATATTTGGTCCCTACTGGGTTATTCGATGTTCGACAAAGAGCCTCTTGGAATTTTTGGTAGCCTTCTTCGGTGCCCGAGTTACTTTTATTGGCTCAGTGTATGGTGTCTTTTCTTACCCTCAGACCATGAGTCTAAGACTCCAGGATTCTCTCTGACCAGTCAATGTTTCATTCGAAAGCTTTTCACGTTCAAATCTTTCTATTGTATTTCGTGTTGTGTAACTAAGAATTTTCTTCTGTGCACTTAGCCTGTATTTCAGCCCGTCAGTGTATTTGGGACCTAAAATTTCCTTATCAACTTATCTGTCTCCCTTTTGCATTGTTTCAATGACCACATCTCTATTGAAATGTTGCAGGGCTTGTAGAAGAAAGTTAGTAGAAACCATGTTGATAAGGAACCCATATCTGGAGAGGTGTCGTTTGGAAATAAAATTCATTTACATATCGGATACGTTCCTAATGTCCTGCTTTACTGAGCACACAGAATGGATGAGTGGTACAATTCATGTGTGGAGAACGTTTTCGGGATCGCCTCAATCTATCACAAAAAAAAATTTTCGTCCGACTTCAACAACGGCTGAGATAAGTTTGTATGTTGTCAGCTAGGAGGGATAGCTGCTGTGCTCTACGGTACCGCATCAGGATTTATGAACTGTGGTATGACAGCATGCCTCGCTGACAGTACTAGAGGAACGAAGAGCATGGTGCTAACTGGAGCAGCTTGTATAGAGCACACAGAAAAGTGCTCACTGCTTGTCGTGAAGGAGAAGATTTGCAAGTGAACCAATCTTCGAACTTGTTTTACAGTACATCCAAATGGTACGTTTCAAGATATGGACTCGTTATCCAGACATTATTTACTGAGTCTCCACTACAAACCTTAGAAGTCTTTAACGGGACTTCTGAAAATCCCTCCATACACTCTAAATGGTTTATTACGTGTGAATGGATATGGTTTTCTATCACAGTCCATTGGAATATTTGACAGTTTTCTGCACTTCTAAATGCAACTTATTATCGTATAGACGAACGTTTGCGCACGCCATGAATATCGGCTCCGTATGTTATCTAAACTACAAAATACCCTGCAGCACATCTTAGTGTTTTCATGTTATATAATAATCATAGTTTCTGAGCAAGGGTTTGGTGATAGGGCGGTGTCCGAAATAAACAGGAAATTGAACACTTATGACTGATGAAGGTATCCACGAATGGAAGGCAACAGAGGCTAAAGACCTCGCGCAGTGACTGAATCAGCTTGCTTGAGACAGGCTAATTAATTCTGCAACTCACGAATAGCTTCCCGAAAATTTACAGTTCACCTCTCTATGTTCAGCTCTCTATGTTGCTAAATCAAACAAAGGGTTGTCGCAGGTAAATTTCGGTTACATTACAAGGCGGAAGTGTGGACCATGAGAAGAGAAAACAGCAACGGAGAACAGTGTCCAGTGTCCCATTGACAGCATGCTCATCGCAGTCGTGCACAATCTCGGCTTAGGAAAGAAGTTGGAGCTAAATCTCATCATCCACATCCTTTGAAAGAAACTAAGGAGTTTACTGAAAATCTGAACCTGGGTGGTCGGAAGGGTGAAAGACAACAAGTCTTTTGGATCCAGCTTCCTTGCACTTCAATTGAGCAGGCACATACAGGTAAGGTACTTTTACTAGGTTAGGGAGTTTGTATGATCTGAGACTGTTAAAGAGAGTTAACAGTGGCTTTAATACAGAATTCGATGCATTAAGTCGTTAGAAGTGGTGGACCTGAGCACTTCTTCAGATTAACAGCCACGGTTGTGGCAGGCTAGGTTTATTCAAGCCAGTTTGGAGAGTTGGGGAAGTCGTGAGACCAAGTATGAAGAGAGCGAAGAGGCCGGCACTTCCACACACTGGAAGCCAAGGCAGAGGACATGGCCAAAGCCGCATGGGACCCACTGAGCACGGTATGCAGTGATCGCAGAGTGGACCATAGCGTATTGTCCCAGAGGCCAAAGGCAATACATTTTGCCTTTGCTGACCTGCGATGGAGGAAAGCAGTTGTTCTCGCCTGAAGAGAAGTGCATTCTGACGTTTCTGCAGGGTTCCTCACGTTTTTTATTAGGTCGAAATGGGCGGCACTGCAGGACGACTGACGCTGTGTAGCTGTGAGAGCTGTTGCGGCTTCTCGAGGGCGCATAGTCACGCAAGCCATGCTGCTTCCAAAATGCTCCATGTAACTGTGTGTAGATTGGGGCGCTGACCGTGACGTTAGAAAACGCCTGTTCCGTGCTTCAAGATGTGTTAGGATTGGAGAAACAGTTTTTTTGTCACGTTATGGAGAGAGGCTGTACAGTACACAGAGTGATGGGCGATCAGTGCAGGAGAGCGCTACCATGTTCGATTCGTAATTTTTTATCTTCTTGGCGCATATTCCACATGGAGTGTTTCGCGAACTTGCATGAAGAGTGAGGGAGAGAATTCGGGCGAGTGCCATGGAGCACAAAGTCGATTCCGTCTCGTGCCATGGAGGAAGAAAATCAGCTCCTTGGATTCTGAGTGCGAAGATGGATCCAAATGAGAGGAGGAGACAAGGTCCACCATTGCACAGAGGCGCGCTGGACACAGTATTTGAGATTTCTACATGCACAAGGTTAACATTTATCAGCATCAGTGATAGGAACCCTTAAAGTGAACTTCACTCTCTGCACCGAACATTCACAGAAGTAGCATTGGAGTGCACTGTCGTAGTTTGTTCCAGTCAACAGCTCATAATCACTGTCAGTCGTGTCGGTTACACTCAGATGGCGTTATCTATTTTGAAAGTCACAATCTGAGTCAATCTGCCGCCCAATGTTCAACTTTTGTCAACAATACATCAGTATACCTCATTTCATGAACACGAGCATAAATATAAATGATGTGTTACGCTAAACTATTTTCCGCAGCCATCACTGCAGTCATCCGCTACAGCATATGCGCATGGTGAGAATGTGCAACAAACGGTGCGTGTTCTGATGGGGGTCCGAAAAAGGCATGGGTGTTAACCAACACTGATGAATAACAATCCAGAGTATATGAACGAACAATACTACACAAGGACCAATTATGAGCTGAATAATCTCATACAAGGAGCTGATTATGTGAGGTTAATTAGAAGTAAAAAAGTATCTTGGCTGGAACATGTCCTAAGGATGGAAGACACAAGAACTACGAAGAAGATCGTCTAACGGAAAGCGACAGGAAGAAGATTAAAAGGAAGACCAAGTAAAACAGGTGTTCCTAACCATTTAGAGACCTTTAGCTAGTAGCTAGACATAAGCATTGGCACTAGTACATCTTCCTCTCCCCTCGGTAATCAACATTATTGCCTAATTACGCTTTAGAATCAAGACAGTTTTAAAATGATGAAACATAAACCATATGTAGTTTTTTTAGTATTTCAATGCGACAGTCGGTACTGCCTATTTATAATCTGGTATTATAGCATGATGAAGCGAATCTCATTGCATCGCGAAGGCTTCCTAGAACTTCTACTCAGAAAAGAAGCTAACTATTTATCCCGGGGGTAGACACATCACTTCCCTCCCAAGCGACAATTGCTCCATCCATACTCCGCACTCCCATTTAAAATCAATCAAGTTTATACGTATGCGCTACACTAGCTGTCTGTCCATCATTTGTTTCTTGTACTTCTTACTACTGACACGGCAAAAAATATGAAGACTACCGGATGTCAATACTTTGTATCTGACCACTTCCACTAATAATAATAATACTGTATAAGTGCCAAAGCAGTATAGTAACGATTACATTATTACTGTTCTGTCATGGTGTCAGTTAGTTTGTTTATTGCTGCAAAGCAAATAATGAAACAATTTCTGGTCTACTGCCGCAAATACCTCTAAGACCGAGAAGCACTTTTCATGAGATATTAAAGCATAAGTGATATATATGTCTCAAATTTATTGTCGTAGATCCATGGTACAATGTATGTTTGTAACGGATGTTCTATGTGAGGAAAGTATTCATTCATTTATTTCCACCACGTTGCATCGCACGTTAATGCTAGTATTTGAAATTTTAGAGCTATAATTACTCATTATTTACGTAGTCAGTATTAGAATATTGCGAAGCAGTGATAATAGCAATTTTTTTAAAATATAATTTACTTTGGCGACCAAAATGACAATTGAACATTTTTCTTGTTACCCTTGAGAGAAATTCATTTTACGCCAGGTTTGGACACATGGAAGGAAACATCAGAGCTCTAGGAATCTGAGGACGGAGAAGAAAAGTAAACGAAAGGGTAGAATCGAACTAAATTATGAAGAATGCGAAGATTCATGCAGGGTTGTGAAGCCACAATAAGAAGAAGCTTCGCAGTCCTATTTCCATCCACTCGTGCCAAGGTCTTACCACATCCATTTATGAATCTCTTTGAATCAACGTGCATTCTGCACTGACTGAGTGGAAGGTCAGTCCATATTTATTAACTAGCCACTGCATTTTTGTTAAAAATTTAAGTCTAGCGTAACCTTCACTTTGATTCGGTAACCTGCCAAAACAATTCTTTAGCTTGTCTATGTGAATTACGAACCCACGTTGTCATGTTTGTTAGGGCCACCTCTGTTGTCAACCCAGATTTCAGTAGTTCCCGTGCGCAGGTTTTAATTAATTAATTTTACATGATTTCTTGAGCGGGACTATCTGTTACAGGATTTATTAGTATCATGGGTGAACGCTGAGCACCGAAACGTAGTCTCACAGTATGTAGTACTTGTACATCTTATCCAGTTCCGCAAGACACCTTCGAGTTTGTAACAGAGGCTACTCTTGTCTCCGCTGCCTACTTTCCCACACTTCCCCATTGCAGTCGCGAACAGCACATGTGTAGGATGACGATTAGCGAGTCCTCGTATGAGTTCTGATTCCTCCCATTTTTCCGTCGTCGTCATTTTGTGAGAAATTTGTGGGAGATTGTAATACGTTACCTGACATTTCTTTAAATTGCAGTTAAGGTTCCAGTAACATTGCTCAAAACATTTATTGACGACTACTATAGCTGTTTCGGAAGATTTACATCTTCAAGTACTTCTAAGTTGTCCTGACGTACATCTAACATACGGTGTGACTATGTCTGATGACTGTTCCCGTTATATTTCACGCCAAATTCGATTTTGTGCTCTTTTATAGAGTGTGGCGTAATATTTTAAGACAATATTGTAAATATTTCCTGCAGTATTTTGACAGTTCACAAGACAAATGTTTTAAACGTCTATGGAGGGAACTGTCAAAAAATTACATAAATATTTACAATATTGTACCAAAATATTACGACACACTGTTTAAAACTGCACGAAATCGACATTTTAGGATTTGACGTGAAATATAACGAGAACTGTCACCTGATACAGTCACACCGACTTAATACATACGTCAGGACAACGTAGACGTATTCCAAAATGTAAATCTTCCGAAACAGCCGTCATAATAATCATAAAGATTTTCAGCAGTGATAATGGAACCCTACTTACAATGTCCTTTCAAGGCATATGTTTCACTGCAGGCCCAATCATCAAGAAACTAGTTTCTTTGAATGTTCACTTTTGGATTTTTAACAGCAAACCACTCCGTAATGAACAATGCGCCTCTTGTAGCGTTTACCTCTAGAGTTGGACATCACACTTTGTGAGTGTCTAGCTTTTACTAAACGAATTTGCTACACTTCTTTCTGCTAAGTACCCTACACTGACAAGCATTACTAGAGAATCGATAGTTTGTAATCTACTTCTTTCGTTGACCCGTTTCACACCATTACGATTTTCAAATGAATCTCAGCAAGTCCTTTTCGAGAAGTTTAATTTTTTGTGCTCTAGATAGATATGGACGAACGCTCTTACTAGACACTGATATTGACCCTTGTTTCCCGTTATTCGTATCTATAATGGAATCGATCAGCACTGCGTCTTTGCGCTTATTCACGCGTAATACTTTAAAATTATTTATACTGTGGGTCACTCGTGATTCACACATCGAGAGACGATCCATCCTGCACTTCGATGAAGTTTCCTCGAATTTTAACTTCCTTATCCATAACAGTGCTATCTGTAAACATTTGCACGAAAGTTTCGAGGTTATCCACCTCATCATTTATGCATCTGTAGTTACCATAACGAGCCCCCTTCCCTTATGGGAATTACCTCAGACATGACGATTTAGCATGGGACGTGGACTTCTGTCTGGTAACAAGACGTGGAAACACTCATGAATTTGAAACAATTTTACGTAAACAAGAACTTTTAAGTCTTCATCCTCTCAGCTACGGTCTTTTATACCTCAATGAAGAATGAGATGAATTTCACAATATCTCTGAGGAATCCAGAAAGTAAATCGAATTCAATAACTCTAGAGCAGACTGGCGTCAAAGGCATGGCAATGCGAGTAATTTTTTGTGACCCCTTACTGATATTCACATTTTTTCAATGTCCTTCTGTATCTGAAGATAAAGAAATGAATACGAGGGCTATCGAAAGCTCATTACTCAGAAATACCATTGACAAACCGAACTATACCATTTCAAAGACGAATGGTTGAAGCCTCTACTGCATCCGTGATAATAAACGTCTGAGTATCGGAATGTGAATTCCATAGAAGTTAATTTGCATTAGGTCTGTTTGGCTGCAAAAGCTCACTAGAGCAGACTCTCTAGCATCGACGAATACCGCAGTCTGCTGCACGGCAGAGGATGTTGTGTAACAGTTTTTCAGGCGAATAGGAGGACAGATTTGTTAGCGCGAAAACCACTTATAAAATAATCGTGCAGGTAGGTAAAAACATATTGGAGATCGAATTATAATTTATAGCAACGAAGTAGTAAAACCTACGTAATAGACTTGCTTCTATAATTTAAAGTTCAGTGCGCTAGTTTTTGAAATAGGGAATTGAGTCGCACCCGGATCGAAATCACATGGTTTATTTACGATATCTGGAAGGTCCGTCCAGCCTGATTGTGCCTTTAAGGCGGTTTCCCACACTCGTATAGGCAAGTGCTGGACCATTCCCCAGTCTCTTCCATAGAAGACACGATACACAAACAGCTGAAATACGATAACATAACACATTTTGCACTATTCATAAACAGATGGAGAAAATTTCTCTCCATTAACTTAACTGACGATTGCGGCGATGGAAATGACATCCGGTCCCAAATTTAAATACATTTATCAAATCATAACAGCGGATTTAGCGAGAAGGAATAAACGCTAGGGAAGAGAGAGAGGGAGAGAGGGAGACAGGGAGAGAGAGATCTACCACTGTTACGTAATGTCGAGATAAGCCTGACTGACGTATAAAATAAGGATATTGTTGCCCTGAACGATGAAGCAGCTTAGGAACATAACCACCATATGACTGGCTCTGAATTCTTAAACGAGTGCCATCTTAGAAGGGAAACTTCCCATTTTACCCACTCAGATTTAGTGGTAATATGGGCCAGAGGGTAGCTCATCAAATACTGAACACAAATCAAACATAAAAACAGGAAGAAGGTGTAGTGAAGTGTGAAAAAAGCAAAATAAAAAGAGTAAAAGTCCACGTTAACAAGTGAAACATTGAGTACAGTATAAGAGCTACGGCGTTGTGGTTATATGGTGACGGTGTTGGACTGCAAAGCGTGTGAACCGTGTTCAGATCTCCCCTGTAACATTTATTTTAATTTTATTTATTTTCTCACAACATTATGGAATGTCCGTCTGTTCACTGAATTGTTTGTTCTCTTTCTGTGGTTTCCGCAGTTGTCACACTATAGACTAATTATAGAATATGAGTTACATGATGAGTGTACATAACCGTCGCAAGTAAATATGATGAATAGTTAAGCAGGCGAGTTACCACATAGACGTCTCACAGAAATGAAAACAAAAATAAACGGATGTGAACTATGTTACAACAAAGGAATTCAAGAATCAAAACGTAAAAAATGGAACGCAACTTTAAAAACGTTAAAAACTTATGCTTCGACATAGCACTAGAAAACCTGTGTGATTGTGGAACTGTTGCTTTAATTTGTTGCAGCTTTTGTGACAAACTATTATCTTTTCATCATTTCTTTGGGACTGATCGCATTCACATTCATATGAACACCTAAATCGGGCAAGGTGTATCTCACTCACTCATCAGGCGTACAAGTTAGGTGGGTCAATAAAAGATTCCTATCATGTGACACTGCCACTAATGCCGTGTGTGACACACCAGAAGTGGTTACCAATGGAGGATTCGGTTGACTTGCCGTCTTGTCATCAAAAGTTTGCGGTTCTCATTTAAAAGCCACATCTTTTCGACTGCTAATAGAGAAGTTGTCATAATCAACTTCCATTGTAGGTCCCTTTCTTACACATCGCTGTTCGCTGCTGCAAACGGACGTTACACCACGAAACAGACACAAATTTGAATAGAGCGAACAGCGAAAATTAAAAATAAAAAGATATGGGACTAGAGAGCGTTGAATATGGGTCGCCAGGTTTGCAGTCCAACACCGTGACTACTTAACCACGACGCAGTGAATGAGTCACACTTCTCTATGTTGCACTTCTTGTAACTGACCGTTCACTGTTTCTATTTTGCTTTTTTCTTCCCAGTTCAATACACCTTCTTCCCGTTTCCATGTTTCATCTGTGTTCAGTTTTTGACGGACTGTCAACTGGGACCTCTTACAGCTAAATCTTGGAACTGAGGGGCGGTGGAGGGGGGGGGGGGGGGGCAATGGGAAGTTTCCCTTGTTAGTAGGATAGCTTGTTTCCTCACGAGAATGTGATGGAGACAGTTACTCCTCCTCCCTGATGCAGAGCTAAGATGTACAGAATGGTTGAAGGGCCGTGTCGGTAACGGAGCAGCGAGGACAGGTCTTGTTAATTGAGCGCTGAGTAACATTATTTTCTTTTCAGCGTTGGTTGTAAGATTTGCTGTTGTATAGAGATGGTGTGACTAGTTAGTTACTATGTAAGCAAAGTTGTTGCCAACAGGAAAGTAGCTACATTGATGGCTAGTTCTGGACAGAAACTGTGACGACTTTCGGTTCACTTAGAGCAGTGGTCGTCAAACAGTTTTAATCAAGAGGCAGTACTGGCTTCGAGTAGTGGCAACTCGCGCCGCATATGTATTGATCTTATTATTAATTGACCTAAGAGATTAGTACTTTTAGTACAAAATGATTCAAGCCGGTGGAACACCAGCCACTTGAAAAATAAGCAGTAAACGGTGAAAATAAACCCTGACATAAAATTTTATACTGACTGAACGTATGCAGTATTAGACATGATCAAAAATGCTTACTAAATTTTTGACAAATTTTTTAATTGGCGTTTCTTGCTATAAACAAGTACTGCATTTGAAGACGACCATTTCTCCAAGGCTCATTCACGAATGCAGGTTACTTCTGTGACAAAATTTATACCATAACGTTTGATCGATACGAGTCGCGCACGCACGTCAGTTCCCCGTGCTGAAAGACAAACAATGAAAACGTTCCCCCTCTCACTTCCTCTAGCCCCACAATGGCCTAACTACCTATCCTTCTGACCCTGAGGTAAGTGACCAAATTCACTCAGCTCGCGGTCGAATTCGCGTAAGTCAATTGAAATTTAGCACATCATAAAATGTTACTTTTTTCGTTGATCTTTCAGACGAGAAGACAGCAACTAACCACTATTGATAACGCTATTTACTCACATAAATAGCGCCATAACAAGTTTCGAACCGACGGGTCAATTTTCGGACAGCTGTGCCCATTAAGGTGCAGATTTATTGAAGTTTACGTAAGTTTTTGGGTCTTTGTTTCCACTTGTAGTGAAAGATTCTTGGGATGGTGGCGCCCCACAGTAAAAAAGAATGTTGGAAATGACGTACTTCAACGTAACTATCGTAAAAACGATCGAACACAGTGCAAATAAATGTTTAATGCTGATCATCAAAAAAATGGTTCAAATGGCTCTGCGCACTATGGGACTTAACATCTATGGTCATCAGTCCCCTAGAACTTAAAACTGCTTAAACCTAACTAACCTACGGACAGAACACAACACTCAGTCATCACGAGGCAGAGAAAATCCCTGACCCCGCCGGGAATCGAACCCGGGAACCCGGGCGTGTGAAGCGAGAACGCTACCACACGACCACGAGCTGCGGACTGCTGATTATCTCAAGAACCTTTCACCACAAGGCGGAATAAAAAGTCAAAAACTTAAGTAGGCGTCACCAAATGTGTATCTTGATGTGAATAGCAATATGAAGATGGACCCGTCGATTCGAAATCGGCTACGGCGCTGTTTACGCGAGTAGACGGTACTATCAATAGTGGCAGGTTGCTGTCTTCTTCTCTGAAAGAATCAACCTATATTTTGTGGACAATCACGGTCTCATAACATCAGTTTTCGACAAAATACTGTAAATATTACCGTCTCTGTAAGCATTTTTGTTTCTTACAGAGATGAAAAATTGCACTAATTCAAAAGCTGTTAACGTTGGATGAATTTTTTGAGTTCGGCTCTTAGTTCCTAGACCGAAACTGTTGTAAAATACGGCTGAGAACCGCGGGTTGCTCATGCGACCCGCGGACCCCACTATGACGATCATTGATTTACAGTGATTACTGGAGTACCAGCACTCACGGAGAGGTGAACCCTCATATGAATTTACAGGATGGTGGCAATACCGAATAAAACTAATTCACTGAGATGCATCGTGTATCTCACATTTTATCTCACATTTGGCTAAAATTATACTAACAATAATGAACAGACAATTGCAATATAACGCTAGACTTGGCACTTTTAGATTTTCTGAAGCGTATTGGAGTTTATAGGAAAGAAACGAAACTTATAGGTAACCTCTATCCTTTTCGTGAGATTCTGTTTAATTCCTGTTTGCCGGCCTCGGTGGTCTCGCGGTTCTAGGCGCTCAGTCCGGAGCCGCGCGACAGCTACGGTTGCCGGTTCGAATTCTGCCTCGGGCATGGATGTGTGTGATGTCCGTAGGTTAGTTAGGTTTAAGTAGTTCTAAGTTCTAGGGGACTGATGACGTAAGATGTTAAGTCCCACAGTGCTCAGAGCCATTTGAATTCCTGTTTATGAGATTAAGTTAAAAATTACGGAAGAGTGTGTGATAAAGAAAAAAAAGATAATCAAATGTCTAAGATTTTCTGGTCACATAGTAATTCTAAGGGGAAATTAAAAAGCGGAGACATGTTAAAAGAAATGAACACAGCTGTGAGGAATACGGACTTAAGATAAATGTGGAAATTACTAAATTATTCGATTTAGAAAGCAAATAACGAAGATAAAAATGACAAATTAAGACGTATTAGCAGAAGACACGAAAACAGCCGTACGTAGGACGCAAAATAGCAAGCAATAGGATATAATCAAGAAATAAAAACAATAATAGCTACAGCAAAAGAAATGATTTGCACAATGAGTAGTACTTTCTGTGGCACATAGAATAAACAAAATGGTTCAAATGGCTCTGAGCACTATGGGACTTAACATCTGAGTCAACAGTCTTCTAGAACTTAGGACTACTTAAATCGAACTAACCTAAGGACATCACACACATCCATGCTCGAGGCAGGATTCGAACCTGCGACTGTAGCGGTCGCGCCGTTACAGTCTGAAGCGCCTAGAACCGCTAGGCCACGTCGGCCAGCCGAAACCTAGAATAAACAACCAATGGAAATATCAGTAAAGTTCTTTGCGTGGAATTTTGCAGTGTGTGGTGCCGAAACACGGATAATGAGGAGGGGAGAGCAAAAATGCTTACAGGTTTTTGAGATGAGCATTTCGAGAGAAATCGAAAGTGTGATATGCAGGGGGAAAAGAAGTTGGATGGGATATTACGTGACAAGAGATTGCGTAATAGAATGAGCAGTATAAGGAACGAGGAATGTGAAGAGGCCCAGGGGGAGAAGGAAAACACTTAGTGATTTCCATCAACAGAAATACCTCATACGCATTAATGAAAAAACATTGTAGAATATCGAAATGACTGAAGAATGCTGAACTTGCAATGAAAGTGTATGCGTTAGGGGTTGAACGCATCATCACCAACATTGTCATCATGTGGAGATCTTTTGCTTAATACGTGTATGGCATACGGAGTTGTGGTGTTTACAGCTGAATTTCTCTTGACGTGTGGTGATCCACAGCCAGCAGAGTCCAGCGCATTGACAGTGAGCTAAAGATACGAAGCAATATCCCAGATTGCCCACACGTGGCGCGTATTTGCAGAGATTATCGGAATGCTATACCAGCGAACGCATATACAGGACGATCGTTGCCAAGACTGATTACGAAGCTGTTCCAAGCACCTACACGTTGAGCTCGATGATGAGGATTCTGTTTATTGCTATAATATCTCGTGTACGCCAGATGCATTGCGCTTCAGGTGCTTTGCCGAGCAGTGAGAGGTCTGAGCGCAGTCAACATGTCGAACTGCTTCCATCAACGAGACAGTGCACCCTCTATCCAACTTTAAAGCCGTTTCAATCTCCTGCAATTACTATACTGGTGTCATGCACTGGACGTTCTCGCTTCCCACGCCCGGGTTCGATTCCCGGCGGGGTAAGGGATTTTATCTGCCTCGTGATGACTGGGTGTTGTGTGATATCCTTAGGTCAGTTAGGTTTAAGTAGTTCTGAGTTCTAGGGGACTGATGACCATAGATGTTAAGTCCCATAGTGCTCAGAGCCATTTGAACCATTTTTCATGCACTGGAGCTGCACCGTCGTCTGCACAGTACACTAAAGATCGATATCTTCTCTCATCGGAACACACAGTGGGCCACTCAGTCGCTTTCGTGTCACTGGCAGTGCGCTTCGCAGTTATTGACTATACTTTGTTTATGATCCTCCCTTGACGTAACGTAATGCAGGTGGGAGGAACGCCCTGCATATCTACTGCGTCAGGTGCAAGCACACTGCGGTCGCTTCCCCCTTATGTGTGTTTCATAAGCTCCCCCCCCCCCCCCTCTCTGGTACGGCCATTCCGTGCCGGTAGTGACATCCCACAGCGCAAGGCTCATTACGAATGAAATGCTGGCCGCAATCCCCCTAAATTATTAGCAGTCGCCGTAATCGAGTTTTCTCCCGGCGGGCGTTCGCTGCCAGATTTGGACAGCGATACCTCTTCTTCCACGCGACTCTGCTCCGCTGGCGTGTAGCTTTCACAAGAAATATATTTTTTTTTCTCATTCGCCTTCATTCAGTCGCACCACAGTAGACGTATCTGAGCACTTAGCACAGATACCTGCAAATACAGGCTGTGTCATAATTAATAGCGAAAAGTGATAAAATCAACAATAATAGAAGCAGGAATGTTCCAGTATTAATGCATCCGTAAGAGAAGTGTTTGCGGGATAACCACGAATGTGTTTTTAAGAACCGCTATATAAGGGTGGCCCATTGATAGTGACCGGGCAAAATATCTCACAAAATAAGCATCAAACGAAAAAACTACAAAGAACGAAACTCGTCTAGCTTGAAGGGGCTATAGTTGGCCCGCTAGATGGCGTTGCCATAGGTCAAACGGACATCACCTGCGTTTTTTAAAATGGAAACCCTCATGTTTTATTACATATTCGTGTAGTACGTAAAGAAATATGAATGTTTTAGTTCGACCACTTTTTTCGCTTTGTGACAGATGGCGCTGTAATAGCCACAAACGTACGAGTACGTGGCATCACGTAGCATTTCGTCAGTGCAGACGTAGTTGCTTCGTGATAAATTACAATGATGATGCCCAAGTAGGTGTTTTAACTGCTCTCGTGACTAATCCGCACATGAGTAGCAGACAAATTGCACGAGAATCAGGACACTCAAAAACGTCGGGGTTGAGAATACTACATCAACATCGGTTGCATCCGTACCATATTTCTAAGCACCAGGAATTGCATGGCGACGACTTTGAACGTCGTGTACAGTTCTGCCACTGGACACAAGAGAAATTACGGGACGATGACAGATTTTTTGCACGCGTTCTACTAAGCGACGAAACGTCATTCACCAACAGCGGTAACGTAAACCGGCATAATATGCACTATTGGGCAACGGAAAATCCACGATGGCTGCGACAAGTGGAACATCAGTGATCTTGGTGGGTTAATGTGTGGTGCGGCATTATGGGAGGAAGTATATTTGGCCCCCATTTTATCGATGGCAATCTAAATGGTGTACTGTATGCTGATTTCCTACATAATGTCCTGCCGATGTTACTACAAGATGTTTCACTGCATGACAGAATGGCGATGTACTTCCAACATCATGGATGTCCGGCATATAGCTCGCTTGCGGTTGAAGCGGTATTGAATAGCATATTTCATGACAGGAGGATTGGTCGTCGAAGCACGTTCCCGGATTTCTTTCTGTGGGAAAAGTTGAAGGATATGTGCCATCGTGATCCACCGACACTGCCTGACAACATGCGTCAGCCCATTGTCAATGCACTTGCGAACATTACGGAAGGCGAACTACTCGCTGTTGAGAGAAATGTCGTTACACGTATTACTAAATGCACTGAGGTTGACGGACATCATTTTGAGCGTTTATTGCATTAATGTGGTATTTACAGGTAATCACGCTGTAATAGCATGCGTTCTCAGAAATGATAATATCACAATGGTACATTGGAACAACCGAAATAAAATATTCAAACGTACCTACGTTCTGTACTTTAATTTAAAATACCTACCTGTTACCAACCGTTCGTCTAAAATTGTGAGCCATATGTTTGTGACTATTAAAGCGCCATCTATCACAAAGCGAAAAAAGTGGTGCAACTACAAAATTCATATTTCTTTACGTACTACACGAATACGTAATAAAAATGGGGGTTCCTATTACAAAAAAAAAAAAAAAAAAACGCAGTTGATATCCGTTTGACCTATGGCAGCGCCATCTAGCGGGTCAACCATGGCGTCATCTGGTTTCCCTCTTCAAGCTAGACGAGTTTCGTTCTTTGTAGTTTTTTCGTTTGATACTTATTTCGTGAGATATTTTGCCCGGTCACGATCAGTGGACCACCCTGTATTTCACTGTAAAATATTTGTCCTAATTACTGGAAATGTATATCAAACGCCAAGTTTTCTAGCAAGATCCCATATACTTGTGCTCAAAGTTCACCAACTGCCCATTATTAGGGCATTTTGTACACACATAAAGGGACATCGTCACATTTTTCTGCTGTTCATCGATGTCGTCTAAGATTCGTAGATCAAGCTGAGTCTGTACCTTGAAGATCATCTGACTTCGGTGCCCTAGATTTTTCTCCATGGAATAATCTTAAAAAAATGAAAAGTACACCACTTCCGTCGAGACTGTTCAATAAATGGAGCCCTGTATCGTACACTCTTGTCAAGATTTGCGAGTTTATCCAGTGGTGTTTTAAGGAATCCGTAACTCACTGCAGAGGCGAGGGTAGTATTGGATCCAAATGCGAGGAAGAACCGTGGGACACCATCAGCTACCGGTGGATGTTTGTAACGATTAGCCTGTAATGACCGTTAGTACGGTTATTTTACTCCAACCGTAAATGATAAATGATAGGAGAATGCATGAAATATACTGCTGAGCGGCCCGTCAAAATCGCAGGTTTCGAGATTTATGTGGTGCTAATCAGTTGTAAAAATGTTCTAGGAGGAGATTTTGCATCGACGCAATATTCTAGCGTAGTGTGTCGGGCCGCCACTACTACTATGAAAGAAATATGAAATTAAACGATCTACAGTCATTATTGCCTTGAGGTAACTGACTAGCTTAGCGTCCGCAGCTTCACTCGCTTTAGCGTAGTAATCCTAACAAAAATAATTTTATAAACATATGATCTGCTGAAAAATTAATGTATTAAATAACCGCTTTTTTCTACGCTATTCTAACCGAGTCGATTTGTCGTGGTGATTGTAAAACAGCTTTATTTGATTTAGTTTACAAAAGTGGTAGCAAATACTTAAATTTTCAGGCTAATTGAGGCCATGGAACCATGGACTTTTCCGAACGTAATTCTGACCAAAAACCTATTCTCGTAGCTGGAGTCGGAGTTTCCTGATAATCCTGCCTTCTACGTTCTTATGAAAACTTAGTAACTTTCATTCCCTGACACATGTTTTTTTTTATTTCTAACCTAAAAGTCAAATATCAATTTTCATAGTTAGCCCAAACAATGTTTTAATATAATGAAAAAAAAACATTTTCATCCCACGTTTCACACACTTAGTGGTTAAATTTCCAAGAACACTGAAAAATATATTTTTTTATTTGCTACCGGGAAGCTTAATACAAAATTTGATAGATTTAGTTTCAAAATGCTTTCATAATGAACTATTTTCGTTTCACTTCCCCACTGATTGAATGAAACACATATTTTCTTATTTAAGTTTCAAGCCGATAAGTCAAATACCAGTCTCAGAGATGTAGCCTTAAAAAAAGTTGTAGTAATATTTAATAACGATTAAGTTTTCAAGAAAATGTCACCCACAATTTCACCCCTCGAGGGACCGAACTTCCAAAAAAACACTGGCACAAATAACTTTTTATTTATTGTGGAGACAGAAAATTTCGTAGACTTTGCTTTGAAAAGGCTTTTACAATGTAATATTTTTTTTAAAACGTGTCATCCCGCATTGCGCCTCCTTAGGAGTTGAATTTCGGTACCGAAACACGTATATTTTTATTTCTAATTGTGAAATCAAATTTCTTGGCAATATGTGGGCGAGCACTATTCTACAACGGAATGATTCCACCCGTCAACATCCCAGGACATTTGAACCTGATGCCGCACTTCATCTTTTGCAAAGAGCACACGTGCCGCTGTGCACGGTACAAAGTCCAAACGCCCAAGTATATTGACGGGCCGCATGATTCTGTTGCAGGATAATGGCCGCCCAAATGCAACCAAGGTTGTTTCGATTACGTTGGACAAGTTTCACTGGGAAGCTCTTTCACATATTTCATACAGTGTTAATCTCTCCCCCATGAAATTTCCATATTTTTGGAGGACTGAAGAAAGACATTCGTCTGTGTCTATTTCATTCGGAAGAAGAGGTTCAAGTCTGGACACAGTTTTTGTTTCGTAGGCCACAGCAAACATTCTTCCATGAAGACATTTATTTGACTGCCCCTTACATGTTGTAACATCTAACCTTCTGAAAAAGAATCGTATTCCTTATAAAGGTAGTTCATGGGTACGAATCTGACCCCACCGACCCCAAATAGATTGGAACTTAATCGAAAGGTATACATTTCAAATACAGCTATACTAGCTTGGACAATATTTAATACTGAAAGAAGTTGCAGCATGTAACAATTCATTCGCAGATAGGAGCATCTCTCAAACGGTTGGATCAGTAATCTATGGTTGCTGGAAAAAAATTTATTTCAGTATCGTACACTTTCAACCCGTGACAGTTTAAGCTTCTAACAATTATATACCTTGCGTAAACATAGCAGCCCATCGGCTCTTGTTCGTATTTCTAAAATACGCCTTGTAGCTCTGAACGAGGTATGCTCTTCCAGACCGATGACAGGGTCACTGAGATCAGTAGCCACCCAGGGAGACTATTAAGTGGGATGAACGGTGCGGGGTTAACGAGGGAGGTTAATGAGCGCCGACGATACGTGAGCTGGTGGTCCATCAAGTTCCGAATGAAAGACAAACTGAACTCCTTCGCAATATACAGCCGCACCTCAACGGCTGTTATCACTGTCCTCGTGACTACCTTAGGACTCTTGCGGAAATGGAACAAAAACGAGAAATTAATTGTTCACCTGGGGAATGTTACCGGATAGAATATGACTTAGGAGAACGTAGCTTTAGCAACATAACGGAGAAAGTATTTCTATTCGCGTCCTTTTTTTTAGTTTTCCCACTCGTCTGTATTTGTTGAGATACAATTTACATGCTGTCGATTTCAGAAACCAATAATGCCATCTTGGGACACCTCATAAGGGTACCTAAATCAATTTAATGGTCTAATCCTTGTCTTCTCCCAACATAAAGCATCACCAGACCGTGTTCATGTGGCAATAATATCGAACAAATCACAAAACTGACCGACACAACAGCCTAAGACACTATTTTTCGATATTCTGTAAACTTTCCTACTACCTCTATCTTTATAATGGGCAACATTTATAATTAACTGGTTTTTGTACTTTAGGTTGTGATCTACAAAAAGCATATTGTTTATTACCAAGTTTTCTGAAACCCCATGAATGTATGTATATCGACTAACTAAGTAAGGTCCACATTTTTAACTTCGTTTATTCGTCACGTGGGCAACGACAGTAATTTCTTTAATAAGCTTTATTTAACTTCCAAAGTAACATCAAAAGCTAACAGAGACACAGCCAGTACATGATTTTGGTACTGCGTGGCTGAAATTTGTATTGCCAGCGTAAAAGCGGTCATTTCAGTACACTGACAAGTAGACAAATAATATGATCTTAACACGTCAGGTCTCCCACAGCACTTGATACACGCTGCCCAATTTCAGCTGATACTGCTTCCTTTGATCTGTGACACGTGCATCAGCTATACGTTATTATGACGGGATCGCTCTTAATCCGTTACACTTTTAATATATTAAGATTTAGTTTCAAAACCAATTTTCTGTATTGTGCAGTGACTCGTAATGGAAATGGGAACCGTCAGAGATCTCTGGTTCAAATGCGCATTCAAATTACGCATGTTTATTAGATGTTGAATGAAACGATTTGAGAAGAAGGCAGAGTGAGAAATACACACACATAAAAAAAAGTTTTGCATCATCCCGGTTCCCAGAATCCCTGAAAATAGACGTTGACAGACTCAGTGCCTTTGACTGTTCAGAGATGTCACTAAAGCCGCCCAAAGATGTAAACAAACATGCATGAGCGGTGCCCATTAGACGACGGGGGTCCGACAGCCGATCGGTTCCCGTAATTTCAGGAAGGAGGTACACGCCTCGCGTTGTCTATACCTCAACCATGCCTAGACGGTCAATATCGCGGTTGTCCGCATTGTTACTTTGTGCCAGGAAGGGCTCTCCACAAGGGAAGTGTCCAAGCGTCTCGGAGTGAACCAAAGCGATGTTTTTCGGTCATGGAGGAGATACAGAGAGACAGGAACTGTAGATGACACGCTTCGCTCAGGCCGCCCAAGAGGTGCTTCTGAAGTGGATGGCTCGGAGGAACAAAGACAGCAACGCCACCATGTTGAATAATGCTTTTCGTACAGCCACAGGAAGTCGTGTTGCGATTCAAACTGTGCGCAATAGGCTGCATGATGCGCAGCTTCACTCCCGACGTCCATGGTGAGGTACATTTTTCCAACAACGACACTATGCAGCGCGGCACAGATTAGCCCAATAACATGCCGAATGGACCGCTCAGGATTGGCATCACGTTCTCTCCACGACGAGTGTCGCATGTTCCTTTAGCCAGACAATCGTCAGAGACGTGTTTGGAGGCAACCTGGTCAGCGTGAACGCCTCAGATGTACTGTCCAGAGAGTGCAGCAAGGTGGAGGTTCGCTGATATTTTGGGATGGCATAATGTGGGGCCGACGTACGCCACTGGCGGTCATGGAAGAAGTCGTAACGACTGTACGATACGTGACTGTCATCCTCCAACCGATAGTGCAACCAATCGGCTGGATATTGGCGAGGTATTCGTCTTCATAGATGGCAATACGCGCCCCGATCGTGTACATCTTGAGAGTGACTTCCTTCAGGATAATAACATCGCTCGACTTAGAATGGCCAGCGTGTTCTTCAGACATGATCCCCATCGAACATGCCTGGCCGGCCGGAGTGGCCGAGCGGTTCTAGGCGCTTCAGTCTGGAACCGTGCGACCACTACGGTCACAGGTTCGAATCCTGCCTCAGGCATGGATGTGTGTGATGTCCTTAGGTTAGTTAGGTTCAAGCAGTTCTAAGTTCTAGGGGACTGATGACCTCAGATGTTAAGTCCCATAGTGATCACAGCCATTTGAACCATTTGAACATGCCTGGGGTAGATTGAAAAGAGCTGTTTATGGATGACGTGATCCAACAGTCACTCTGAGGGATCTACACCGAATCGCTTTTGAGGAGTGGGACAATCTGGACCAACAGTGCCCTGATGAACTTGTGGATAGTATGCCACGATGAGTACAGTCGTGCATCAATGCAAGAGGACGTGCTACTAGGTATTAGAGGTACCTGTGTGCATAGCAGTCTGGACCACCACCTCAGAAGGACTCGCTGTATGGTGGTACAACATGCAATGTGTGGTTTTCATGAGCAATAAAAAGGAGGAAATGATGTTTATGTTGATCTCTATTCCAGTTTTCTGTATAGTTTCCTGAACTCTCGGAACCGAGGTGATAGATACCTTTTTTTGATGTGCGTACACACACACACAAAAAAAATGGTTCAAATGGCTCTCAGTATTATGGGACTCAACTGCTGTGGTCATCAGTCCCCTAGAACTTAGAACTGCTTAAACATAACTAACCTAAGGACATCACACACAGCCATGCCCATCACACACAGCCATGCCCGAGGCTGCTACAGTAGCGGTCGCGCGGTTCCAGACTGTAGCGCCTGGAACCGCTCGGCCACTGTTGTTAACAGCTTCGTAGGATATACGAGGGTAATGAACAACGTCAGATGTTGAGTGATCACTATGAAGGACGGAGAAATGTTGGGTACCAGTGTGTTACAGCTTTTTTCAGCACCTGGCAAAATTTTGAAAGGGGCGTCGTGGGTCTTCCGTTGGCTGGGCGGTCATATCGTACAATATACAGATATTTTGGGGCATTCAGATGTCACCGTGGCCTGATGTTCGACTGCATGGGAATTATAGGGAAGACAGCCTCATCAGGTTTTTTTATCGACCGTGTCTGATTAGAAAAAGGAGGATCGTCGTATTCTGCACCAGACATACATCGTGACCCCCTCCCACTTGCGCCTGCAGTCCGAGGCCAAGGAGCCCCTGTAAAGTTCTGAGTCGTGTAGCGCCATTGGTCGGGATATTAGGAAGAGTTAGACTGGAGAATTGCTATACCACACGTTGGCTGCTGTTAACACCACAGCAGAAACGGAAGCGTTTGAAGTGCTGACGTGACCGGGAAGCATGGACTGATAACGAACAGTATCGAATTTTGTTCAGCGATGAATCGCGGTTCTTCACTACCCCTGTATGACCATCGTCGGTGAGTTTGGGAATGACCTGGGGAGAGATCTGTGCCGTGTGCTCCTGCGATTTGATTGTTCCGGTGTAGTGTGTTCGATCTCTTTGGATTCGCTTTGCGGTGCGCGGGTTGGTGTGCCCTCTGGGATTCCGTGCGGGGAGCCGAAAGGGAAGCTGGTTTACATTGTTGTTGGCTGTTGTAGCGTTGGGCAGCTGGATGTTAACAGCGCGTAGCACTGCGCAGTTGGAGGTGAGCCGCCAGCAGTGGTGGATGTGGGGAGGTGAGATGGCGGATTTTTGCGAGCGGATGATCTGGACGTGTTCCATCAGAAACAGTACATTTGTAAGAGTGTATGTCATGAACTGCTATATATATATTGACTTTTAAACACTATTAAGGTAAATACATTGTTTGTTCTCTATCAAAATCTTTCATTTGCTAACTATGCCTATCAGTAGTTAGTGCCTTCAGTAGTTTGAATCTCTTATTTTGTTGGCAGTAGTGGCACTCCCTGTATTGCAGTAGTTCGAGTAACGAAGATTTTTGTGAGGTAAGTGATTTGTGGAACGTATAGGTTAATGTTAGTCAGGGCCATTCTTTTGTAGGGATTTTTGAGAGTCAGATTGCGTTGCCTTAAAAATATTGTAAGTCAGTTTAAGCACAGTCTTGTATAAATTTTTCTCGGTGCACGTTACAAACTGGAGGTGCTGCAGTGACTCGCTGTCGTTCGTTCTGTTTACGAGTTCAACCTTCCTCGCGCTTTGGCTGCGGGCTGGGAATATTCTGGCCAGGGCCTTATTAGCGGCATTTCGATTAATATTGTTAAAGGTGAGCTGTTAGTTTAGTGCATCTTCATCTGGTGGAGTTACAGTGAGATTTCTTTCTGTCGCATTCTGGCTTGCGCTGCTGAGCAGTGAGTGTTCCCACATCGCGTGTCGAAAAACTGACTTGTGCCCCGGTTGATTTACGTATGAACTGGTGAGCCTGTGTGGGCGTGTTTGCTTAAATTGTTGATGAAGTGTTTCACAATACCCTTACTTGAGTGTCTTTAAATTGCATTTCAGTTTGTTACTGAACTTAGGTCAGTTAAGGGACGCCCAAATTGTCACGCTAGTCAAGTAAAGTTTAAGTCTACTGTAACACCCCTCTTTACCTGCTGAATTAAAATTAATTCAATCTCAACCACAAATACGAATAATTCAAGGCTAACTGTAAGTGCCGTGCTGGCCGAAGTGGCCGTGCGGTTCTAGGCGCTGCAGTCTGGAACCGCGAGACTGCTACGGTCGCAGGTTAGAATCCTGCCTCGGGCATCGATTTGTGTGATGTCCTTAGGGTAGTTAGGTTTAACTAGTTCTAAGTTCTAGGGGAGTAATGACCTCAGACTTTGGGTCTCATAGAGCTCAGAGCCATTTGCACCATTTGTAAGTGCCGTGTGTGTGTTTTTTTCTTTTTTTTTTTTGTCCTTCTCTCTTACTCACTACTGTTGAGTGTTAAACTGTTTTGGAAATCCCTTTGACGTCATTTCACGACGTGGTTTTTAGGAGGAGTTCTGTGGGAACTGTTGTTAACGGTTTCTGTTGCAACGGGGTTTTTAGCCCACACATCTATCGCACGCCAGCAATGCGGTAAATTGTTATCACTCCTTTTCGAATCACCGTCTGGCCTACGACTATTGATGGATTTCTGTGAAAAAATTCAAATGAAGACACTGTCTTGTTAACGTGTCTGAACTGAACGTGCTTGCCTTGTAAAACAGTTCATTACTTAGTGTGACTAGTTTAATCAGTGGATGGGCACTCGTTATTCTGGACCAGACTGTATTTGGCATTAATTGCATTGTCTTCGTAAATCGGTATGCTACGTAAAATTATAACTCAAGCGCCATTGTGGGTAATATTTGCCATTTAACTATATGAGTTGGTTCTGATAATCATTGTGGCACACAAGGTCACGTAAGACAGTGCTGTAGTGGGCAGATATTGCAATACGTCTGTGATATTATTTCCTGTAAGCCATTGTGCACATTAGGTTACGTAAGGCTTAAATAGAGTGAACAGTTTGGTAATTTTTTGTGTTCGGTAACAACATTTTACAAGCATTAAAATTTTGGGAGCGGTTTAAATCTCATACAGGGTGTTTCAAAAATGACCGGTATATTTGAAACGGCAATACAAACTAAACGACCAGCGATAGAAATACACCGTTTGTTGCAATATGCTTGGGACAACAGTACATTTTCAGGCGGACAAACTTTCGAAATTACAGTAGTTACAATTGTCAACAACAGATGGCGCTGCGGTCTGGGAAACTCTATAGTACGATATTTTCCACATATCCACCATGCGTAGCAATAATATGGCGTAGTCTCCGAATGAAATTACCCGAAACCTTTGACAACGTGTCTGGCGGAATGGCTTCACATGCAGATGAGATGTACTGCTTCAGCTGTTCAATTGTTTCTGGATTCTGGCGGTACACCTGGTTTTTCAAGTTCCCCACAGAAAGAAGTCACAGGGGTTCATGTCTGGCGAATAGGGAGGCCAATCCACGCCGCCTCCTGTATGTTTCAGATAGCCCAAAGCAATCACACGATCATCGAAATATTCATTCAGAAAATTAAAGACGTCGGCCGTGCGATGTGGCCGGGCACCATCTTGCATAAACCACGAGGTGTTCGCAGTGTCGTCTAAGGCAGTTTGTACCGCCACAAATTCACGAAGAATGTCCAGATAGGGTGATGCAGTAATCGTTTCGGATCTGAAAAATGGGCCAATGATTCCTTTGGTAGAAATGGCGGCCCAGACCAGTACTTTTTGAGGATGCAGGGACGATGGGACTGCAACATGGGGCTTTTCGGTTCCCCATATGCACCAGTTCTGTTTATTGACGAAGCCGTCCGGGTAAAAATAAGCTTCGTCAGTAAACCAAATGCTGCCCACATGCCTATCGCCGTCATCAATCCTGTGCACTATATCGTTAGCGAATGTCTCTCGTGCAGCAATGGTAGCGGCGCTGAGGGGTTGCCGCGTTTGAATTTTGTATGAATAAAGGTGTAAACTCTGGTGCATGAGACGATACGTGGACGTTGGCGTCATTTGGACCGCAGCTGCAACACGGCGAACGGAAACCCGAGGCCGCTGTTGGATCACCTGCTCCACTAGCTGCGCGTTGCCCTCTGTGGTTGCTGTATGCGGTCGCCCTACCTTTCCAGGACGTTCATCCGTCACGTTCCCAGTCCGTTGACATTTTTCAAACAGGTCCTTTATTGTATCGCTTTTCGGTCCTTTGGTTACATTAAACCTCCGTTGAAAACTTCGTCTTGTTGCAACAACACTGTGTTCTAGGCGGTGGAATTCCAACACCAGAAAAATCCTCTTTTCTAAGGAATAAACCGTGTTGTCCAAAGCACACTTGCACATTGTGAACAGCACACGCTTACAGCAGAAACACGACGTACAGAATGGCGCACCCACAGACTGCGTTGTCTTCTATATCGTTCACATCACTTGCAGCGCCATCTGTTGTTGAAAATTGTAACTACTGTAATTTCGGAAGTTTGTCCGCCTGAAAATGTACTGTTGTCCCAAGCATATTGCAACAAACGGTGTATTTCTATCGCTGCTCGTTTAGTTTTTATTGCCGTTTCAAATATACCGGTCATTTTTGAAACACCCTGTATTTGCAGAGTGTTTGATGTTAGATAACTTGTTGATGGTAGATGTTAAATCAGCTGATGTACATTTAAATTGAACAAGTTATATGTCAATATGTTTTTACCAGTACCTAGCGTGAATTTTCTTACGTAATAAATTAAATTTTATATTCTATCCTCAAATTGTTGCTCAGCCTTCCACTCCAGCAGTCCCTGTATCCTGCTCCCAACCACATCAAGATCCTATTCTGCTACCGTTCTGGAGAGCCATCGTGCTGTTACTGCTCGAGTCATGGTATGGGTAGCCATCGGGTACGACCTCAGACCACGGCAGGGAATAATGACGTCACAACGGAACGTCACGGACATGCTGTACCCTCACGTGTTACCTCTCATGCGACAGTATCGTGGTGAAATTTTTCTGACGTGGCAGAGCTCATGCACACATGAGAGGTGTCTCTGTGAAATGTGTGCGTGATGTTGAGGTGCTCCCACGGGCAGCAAGGTCACCAGACACGTCTCAGATAGAAAATGTGTGAGACGATCTCTGACGTCAACTCCACCCCAGTGGCAGTATCAGGACTTCAGAGGCCAGGTACAACAGTAGTGGTCCATCTTGTCTCAGGAGAGGGTAGAATGGCCTCACGACGCCCGTTGCAACCGCGTCAGTCCGTGCGTTCAGGCCAGCCGAGGGTAGAACGTCGTACTGGTATTCCGTCTCCGAGAGAAGTTTCATTTCGTTTCCTCCTCTCCTGGGTTCTCCACGTTCTTTTATCACTTGTTAAGGCAGGCTAGTGATGATATATGACATTTATATTGGGACTTAATGTAAAACTTCACATTTGAAATGCGTTCACAATTCAAGGACAATATATCATATTGAAGTTACTATTATGCTGCATTCAGCAGTGGCCCACATTCAATAATATCGTCTACTGTTTGAGAACCCATGTTTCATGGAATGCTTTAGCTTTTTGTATCGTATTATTTGCCGGTATCAGCTTTCAGTACTAATTATAACAGAGCCTGTATCCGTATCATTTGTTGAACCACGTAAGACGGGAGTGGAATAGAACATAAAATACACCAGTGTCCATTAAAATTGCTGCACCGCGAAGAAATGCAGATGATAAACAGGTATTCATTGGGCCAATATATTATACTAGAACTGACATGCGATTACATTTTCACGCAATTTGGGTGCATAGGTCCTGAGAAATCAGTACCAAGAACAACCACCTCTGGCCGTAATAAAGGCCTTGATACGCCGGGGCATTGAGTCAGACATAGCTTGGATGTCGTGTACAGGTACAGCTGCCCATGCAGCTTCAACACGATGCCACAATTCATCAAGAGTAGTGACTGGCGTATTGTGACCAGCCAGTTGCTCGGCCACCATTGACTGGACGTTTTCAATTGGTGAGAGGTCTGGAGAATGTGCTGGACATGGCAGCTGTCGAACATTTTCTGTACCCTGAAAGGCCCATACAGGACCTCCAAGATGACGTCGTGCATTATCGTGTTGAAATGTAGGGTTTCGCAGGGATCGAACGAAGGGTAGAGGCACGGGTCGTAACACATCTGAAATGTAACGTCCACTGTTCAAAGTGCCATCAGTGCGAACAAGAGGTGACCGAGACATGTAACCAATGGCACCCCATACCATCACGCCGGGTGATACACCAGTATTGCGATGACGAATACACGCTTCCAAAGTGCGTTCACCGCGAGGTCGCCAAACACGGATGCAACCATCACGATGCTGTAAACAGAACCTGGATTCATCCGAAAAAATAACATTTTGCCATTCGTGTAACCAGGTTCGTCTTTGAGTACGCCATCGCAGGCGCTACTGTGTGTGGTGAAGCGTCATGGGTAGCCGCAATCATGGTCTCCGAGGTGATAGTCCATGCTGCTGCGAACGTCGTCGAACTGTTCGTGCATATGGTTGTT
Source organism: Schistocerca gregaria (assembly GCF_023897955.1). Lineage (NCBI taxonomy): Eukaryota > Metazoa > Arthropoda > Insecta > Orthoptera > Acrididae > Schistocerca > Schistocerca gregaria. The sequence goes on from NC_064925.1 coordinate 536,283,892, forward strand.
GTCTTGCAAACGTCCCCATCTGTTGACTCAGGGATCGAGACGTGGTTGCACGATCCGTTACAGCCATGAGGATAAGAAGCCTGTCATCTCGACAGCTAGTGATACGAGGCCGTTGGGATCCAGCACGGCGTCCCGTATTACACTCCTGAACCCACCGATTCCATATTCTGCTAACAGTCAATGGATCACGACCAGTGCGAGCAGCAATGTCGCGATACGATAAACCGCAATTTCGATATGCTACAATCCGACCTGTATCAAAGTCGGAAACGTGGTGGTACGCATTTCTCATCCTTTCACGAGGCATCACAACAACGTATCACCAGGTATCGCCGGTCAACTGCTGTTTCTGTATGAGAAATCAGTTGGAAACTTTCCTCATGTCAGCACGTCTTAGGTATCGCCACCGGCGCCAACCTTGTGTGAATACTCTGAAAATCTAATCATTTACATATCACAGCATCTTGGTCCTGTCGTTTAACATTCGTGTCTGTAGCATGTCGTCTTCGTGGTGTAGCAATTTTAATGACCAGTAGCGTTGCTAACATTGATAAGCAGTATTCTCCGCCAGCACTGTTCTATACCTTGCGGAGTTATTTGTTGACATTTTTCCATCCCTCAGTGGGAGAATAGAACAGGACCGGGAGTTGCTTATATTGGTACGGAGTACCGTCATTCTGCAGCTTCACAATAGACAGCGGAGTATACACATTCGTGAGCCCAGACATCATGAACATAGGTCATCATGAGACTGATTGCCACCTGGGGCGTTGCTGGTCAGAGACAGCTAGACGGGAATCATCTTAGCGAGGATATAGTTCGAAAATCCACTGCGATAATCGATGCTGACGAAGGACAGATTGTTATGGACCGGCGCCTGTGAACGAACATTGTCCAAACGGCGAGGCTGATCGGCTGATTTCGTAACCGTCTGTGGAAAGCGGTTCAACGAAGACGAAACTACGAGGAGGCGACAAGATGCTCTTCAAAAGAGGTGGAACTTCGAGGCTCCTCCAAGCTGTAAATTTGGACACGTGGCGGTCTGTGGGAGATCTGATGACAGAGAATAATTCTGTTGCAGGAGAAGGTGTTCCGCCACATACTTTTGAAGGCACATAGTTGGACTCAGGGCTCCCCACCACACGACCTATGTTGAGCCAACTACACATCCATTAAAGCTGCAGTGGGCACGCGAAGGCCACTTGAAGTGTTGGCCCCGCAACGAACTGGTAGCGTCACAATAGTTTTCTTGTATTGTATTGTTCAAATGTGTGTGGAATCTTATGCGACTTAACTGCTAAGATCATCAGTCCCTAAGCTTACACACTACTTAACCTAAATTATCCTAAGCACAAACACACACACCCATGCCAGAGGGAGGACTCGAACCTCCGCCGGGACCAGCCGCACAGTCCACGACTGCAGCGCCTAGACCGCTCGGCTAATCCCGTGCGGCTGTATTGTATTGTATTGTATATTAACAGGGAACCTAGAAACGCCACAGCCGCAGTGGTGCGCAACCCCACGACGACTACCGCAGTCCACTTCACCCCTCAGTCGCCCCACACCGAACCAAGGATTATTGTGCGGTTAGGCCTCCAGTGGACCCCCACAGGGAACGCCTCACACCAGACGAGTGTAACCCCTATGTCTGCGTGGTAGAGTAATAGTGGTGTACGCGTACGTGAAGAAGTTGTTTGCGCAGCAAAAAAAAAAAAAAAGTTCAAATGGTTCTGAGCACTATGGGACGTCATGCCTGAAGCAGGATTCGAACTTGCAACCGTAGCTGTCGCGCGGTTCCAGACTGAAGCGCTTAGGATCACTCAGCCACTCCGGCTGGCGTTTCCACAGCAATCGCCGACATAGTGTAACTGAGGCGGAATAAAGGGAACCAGCATGCATTCGCCGAGGCAGATGGAAAACCGCCTAAAAACCATCCAGACTGGCCGGTTCACCGGACCTCGACACAAATCCGCCGGACGGATTCGTGCCGGGGACCAGGCACTCCTTCCCGCCCGGATTGCCATGCGTGAGACCGCACGGCCAACCAGGCGGGCAGTAGTTCCCTTGCTGGTCAGATATAGTGAAACATCGTCCATGTTCTGCTACCTCCGGGACCACGAGGGAAATAAACATGCGACGGAAAAGGTACTCACCTAAGTCCGTAGCTTTGTCATGGGTTATTGAGAGCTTGAGAGCACTTAAACATGTAACTACGATGCATTAACCTAGTTTGAAATAGTAATCCACTTCCCAACGGAGACGGTCGATGCAGCTCGTAAAACTTGTGTAGTCGCGTGCAGTGACGCACGCCGCAGCGCCCGCAAAAGTCGTGGACGCCGTGGGCACTGTAGCTTCGAGACTGGACCGTGGATCAAGAGAAATATGTCAGGTCATCGGATGAAGAAATGTTTCTTATTACAGCAGGACGACTGCTGTCTCCAGACTAGCTGTCATCCATGCGAACTGCTGCTTGAAAGTGCTTTGAGGGACACTCAGCTTTTCTTTCATGGGATCTGTGACAGTTATCGGACGCGTCTTTACAGCTGTAGACTACTTCCGATCACCAGCACCCCCTCGTGCTTGGTGTCTTTCCCTATTGCGATGCAAACGTCCAGCAGACGAAGTGCCTTTCGCAAAAGGGTAGAAACGTGATAAAATGGTTTTAGGTGCGTGACAGTGAACTCAAGTTGAAACCTTGGTCAACAATTTATCCCGATTTGAAATCGCTGGAAAACATGTGGGATGCTACCTGGTACCAGCGCATTGGCCAAAAACCACCGGCGCATACTTTACAGAAATTGTCTGGCGTGTGCTTAGACAACTGGAACCACATATAAGGATTACATCAAAATACGGAAACACCAAAAACGCATCACATTACCACACCTGAAGTGGGTTAGGAAGCCCGGTGACATTCAAACTAGCTTCGACTCGTCTCGGAATGGGTAAATATGGGTTCTCCACCGTGTTAAAGGTAAGTTTACATCATTCTTCCTGCGAAACATTACTAAGTTCAGCTAACGATGCTGGATGTGTATCGATACACTCACTTTGGTTTTCAACGTAGACAACAAAGGCTCGGCAACATTGACATCTGATGTCAGTGGTGGCCAGCACAGATGCAACAGTGCGTCGTTTTGCTCATAGAACCAGTCCTGGACAATGCCAGCTGCGTGAACAGCAGCTCTGTCGTCGTCCTGGAACACAGCACACGAACATTGTACCATGGGAAGAATCTGATCACGCAAAATGGCCACATATTCCTTGGCAGTAATGAGACCTTGCAGAGTACGAATGAGGCCCATGGAATACCAGGGTATTGTTGCCCAGATCGTCACCGAAACCCCGCCATATTTCGCTCATGAGACGTAAGCTCGGTTACAAGTTGGAAACAGTGTGAAACAATATACATTCGAGAAACGACTTTTTCCAATTGCTCCACTGTTCTGATCACATAGATTCCGCACAACGTTTTTTTTTAATTTTTTTTATTTTACTTTCAGTTCTGCGGTGACTTTGGCATTTGTTGTCCTCTTAGTCGCGCGTGGTAGCCGCGTGGTCTAGGGCGCCTTTTCAAGGTCCGCGCGACTCCCCCTTTCGGAGGTTCGAGTCCACCCTCGGGCATAGGTGTGCCTGGAGTTTGGTCCCATACGAACTTACTACAAATTTCCTTTTGTCGTTTATTTTTGTCAGAATCCTCAATGATCGTCTCTCACGAACATTTAACACTTTCATCCATGTGGTACTTAGCGGATGATGTGAAAGGTGGCATGCCTTTAGATGCACATGATGACTTGCCCTCTCTCATATTTGTATCTTACGCTGAGTAATTCGATTTGGGGAAGTATGGCCGAGTATTGTCATTACAAGGCTAATATTGAGAACTCAGAAGATATGAATATTTTCCTCTCTAATTGCATGTGGTGAAAAGCTACTATTGCTTCACACGCGGACTTCCCACGCAGCGTCTCTCGTCATGCGGGTCGTCCAGTGACAGGCGAGTTCTGCTGATCTTGAAAGGGCTATCCGACGGGTGTGAGGGAGTCGAGTGGATGCTTTCCAGACATCGACATTGTCATAAGAGCGGGGGCGACACGTCCACAGAGGCCTGAAGGAAACTTAGTGAAAACACTTTCTGATGGGCTACGAGCGAGGCGTGGGAATGACTTGTGCTCCCAGGCAGTCTTGGCGGGCAAATTACCGCGTTTTCTGCAAAATCTTAACCGTGATTGGCTTGCTCAGGACATAGCCCCATGACGTAGCAAAATCGATGCAGAAATTGGCGTCAAGTACCTCCATTGGTGGAATAGTAGTGCTTCGGCCATAGAGTGGAGTTTTCCGCCGGTTTTCGAGTTGCTGATTGGCAAGTTTTAAACACAGCCACTGTCGTGGGGGCGGGAATGTTCGGTGTTCGGCTTGTATGGGTGCTCTTGAGAAAGTCGGCTCTCACCTTTCGGTCGAAGTAGGTTACAAGACTGAGCTCTCACTGCTCTGGATTGCTTGCTTTCAGTTGGCTGTCTAATATACTTCCATTCAATTGTAACTGTTTGACGAAGTTGCTGAAGTTTCGACTTCACCGTAACTTTCCGAGTACAGTTGGCAATTGAGCGTTCTGCGTACAAGCAGCCTATGTTGTCCGTCTTGAGCAGTTTTGGCTAAAGGTATCGGACTTACTGTCTGACTTCGCTTGTTAAAATCAATCACTGTATCATCAGTGATTGTGTAGCGAGCCTTCTTCGTCTCACTCAGAGGCGCATTTGTGTTGCTAGGAAGTCATTGGAACAACTAGACCAGGATAATTTGTTTCGGGCTATACTCGCGACATTAACATCACCACGACGGGACGTCGAAGCAACCAACCATCTCCTCCGGTATGCGAAATCGCGTCCTTGCACTTAAGAAGGCAACTTGGTAATGTGCGTCCACAGCACAGTCAGATTAGGGAATTTAGCTATGTGACAATCAGAGTTCAGCAGAACGCGCCTGTTTTCGTCTTTTCTAACGTGGTTCTGTCTTGGGTGTTCATTGTCTGAGTTCTCAGTACAGTAGCAGCAATTAATGTTGGGTTGGCGTGGGTGTGTCTCTTGAGATTTGAGTTGCAAGGAATAGGCTCCACATACCACTTGGTCATAAATGTCACAATCTAGTTTATGGACAACTTCACCTTCACAGCATTTATTTGTGTATCCAATTTGACGTATTGTAAATGTTTCATGTGTTTTGTTTATCATTTTGATTTCAGTCATAATAAATCAAATTCGTATTTTGGAAAGAACTTTCGTTCTGTTGATCGGTAGGGAAACCCTTTCATTTCTCGCTGCGTTAATGAAACTTTCCTTTATCAAATTACTTTCTATCAAATTAACATATTGCGGGTGCCAAACTCTTTTCTACTCCACTTGCAGGGTCGATTACAGTCTGTTCGCGTTTCTTCTTAATCCATGTTCAACAGCAAAAGTCGGAGTTAGGAAAGCGGGGGCTTAGAGCATCATTTCAATATGAATATTCTAGAAGAATTTAGTGTTAAATACACTGCTAGCCCCGGCAGCTCGCAGACGGTTTTCCGTTATCTCTCTGCGCGTAATAAAACTGTTGGCTGTTGAAATACCAAATAGTTCTGCTACGGTTGCAGAAGCACACACCATAAGAGCACCAACAATTTGGTCACTTTCGAATTGCCTTACCTCGATTATAAAGCACTCAGAACTACACGAAGTACTATTCTGACAACGGCTGGTAGTAGCAATGTGTTGAAGATATCGTATAGATGCCATTTGGGGTAAAATATAAAGGCGCAACCCGCGGGCTTGGCTCGCAGCAGAATTTATGTTCAAGCATCCATTTCTCGCAGTATTTCCATATTTTTGTCCTACCTCTGTACCTCCGTAAACCTACCAATGACTTGTCGAATCTATGTCACGCGGAATCGAGACGGTAATACGTTCCAATAGTGGACCAACACGCTATTCGGGCAAATGGTCACGTGTAGGGACAACTGTTGTGGTGGTAGAGCGGCACCTACAGCCGTAGCTGAGCACGTAGTCGGTGTTGCACAGTATGTGTAGCCCCTCCTAATGCGCTCGTGGCTACGGAAGAGTCCGCGAGCCGCCTGGCAAGTGAGCGATCGCCCCGGGGAAGCCGACCCCGGCATCAATCGCAGCGCGCCGAGACAGCGGGCGGAGGCACGGAATGCGCGCGGCGCGACTTTCGACCCATCGATCACGTGTCAGATGGACGCTGGCAGCCGCCGCCGTATTGACAGCGCGGCGTGATGGAATATTTGAGCAGGCTAACGTGATTTGTTGCCAGCGTAGTTACGGTCCGCCACGGTTCTTGCGCTGTCGTTGGACGTTACGCTCTCGCACGTCTACCTCGCGAGTCCGCCCGACCACCAGCTCGCTCGCCTGTCGGGCAGTATATTTCGATTACTACTCTGTCCCCCCGCCCGCCGCCCTCGGCTTTCAGACCGTAACCAGATTGCCTGATACGTTGAATTATGGGGCCCGCCATTTCGCTGGTCTTCGAATTGGGGGCGTGTAGTGAAGGGGACAAAAAAAATTCCTCGCTAAGTGCGGAGGGCAACGCTTCCATCAATTTTCAGGAGCCCCGTTGTAAATACTGATGTTCGTTGCGCGATATATTGTCCGGTATTTGTCTACATCAGTGTGTTATCGGGGAAAAAAAGAACCGTTTGTTTTACTATAGGGGAAACATGCAACACAGATACGTATTTTTCCCCAGACTCATTCATTTTTTTGTCGAACTGCCCGAAGAGTGAGTTCTGATCAACGATACGTGATCGACCAAACGAATATAAACGTCTTATGCGGGAGACGTAGGATAAAAGAAATTTAACTGTCTTCTGACAAATGAGCTGATACACAGCTCTTTATCATTAGCCCCGACAATTAATGCTGGATTTTTTTTCACTATGTTTAAGCTCTTTGCTCAATGGGAGAAGATGAAATGAAAATTTCCCAAAAGAAACAGCTGGAGCTGTGGATATATGAAGAGAACAAAACACAAAATTATTTGGGTAGACACCGCGTTACATCAGCCAGTATGGCAGATGGGACAGAGAAAAATTCTGGTTGTGTCACAAAATGTTTTTTAAGATTTCCCTGCAGTTCAAGAGATAAATTATAAACACACGTAATGAAATTTGATGATAGCTTAGTACCACAGGGAATACCAGAAAATAATTTCAAAAGCCGTTTGAGGTATGAAGGAAGAACAGGTGTTTGTAGATTATGCTGTTTCAACAGAAGCTCCTCGACATTCATAATTTTCGGCAAGTTTAAGAGTACTGGTATCGATATTAGTCACCACGCATAGAAACTTGTCCTTACTTACCTCCGCCGGATCGGCGCCCATAGGTGGCCGGGGTATTCCCTTCATTCGAGAGAGGTATCGTTTAGGCAGCTGTCGATTTAACGCACGGGCCTGTTTATAAATTATTTATCTAGCCAGAGAAAAGAATAATGACAGACTTGGTATACAGTATCGTATCTACAACACACGGATACCAAATTACGTTACAACCAGTTAAAGTTCATGGTATATTTCGAACATTCAACAAAAGCCATATATCAAATCTGTCTCGCCGGATCTTTGGAGTCAGATTTACAACTGTACGTCCGCTTCTTGGTAAAGGAAGCAACGAAGATAAAGTTTAATGTCCAGTCAATGTCGAGATCATTAGAGACGCAAACAAGTTCGGATGGTGTCAAGGATGGGGAAGGAAATCGGGAGTGCCCTTTCAAAGGAACCACCCAACATTTGCTGGAGCGAAGTAAGGAAATCACGGAAAACCTAAATCTGGGTGGCAAGACGCGGGTTTGAACCGTCATCCTTCCGGATGAGAGTCTAGTGTGCTAAGTACTGCGTTAATTCACTAGGTCGCTTCGCGGAGATTTTTCTTTTTTTCCCGAATGCTCGGCTGTATTACGCATAATGTCTTCCTCTGGAATGTTGTGAAATGTGGCACATCTGTGACCATGCGTGGGAGGCGCACATTTCTTTACATCGACTGTAAAATCATTATTGAGGAGATAAGTGTGATAAGATTGACCATTAGTCACACTTTGTTTCACCTGGTAGTCCATCGATTCCTTACATGAGCTACAAGTGTTGCACTTGATTCTCAGTAACTTACGTTGGCTTTCACACTGATAGATTAACTTGATTACACCGAGTACATGCCGGTTAGTACCGAAGTCATATTGCTGTTTTTCTAGGTTTGGCAGTGCATCCCTCGAATACGTGACAGTAAGGGTGTCGTTGAACTGATTTTAAGCTCATCTAAGGGCCTCATTAATTGCAAGAACTTGGGCAGTGAAACCACAGCTTCCCTCAGAAATTTAAACGAAGCCCAAGATATTGGATCACGGCAGAGGTAAGCAATGCCAGAGTCCTGTGTAGTTTTGGAGTTACCTGTAAATATTTTGACTAATGAAGGGCGTACTGATGCAGAAGGGAGATAACCGTAGAAGTGGAGAACAGATTGGATCCTCGGGATTAATAGAAGACCTTGAGCTTGTGGTTCAGTATGTCGTATTTCATGCTAAATGTAGCGGCCTGAGAGTCTTTCAGTGCGAGGAGTATGGTATATCTTTGCCGTCTGTAACTTTGAACTAGTAGTGGTGCCTCCCCATTCTCAAATCCTATCGACGTACATGTCCTCAATGAAGCATTAGAGTTTATGAAGGAGAAAATGAACCATTTGCGCTGCTCTACTAAGTACGAATTCCCTCAGACAAGAAATTCTTCCTCACTTGCAGGAACGTCTCTCCCGCCTCTACCGAAAGCTCATTCTATTCTATTTTATTCTACCGCTTGTGCCTTATCCCGCGGTTGCGCAGGGTCGGCCATGGTTAATCGGATTTAGCATGTTAATTTAAGGGGTGACCAGATGTCCTTCCTGCCGCCACCCCATACCTCCCAAGGACGGAATTAGTGTACCCCAGCTCTCTACGTCTAATGCAATCTATGGGATAGTGCGAATGTGTTCAGATGTCTGCGAGCTGTGTAACTGAGGCGGAACATGGGGAGCAGCCCGGTATTCACGTAGTGGGATATGGAAAACCGCCTAAAAACCACATCCAGGCAGGCCGGCACACCGGCCGTCGTCGTGAATCCGCCGGGTGGATTCGATCCGGGGCCGGCCCGCCTACCTGAATCCAGAAAGCAGTGCGTTAGCGCTCTTACCGAGAGCTAATTTACGGGAGCAGAATTCATTTCTCCACAAGAGATTCGTACAGTGCGGTACTGTAGTGCGCAGAGCTTTCTTAATATAAATATCGAGGGATTTCTGTGTAATATACCCGTATTATCCATTGCAGACTTAATCATGCCATGGAAAAGTGTGAGCAGGCCTGTAACACCGGCTCCCCACCTCATGCCGGACACTGCTCCTATACTGCAGCGTGATCGACCAAGCGTTATAATGAAATATCCTGCTGTCGACTTAAAGAGTCCAAGCCATTCGAGTGGCCTTCTGACTGGCACGGTAAAAGGTCAGAATCGTAACTCTGGCAGGTGTGACAGTCTAAAGTATACACGACACTTCTAAAAATAAAAGCAATAAAATATCGCCATCATAAAACCTGAAGTATACTAGACAAGATTAGTTGCTGTGTACTACTGTTTTATTCGTGGTCTGTGGTTTGAGAAAATCTTTTAACACAACAGTAGACAATTCTGTAGACAACACAGTTTGCTGCTTTCATCATGAGAGATTTCCAGAAATGTCACTGCATATCACACTAACAGTTATTCCCAATCAGTAACAGACACCCACAATGCACACCCTTAATATTACACAGAATGTAAAAATATTATCAATACGACTTACACACAGAACCAGACATCTGCAGAAATGGCACAGAGTATATAAATAAAGTGATAAATTATAAGCTAGAAAGCAATTAGTGTGAATTAATTTTCAAAAACTTTTCACAGCTGCTAGGTTGTTTTAGTATCGTTAACAGAAATACAATTACTCAGTTTTCCCTAACCAGATAAGACATGTTTCAATATACGTAATATTTACTGTTAACAAAGTTCCTGTACTATTTACCTCAGTTTAAGCCCAGTATAACAGTTATGTAATACTTTCTGAGACTGCTGTAACAAGAACATTTATTCTTTGCTAAGAGTTGTACCCGTGTAATTCAAGTCTTATTACCTTGGTGTTCAACGGGAACGAATTACCCGCAGAATCATCTTTGACTCTAGGGTAAAGACAGCTACGTGGACCTGAAAACGATATTGTTGTTTGTGTATTGTAACTCTTGTGCCAGAAATAGGAAAGCATATCCACGTCATACGAAAGTATCAGGTTGTTAAAACAACATACGTCAAGTTGAAGTAAAAAATATATTGTGTCGCAGACCACTGTTAATTTCTCGCCAAAAATTCACGACCAGCCATAACTTCACACACGACAGCAAAACCATTGTACCTGCGGCGTATGCAGCCATACAGAATATTGTTTCAATTAACAGATTTGCAACTGATGATAGCATCATTCTGGCGAAACACTTGATGCTAAATCAAATATAGCTATTAAACGTGACTGAAGCAGCAAATTATATTGTTCATGAAATTAATCGATCGGTTACAGACCTCTCCTAGATCCATGTTAACACGGAGACAGTTAAGAAAACAATTCGATAAACAATTTAGGCTTCCTAAATACCGATTTTATTCTCTCCTGACTTATGCTGCCAAATAATATCTTTCGTCAAAAGTAGAAAACACGACGCAGCTCCATTTGCTCTGAACAGGCCGGGCGCCACGTGGAGGGAATGTGCCGTAATTAGTGGGGCAGCCGCCTTTTTGTGGGGGCACTGACGGTGCGTCGGCACCCTCTTTCATTTTCCGTCGTGACGCGCGCCTCACAGTGCCACTAAACACGCAACAGCCCCTCTATGTCCCAATTATCACCCCGATGAGTCATCTCCACTAATCTCCCGCCAGCTCTTAAGCATAATTAGCCGCGACGGTGGAAAGCATTTCCAGCGTTGTTTAGGGTGCAGTTAGTCGGCTTCATGAATAAAGGGATGCATCACCGAAAAGGGGAGGCATATTTAGCGATTAGCGCCGACCGCAGGATTACTTCTAAAGGGCGATTTGCGTGCAGCTGGCACCAAGGCTACAAACAACACCAAGAGAAACGTACCAGAGTAATATACAAACGGTAATTGATAATAACATATGTGCACAAAACTTTTATCTTTCACACGTCGCCTAGAAGAGCTGCTACGCGATATACGCAATGAAAAACGGTTACACATCTCGGAAACTTTATCACTAAAAGGTCCATCTTGAATATCTTGTCTCTGATTGACGATTACATTTCAATGTTTTTCGCAACCTCTCTTTGTATTGGTTTCCATTACAATAACATTTATTTTCTAAAATAATCACGTATTTTTATATTAACAGTTTCAAACCATAAAAATTCATATTCAGACAACCGTTTCGTAGGTTGAAACCAGTAACAGAGATATATAAATGTGATTATGACAGTAAGAAAAGCTGTTTCATGACATTGCAAACAGAGACTTTTCCCTAGTCTTCGTGGAGTGTCGAAAAAAATACCGGGTGATCAAAAAGTCAGTATAAATTTGAAAACTTAATAAACCACGGAATAATGTAGATAGAGAGGTAAAAATTGACACACGTGCTTGGAATGACATTGGGTTTATTAGAACCAAAAAAACACCCCATATCGCTAGACGCGTGAAAGATCTATTGCGCGCGTCGTTTGGTGATGATCGTGTGTACAGCCGCCACTTTAATACTTGGCCTCCCAGGTCACCAGACCTCAGTCCGTGCGATTATTGGCTTTGGGGTTACCTGAAGTAGCAAGTGTATCGTGATTGACCTACATCTCTAGGGATGCTGAAAAACAACATCCGACGGCAATGCCTCACCATAACTGCGGACATACTTTACAGTGCTGTTCAAAACATTATTCCTCGACTACAGCTATTGTTGAGGAAAGATGGTGCACATATTGAGCATTTTCTGTAAAGAACATCATCTTTGCTTTGTCTTACTTTGTTATGCTAATTATTTCTATTCTGATCAGATGAAGCGCCATCTGTCAGAAATTTTTTTAAAGTTTGTATTTTTTTGGTTCTAATAAAACACCATGTTAATTCAAGCATGTGTGTCAATTTGTACCTCTCTATCTATATTGTTCCGTGATTTATTCAGTTTTCAAATTTATACTAACTTTATGATCATCCGGTACATTTTCCTTTTCTGTCGCAAGATTCAGATGATACGTAAATTTATCGCAAAGGTCGACGCAATTAATACCCAGAAAGTAGAAAAAAACTTATCGTCAGTTAAACTATATCAAACTAATATTCCCCGTCACTCAGACACCACCAAAGACTTGCCTAAACAGACGGACGTTGTCTAGAGGGGCAGAGTATTTTCCCGACCCTTGATTTAAACATTTCTAGTATTTTACGATATGGCGAACAGCTAGAAAGTCTATTCGACCCGTTTTCTTGAATTCTAGGCCATGGCTTCTTCGTGGCGGAGAAACACCAGTCTGTTCTTACCCTTTCGACGAGCAGCAGCTAATCTATGGAACCCAATTTCGGGATCGTAATATCAGGCCTTCATGCTAGAACAAAACTTCGTTATCACACTTGTTAGGTTAGCTAAGGGCTACTCTTTCTGCCGGAAGACGCTTACTGGGTTGCGATACTCCGGGTAAACAAACTGAGGGGAGAGGCCCTCTCCTCGTTAGTTGCTTGCCGTTGTTACTTTGGGACATGTTTGTATGAAGTAGAGTACCAAAGAAGTTGCCGCTATTTGTTTTTCTTTCTTTTTTTTCTCCTTACCTGCCGTTCTCAGCAGCAGCCATGGATCTAACAATTCCGGCTGGCATTGCTTCGCGTTAAAGTAATGGCTCTGAGCACTATGGGACTTGCCGGCCGCTGTGGTATCGCGGTTCTAGGCGCTCAGTCCGGAACCGCGCGACTGCTACGGTCGCAGGTTCGAATCCTGCTTCGGGCATTGATGTGTGTGATGTCCTTAGGTTAGTTAGGTTTACGTAGTTCTAAGTTCTAGGGGACTGATGACCACAGATGTTAAGTCCCGTAGTGCTCAGAGCCATTTGAACCACTATGGGACTTAACTTCTGAGGTCATTAGTCCCCTAGAACTTAGAACTACTTAAAGCTAAATAACCTAAGGACATCACACACATCCATACCCGAGGCAGGATACGAACTAGCGACAGTAGCGGTCGCGCGGTTCCAAACTGTCGCGCCTAGAACCGCTCGGCCACTCCGGCTGGCTGTTAAAGTAATACAGCCGCAATTATTTCGATCGTGAACCATCAGAAACACAAATATTTCTCGCACAGATCGGGAGGCCCTGAGCTAACCATGATTCGCACAATAGTGCTTTCTACTGCCCCTGTCAGGGCTTCAGTTTATTCTATCTCGCGAATAATAACTATTATGATTTATCTTTCGGTGTACTCTCTCTCTCTCTCTCTCTCTCTCTCTCTCTCTCTCTCTCTCTCTCTCTCTTTCTCTGAATAAGGACTCGACGTGTTATATTGGAAATGGTTATCTTTGTCTAGTCTTGCAGCAAGACTGTTTCTGTGTCATGTTTGTACTGTTCCTATGCGTATAACATCCGATATTTTAGTTTTAACAGACTACCACACATTTCCCTGTGTGTGCTTAAGGAAATCTATACAAGATTTTACCAGATATGCCCGGCTTCCGGCCTATGGAGTTCCCCGATTGCCTCCTACAATGCTTCTTATAGTAATCGGAAACTCCTGCTAGGAATGATGAGGTCCAATGCTGGCCGCGGTCAAGACAGCACAAGATTATCAAAAAATGGTTCAAATGGCTCTGAGCACTATGGGACTTAACAGCTATGGTTATCAGTCCCCTAGAACTTAGAACTACTTAAACCTAACCAACCTAAGGACAACACACAACACCCAGCCATCACGAGGCAGAGAAAATCCTTGACACCGCCGGGAATCGAACCCGGGAACCCGGGCGCGGGAAGCGAGAACGCCACCGCACGTCCACGAGATGCGGGCACACGATTATCGGGTAAGGTTAAATGTACCTGCTAACTGGGAATCGGAGGTCAGGCAGCCATTTTAATTTCCTCCAATCATATCGCCAGGTTCGCTGTTTTGAAATAGAACCGAGAAAAGCCACATCTGACACATGTAGCATATTTCTACATAATAAAAGTGGCGCAGCTCATGAGACACTAGAATTAGTATATTTCTCTCTTTATTTAGCACCTGTTCCAACAGCACTACGTCATTCTACAACTAGTTTATTGCAACTTATTTTTACTATGATGATCATGTAAAATAAATCTAAGAATCGAGTTTAGTTAGTATGTCACACTCAGTTTAGTATGTCACATTCTGTTTAGTAATCCGTTGAAGAAAAGGAAAAAAAAGAGACTAGGATTTAACGGCCTGTCGGCGATGTTATCATCCGAGCTCGGGTACGAGAAGCATAAGGAAAGAATAAGCTGCATCCTTTTGCAAGAAACATGCCGTCATTAGCCGTGATTGATTTAGTGTAATAAAAAAAAACCTAAATCCTGATCACTAGACAGTGACTTGAACCCAATGTCAGCGGGAATTTAAAAATATTTTCTGCGTTTATGTAATACTCGTAGTCGGTAAGCATGTAACACCGATTCTATGAAGTATTTAATGTCGGTTGCACTAAAAATTCTGAGAATATTGTGTACTTCAATCGGACATGTAGTTATGAAGCAGAGTGAGAATATGTCCATCTAAATCATTGGTAACAGTGAATTCTGGTTGTAGTTTTTAGCCATTTAGAAATTTACAAAGAGAAGAAAAAAGTCCCTATACGCATCTCTCTTTCAAAGGGATGATATTTGGTTGGGTACAGCCTACTTGGCCAGGTACAGCCAAGTCGCTGCAGAGGTTAAGATAATTACTAATCAATAAGTTTCAAAATTTCGGCTACATATGGTGTCCACTATGCCCTTAAACCATTTACGGAAGCGTGCTGGAAAGCAATGCCTCCGAATTATGTATGTAAAAACTCTTAAAGTCTTTTGAATAAAACAAAAGTTATAACCATTCTACAACTTTATTCTTCATACCTACATATTTGCAGCCCAATGCCAGAAGAGGGCTCCGAATCGTAGAGTGTAACATTGCTGTGTGTAACGTATCTGTGTCCGTGCGTGAAAAACAGCGTGCTGTTATCGAGTTTCGAATCAAAGAAGTTCGTCCGTACACAGAGCACCTTATCCTTCAGCACGACAATGCCCGACCACATACGAGCGCTGCGTCATCTGCAACAGTCTGATGCCCTTGTTTTACTGTCATTTATCTTACTCCATGCAGTCCCGATTTCACCCCATCCAATTCTCCCTTACGAGGACTTCACTTTGATATTGATGAAGTGACTCAAGCAAAAGTGAGGTTGTGGCTCCGTCAATAAATTCAAAGATTCTACAGTGACAGTATCAACAAATTAGTCTCTCGTGTGAATATGTTGAGAAATAAATATGTAGACATGAAGACTAAAGATGTAGAATGTTAATAACGCTTGTTTCATTTAAAAACTTCTAAGACTTTTCACTTAAAGAATTGGAGGCATTACTTTTCAGCACCTCCACGTACATTCCTTTCCGTTTCTTCCAGTATAGCATTTACGCCAAGTGCAGAAAAGACATTTTTGAACTGTCCGTCATACATAGTAAAATAAAGAGGTCTCTTATGAACATTCGTGTGGAAATATGTAATACTGTTATCGAATTCGTTAGTACCCTAAGTATAATTCTGACTGCTGTTAAAATTGTTTTATATGTACCAAAAAGCAAAGCTCCTCTTTCTATCCAAGACGGACCAGTCGAGTTCGACCGACCGCCAAGTCATCCTCAGCCAGTGGTGTCATTTCGATGCAGCATGATGGGACATGGCGTCAACACAAAATTCGACCGATCGTTGTCGGCTTTCTTAACCTTACAGCCACTACTTCTCATTCATGGAGTTTCACAGCTGGCATCACGAGGTCGAGTGGACTCCTTTCCAATCCTACCAACTCGGAAAAGTATCTGGCAGTACCAGCTATAGAGCCCGGGTGCCTTTCAAAGCAGTAAGACTCGATGAACACTTAGTTATGGTGGCGGACTTAGTACATTATTGTTATTACTATTATTTTTACTTTTGGGCGATTCCAGCTACTCAGATAATAGATCCGAAAAAAGTATATTAATCCTGGAATAGCAAGTTTCTGTTGGTTCACTGTGGACTTGGAACAGCGGGTGGTCAAATATTTAACAAAGAAATTTTCCAAACAGCCATGTGAACCGAGAAGTTATTTTATTTTATTTACACTACCAGTTACGGCAATTCACTGCGCCATCTTCAGGCCCCCATGCATCTTTAAAAATTTTCAATGTTGACTGGGTGTCGTGAATTCTCCTTCGAAGGAAGCAGTGGAGAATTCACGATATCCGGAAACAGGTGACCCCAGTATGTAAATATCGATAATTTCTAGAGGTGCATTTGGGGCCTGAGGATGGCATATTGAGCTGCCGAAACTGGTAGCGAAAATAAAACAACTTATCAATTTACACGGCTGTTTGGCGAATTTGTAGAATAAGAAGGTGGCGTAAGTATTTACCCCAGTCAATATAGTTTTTTTTTAGATCAAATGTAGGTACTACTGGATTCTCGGACGGAAGACCTTGTTTACCTTTCCATTCCGTAGTTCAGGCGGTTATAATCTGTCAGGCTCCATTATGCATAATCTTTTACCAGGTAAATTAGGAAATTTATTCCATTAAAAATACTCCACCTCGCTATTTACGTTTACTTCATTTATTTATTTATTTTACGAAGTAGGTGGTACGTTTCTCTGTAGACATAGATAATGTCTTCTGACAGACTACCACGGAGGAAATAACAAAAGAGAATTTGAACGACAAGAGGCTTGGAACGAGTATTATGTAGTGACCACCCAAACCAAGATGTGAGCGAACGAACGACCACACAGCATTTGTCAACCGCACTGGGGAAGGAATGGTACGCCATATCACGAGAACTCCTTACCAACATTATGACGAGCATGGGAACACGTTGCTGAATACGCACTGCCTTCGTGGTCATCACACAGCCTATTAAGAAGCTTGTCCCAGCTTTTCTGATGCCCAAGGGACCATCGCAGCGACTTCAGTGTCATATCTTTGTATAAAAGTGTCATTTCAGTTCGTTTCAATATGTATATGTTTCAGTTACCTTCTGACAGGGTTGTACCCTTTCCACGATGTTATTCAATCTGTTTATTGAGCAAGCAGTGAAGGAAACAAAAGAAAAAATTCGGAGTAGGAATTAAAATCCATGGAGAAAAAAATAAAAACTTTGAGGTTCACCGATGACATTGTAATTCTGTCAGAGACAACAAAGGACCTAGAAGAGCAGCTGAACGGGATGGACAGTGTCTTGAAATGAGGATATAAGATGAACATCAACAAAAGCAAAACGAGGGTAATGGAATGTAGTCGAATTAAATCGGGCGATGCTGCGGGAATTAGATTAGGAACTGAGACGCTTAACGTAGTAAATGAGTTTTGCTATTTTGGGAGCAAAATAACTGATGATGGTCGAAGTAGAGAGGATGTAAAATGTAAACCGGCAATGCCAAGGGAAGCGTTTCTGAACAAGAGAAATTTGTTAATATCGAGTATAGATTTAAGTGTCAGGAAGTCGTCTTAAAGCATTTGTGTGGAGTGTAGCCATGTATGGAAGTGAAGCGTGGACGATAAATACTTTGGACAAGAAGAGAATAGAAGCTTTTGAAATGTGGTGACGGACACAAGAATTTACTTGACTTCTGGCTCTATTTCCAAGAAAGACATCATGCTATTTCCGGGCATACCAGATATCGACAATGCTTCGCAAACTACCTGTGGAGTGCCTTTCATAGCCCGCCGTGTAGCTGGAATGTTCCAGGCAGTGGCAGATGAGGTCAGAACGAACTGCAAACTATCACATATTGAACAATCTTTATCAGTGGGCGCAGTCGCTGGGAAGCCTAACTACGAAGTGGTAGCTTTATTTTCATGTTATTTATGTTTACTACCTTCGATGGTGTCTTTCTTTTATTTTAGTTTTCCAGGCTTGATTAACTATGACTGTTCGCACATTGATATCTATATCAATAAATAAAATTTTAAAAAAGCTGGTAGAGCACTTTGCCGCGAAAGGCAAAGGTCCCGAGTTCGAGTCTCGGTCCGGCAGGAAGTTTCATATCAGCGCACACTCCGCTGCAGAGTGAAAATCTCAAGCTGGATTCATTTCCTGCACATCTGGAAGTCGTTTCTGAAATGTATCAAGGAAACACGTGCTATCTGTTCGCTCTAAAACTTTATTTTGCACTGACAAATTTCAGGTTCGACTGTTTCTTCCCTGTTGCAGACGAAGTAGAGAGATTTATAGCACGAACACGAGACCACCGAATGTCTTGCATTTTCCGTTTCGCCGTCTCCGCGCGTAGGTCGCCAGGAGCGGACAGGGCAGCGAGGCGGCGCCGGGACGCCGCCGCCCGTCGGGGGATCCCCGACCAGCGGGAGGCGCTAACGAACTGCGGCCTCTGGGACTCCCCCAGCGGGGAGCCCCTCCCCCCAGCTACCCACTGACAAGGGGGGCCTCTGCCGTGTGGCGCCCACGCCGGCGACCCGAGCGCACGCCGAACGCTGATAAATCTAATTTTTGCGCCGTAATTACATTTCTCGGCGAGTCCGACGCGGCGCCACTGCGCTGTTGGTGAGCCGACGCTGCTGCCAGGGACACATAACTGTTGGACAGAGGTAACGACCGCCGCCACTGGTTGCCTGCAGAGCGCGCCCTCTGCGGCGCGACACACGCCAACACGCGGGGTGTGACGGCTATAAGTGTGGATACCTTTACTGGTGACAGAGGACAGTCTACTAAACAACATCAGTATATACTCCATTTACATTCCGGCTGATCAAAAAATTTGAAAACTTAATAAACCACGGAATAATGTAGACAGAGAGGTAAAAATTGACACACATGCTTGGAATGACAAGGGGCTATACTACAAACCAAAAAAAAAAAAAAAAAAACAAAGAGAGAGAGAAACCCTCATTCAGACTACAAATGCGAGTGCGACTTTCATTAATTGAAACAAACGCTTCTGGCAGCCCATTCGTACGTCCCATACAACCCTGTTGAACTGTAAGCCTCAGCTACCGATCCACTGCAGTATGGAGTTCGGCTAATACTACCATACATAAAAGGGAGAGAGGACAGAATACCTCACAGCTTTTATCTATAAAACTCTTGATTCTGCCACTCACAATTACCCTCAGATCAAGAAAGCGGCTCTCCTATGATCTACACAATGAGTAAATGCCACACACACCGCTATGACGTGAAATTTCGTCTGATAATAGATCAAAAACCATCGCTACCCTTCATTAGATCCTGGTTGTCACAGACATTTGATGGCACAGAACATAACTGTGTGATTCCAATCAGTGTATAATTACTGCCTCTCATAAAAGTCAAACAAGGCTGTGCCCCTTCAAGTTCTCAGCAGGTCATAATCTGTAATTTAGCTGATTTAGCTCAAAATATGTATTATCCTTCAAACTACAACCTGAGGTTTGTCGCCTTCTCAACGAATTCCCCTTACAACTCTGATAATCGCAACTCAGTTTTGAATGGAAGCTATGCTCAACAAAATTTTTAAATGGGTTGGCCACGCTGACTGCGATTGTGGGTGATCGCCATACTATCAGAGTATTTGACCATGAAACATCGTTTGCCTCTTCAAGATCTGCTCTTACAACAGACAAAGATTCCTACCTTGTGCTGATCTCTTGCGGTTCATGCTGGAAAGACCTGTCACTACTGCACGCAGGACACTGGATACCTCTAGATCGAGGAGCCTTATTACATGTATTTGTGTATTTGCTATAATAAGGACGTGAAGCTCTTTGTAGAATGTCCAATGACTGTACGTATTAATAACTGGCACTTAGCATGGCTTGTCATCTTGGTCGCCTCCAATAGCGCATGGAACTGCAACCACGCTTATTCTCCTTTCCTGTTTCTCAGTTATATGTGATCATTGTCTAGGGCGTCTATTCAAAATTTCCATTGCTCATCACCTTCGAGGCATCATGTTGAAAATAGCTCTTTAGATACTGAGACAAATTTCGGCCCTAGGTGACCTTTGCTGCTGTATAGTCCTCGATAAAAGTCCTCACTTTACATCATTTTGTAGGGTTGCTGCACATAAAAAATAGTACTGATGTTTTTATAGTCCCATTCGCCATTCTATTGAAAGGACTAAACATAGTGTAGCGAGGATTTTCCAATCTCCACTCACAGGTCATGATGCAACTCTTTTTATTTCTTTTTATTTGCAGCTACAGGTCCACACTGGCAACTGAGATGAGCCAAATGTAATTGATGCATGGTGAGCCAACCACGTATGTTCATCTTCGAGAGAAAAACTTTTCCTGGTGTTAGTAAAAAAACCTGTGCAGTCCCAGACGACACTCGACACCTTCGACTAGTTCAATAGTCTGCCACTAAATAGTTCACCACGCCATCACACCAGCGGTTCTGCAGGCGTCACCGTAGGTTACTAGTGGAACAGTGTCCACTGTTGGTCGCAGCAGAGCTTTTACCACTGGTCAGTTGCACTCGCTACAGATGCAGCCAGCCGTACACTGAACCAGCAGCTATTAGCTGTGCCCCCCGTGCACGATATGATGGACATCTCATCTCAGAGGGTCCCCCATCCATCACTGACCTAACGATGGTAACACCACCGAATTTTCTTCCTTTAGGATGAAGCCTGGTCAAATTGAGGCTCTTCTACCCATAAATGCGGACCCAAAGCTTGGAGGATAGTGTAATGTACATCATCGAATGCCAGAGTAGAAGGGATGATATTTCTAATTACACTGAAGGCTCCACATCAAGCGGGAAGCTTCCATATAAGTGATTCTGCAGATGATAGACCCTCCCACGTCCATTCTGAGAATTCTCAAGATTTAGAAAGGAATTACATACTACATCTGCATGTTTGTGTATGTGTGTGTGTGTATGTAGTTTTGTGCGTGCCTACCACATGTCTAGATCTTAACCAGTGACAGGCTTATCAACAGAGTCGGTTTAACTATTGAATGGACTCTGGCTAGGTCTAATGTTACTCAGTATACTTTGTTACTGAAATGAAAAGCCTTTGGAGAGCACTATATATGGCAAACATAAACCCTTCCTTGATTAAAATAATACAACAGATGTATAAAGATAGTTGGTAATAAACTTTCACAGAAATTTAGAACAAGCAAAGGCCTTTTACAATGCTGCCCCATGTAAGCATCATTATTTCAAATCTATATAGATATTAGCCTTAGAACTTGGTCTCGTAAATGTAATAGTATGGGATTAGAAATAAGAGATGGAGTTTACCTACATCATTTATTATTTGCTGATGATCAAGTAGTTGTAGCACAAGATGGGGAAGTTGCCAACTATATGTGCAATCAACTAGCAGTAGCATGCAAAACTTGAGGTTTGTAGATTAATTACCAAAAAAACAGAATACTTGACTAATGATACAGATGAACTATACATTGAAGGAAAGAAAGTCAAAAAGATAAACACTTTCTGTTATTTGGGATCCATTTTAGAAATCGAGGGAAAATCAGAGTCAGAAATCAATAAAAGAATTGGTAGCGGACAGAGGGTCTTTGGGATGCTTAACTCAGTCTTATGGAGCAGGAATGTAATGAGCAGAACTAAAAAATTAATATACAAATCCATATTAGAGAGTGTGGTTCTGTATGGAACGGAGACCTGGACAATTAACAAGAAGCACATCAAAAAATTACAAGCTCTAGAGATGGACTTCTGGAGAAGATCGGTAAGAATCTCCAGGAAAGAAAAGATAAGGAACACCGAAATAAAAAGGAGAATGGAAATAAAAGAAAGAATATATGACGTAATGGATAGGAAGAAACTACAGTGGTACGGACATGTACGAATTTTCTGAGTTACTTGTGATAAATAAAGAGGTTTTGGTTATTATCTCAGATTGAACACGTTTATAGTTTATTTGCGGTGACTACAGGTGTTGAAAACAATTATGACGACATAATTCTCGTAGATATTATCAACAGAAATAATACTGTGTCTTACCTGCGAATCTACTCTCGTCACAGTGTTCCCACTTGAAGCGTGAAGTACACCTCAAAACACCTACCTGCAAGAAAACACAAAGAAGAATTCCAATGTTAATGAATGTGAAACCGCTGTGCATTTACCAAGATAAAAATAACTATCAAATCACTTATATATAAAAACAACGAAACATTTCAGAAGCTTCCATATAATGGAGGAAGTTCTTTGCACATTCTTCTCTTTTCCAGCCTCCTTTCAATGCTACACTGGGATCATTACAGTTATAATAGCTAAATCTTAATTTTCTGTTTTGGAATGAATTAATGTGTGACAGATCAGCGTAACTGGGCAAACATTATAGTTTTCTGAAAATCCCCGAAAACAAGTTTTTTTTCCTGCAGTGGTATCTCGTTCATTCATCCAAGAGCATAAGAATGGGACGTAATAACCGCATGTAGGTAACAAGCCAAAAACATTTGATCATTATTCCTTCTACTGTATTTTGAAAATACTTTCCAGCAGATGGCATACGAAATAAAATAGAACATTATTGTTTCAGCTGCTGTTCTGTAGAGTGCAGTATTCCCACTACGTATTAGACGTTTGGCCGGCACTTGGATGGGTGACCATCCAGGGCGCCATACGCTGTTGTAATTTTTCGGGGTGCACTCAGCCTCGTGATGCCAATTGAGGAGCTACTCGACCGAACAGTAGCGGCTCCGGTCACAGAAAACAGTCATAACGACCGGAAGAGTGGTGTGCTGACCACACGCCCCTCCTATCCGCATCCTCAGCTGGGGATGACACGGCGGTCGGATGGTCCCGACGGGCCACGTGTGACCTGAGGATGGAGTGCTTTTTTAGACGTTCGTCAGTTGACGTGTGTCCAGTTTGTCATAAAAAAAGCTTATACAACTGTCTTTAAAAGTATGTTAGTGCTATGAGAAATTTACACGGAGTGACACAGCGTGTCACAGGTTCATTCCTGCATATGCTGCGACGTATTCTGTAATGACACGTTGTGCAAATGTCACCTGATGATGCCCCTAAGAGCGTGGCCCACAGTGGCAGTAAACCACTCTGCAGAATAGCAGCCGAGCAAATTATTTAGGAGTTTATTTTATACTATCACCTACTGTGGAGCATAATTATACTCATCATGCATATAATTCTACTTTTCAGTGTAATGCTCTTAATGGCAGTCCCGACCGATACACTCTAAAATAAATCAACATCACTTATACTAAAATTCAATACTCTCGCGAGAAATTTACATATATACGTACATCCATATTCTACAAGCCAGTGCAAAAGCAGAGGTTGCTTCACACTGTATCAGTTATTAGGGCATCTTCCCGTTTCATTCACGTATGCGGCGCGGGAACATTGTACAAATGCCTTAGTCTTTTCCCCACGATCCTTACAGAAGCGATACATAGGACATTGTAGTATACTGTTGGAATCATCATTTAAAACCAATTCACGAAACTTTGTAAGCAATCTGTTTCGGAATCGTTTGCGACTGTCTTCAAATATCTGCTAGTTCAGTTCCTTCATCATTTCTGTGACACTTTCCCACGGCTCAAACCAACCTGTGACAGTTTTACATATAAAGCAAGATGCCAGTCTTTGAATCTCTTTGATGTTGGTGGATTACACAAAATGTAAGCACGCGGGAAACAGTTAAACAACCACTAGAAATTTGTTTCTATTCAACTGGATCAATCCTTTATAGTAGCAAAACGTAAAATTAGTTATTTCTCATGTTCAGATTTATTCATGTGTAAAATGTAACCACTCTGTAAATACCTTTTCAAAAGATACAAAATAATAACAGCCTCTTATACAAACTAACGTCATTTGGATCAAATAAATAGAGAAGGTTAAGGCATGTCCCACAGCATCACGACCAAACACTTTTCCTAGGTGTAATGTAACGTTGTGTTATCAGTGCCAGAAGCATCGTTGACAGAACCGCCTGCGGACCTTTGGTGCAGAGCCGACGCGCGAAATTTGGCACGTACTTCGATGCGAGATGCCTTTAATAGGTTCCACAACGAAACATTGTCTCGAAATTTGGTAGAAAATCCGAAGAAATTCTGGTCGTATGTAAAGTACACAAGCGGCAAGACGCAGTCAATACCTTCGCTGCGCAGTGCCGATGGTACTGTTATCGACGACTGTGCCGCTAAAGCGGAGTTATTGAACGCAGTTTTCCGAAATTCCTTGACCAGGGAAGACGAATGGAATATTCCAGAATTTGAAACATGAACATCTGCTAGCATCAGTTTCTTAGAAGTAGATACCTCAGGGGTTGCGAAGCAACTCAAATCGCTTGATACGGGCAAGTCTTCAGGTACTGTATTCAAACATTATGAAGGGAACGATCTATTGACACGTAATCAGCATGGTTTCAGAAAACATCGCTCTTGTGCAACGCAGCTAGCTCTTTATTCGCAACGAAGTAATGGCCGCTATCGACAGGGGATCTCAAGTTGATTCCGTATTTCTAGATTTCCGGAAAGCTTTTCACACCGTTCCTCATAAGCGACTTCTAATCAAGCTGCGGAGCTATGGGGTATCGTCTCAGTTGTGCGACTGGATTCGTGATTTCCTGTCAGGAAGGTCGCAGTTCGTAGTAATAGACGGCAAATCATCGAGTAAAACTGAAGTGATATCAGGTGTTCCCCAGGGAAGCGTCTTGGGACCTCTGCTGTTCCTGATCTATATAAATGACCTGGGTGACAATCTGAGCAGTTCTCTTCGAATGTTCGCAGATGATGCTGTAATTTACCGTCTAGTAAGGTCATCCGAAGACCAGTATCAGTTGCAAAGCGATTTAGAAAAGATTTCTGTATGGTGTGTCAGGTGGCAGTTGACGCTAAATAACGAAAAGTGTGAGATGATCCACATGAGTTCCAAAAGAAATCCGTTGGAATTCGATTACTCGATAAATAGTACAATTCTCAAGGCTGTCAATTCAACTAAGTACCTGGGTGTTAAAATTACGAACAACTTCAGTTGGAAAAACCAATAGATAATATTGTCGGGAAGGCGAGCCAAAGGTTGCGTTTCATTGGCAGGACACTTAGAAGATTCAACAAGTCCACTAAAGAGACAGCTTACACTACACTCGTTCGTCCTCTGTTAGAATATTGCTGCGCGGTGTGGGATCCTTACCAGGGGGGATTGACGGAGGACATCGAAAGGGTGCAAAAAAGGGCACCTCGTTTTGCATTATCACGTTATAGGGGAGAGAGTGTGGCAGATATGATACGTGAGTTGGGATGGAAGTCATTACAGCATAGACGTTTTTCGTCGCGGCGAGACCTTTTTACGAAATTTCAGTCACCAACTTTCTCTTCCGAATGCGATAATATTTTGTTGAGCCCAACCTACATAGGTAGGAATGATCATCAAAATAAAATAAGAGAAATCAGAGCTCGAACAGAAAGGTTTAGGTGTTCGTTTTTCCCGCTCGCTGTTCGGGAGTGGAATAGTAGAGAGATAGTATGATTGTGGTTCGATGAACCCTCTGCCAAGCACTTAAATGTGAATTGCAGAGTAGTCATGTAGATGTAGATGTAGATGTAGATGAAGCCTGACTGCGAATAACATACTTAGCCTCCAAAGACCCATTTTCATTATGCTTCGAGTAACATTTCAGCATGCAGAGAAATATCTAATCAGAACTAATGACAAGCGATTATAAACTATAAAACACTATTAAATATTATAATAAATTATAAAAGAAAAAAGAAGCTAACGACAGCTGTGTCACTTTTAAGTAGCTTTAATTTCTTCTGTATTGATGCTACCATTCATCGTTCTTACCTACGTTTATTACTACATTAAAGCACCCTACTGATATTTTCTTCCTGTATATTAAGGCTAACTTCAGGAACTACTCTGCGGATTTAGATCCGATTTTCATTAATTTGACCAGAAGAAGGAATCGGTTGGTAGGACATGTTATGAGGCATCAAGGGATCACCCATTTAGTACTGGAGGGCAGCGTCGAGGGTAAAAATCGTAGAGGGAGACTAAGAGATGAAGACACTAAGCAGATTCAGAAGGATGTAGGCTGCAGCACGTACTGGGAGATAAGAAGCTTGCACAGGATAGAGTAGCATGGAGAGCTGCATCAAACCAGTCTCAGATTGAAGACCACAACAACATAATAGATACCCTGAGGTACGAGTAACGTTTGTGTATATAATTTATTACCGCAATGCACTGACCACTCACAGACTGCCGATGGCAGCACTAGCAGTAGAGGATATATACCACAATATGCGGAAAAGAGTGTAGTCATATTCGTAATGAGGAAACCGAGCGATTTCTCAGGAGTCCAAAACTCCATGATCATTGGCTTTCGAGCCTAGGGTAGAACAATTTCCGAAACGGTTAAGTTTGTAAACTGTTATCGTGCAGCTGTGGTTTAAGTACTCTGTACATGGCAAAATGACGCCATCTAAAACTGATGTTGAGGCAGCTGTGTTGCAACATGGACCGTAGGAGACATTAGGGAAAGATGCCATGCATTATACACTCCTGGAAATGGAAAAAAGAACACATTGACACCGGTGTGTCAGACCCACCATACTTGCTCCGGACACTGCGAGAGGGCTGTACAAACAACGATCACACGCACGGCACAGCGAACACACCAGGAATCGCGGTGTTGGCCGTCGAATGGCGCTAGCTGCGCAGCATTTGTGCACCGCCGCCGTCAGTGTCAGCCAGTTTGCCGTGGCATACGGAGCTCCATCGCAGTCTTTAACACTGGTAGCATGCCGCGACAGCGTGGACGTGAACCGTATGTGCAGTTGACGGACTTTGAGCGAGGGCGTATAGTGGGCATGCGGGAGGCCGGGTGGACGTACCGCCGAATTGCTCAACACGTGGGGTGTGAGGTCTCCACAGTACATCGATGTTGTCGCCAGTGGTCAGCGGAAGGTGCACGTGCCCGTCGACCTGGGACCGGACCGCAGCGACGCACGGATGCACGCCAAGACCGTAGGATCCTACGCAGTGCCGTAGAGGACCGCACCGCCACTTCCCAGCAAATTAGGGACACTGTTGCTCCTGGGGTATCGGCGAGGACCATTGGCAACCGTCTCCATGAAGCTGGGCTACGGTCCCGCACACCGTTAGGCCGTCTTCCGCTCACGCCCCAACATCGTGCAGCCCGCCTCCAGTGGTGTCGCGACAGGCGTGAATGGAGGGACGAATGGAGACGTGTCGTCTTCAGCGATGAGAGTCGCTTCTGCCTTGGTGCCAATGATGGTCATATGCGTGTTTGGCGCCGTGCAGGTGAGCGCCACAATCAGGACTGCATACGACCGAGGCACACAGGGCCAACATCTGGCATCATGGTGTGGGGAGCGATCTCCTACACTGGCCGTACACCTCTGGTGATCGTCGAGGGGGACACTGAATAGTGCACGGTACATCCAAACCGTCATCGAACCCATCGTTCTACCATTCCTAGACCGGCAAGGGAACTTGCTGTTCCAACAGGACAATGCACGTCCGCATGTATCCCGTGCCACCCAACGTGCTCTAGAAGGTGTAAGTCAACTACCCTGGCCAGCAAGATCTCCGGATGTGTCCCCCATTGAGCATGTTTGGGACTGGATGAAGCGTCGTCTCACGTGGTCTGCACGTCCAGCACGAACGCTGGTCCCACTGAGGCGCCAGGTGGAAATGGCATGGCAAGCCGTTCCACAGGACTACATCCAGCATCTCTACGATCGTCTCCATGGGAGAATAGCAGCCTGCATTGCTGCGAAAGGTGGATATACACTGTACTAGTGCCGACATTGTGCATGCTCTGTTGCCTGTGTCTATGTGCCTGTGGTTCTGTCAGTGTGATCATGTGATGTATCTGACCCCAGGAATGTGTCAATAAAGTTTCCCCTTCCTGGGACAATGAATTCGCGGTGATCTTATTTCAATTTCCAGGAGTGTATATGTAGAGATGTGTACAGGTGAACTGACGTGCATCTGTTGAGTAACTGACAGATGAACACCGGTGTCAATGTGTTCTTTTTTCCAATTCTAGGAGTGTATTTGTTTCCATAGCAGTGGAAGTGTGAGAACAAATAGATGTACTGACTACCAATGCCAGGTCTGCATAAATGGTGAGGAGGGACATGGAAGGTGGATAGAAAGGAGGAGAGGAGGAGAGGTATGTGTATTCTTGGTCTATGTGTGTTTTGGTATGTTGGTTACACAAACAGGAAACACCCACTTGAGAGAGAGAGGGGGAGAGAGAGAGAGAGAGAGAGAGAGAGAGAGAGAGAGAGAGAGAGAGAGAGAGAGAGAGAGAGAGGGAGGGGGTGCTGAGCATGTATTTTGCTAGGATTTTTTCAGATATTGATATCAAAGGGTTGCCACCGCTTGATGCTTTTTTCGGGGGATTAGCTTAACTTCCAGTGAGCACACTACAAGTGGTGGTTGTTGCACGGTGCGGGTGATGGTGGTCGTGGGGTCTGTGCAGTTATAGGATGGGATGCACCAGTGGGAAAACGTGAGGCAGCTGGCTCTGTGAGGTGGTCAGGGCTTGGCCGTGCAACGTCCTATGGTTGGTGTGAAAGATTTTCAACAATGTAATTATGTGTAGTGACTGATTGTGACAGTATTCCTTTCATGATCGGAATAACGGTAAGAGATCGATTTAAATGCTTTTTTCGATGTATTTTACAGATCGTGCATCTTCCCAAACAGGAGAGAACTGTGGGCAAGAGAGATGAAATCCATGCAAAATGAATTTTATAAATAATCAATATACACTCGCCTATTTAAGTGAATTTCCTGCATGAGATCCCTCATATAGGGGGATGGCTCCCGGATTTCACAGAAGTGAAGGGGTTAATTAATTGACTGATTAATTAATTATTCAAGCAAATTCGTGGAGTGGGAGGGATCTGTTCGAAGAATTCAGGCCTGAAAATGTATCCGCGATGGGAAGGAGGGAGCGTTGGATGTTTCCAGAGGGATGGAGGAGGAGTAGGGAGAAGGCGAGTGGTGGGGAGGTTTGTCATCAAAAGGATGAATTATTCTTATGGGTCAATACCAACCCCACAGGGCCATAAACCACAATGCAGAAGTAGAGGCAAAGGGGAGCAGAAAGGATCATAAATCAATCAAGGTTGCCCCTGAATGTTTGCAGCCTGCACTAAGAAGATGTGTTGATACAGCTTTGCCCCACTACTGACACTTTCCTTCTCACCGTCATCAGA
The DNA here is from genome assembly GCF_023897955.1 of Schistocerca gregaria. Taxonomy (NCBI): domain Eukaryota; kingdom Metazoa; phylum Arthropoda; class Insecta; order Orthoptera; family Acrididae; genus Schistocerca; species Schistocerca gregaria. The sequence continues at coordinate 536,313,366 of NC_064925.1, forward strand.
CAGTTGAGAGTAACACCAACGTCCAAGACAAGGCCAGTGACTTCATCATGAAATAACCAGCCCTCAGTCATACGATTGTCAAAGAGTCCCTACGCTGATCCTTCCATACTGCCTCCCATGTCATCAGCCTTGGTGATTGCTAATGTCACGTGCAGCCCCACCTCTGCTGAGAGCCATACAGTCCAGTCGAACCAACTCCCACAACTGTAGGAAGAATGTCTGCCAACGCTTTCAAAAGTATCACACTCTGTGGTACAACTCAGATAATCCTGCTTCTTCCCATTAGATCTGCTTACTCCATTCGACACCTCATCCAGGTGCTACTTTCTTTGACGGCTGGAAGTAAGTGATGCACAGAAAAAAGTCTTGTGTTTCGCTGTGAATGAGTGACGAAAACCTAGCGTGTTGGTAACATTTACCCCCATGCCTAGGCTACTGACGTGACAGCAATCGGTGGGTGTCACTTTTTCGAATAGTCTGTATAAATTATGATATAACCATGTTGTTTCTTATGTAAATCTTGTTCTTCATCTGTCGCATCTATGCCTCATTCTCACATGTGACACGGTGACAGTTCACATCTAATATTCACTAGTCTTTACACTGTTTGGTACTCTAGTCTTCGTTATTTTATTGCAATATATTTGTATGTGCTGAATGTGGGGTGAATGGAGTTAAAATGGTGCCTTTGTGTAAAGTATTTGATATGAAAAGACCTGTAGTTAAGGATAAATTTTGTTCTAATTTGGATTATCTGGCTAGGTCATTCTCATAGTGCTCAGTACTCTTGTAAACGTAATATATGCGAATGTAATGGAATAATTACAACACTGTCCTCAGTAAGTTAGTGGTTGTTGCCTTGCTAGACACGTTTGTGTAACCATGTTAATTTCGATTGTCAACAAAAAAATGGCCGCTAGAGGTACTTACTGTGACCAGAAGGTCCATGAATTAGCTTACTGTAGATTCCTACATGGGTTTCTTTACCCCATGTGTTCAGAGAATAAGTGTGAAAGTGAGAAGTGGATTGATCCTCTTACAATGTATCTATGTTGAGTGATATTTAAATATTAGTACAATCAGACGACTGGCAAAGCATTCTCCCCATTTTGCACATTTTAGTTAAAACGAACAAGAATGGTTTCATGCAATTTAAATTATTTCCATTTTCGGTGTCATACTACTTTAATCTAATGGTGCCACTTCCTGAACGAAAAAAAAGGGTCTGCCAGTGGGAGGTGGTGAAAGTTGGCGACACTTTGTGCGTGCCGTATTTTACCCCTTGTCAATAATGTAGTCCTTGCAGAGGCACTGCAGCCATCTCAACCACACATAGTGAATCTTCAGGACGAGTAATTGTAGATATAACAGGAAACAACAGAGTATTATTTCCACTAGCAATAATAGTCGTGACTCTAGATTTTCTTCTCTGTTGGTGACAATGGCAGGGAGACGTGGCCAGGCCAGCAGAAGTCAAAGAAACAGCCGTAGGCTCTTCCAGGAAAGAAATCATACGGGCTTCTACAAAAACGTGACCTCTTTGTTTGTGAGCGCAGGCGGTAGCTCTCGCGATAACATCCGCCCAGTCTTCAGCAGGACAATGGCCAGCGGCCTATATTATGGAGGTATATTGTCCACCTCGGGTGTGCGACCGACAGACGGGCACTGAGCTTTGTGACTGTTCTAGGAAGAGGAGCATTGTTCGTCGCAGGCGTGGACTGCACGCGCGTTTCTGTGGGCCAAATTTAGCGGGATAGAGCAACATTTTGGCGGCAAACTTTATCTTTGGAGGAATTCAGCTATGCCGCGTCTAGGTGGGGCTTCTGGCGCTGTGTTATAAGTACAACATTGGCGCACTCTGCGCTGGATGCTAGGCCTTTGGAGGGGCATTTTTGGCGACTACACTTGGATTCAGTGTCGAGGAGGGAAGACGGGAGACATTTTCGTCGCTTTCTGTGTATGTCCACCGTAGAGGAAGGTCTGGACAGTTAGGCCGAGGTACCTTGTACGTTCGGCAAATTGACGGAGGGCCTCCACAGTAGACAGTGTTGGGTTTCGCGGAGCACCGGCCGTGATTATCTACACTTTTCGGCGCCAGTGTACGCCGACTGTGTCCCTTGCAGTTGCGCAGCTACGGCCAGTCTCCACGCAATCCGTTGCGCCGTTCAGCGGTGAGCATGTCAGCAGTCCGTGCGTATTAGAAATCTATACATTTTTTATATAAACTTCCTCTGCTGCGTATTTCTTTCATATGTAAAGGCTAATCCCAGGATGCACTGTAGGGATGTTGATATCGTTTCCACTAATAGCCAGAACGAGTCACAAGGAAGATTTCAGTATATAATTTATTACCTCTATGCTGGGTACATCATCCCACCATACATGTTACCTTTGTGAAGCAAGGACGACTCGCTAGTATTGGGTTAATTTTGTCATCTGTAATACACTTCCATGTTTAATACCATCTACAGCCTTTTTATGTATATTCTAAGCTTTTGGCTGCTCTCTACTGCACTTTAGAGCGTCAAATTAACATGTCCCTGGAGACATAGTAGACTGTTCACGAATGTACGAGCACATGCAGTAGGTTCCCAGATATGTAAGTGGCTCGGAGATTCCTTAAGTAATTGAACCCAGTGTGATGTCCTCGCTGGCGAGTGTTTGTCAAAGGTAAGGCTATCGTTACGAGTGCCCTAGGGAAGTTAAACAGGCCGCTATAGTTTTCTCTATATATAAATGAGCTGGCCGACAGAGCTACAGGTTGCTGATGATGCCGTGATGTACGGGAAGGTATCGAAGGTGCGTGACTTTAGGACAATACAAGATGAATTAGATAAAATATCTGGTTGGTGTGATGAATGCCAGGTAGCTGTAAATGTAGAAAAAGGTAAGTTAGTGAGGATGAGTAGGAATAACAAAGCTGTCATGTTCTGGTACAGCATTAGTAGTGTCATGCTCGACACAGTCACGTTGTTTAACTTTCTGGGCGTAACACTGCAAAGCGAAGTATAAAATCGAAAGAGGATGTGAGGATTGTGGGGGGAAGACGAATGGTCGACTTCGTTTTATTGGGAGAATTTTAGAAAAGTGTGATTCATCTGTAAAGGAGACCGAATGTAGGACGATAGTGTTGCTCTAGTGTTTGGAATCCGTGCCAAATCGGGTTAAAGGAAGACATTGAAACAATTCAGAGGCGGGCTGCTTGATTTGTTACCGATAGGGTGGAACAAACGCAAGTGTTACGGAGATGCTTCAGGAGCTCAAATGGGAACCCCTGGATGGAAGGCGACGTTCTTTTCAAGAAACACTTGTGATAAAATTTAGAGAACGGTATTTGATGCTGACTGCCGAACGATTCTACTGCCGCCAACATACATTGCGCGTAAGAGCCACACAGATAAGATTCGACAAATTAGGGCTCATATGGAGGTGACAGTCATTTTTTTCTCGCTCTATTTGCGAGTGGAAAAGGAAAGGAAATGACTATTGGTGGTAGAGTGTACCCTACGCCACGCACCACACGGTGGTTTGCGAGGTGTTTATGTAGATGTGGATCCCACTACCCTGCCCATTCTTCTCGTAAGGGTTCCCTACTGTTTCGTTTTCTCTCATTCTTTTTAGTAAATCCTCTTTTTCTTGCTTCACGTATGCATAAATTTTATAACGTTTTTATATAGGAAAAGATTTCAAAAGCTTTCAGTTTGTTCTTATGCGAATTTACGACTGTGTGTTTCATGTTAAAACTGTTGGACTGTTCTTCATCATTCCTTTATCAGTATCTAATACGAGCAGAGTCTCTTGCTACCAAAAGAGAACTCTAACGTTCTTTCGATACTGCGTAATTCTCAATTCCGATTTCCAGAAATAATGTGAAGGTGTTCTTGCTTCTTTGCATCTTCATCACCGTCGCCTTTGGTTCTTTTACTCTTAAGCCATATTCATCGCTCATTATATGGTCTACCCTTTCAACAGAAACCTGTATGTGGCCAGATGGTCTATGTCGTCAGTGAACTCTGCATTTTTTTTTTCTTATTCTTAAATAGTCTTTGATTCTCCTCATTGATTCTTCTTTGTGGAACTGAAAGAAACAGTGGATGAAGTCCAGCGTTGCCTTAACCCGTCTTAACATGAAATTGTCCTGAGCCTCCACTTTCACTTGTTGGACTTGAAGTTTGCATATATTGTAGATTATTTCTCTGTCTATATACTTTGGCTGCAGACAGAATGATTATTACTCAAGAACAATTTACTCAAATAGGCCTCACAACTTCCGTAATGCAGGCACTATTTTTACGGAAGCCAAATTTCTAAGTGCACTGAACTATGCAGGTACGACGCTATCCCTCTTACATGAGCGAGATTCAGAAATACACGCACAGTGAAGGTGGAAATAGATGACGCCTACAATCTCACACAATATCTCTCCATACTGAAACTCAAAAAGAAAACGAGATCATGCCAATTATTTATCAATTAAGACCCAACAATGCAATGTCATTATCAGCACTGCAGTAATTTTCAATGTGTCGCTCTGGAAGAATAGCCACACTGCCCTAGTACAATGCGGCGCATTAACATTTAATTAAAAGCAAATAAGTTGATTTCACAATGTCAGTCCCAATTATCTAATATTAATCCGTGAAAATGTAATAATATTCTCTCTTATAATTATACGTAATGAAACAATGGATTGTAAGTTTGAACTGGAAAACTGAATTGCATAAAGGCAGAAGCTATACCTTAATGGAGTTATTTTGCTGTGTAATAGCAACCTGAATTGAAGGGACGCAAATATATAGAGTAGTCTAGTAAATGGAGTACGAAAATATAGAAGAGGCGAACGAAGCAAGTAAGATGTCAGAAGTAAGGTGGCAGAGATTTCTGCAGCAAAAGATATTTGTACCAGATATTGATATGGAAATTAGGAAGCAGTTTGCGTAAGTTTGCTGGAGCACAGCACTGCATGGAAGGGAAACGTGGAACACTGAAATTCTAGAGAAACGTGCAACACTGACATTCCAGAGAAGAGAGAAATGGAAGCAATTGAAATGCAGTGCTGTCTGAGGCAATTAGAAATTATTTGCACAGATGTGGCATGTACTTAAGAAGGTGTAATGACAATAGGTGAGGACAGAACCCAAAGAAGGCCTTCAGAAGAAGCAAAGACTGTTTAATAGACCATTAGCTACGGTATACAGATAGGTTTAGCTTGCCGGTGGAAGAGGCCGTGAGGTATAAAAATAGTAGAGCCTACAAAGAGATGAATATGTAGACCAGATGATGTGCTACGTTATTTGTAAAAGTTACATATGGCAATATGTTTCCAGACGCGAGGGGCAGCCACCCATTGTTCGTCCAGAGCAGCAAGAAGGCAACTGAAAAACCATTCAGCGGCGTAGAAGAGACGTCTGTTATTCCGTAATAGCGCGAGTCATAAATGCTTCGAGTCATAGAGCCAGAAAGACTCAACAGGCCAGTCTTGTCCCCCCTTCTCTGCTTGTGCTGCATTTGCAGACACAGAAAGACCACAGTCCGCACGTGGACCCAATGCGCATTGTTGGGTTTGAGGGAAAGCAGACAATTTTCGATGTACACAACCTGAACACAAACTCGAAAACGCAAAAAACACAACACATTGCCGAGCCTAATACGGTGTAGGAAAACCATTGCCATTCAAAACAGCTTCCAGTCGTCTCAGAACGGATAAATATAGGTTCTGTATGGTTCAAATGGCTCTGAGCACTATCGGACTTAACTTCTGAGGTTATCAGTCATATAGAACTGAGAACTACTTAAACCTAACTAACCTGTGTGACCTGGACAGGCTTAGTCATCCGACGTTAGTGGCAGTTACTCCCACCGACGGCCACTGCGCTCCGAAGCTACGTCTAGAGAAGACTCTGAGCTGTCTCCCCCAGCTTATCGTGGAAGTTTCTACACTGGAGTTTAGCAGTAAAGTAAGTATTCTGGAGACACGCGTTTGAGCGACTCACAAGTATGTTCTAGCATTCTATAACTGTAACATACTTTCGTAGTTCTTCCATTTAGTTCTGATAACCATGATAGATACCCACACAAACTCAAAATCGATTTTTGTGTTAGAAGTTACATGTTGCCTGATACCAACAAATGCCTTGGATCGTATGAAAGGGTTTGTATGTTATAATTACCTTCTAAATCAGCGATTACAGATACATCTACATCTACATCCATACTCCGCAAGCCACCTGACGGTGTGTAGCGGAGGGTACTTTGAGTACCTCTATCGGTTCTCCCTTCTATTCCAGTCTCGTATTGTTCGTGAAAAGAAAGATTGTCGGTATGCCTCTGTGTGGGCTCTAATCTCTCTGACTTTATCCTCATGGTCTCTTCGCGAGATATACGTAGGAGGGAGCAATATACTGCTTGACTCCTCAGTGAAGGTGTCTTCTCGAAACTTCAACAAAAACCCGTACCGGGCTACTGAGCGTCTCTCCTGAAGAGTCTTCCACTGGAGTTTATCTATCATCTCCGTAACGCTTTCGCGATTGTTAAATGATCCTGTAACGAAGCGCACTGCTCTCCGTTGGATCTTCTCTATCTCTTCTATCACCCCATCTGGTGCGGATCCCACACTGCTGAGCAGTATTCAGACAGTGGGCGAACAAGCGTACTTAACATACGTATTTTGTTTTCGGATTGCATCTCCTTAAGATTCTTCCAATGAATCTCAGTCTGGCATCCGCTTTACCGACGATCAACTTTATATAATCATTCCATTTTAAATCACTCCTAATGCGTACTCCCAGATAATTTATGGAATTAATTGCTTCCAGTTGCTGACCTGCTATATTGTAGCTAAATGATAAGTGATCTTTCTTTGTATGTATTCGCAGCACATTTCACTTGTCTACATTGAGATTCAATTGCCATTCCCTGCACCATGCGTCAGTTCATTGCACATCCTCCTGCATTTCACTACAGTTTTCCATTGTTACTACGTCTCGATATACCACAGCATCATCCACAAAAAGTCTCGTTGAACTTCCGATGTTATCCACAAGGTCATTTATGTATATTGGGAATAGCAACGGTCCTACGACACTCCCCTGCGGCACTCCTGAAATCACTCTTACTTCGGAAGACTTCTCTCCATTGAGAATAGTGTTATAGGTACTATAGTGCAATTTATCTACCCTTTAACAAGGAATGCTCGCGTCCAGAAGGGTCACTGTTGTGCAAAAATGTGAAGAAAGCAGGCAACCATAGTACAGGGACGTCCTCATTCTTCCCGACAGTCAACTGAAAGAGTCTGAAAGGGGTCAAATTGCGGCCTTCATGTAAGACAGACGTCCTGAGGAAATTGCGCAACGCTGCCAGTATGAGCGAGCACATGAACATTCTCACACCTGCAGACGAAATTGTGGACATCGATACAGCACAGACGTCCGCAATGATCGTCGTGTTGTAAGAGCAGCAGTGGGAGATCGTACAATTACCGCAGCACATATAAGAGGGCTTAGCCCAGACATGTGTGCAGGAATTGCTGCGAACCGGTTATTAGTAGTGAGACTACGGGCACGCACACCTCTAGGTCGTCTTCTACTCATGCAACAGCATCGACGTGCACGACTCGATTGGTGACGTCAGAGGATCGCTTGGAAGATGGAATGGACCACAGTGGTTATCAACAATTAAAGCAGATTCCACCAGCTTGCAAGTGATGGTCGTTTGTGCGTACGGCGTAGACCTGGTGAGAGCTGTCTCGCACAGTGCGTACGATCAAGACACACTGGCCTCCCCTTAGGCCTTATGATCTATGGTGCGATAAGCAACAACTCTCGTTCACCTTTGGTGTTTCTGGAAGGGACGCTAACCAGGGATCGGTACATTTTCATTTACATCTACATTTATACTCCGCAAGCCACCCAACGGCGTGTGGCGGAGGGCACTTTAGGTGCCACTGTCATTACCTCCCTTTCCTGTTCAAAAATGGTTCAAATGGCTCTGAGCACTATGGGACTTAACAGCTGTGGTCATCAGTCCCCTAGAACTTATAACTACGTAAACCTAACTAACCTAAGGACATCACACACATCCATGCCCGAGGCAGGATTCGAACCTGCGACCGTAGCTGTCGCGCGGATCCGGACGGCGCGTCTAGAACCGCGAGACCACCGCAGCCGGCTTTTCCTGTTCCAGTCCCGTATGGATCGCGAGAAGAACGACTGCCGGAAAGCCTCCGAGCGCTCTCGAATCTCTCTAATTTTACATTCATGATCTCCTCTGGAGGTATACGTAGGGGGAAGCAATATATTCGATACCTCATCCAGAAACGCACCCTCTCGAAACCTGGACAGCAAGCTACACCGCGATGCAGAGCGCCTCTCTTGCAGAATCTGCCACTTGAGTTTGATAAACATCTCCGTAACGCTATCACGCATACCACACAACCCTGTGACGAAACGCTCCGCCCTTCTTTGGATATTCTCTATCTCCTGTGTCAACCCGACCTGGTACGAATCCCACACTGATGAGCAATACTCAAGTATAGGTCGAACAAGTGTTTTGTAAGCCGCCTCCTTTGTTGATGGACTACATTTTCTAAGAACTCTCCCAATGAATCTCAACCTGGCACCCGCCGTACCTACAATTAATTTTATATGATCATTCGACTTCAAATCGTTCCGTACGCATACTTCCAGATATTTTACAGAAGTAACTCCTACCAGTGTTTGTTCCGCTATCATATAATCATACAATAAAGCATCCTTCTGTCTACGTATTCACAATACGTTACATTTGTCTATGTTAAGGGTAAGTTGCCACTCCCTACACCAAGTGCCCATCCGCTGCAGATCTTCCTGCATTTCGCTGCAGTTTTCTAATGCTGCAACTTCTCTGTTTACTACAGCATGATCCGCGAAAAGCCGCATGGAACTTCCGTCACTATCTACTAGGTCATTTATGTATATTGTGAAAAGCAATGGTCCCATAACACTTCCCTGTGGCACGCCTGAAATCACTCTAACGTCTGTAGACGTCTCTCCATTGAGAACAACATGTTGTGTTCTGTTTGCTAAGAACTCTTCAATCCAGCCACACAGCTGTTCATATATTTCGTAGGCTCTTACTTTGCTTATCAGGCGACAGTTCGGAACTGTATCGAACGCCTTCCCGAAGTCAAGGAAAATGGCATCTACCTGGGAGCCTGTATCTAATATACGTCTAAAATGCGCTTTTAGATGCATTCTTATGCCGTTCTTGCAACAGGAAGGTGCTGTGTTATTCCAACAGGCTAACGCTCGCCCATACATTGTCAGTCAAACTCGACATGCTCTGAACCACGTGCAGCAACTCCACCGGCCAGCACTATCTCGGAGCTTATCTTGAATCGAGTATGTGTGGGATGTGATGGGACGAGAAGTGTTAAGTGCAACTATTCTACCAACAACTCTTATAGAATTAAGTGAAGGTTTCGAGCAGGGGTGGCATAACGTATTCTAGGACAGTATCCGCTATCTGTACGATCGACTGGATGGCAGAGTGTGTACCTGTATTGTCGCCCGTGGACACTACACCACATATTATTTTTTTTTAGGATACCACGATACCTAATATCTCAGAAACGATTGTTCTAAACTGTAAATGTAATCATTTCATGTACTCCGTTTGCACTGTTATTACAATAAATCTTGAGTGAACTGGAAACCTCTACATCTACATACATACTTCGCAATCCACCATACGGTGCGTGGCGGAGGGTACCTCGTACCGCAAGTAGCATCTTCTCTCCCTGTTCCACTACCAAACAGAAAGAGGGAAAAATGACAGCCTATATGCCTCTGTACGAGCCCTAATCTCCACTACCAAACAGAAAGAGGGAAAAATGCCTCTGTACGAGCCCTAATCTCTCTTATCTTATATTTGTGGTCTTTCCGCGAAATATAAGCTGGCGGCAGTAAAATTGTACTGCAGTCAGCCTCAAATGCTGGTTCTCTAAATTTCCTCTGTAGTGATTCACGAAAAGAAAGCCTCCTTTCCTCTAGAGACTCCCACCCGAGTTCCTGAAGCATTTCCGTAACATTCGCGTGATGATCAAACCTACCAGTAACAAATCTAGCAGCCCCCTCCGTCAATCCGACCTGATAGGGATCCCAAACGCTCGAGCAGTAGTCAAGAATAGGTCGTATTAGTGTCTTATAAGCGGTCTCTTTTACAGATGAACCACATCTTCCCAAAATTCTACCAATGAAGCGAAGACGACTATCCGCCTTCCCCACAACTGCCATTACATGCTTCCCCCACTTCATATCGCTGTGCAATGTTACGCCGAAATATTTAATCGACGTGACTGTGTCACGCGCTACACTACTAATGGAGTATTCAAACATTACAGGATTCTTTTTCCTATTCATAATAGAATGTTCTGATATGCTTTTTTTTTTCTACGCAGTGTAATTCTGGACAGAATAACAGCACGTGGAACAATGCTGGCAAAAATTAGATTCAACACGCGTTAGTATTCCAGTGTCACTACTCATCACTTCAGACAAGCACGGCGCAGGATAACTGCGAACCCACCGCAGAAGCCAGCGTGGGTGAGCCGCGCCGCCATAAATCAGAAGCGTTTAATTTAGTCCGGCGGCCGGGGCCCGGGCAACTAATACGTACTAGTCGCCTGCTGGCGCTCACACCCGGCCCGGCGGAGCATTACAATTAATCTCTACAAATAGGATTACATCGGAAATAAAATTGACTGCTAATAATAGCCTTACGTGATTTCGGAGAGCCCCGCCGGACTAAGGCACAGTGGAGGGGGGTAGTGTGTGGTCTGGACACCGGTACCCGCAAGCCATTAAGCGAGCTCCCCATAATCCTGGAGAGTCAGTGAGCTCCTGGGACGCTGGTCTGCTGACCGCGATGGGGTAGGTTTTTATTTTCATCCCCCTCCCCCCTCTGTCCCACCCAGCTGCGAGCGCTGGAAGGTGGGGGAGGGGGTAGGGGGGGGGGGAAGCAGGAAGAGAGAGGACTTTTTTTTCCTCTTATTGCCTTCGCTGAGAGGAAAACAGCAGTGGATTTTCCTTGCCTTTCCCTCTCCACCGACGCTGCAATGCGACATTGCTTTATATTTCAGGCGCCTACATCCCCGGCGGCGCACTGCAAAGCCTCTTCCCCACACACTCACTCACTCACTCACTCACACACACACACGCACGCACGCACGCAGTGCTTCTCACGCTCTTAGCCGGGCGCACGTACGCACCACCACTCGTGCGTTTTTACGCACTCTCGGAGTCCGTCCTTGGCGTAGGCAGTCTCGCGGCGATTAGCGCCAGGGCTTTTAAAAAATTAACGCACTGCCCTCTGTACCCCGCCGGCCTCGTTTTCCGGGCTGAACAAGGATTTGTGAATCGGCTATAATCCTCCCGGAGAAGAAGTGGCATAAAAAACGCGGCCCCTGTTAATACCCCCGGCAGGGGTGAGTCTATAAGGACGAGGCAGCAGGCAGAGGAGGAAAAGTGAACGTAATACGGGAGAAGGCGGAATAAAAGCTGACCATTTGCGTTAATTTGTCAAGCAACGCAGAGCTCGAACGCCATGTTCTAGTACAAAAGTGAAATAATTTGTGAAGTACCGTAGCCTTTACCCGCAATGAACATAACGTTGCTAAATGCTTACGCTGTTCGATAAAAAACAAGTTATTTTACCTCTCAGCCTTACAATATAGTTAGAAAGCGACTGACGGCTACGAAGCCTTCAAAAGCATATGAATGTTCTTTGATAACATTCTAAAACGATGACATCAGCTTTCAGTATCCATACAAATCCATTTATTAGTCGTGTAATAAAGCCAATTAAGGTTTGAATAAAACAAATGCGACCACTGTAGCCTGTCTTCTTTGTGACAACCGACGCGAATCACGTGCTGGTGTTCGTTTTAGAGAGCTTTTTCCATATTTCACAAAGTCTAGTACGTAGGACATCAGCAACTGAGAAACATGATAATTAATTTAGATAGATGTTTGAATATTCATTCAAATCACGACGGATTTTGGGATTTTAAAATCCCATCTTCAGGTGTACGAAATTATTTTATTTGGTAATGTAACATGCGGTGGAGCCAGTCTGTGGCAGAGCTACTGTCACTGCTTGTTGGCCGGCCAGGGTGGCCGAGCGGTTCTAGGCGCTACAGTCTGGAACCGCTCGACCGCTACGGTCGCAGCTTCGAATCCTACCTCGGGCATGCATGTGTGTGATGTCCTCAGGTTAGATTTAAGTAGTTCTAAGTTCTAGGCGACTGATGACCTCAGATGTTAAGCCCCATAGTGTTCAGAGCCATTTTTTGAATAAATATCATAACAACCGAAGCGAATCTCTTTAAATTAAAAGAGGTTGAAAATACCGCTTCAGTTGTAAATTACTTAATTTTCACACGACCGGTTTCGGACTGTTATAAGCGCATCCTCAGGTGTCGTAGTTGTGCTGTGGTCCCCGAACGCCGCGTGTAGCAGGCTTGGTGTGCTGCCTATGAGTGCAGAGCAGGAAGTTCTGAGGATGGGCTTATAACAGTACGAAACATGTCGTGTGAAAATAAAGTAATTTACAGCTGAACTGTATTTTCAACATCTGCTATAATGCTCAGTTTCGGATGTTCTTCCAACAGGATTGTTTGCTCTTTAAATTAATTATCATTCTTCCATTTTAATATTCGTTAAGTAGAGGTTGGGTGTTTGGTTTCATCCCAAAAGATCAGAATACTTTCTCTTGTTTCCTCTCGGTTTCCGTTTTCTATTTGCTGCATATTAGGGTATCGCCACCATCTTCTACGGCCGCACAGCTTTCCGAGAGACGGCACTTTTAAATAACCTGCCAGCGCGCTATCGGGCGAACCCAATTTTCAAGCGCTTGTGGTTCTCCGTTGGATGGCGCGAAGCATAAACGCCACCATACGACGCTAGATTAACATGAACTCACTGGCCGCGACTCTCAATGGCCGGCGTGTGTTTTTAAGCAAGTGCATTTTATAGATTCACTACAGGTTTAGAGTATCTGTAGACTTAAGAACAGTATTCAATGAACTATGTACAAAGCCAGACCAACAGGCATTACATGCATTGACCAAAGAAGGATAGTGCATTGAGAATGGCTAGTTGCTAGCTGAATCTAGATCTGCCAATAAAAATTCCAAATGACAACTGATAGCTGAAATCTATTATTTACAGATCACAATAACGGTCGCTGCGTGGAGCAGCCTCTGAATGGGGGGTAATCTGATGGTTAAAAACATTAGTACGGAAGATTGTAGCCTGGACAAAACATCGACGTACCACGACGCTATTAATGTAAATCACACAAACTTAATATTTTTCTAATTTTTTTATATTTGTGGTATGTGAAGTTCAGAACACAAATATGAATTTTCTAAAGTAGTTCGACGCAGTTCCCCATGAATTCTTTGGGGATTTCTTTTTGAAGTTTCTGCGAGGAGCCTTAATAATCTGAAGTTACATCAGAGTTTCGTTGGGCAGAGTGGCTCAGTGGTAATGTGCTCGCCTGCCACAAACGGGCCCTGGAATCGATTCCTGGTCGATGCAAATATTTAAAGGAATGCGAATGTTTTACGAGCTTTCCCGTGAAGTGTACAATGCATAAAGCTAAAAAAAAAGTCCGTAGCGCTCGAAACGTAATCGCTGGATGGCTTGTTCGAGTCTCGTTACAGTCATTATGCATTTAGCTGTCTTCTATACAGTTCGAATATCTATATCATTTAAATATTAAATTCAGCAAATAGATCTTAATTAACACACACACACATACCGAGGGATATTCGGAAAGTAAATTCCGATCGGTCAAGGAATGGCAATCACTGTGAAAATCTAATAAATCTTTGCACTTACGTGTTCGACAGTGTCTTTAGTATGCCTGTCGGTTGCATCACTTCACTCTTTTCTGTGCTGAGTCCGCAGCTCGTGGTCGTGCGGTAGCGTTCTTGCTTCCCACGCCCGGGTTCCCGGGTTCGATTCCCGGCGGGGTCAGGGATTTCCTCTGCCTCGTGATGCCTGGGTGTTGTGTGATGTCCTTAGGTTAGTTAGGTTTAAGTAGTTCTAAGTTCTAGGGGGCTGATGACCATCGATGTTAAGTCACATAATGCTCAGAGCCTTTTTTTCTGTTCTGAGCGCATGGTGAGCACATAAAAATGCATAGAAACTAGTGTCTCCCGCCAAGTATGAGGTCCTGGTGACAGATATCGCCTGATGTTATGCACCCCACATTACAGAACTGTCGTACGGTTCCTACTTCGTGGCAATTCTTGGTCGCAATCTGCAGTGGCAGTGAAAACACTCCTGCAACGTTTTCGATGGGAAGTGTTTGATCACCCGCAACTACAGCCGATAATTGGCTCCCTCTGTGTTTCATCTCTGCTCACGTTAACTACTAACTATGAAGACAACATTTTCGCACAGACGACGAGCTTTAGATGAGCGTAGAGAATTGGCGGGAAGCACAGGCGGCTGCTTTCCATGACGAGGGTATTGAAAAATTGGTACAACGCTACGACAAATGTCTAACTCGGAGTGGTGAGTAGGTAGGGCAATAGCTGGAAGCTGTAACTAACTGTTGCAGATAACATATTTCTGATAATCACAGCTGTTTCCATTTCGCTATCAATTATGTATATTAGGGCTATTCGGAAAGTATATATATGTAATGGCACAGGTGACCTGATTAGTCCACTTCAAGTCATGGTCCTGTTGTGGCTTATGTGATAGAAACCGATGCTCTAGAAAAACAAAGATGGATCAAAGCTCTACCAGGTACATTCAATAAGTGATGCAACTTGTTTGCTTTGTGAAAGCGGGCTTGTTTTATTCAGGATTCCAATACACCACATTATACTCCACTCTTCTGGCTAAAAAACAGTATGTTTCAATATAACCTCCGTTCAACGTCCGCCCCTGGAAGCTGGGTGGTCAGCGCGACGAAATGTCGTACCTAACGGCTAGGGTTCGATTCCCGGCAGGGTCGGAGATTTTCTCCGCTCAAGGACTGGGTGTTGTGTTGTCCTTATCATCGTCATTTCATCCTCATCGAGACGCAAGTTGCCGAAGTGGCGTCAACTCAAGAGGCTTGCACCAGGCAAACGGTCTACCCTACGGGAGGCCCTAGCCCCTCGGCACTTCCATTCTACTTCCGTTCCATGCGACGTTCCATGCGACACCTTACTGAGAGGATCTTTATGCTCGTATGGTACCACTCTACTGGTCGACGTCGAAGCGAATGTTGTGCTGCGTCAATAACCTCTCCATCATCCCTGTACTGCATCTCGCGAAGTGCGTCCTTCTATGCGCCTGGCAAATGGAAGTCGGAATGTGTAAGATCTAGGATGCAGGGTGGATGACTACCTCAACTGATGGACAAGTGTATCAGCACTGCCAACAGAGATGTCCAGTTGTGCAACGAGGTGTTTGATTGTGATCCGTCAATCACCTCAAATGAGAATATCCATAGCTTCCACATTTACACACGTCATAACTATATCTGCCAGACCCTTGTTTTCCGCCAGAAGAAACTTTCTGATGTTTGGTTTGGGGGGCGCTGAATTGCGGGGTCATCAGCGCCCGTACAAAGTTTGTAATGTTGCTACATTAATTTGAGGTGTAAGCGGTGCTGCTATTCAAGAGCATAAAAATGGGTTAAAACCTGTGAGCTAACTGATGAAGTTAACCTTGCATTACTGCGCAACTGTTTCACCAGGTATCCAGTCTAGCTTACCAAATTCCCAACCAGACTAACATTAATTATAATCTTATAATGTTTTAATAGTCATACGAAAACCGGTGATTTTATATATATATATATATATATATATATATATATATATATATATATATATATATATAAGAGAATTTAAATAAAAAGAAATAAATCAGTTTATATTTGGAAATTTATTTTAACATTGATCATTGAAATTTCAGCATATTAAACTTCAGTCATAACTAAGCTGGTGTCTTATTTAGGATTGTGAAAATGTGAGTTTGTAATCTTACGGAACACATCAAATATGGAGCCAAGATTGGGAGACTGCATACAACACTGCATTCATAAAATAACACACGAAGAACGTTGAAACATATGCAAGAGGAAATTAACCACAACCAACCGATTCAATCTTCACCCAAAGAAGTTACGTTCGTAGCGCAATCCTGTCCGTCATGTAATTACCACACACTGGTATACTAAATTCATACTAACTCTCTGTGAAATCTTCCCGAAAAGAATAGCTGAGGGCTACTTTGATGATTACACCACATGCTTCACGTGGTCAACTTGGCTTACACAAAGAGTGTAACTCCACAATAATTCTAATAATTAAAATAAATTGGATCGAAAATCAATTTCCAAAAGAAGAACCTCGAACTGGTTACTATCGTCTTACTATTAACCTGATGGGTCAAACAACTGTATAAGCACGTGGTACTGGTCTCACAAAGTACACCCCACGAGGGTTGAACATAAAGAAAAGTTGCTATATTGAAAAATATTGTCAAGACGAGACGTTATAATCTCACGCACATTCGCATTTAAGATTGATGATCTTAGTTAGAGTTACTGATCAACACGTGGTTCCACTTTACTCACAAAGTAGTGACAAAGCAACTACCGGAATACATTTCGAACTTCACACTCGAATTACACTGCGTTGCAATTTAAGGTAACATTAGATATTTTAGAGATAAACCTGAAATAAAGGTGATTAAATTTTCAGTTCGGCTTAACTTAAGAAATTCATTGTCTTAGCAGACAAGCGCTTAGCTGGAGATCTTACCACTTCAGACGCTCCCCACGGACAGACTGACCTGCACTCCTACCAAGGGTGCTTCCGTATACAAACCGGAAGTGACAAGAGGGGCACCTTCCTATACCAACATGACAAGGGACGGACAGAACCATACTAAGGATAGAAACATCCTTGCTTTTAGAAAGCGTAGCTACCTGTTCCGACGTTGTTCCTACTGTTCTCTAGCAGACAGGCTTGTCTGCTACCATCCAGCATGCAACTAGAAATACATTTGCTCCTTCATCCTCTCACACAGAAGGGAAAGGGGATGACAGTATCTTATCATATACGGTATATAAAAGAAAGCGCATGTAGGTTCCGTATGAGACTGTGTGACATGAATTACATATAAACTGTGTTTTAAAGTGTAGTAGTGTGACAGATCGTTCTTGTTTATGTGTAAAAGTAACCCACTGCTCAGTCTCCTCCCAGATAGTCAGAAACACCACAGTAAATTTAGAAGAGGAATTTATACCGTAAATGGCAACGGATTTAAGAAATTAACATGAAAGGAATCCAACAGAGACCTTTCAAGGTTGGGACTGCTACGGTCGCAGGTTCGAATCCTGCCTCGGGCATGGATGTGTGTGATGTCCTTAGGTTAGTTAGGTTTAAGTAGTTCTAAGTTCTAGGGGACTAATGACCACAAGAGTTGAGTCCCATAGTGCTCAGAGCCATTTTTGAACCTTTCAAGGTACAGTTTTTACACAGCCCAATTTTTGTACACAGTCCAGTCTAAACACTGTCACGAATGATGACCATGATGAAATGATGAGGACAACACAAACACCCTGTCCCTGGGCAGATACAACCCCCAACCTGGCCGGGAATCGAACCAGGGACCCCATGATCCAGAGGCAGCAACGCTAGCCACGAGACCACGAGCTGCGGACAAGAAACTCAGTGACATGTCTCTGCTTCGAATTCACATACGTTAAACACGCCATGTTGAATGCTATTTATAACGACAGCGTGCGTCAGCACTGCATGAAACTGTAGTGACTGAAGCGGGATATTTCAAGACGTCCCATAACAAATTCTTCATTTTTTCAACCAAAATTGACAGAGAAATAGTGTGTTGTATTACTCATTGGAGGTCCCTCATATAAATACTCTTAATTTCTAGTGACAGATATGGCAGCGTACAAGCAACTTGTTCCGAGTGGGGACCGGAACGGTTAACGAGTTTAAGAAACACGGATCAAAAACCCTCCACTTGCGGCCTCTTCTGCCAGTACCTGCGGATCTGCTGCTCACGCTGCGACCAAAGGAGTTGACTTGGCGCTGTGCAGCCTGTGGGTCTACCATAGCTACTGCCAACCTCCTAACCTGGAGGTCTACTGTTCGAGCCTGGAGACTTGCAACTGTTCAACCGCCATCAGCGTGTGAGCAAACTTTTAGCTGGGTCTTCACCGTGATTTTGGAATCTCTGCGTGCCCTTCCTGTGGCACCAGGCAGCCCCTAGTCTACATTGCGAGCCTAAGCCTGCTGCTGTGATCAGCATCCCTGCAAAATCGCTGATGTCGCCACCTGCTCTCCACACAACACAGCCTATACCTCAACCTACACTACACTAATAACTCCTGATCTGAAGCTTAAAGTTAGGCACATCTTCAAGGGACCTACGCCTCCTGGTAAGAGGCGGCGCACGGCCTGGATGAATGGATCTTAATTGCGGTTCCTCTCTTTCGAGCCCAACCCGACGGATACCTATGGCAGATCGGGGAAAACCAACGTTCAGGTCGTGTTGTCGGCGGGGCCGGGCGGTGCTTGCGCCAGATGTACTCTACTAGGAGCCTTGTAGGCTCAACACAAACCGTTAGCGTCATTACCTTTATTACTATTACCACAAGAACCCTTTCATTAGCGACTTTGAGCCAAGCACAAAATCAGTTACCTCTCTACTGTATGTCGTAAATACACTCCTGGATATTGAAATAAGAACACCGTGAATTCATTGTCCCAGGAAGGGGAAACTTTATTGACACATTCCTGGGGTCAGATACATCACATGATCACACTGACAGAACCACAGGCACATAGACACAGGCAACAGAGCATGCACAATGTCGGCACTAGTACAGTGTATATCCACCTTTCGCAGCAATGCAGGCTGCTATTCTCCCATGGAGACGATCGAAGAGATGCTGGATGTAGTCCTGTGGAACGACTTGCCATGCCATTTCCACCTGGCGCCTCAGCTGGACCAGCGTTCGTGCTGGACGTGCAGACCGCGTGAGACGACCCTTCATCCAGTCCCAAACATGCTCAATGGAGGGCAGATCCGGAGATCTTGCTGGCCAGGGTAGTTGACTTACACCTTCTAGAGCACGTTGGGTGGCACGGGATACATGCGGACGTGCATTGTCCTGTTGGAACAGCAAGTTCCCTTGCCTGTCTAGGAATGGTAGAAGGATGGGTACGATGACGGTTTGGATGTACCGTGCACTATTCAGTGTCCCCTCGACGATCACCAGAGGTGTACGGCCAGTGTAGGAGATCGCTCCCCACACCATGATGCCGGGTGTTGGCCCTGTGTGCCTCGGTCGTATGCAGTCCTTATTGTGGCGCTCACCTGCACGGCGCCAAACATGCATACGACCATCATTGGCACCAAGGCAGAAGCGACTCTCATCGCTGAAGACGACACGTCTCCATTCGTCCCTCCATTCACGCCTGTCGCGACACCACTGGAGGCGGGCTGCACGATGTTGGGGCGTGAGCGGAAGACGGCCTAACGGTGTGCGGGACCGTAGCCCAGCCTCATGGAGACGGTTCCGAATGGTCGTCGCCGATACCCCAGGAGCAACAGTGTCCCTAATTTCGGTGGGAAGTGGCGGTGCGGTCCCCTACGGCACTGCGTAGGATCCTACGGTCTTGGCGTGCATCCGTGCGTCGCTGCGGTCCGGTCCCAGGTCGACGGGCACGTGCACCTTCCGCCGACCACTGGCGACAACATCGATGTACTGTGGAGACCTCACGCCCCACGTGTTGAGCAATTCGGCGGTACGTCCACCCGGCCTCCCACATGCCCACTATACGCCCTCGCTCAAAGTCCGTCAACTGCACATACGGTTCACGTCCACGCTGTCACGGCATGCTACCAGTGTTAAAGACTGCGATGGAGCTCCGTATGCCACGGCAAACTGGCTGACACTGACAGCGGCGGTGCACAAATGCTGCGCAGCTAGCGCCATTCGACGGCCAACACCGCGGTTCCTGGTGTGTCCGCTGTGCCGTGCGTGTGATCATTGCTTGTACAGCCCTCTCGCAGTGTCCGGAGCAAGTATGGTGGGTCTGACACACCGGCGTCAATGTGTTCTTTTTTCCATTTCCAGGAGTGTAGTTTAGCACGCTGGACATGGAGGTCTTAGTCTTAGTCTCAAGCTTTAACGTACCCTAATCTCTTCTAGTTAAGTTAGTTTTGAGGATGGCAGATGTTAAAGGCATGGTGAGGGATGGCCAGCGTCTTGAGGGTCATTCAAAGACCCGGGCCGCCGCCCACAACCAGGTGACAGGCAATATTTTACCTTCCTCTTCTCTGTTCAGTTCTCTTCCTTCCTTCTTTCTAAGTATTTAATTCCGATTTGTTTATTAATATTTCACTTGATTTTGTATTAGTTATAAGTTTTTCTAATGCTGCACAAAAAAAGATATAAAATGGATGTAAACACATAGAGCCCACCTCCACGTGGCAGGACACGGGCAACGGTGTGAGTAGGGTCGGGAGCCGGCGTGGTGTTACTCTCAGTCACACCGGACCCCGGACCCAGTCACAGCGCCTAAGTGGCAACATACGACCCACCATAAGAAATTACAAGGTGGGTCATAAAAAATAAGCAGCTAGTGAAAAAAAAGTGTCCACACAACACTGCACGCTGCCACGCTACCCCCAGAGGTCCGCGCATCGTCGCTGGCAGTACGTCCTTGAGCTGTTGACTTCTCTGTCATCACCGATGTTGTAACTGATGAACCATAAATGATTGTTTTAACAATTAGATTTTCATGACAGCCTGTCGACGGCTACTAGGCACCCAGCCGGTCAGAGTGGCCGAGCGGTTCTAGGCTCTACAGTCTGGAACCATGAGACCGCTATGGTCGCAGGTTCGAATCCTGCCTCGGGCATGGATGTGTGTGATGTCCTTAGGTTGGTTAGGATTAAGTAGTTTTATGTTATAGGGGACTGATGACCTCAGCAGTTAAGTCCCATAGTGCTCAGAGCCATTTTTGAACCTATCTGTTAAGGATCCCACACCGCGCAGCCGTATTCTAAAAGAGGACGGACAAGCGTTGTATAGGCAGTCTCCTTAGTAGGTGTGTTACATTTTCTAAGTGTCTTGCCAATAAAACGCAGCCTTTGGTGTGTTCTTTCCACCACCCACCTCAGAGACCAGCCACCTCGCCATCAATAATACAATAATTACGCATTTTTTGAACTTGCAATGGCAGATCTCAAACACGTTTAATAATAGCATAGCCACTGTAAGCACTATGACGAAACAAGCTAAGAAACGGTTGTAGAGGCGTACGTGGAAATTTATTGATTGTATCATATTTAGATGTTGCTGAGTGTAGAGAGGTGGGGAAGCGATGGGCTACAGCCGAGTCACATAGAAGGATTTTCTACAGATCTTCTGTTCCCCAGGAGAGTTTAATTATCGTATAAGAAATTTACGGTGAATAAATATTTACCCTGTTAACCTTCGTTATTACTGGCTATTCATTCTACCGGTCTGTGTGCACGCACGACAGCGAGACCGACTCTCCAGTTTTGTCTTTCGCTCCAGCCGCTGGAAACGGCCCGACCTGTTCCTCCGCTGGGCACGCACAGTGAGGGACCTTCGCTTCCCTTACAGTTCCAGTTGGCTCGCCGCCTGCGGGCTTTTCGAGCAGGTAGCCCACGGTCGCGGTCGACTTCACACGCGGCGCTCGGACCCGCGTAATTAGGAATGCGCTTCCTCGCTTTCAGGAAGGGGGTGCGAGGCAGACGGGGAGAAGGTGGGAAAGGCACCGGCAGATAGGCCGCAATTACGTCAAATGTAACTAGCGGCGTAATTAATGCGCGAACCGCGCCGTTCCCGCCGCCCGGCCCAAAGAGTATTTCAGAATAATTACATGTTGCGTGATTAATTACAGCGAAATCCATTAACAATGTACCGAGACGGTAAGAGAGCCTCGCCTGACAACCGCGTTTCTTTTCTTCTCGCTTTCATCTGAAGCTCTGACACCTATCTTTGGCCCGTTTTTCACGGCGCTGTCGTACCATTTGATGCCTTCCTGACCCCACACAAGTGACGCCTTTTATATTTATTAATATTGTGCAAACCAGGTCGACTCTTTTTCAGCTGCCACGAAGTAGTGTCATCAAGTGTAAATGAAACCGGAGACACGAAACTGGGTGCCGTTGGATTATTAAAGGAAAATATTAGGAAAATTTCGCAGATTAACACGTACCTTCCTAAGTAATGATTAATATTTTCCACTTTCTATATGTTAAGCTTCTTTTCTCCTGCACAGTGGTCATAACGTAACTGATACAGCAAACTCCCAATTATCTGGAAATAATTGGAAATTCACGTTTTTTTACCAGGATGTACTTTTTATTATACTTACAAAAAAGTTTCTGCATCTCAGATTTGAAAGCCTGCTATATTACTTATACATTAATTGCTAGAAACTGACAAATTACTTACACAGTTACACTTAAGACATACTATATTTTATATCACTTGCTTTTCGTTCACTTTCGGGAACTAGTCGTTGCGTTTTTTCTATTTCTGTTTTTCATTGACTTTTTCAAATGGTTCAAATGGCTCTGAGCACTATGCGACTTAACTTCTGACGTCATCAGTCCCTCAAAGATCGAACACTAGCCGTTACTTTTATTATTGTAACTAGTAAATGTCTGAAGATGGCCTTGTAAGCCGAAAACCGGTTAACAAAAAAAGTAATATTATAGAACAAAAGCAAACTGGAAAGTAGAACTTAGAACTAATTAAACCTAACTAACCTAAGGAGATCACACACAGCCATGCCCGAGGCAGCATTCGAACCTGTGACCGGAGCGGTCACTCGGCTCCAAACTGTAGCGCCTAGAACCGCACGGTCACTCCGGCCCGCATTGACTTTTTGCCTGAGGACTGCTGTAATTTTTCGGAGAGGTAAAACATCGGTACAGTTAAACGAATGTTGTCATGTACACTACTAATAAGAGATCAGCGCATTTCAGTGCTTAGGTAGGTATGATAAAACATGAGAAACAGGCCTAAAAATGTATTCTACAGGAAAGTATTCGTATTAACAGAATCTTCCGTCGGTTCTTGGTAGAACAACATTATAATAAATGAAAAGCACCAGCTTGCTTTTGTTCTAAAATATTACTTTTATTGTTAAGCGGTTTTTGTTTACAAGGCCATCTTCTGACATTTACTTAGTGCTTTCTGAACAAATGGAACACAAACCACAGTAATGTGCCAACGGTCGAAGTTAATACTGAATACTGTTAATTACTGTCCCTCAAAGATCGAACACTAGCCGTTACTTTTATTATATTACTAGTAAATGTCTGAAGACGGCCTTGTAAGCTGAAAACCGGTTAACAAAAAAAAGTAATATTGTTGAACAAAAGAAAACTGGAAAGTATTCGTCCTAATTGTAACAGCAAAATGGAGAAATTGCCTTTTATTTCTTTAGAAATGATCGGATTTTGGTTGGATAAATCGCAGACCTAATAATTCGCACACGGTTACTTTGCTACATGATGTTCAGAAGTTGCAAAATAGTACACGATGATAATGTGTCATCTAATTGTACTTATCCGTTTCCGCAGCAGACAAAACAACATGACACAGGTTAAGTAGAGGATCAAATTTCATTGTAAGGAAGTTTCTGACGAATCAGCGTCGGTGGTGCTTTCTGAACAAATGGTACACCAACCACAATAATTTGTCAACGGTAGAGGTTAATACTGAATACTGTAAGTACTGTCCCTCAAAGATCGAACACTAGCCGTTACTGAAATTTCTAGAAATCCATTTCATGCATAGTGAAGCCGCATGTAGTTCCGATAAAGCCGGATTAATCTACAGTAACTGTGTCAGAACGACCTGTATCCTAATTTTAAGAAATATAGCGCCGTAGATAGAAACTCGGTAGGAAATGTGTCGTTCAGGTTAAAGGGAACAGGCCACTGTTCCGGACAAAAGATTGTTCGCTCTGCAGATGCTCTCAAAAAGACGGTGCAGGAGTGTACGGGAGGAAACTGCTCAGTAGGCACTGCCCACGTCCCGCGTGAAATGTAAAGTACAAAGAACAGAGCACGTTGAGTACTGGTGTGTAAAAACAAGCTATTTTTTAATGCAATACAGCAGCGATTCTGCTTGGCATGGATTTGACAAGTCGGTGGCAGGTTTCAGAAGATATGTGGCACCATGTGTCTACGCACAGGTCACGCAGTTCTCGTAGCGTACAAGCCGCTTGCCTGTGGGCACAAAGCCGATACATGATAGCGTCCCAGATGTGTTCCATCAGGAACTGATATGAAGAATTCGGTAGTTAAGATATCAAAGGGGGTTCATGAAAATGCACCACAAACCACTGTTGAAACAATTCCACATTCAGGCGGAAGATGCCGCCCTCGTTGAGGAAGATACCATACATGAAGAGATGCAGGTGCTCTGCAGTAATGTTCACGTAGCCCACACTTGACCAGTGACTATCACAGGTCACGTAGAAAACAAGATAAAAGTGTCCCACTGCATAGTAATGTGCCTGTCGTCTGGATGACGGTTTATCCGAATACAGAACCCGGTGCAACAAAAACGCGCCTCATCCGATCAGGTGATAGGTGTCCATTGATCCAAGGTCCGTACTCAGTGATCCAGTGGCCTCTGCAAAGGTAACTGACGTCATCATATAACCTCCCCCTCACTTATCGACCTTAATGACAGTTAAAAATTAAACCGCGTGCACCTAATTGAAATTTGGGAAAACCAATCGTCACCGAAGATAATTTGTCGGTAAAGACGGAGGAAAGGGTTACATCTAAATGAAAGGAAAAATGCAAATGAAATTGGTGGAAATTAATTTTGAGAAAAGGGTAAAATTAATAAAGAAAGTAAATGTGCGGCCGTTACGTTAACAGTTAACTAGCGGTAATTAGATATTTGAGATTTGGGGAGAATTACGGTCGCCAGTCCTGTGGACAACTACTATAATAACTGAAAATGAAAGGTTAATACACATATATTTAGCACTAAAAGCGTGGCAACTGAAGATTCACACGTGTTGTGAGAAAACCGAATGTTTGTCAGAAGTAATAAATTTCGGTACACTCTGACTTAGTTTAGCAAAAGAATTAATAAAACCGGAAAATTGAAAGTTAATTTAGTGACTGAAATTAATAGTGAACTATGTTTCTGAAGCACTACGAAATTAAATAAAATAAGGTGGGCTACGTCAACAATCACTTGAAAAAGCTACTTGAATCTACGCAATTTATAAATAAGAGATTTAACTTTGAACCTGAATTAAATCATTCAGAACAATTAACAACAGTAAAATTTAGTACGTACCAAGCTGAGCTGCAGTCACAGGTAAGCTGAAATATGGTAACAAAACTCGCACTCTTAATTTGCTTGTGTAATCTAAACATTGTAGCCAGCTATGAATACTTTAACTGAACTTTGAAATTAAGACAGTGAAATGGAATGGTATTACTTTAAAGCTGGCGTTTGAGTTTCAACGACACTCTGGTTCATTCCGGAAAAAGAAAGGACCCTGCTTGGTAACGCAATTGGGACAATGAGCAACAAATGTTCATGCTAAGTTGCTATAATTTTAGTTATGAAAATGGAACAGTTTAAAAGGCTGAGGTCTGCCATACAGTTCTAAAACTTTACGAGCTTACAGTGTTCCTTGTTGGTTGATTGAAGGTTTGAAGCCGTCGATCGGGGAGGTGGCGACAGTCACTCATTTTCGGCCGTCACTGTTGCAGAAGCTGGATGTTTGCGCGCCTCCTTCTCGACACGGTCACCAGGCGAAACGGGCTCTTGATGTGCGCCAGCTAATGCTTCCCGTCCGCGACACCGTGTCAGAAACTATCTTAGCAAGTCGAGCGCAATTACATGCTGCCAAACCCCGGAAGCGCGGCAGCTCGCGGGAGCGTCACTCAACACATCTGCTCCACCGCCCTCCTCCAGCCAGACTCTCCTCTGCCCGCGCTCCACGCGGCCGAGTTAACGCTACCAAAGATCCTAAACACTTTGGTCCTTCACACGACCTATCAACGTAATCGTTCGATAGCATAGTTTTCCCTAGGCCAGACCCAGCGTAAAAATTCAAATAACATTTACAAAACAAACCCATTATACATCTAAATACAGTGTGTTTCAAAAATGACCGGTATATTTGAAACGGCAATACAAACTAAACGAGCAGCGATAGAAATACACTGTTTGTTGCAATATGCTTGGGACAACAGTACATTTTCAGGCAGACAAACTTTCGAAATTACAGTAGTTACAATTGCCAACAACAGATGGAGCTGCGGTCTGGGAAACTCTATAGTACGATATTTTCCACATATCCACCATGCGTAGCAATAATATGGCGTAGTCTCTGAATGCAATTACCCGAAACCTTTGACAATGTGTCTCGCGGAATGGCTTCACATGCAGATGAGATGTACTGCTTCAGCTGTTCAATTGTTTCTGTATTCTGGCGGTACACCTGGTCTTTCAAGTGTCCCCACAGAAAGAAGTCACAGGGGTTCATGTCTGGCGAATAGGGAGGCCAATTCACGCCGCCTCCTGTATGTTTCGGATAGCCCAAAGCAATCACACGATCATCTAAATATTCATTCAGGAAATTAAAGAAGTCGGCCGTGCGATGTTCAAAACTGGTTCAAATGGCTCTGAGCACTATGGGACTTAGCTTCTGAGGTCATCAGTCCCCTAGAACTTAGAACTACTTAAACCTAACTAACCTAAGGACATCACACACATCCATGCCCGAGGCACGATTCGAACCTGCGACCGTAGCAGTCGCACGGTTCCGGACTGCGTGCCTAGAACCGCGAGACCACCGCGGCCGGCCGCCGTGCGATGTGGCCGGGCACCATCTTGCATAAACCGCGAGGTGTTCGGAGTGTCGTGTAAGGCAGTTTGTACCGCCACAAATTCACGAAGAATGTCCAGATAGCGTGATGCAGTAATCGTTTCGGATCCGAAAAATGGGCCAATGATTTCTTTGGAAGAAATGGCGGCCCAGACCAGTACTTTTTGAGGATGCAGGGACGATGGGACTGCAACATGGGGCTTTTCGGTTCCCCATATGCGCCAGTTCTGTTTATTGGCGAAGCCGTCCAGGTAAAAATAAGCTTCGTCAGTAAATCAAATGCTGCCCACATATCGTCGTCATCAATCCTGTGCACTATATCGTTAGCGAATGTCTCTCGTGCAGCAATGGTAGCGGTGCTGAGGGGTTGCCGCGTTTGAATTTTGTATGGATAGAGGTGTAAACTCTGGCGCATGAGACGATACGTGGACGTTGGCGTCATTTGGACCGCAGCTGCAACACGGCGAACGGAAACCCGAGGCCGCTGTTGGATCGCCTGCTGCACTAGCTGCGCGTTGCCCTCTGTGGTTGCCGTACGCGATCGCCCTACCTTTCCAGCACGTTCATCTGTCACGTTCCCAGTCCGTTGAAATTTTTCAAACAGATCCTTCATTGTATCGCTTTTCGGTCCTTTGGTTACATTAAACTTCCGTTGAAAACTTCGTCTTGTTGCTACAATACTGTGTTCTAGGCGGTGGAATTCCAACAGCAGAAAAATCCTGTGTTTTTAAGGAATAAACCATGTTGTCCACAGCACACTTGCACGTTGTGAACAGCACACGCTTACAGCAGAAAGACGACGTACAGAATGGTGCACCCACAGACTGCGTTCTCTTCTATATCTTTCACATCACTTGCAGCGCCATCTGTTGTTGAAAATTGTAACTACTGTAATTTCGAAAGTTTGTCCGCCTGAAAATGTACTGTTGTCACAAGCATATTGCAACAAACGGTGTATTTCTATAGCTGCTCGTTTAGTTTTTATTGCCGTTTCAAATATACCGGTCATTTTTGAAACACCCTGTATATATATATATATATATATATATATACTATATATATATATATATATATATATATATATATATATATATATATATATATATATATATATATATAGTAAAACAATTACAATATATAAAGACACAGAAATGTCATATTTTCAGGAAAAAAATTAAGATAAATATTTATAGGACAATAGATGGAAATAGGAGGATATGCATTTCCGGCGTTACAAACATGGGAACGTGAAGAAATCGTCTGCAGCGAAGGCCCATGTTCAACAATATTTTCTGTATGGACTGCTCCTTCACATCTGTACCCGCGCCTTCGTCGCGCTCTGTCATTGGATTTTGGCACAGATTGCCGCCTGTCCTCCGTTACAGAGTGGGCAAGACTCTGACTTCCACATTGTGTGGTGAGGTCTGTACACCCACCACTCGGTGGACTGCTCGCAGTGCTCTGTCCTCCAGCAAATTTCCATTAGTGCTCTCAACAGTCATACGTGACCAATACTCAAGCCTCGCCGGTTTGGAGGCGCCTATCTCCAAGAGTCTGCCCTTCGTCGAAGTAGCTTATGTCAGTCTATTGTGCTTTTTTCCGAACGTATTGTCGCTGTAATGACTCTCTATTCGTCTCTGTTTCGCTTACGTAGTTTTCCTTACCACATCACGTGTGTGTAAAGCCGCCAGAAGAAATTCTGCGTCGCGATGGGCAATGCGTGGGGCAGTGGGTGGAAAAATAATTATTCATTATGTTAGTATTGCCGTTCTCAACACAGGCTCTCTAACTACAATGTTGGCAAACCAGAAAGTGATTAGCAAAAACGTGATGACTCTCAGTAGAGTTCACTGTGCCCACTCTGATGAAGAATTGGAGTTATTGATTCCTGAAGTTCATTACTCTGAGACTTTAAGATGATGTCTGGGATTAATAGAAAATGCGGTTTAATATAACAATTTTCACTATATTCTGAAAACGATAAAGCGTAAAATTCCGGACAATGATTGCTCATAGCAGCTACTGTACTATCAGAGTTGTTCAGAGTCTATTGCGCAGATCCTATTATCCCTAGGTAACGAAACTGTTCAATAATCTTTATCGATGTAAATGTTCAAAGTGAATGCTCGCAAAAATTTGATGTTAATACTCATCAAACACCACGCTAGTAATGGTAGAAGGTGTAAACTGCGGTGACACGTGAAAATGCGACATACACAAACTCAGACTAAATCACTGGAGTAGTTCCGTAATTAACACTTTACCGCAATGCGAACTCATTGTTAAGTGCATATCTAGTTACGTAATACGGCATCCAAGGCTGTTCCTGGCAACTGCACAAACGCGACGCGGCTTCCCTGTGCGCTGATATGAACCAAGAAGAGAACTGGGGCCTTTCTCTAGCTCGCACGCTCTTATTTATGTAGCCACGGTGCGGACCGGCGACGGCGCAACCGACAAAATTTGCCTTACTAACAGCTGGGCTGGCGGAACACCATTTCAAGTTACTAAATAATTTATTTCTTCATTCTCTGAAGGTCAATGAAGCTCTAGATTTAATTATGCAATCAGCACACAGGGAATTATCTGTAATAAAATTTTAATGTGGCTAGGTAAAATACTTTTGGCGAGAGAATTATTTTAGTTGTACTGCACGCAATAGATGAGCTCTGAACTTGTCCTTTGGAGAAACGCTACAGCTGTTGTTTTATAACTACCTTTTTGAAACTTCTCACATTTTTGTTATTACAGCGTATCTCTATTCTACCTAAATCTAAACACCCTAGCTTCATCTAATCACTTACTTAACCTCTCTTGCTTCCGAACTTTTAGGACACAAAAACAGAAAATCACAAATTTCAACCAAAATATTACTTTGTGGTGCGGCTGGTCACGGCGGAGGTTCGAGTCCTCCCTCGGGAATGGGTGTGTGTGTTTGTCTTTAGGATAATTTAGGTTAATAAGTGTGTAAGCTTAGGGACTGATGACCTTAGCAGTTAAGTTCCGTAAGATTTCACACACATTTGAACATTACTTTGTGAGATCAGGCATGCTGTTTCCATTAAATTACACAGAAAAAGGAATTCGAATATAAATTTTGAAGTTTCTGCCTCCTTCCTGTTGCGCCTATAATTTTTACGTAAAATGTCCAAGTTTCGAAAACTGTTAAAGTTCCTGAACTGAAACTCAACACGTTATCATTTTATCATCATTCCTGACATGCTATCAACTTTTCAGATTATTTACTTTATTTTTAAGGTATTGCGCAACATTCGTGGCGTCATAGCTAGTTACAGCGGACTAGGCTGGCACACAATGGAAAGGATATGAATTTTATACGGCGTGAGTAGGCTGCTTCCCTACGAATGCGACAGAACGCCCTACTTAATTCTTCCAAAACAACTTCAGGTTGTACTTCTGACAGAAAGGTAGGATGATGTGTCCGGATAGCCCTTGGGCTAAGAACCCTTTTCATACCAAACTGAAGGACAGCCTTACTGTAACCACCGTACAGCACAGGGTCAAAGGTTGAATATTTCACGCATCCCCCAGCTTACGTAAATAGAAGAAACCGTTTCGTTCTTTTTACATTAGATGTGGTCTACAGTTTGTCTTACGGAGCTTAGGGAGTACTTAGTTCATGGGCGGTTCCTGTGAGAACACGAAAAAAGTGTTTTTCACCATATTTTCGCCGTCAGCAGCGGATATCGGAATAACTAATCGTAGTAAGTAGCTAAAATTTTAAAGGCATATTCTCTAGGCATTTATCATTAAGTTCCATCATCCCGTTTTCTAAAATTTGTATCCATCGTCCAGAAAAACCCGAAAAACTTTTTTCATGGGTACCAAAATCGAGCTACGGATTCTAAGTCGGCTATGCTCGGCAAAGGGCTGAAATTTGAACGATAAGTTCCTAAGATTCTTATCTCTAACTGCCTGGAAATTTTTCTTGATATATTTATCCGTTTCCGAGATGCAGATGTTTAAATTTTCCTTACTTGCACACGCGGGATACGCACGTAAAAGGCGGTGCGAGGCGAAAACGTATTTTATAGTGGGATGTAGCACTGAAAAGCAAGCCGTAAAGTGTCTCCGTTATCGTCATAAGCAGTCTGGGGACCCCGTATTGTAGTGCTGAAGCACATGCAAAAATTTTAGCTTCCTTAAAATCCGGACTGAGGTGTAAAATGGGTTTTGGGATATTTAAATTACATATGGATATCAAAATTTTACTTGCCCATAAACTCTTTTAATGTGAGTGACCTGTCTAGCTGTAGCGGGGAAAGGGAGGGATCAATGGAAAAATGCTCATTTCGGAGGATATAAAGGCGAATATGGTCCTATTTAATGCAATATGACGAAGAAAGGGTACCAGCTGCACCACCCTGCCTTCATCAGCACTTTTAAAAGATGCGTAATAATTTTGGGACGCGAGGCGAACAAATAAGTCTTTTTTATGTTGAAGGAGAAGACAGGGGCGATGGGAAGGAGACGGAAGAGTGGTTTTGGTACAGAAAGAACAAAGGAGACAACGGCGGTGTGAGAGAAGGAGAGAGACGCATAGGTAGTGGAACAGAGTTGTCAATGTCAGAACAGCGGCAGGTAAAGAGCGAAAGTCACAGTCCCAGTGGGAGAGGAATTAAGGGAAGGAGAAAGTGGAAGTAGGTGAGAGCCAGTGATGTTGAGAGGCAGCGTCCGGGCAGCGACAACGAGGAAGAGTGGTATAGCCACATTGAGGAGATATATTATCTGTGGGAAGAAAAGAATGAGATGGTGGCAGTAAGAGAGAGCCCAGGGAAGACAGTGACACTGAGAAGAGATAGTAGTAGTAGAACATAACGAAGAAGACTGTGGTCGTGAGGCAGGAGACAGTTTCTGTTAGAGAGACACAAAAAGATAATGACTAGTTGGGTTTAATGAGTGAGTGAGATAATGGGCTAGTAGGAGTGTAGGGGTGTGGGTCACCTAAAGCGACTGACTACTAGGTGTGATCGAATTACAGTTAGGGGAGCTTATGGAATTGAAAAATGAGAGGTATGTTAAAAAGTGCCCTAATACGTTCGCATTCCAGACAGCTGGCACCCCACTTTCCAAAGGCCTTTATAAAACAGGAGCATCGTCGCCATTTTCGTGCTCCAAGACCAGCACTTTCCAGCTGGTAATGTTTTGGTTCAACAGTGTATACTACAATGCACTTTGTGACACTGGCGGCCATCGCATTGGAAAATCGCGATGAGTTTAACTGTTTCTACGATGTGTTAGATGTTTATGATAGCAAAAACTCAAATACTTGTTTCCGATAATTAGTTATTTATCTCTAAGTACTCAGTTTACAGTCCTCTACCACTTTTAGAGTGCACCCCGGTGGCTCAGCACCGAAGTACCACACCACGAATCCAAAGCTCGCGGGTTCGATCCCATGTGACTCCAAGGATTTGGAATTATTCATCATATTTCGAAAAAGGAATGAAGGATGATTACGATTTAACGACCCGTCGTTAGAGACGGAGTACAAGCACGGATTGTTTCAAGGGTGGAGAGAACACTCCTGATTTCCTAATCATTGCAATCTAAAAGTATCCTTTCTGAGGAACCATTCCGGCATCTGTCTGAGGCAGTTTAGAGAAATCACGGAGAACCTAAATGTGGATGGCCGGACGCGGATTTGATCCATCGTCCAACCGAATGCGACTACAGTGTGCTAACCAACACACCACCTCGCTCGGTTTACCAATTTTCCACACAAGGGTTTGGAAGACCATGAGGATGCACACATATAAAATTGAATTAGTTGTTGCAGCACCAGTAGAGGTACAACAACAATGTATCACAAACATAATTAAGAAATCGCAACAAAGTAGGAATGTTACATTAAATATCATTTTAGGTTCTATGTAATGGAGTGATGTAATAACAATAGTAATTAAATTGAGTGGTAGTGAGAACCTATTACATAACAGTTACATTTGGCTTTTTACACACAAGAATACTGCAGATTAAAAGCGTTGTTTGAGAGAGGGTTTCGTTTCACCGGTAAACTATATTCAGACTAGATTCAGCATTTATTACATAATTCTGTGTGACATTCTCTATTAACGTAATGTTAAAAAACAGTATCATTTGCTGATGTTACTTTTTCACGCGGTCGTTAAGCGTTAACTGCTCCTTTTAAAATGTTTTGACAACAGTTCTCGTTTTCTCTGATTGTGCTGAAGTTCATGCATCCTAGATACTTTTTATTTCTAGCTTTGTCAGCTCCTAGACACACACATTTCCTTTAACTGCATATAGTTTTTATACGAACTTGCCACAGAATTTCGTAAATCTTTGTGTTTTAAGTAAATTTACACAAATAAAACAGTGACTGTATGTCTTTTGCTCTCACTACGGTTGAGGTGTGTGAAAGTATATGTAGTCGGTCGCAGTGGCCGAGCGGTTCAAGGCGCTTCAGTCTAAAACCGCGCGACCGCCACAGTCGCAGGTTCGAATCCTGCCTCAGGCATGGGTGTGTGTGATGTCCTAAGGATAGTTAGGTTTAAGTAGTTCTAAGTTCTAGGGGATTGATGACTTCTTCAGATGTTAAGTCCCAAAGTGCTCTGAGCCGTATGAAGGTATAAAAGAGGACTTAATTCCGTCCATTTTTCCATGCCGAAGGAACGGCGTCATCAGCTCTCACATTTCAGTATTATTGAAAACGAATCTCTCTTTGTTTAAAGCTCGTGAGCGAAGCTTCAGAAGTAGTGAGCGCAACCGTGCAGAGACATACAGTTAACGCCTTAGACCTTTCTTTAAGCATGTAACCTTTAAAACGTATGTTCTTTCCTCTGAAGTAATATAAACATTTCAGTTACTATTCACGAAGAGGCGGAAACTCACCTCTTAGCGTCTGCTTCGATACTTACAACACGTCTGCACCAATCTTGTCTTCCCGCTACGAGAAAGATATTTGTCAGCACGGATTACGGAATAACGAAAATTGTCGCTACATCCTTCTCCCTCTTTTTTTTTCTCCTTCTCCGCAGTCCATGGCTTCAATAACCTGATTCTTTTCTGCGAAGTTTAGACACTTCTACGGCTTTTGAAGCAATTTATGAAACTGAATTATGTACACTACTGGCCATTAAAATTGCTACACCAAGAAGAAATGTAGATGATAAACGGGTATTCATTGGACAAATATAGTATACTAGAACTGACATATCATTACATTTTCACTCAATTTGGGTGCATAGATCCTGAGAAATCAGTACCCAGACCAACCACATCTGGCCGTAATTAGGGCCTTGATACGCCTGAGCATTGTGACAAACAGAGCTTGGATGGCGTGTACAGGTACAGCTGCCCATGCAGCTTCAACACGATACCACAGTTCATCAAGAGTAGTGACTGGCGTATTGTGACGAGCCAGTTTCTCGGCCACCATTGACCAGACGTTTTCAATTGGTGAGAGATCTGGAGAATGTGCAGGCCAGGGAAACAGTCGAACATTTTACGTATCCAGAAAGGCCCGTACAGGACCTGCAACATGCGGTCGTGCATTATCCTGCTGAAATGCAGGGTTTCGCAGGGATCGAATGAAGGGTTGAGCCACGGGTGGTAACACATTTGAAATGTAACGTCCACTGTTCAAAGTGCCGTCAATGTGAACAAGAGGTGACCGGGGCGTGTAACGAATGGCACCCGATACCATCAAGCCGGGTGATACGCCAGTATGGCGATGACTAATACACGCTTCAAATGCGCGTACACCGCGATGTCGCCAAACACAGGTGCGACCATCACGATGCTGTAAACAGAAATTGGATTCATCCGAAAAAATGACGTTTTGCCATTCGTGCACCCAGGTTCGTCGTTGGGTACACCATTGCAGGCGCTCCTGTCTGTGATGCAGCGTCAAATGGGTATCCGCAGCCATGGTCTCCGAGCTGATAGTCCGTGCTGCTGCAAACGTCGTCGAACTGTTCGTGTAGATGGTTGTTGTCTTGCAAACGTCCCCATTTGTTGACTCAGGGATCGAGACGTGGCTGCACGATCCTTTACAGCCATGCGGATAGATGCCTGTCATCTCGACTGCTAGTAATACGAGGCCATTGGGATCCAGTACGTCGTTCCGTATTACTCTCCTAAGCCCAGCGATTGCGTATTCTGCCAACAGTCATTGGATCTCGAGCAACGCGAGCAGCAATGTCGCGATACGACAAACCGCAATCGCGATAGGCTACAGTCCGACCTTTATCAGAGTCGGAAACGTGATGGTACGCATTTCTCCTCCTTACACGAGGCATCACAACAACGTTTCACCAGGCAACGACGGTCAACTGCTGTTTGTGTATGAGAAATCGGTTGGATACTTTCCTTATGTCAGCGCGTTGTAGGAGTCGCCACTGGTACCAACTTTGTGCGAATGCTCTGAAAAGCTAATCATTTCCATATCACAGCATCGTCTTCCTGTCGATTAAAATTTCGCGTCTGTAGCACATCATCTTCGTGGCGTACCGATTTTAATGGCCAGTGGTGTACTTTGGTGCGTTATGCATTGTTGAAGAAACAAATTGAGGTTGTTCTGGACACGAATTTTGTATGGTGCAAATCTCGTAACAAAGTATTGGTTACGAACAGGTCATTACGTCAGTGAGATTA
The DNA here is from genome assembly GCF_023897955.1 of Schistocerca gregaria. Taxonomy (NCBI): domain Eukaryota; kingdom Metazoa; phylum Arthropoda; class Insecta; order Orthoptera; family Acrididae; genus Schistocerca; species Schistocerca gregaria. Next base: position 536,348,944 of record NC_064925.1, read on the forward strand.
AGTAGTGGGAGGAATCCTAATTAGATTTGAGATGTGTCATTTATATTGAAAATTATTAAAATAATAGCAAAATTTGGTAGACTTGGATACGGAACAATCGGTCGAACAGTGGGATACGCGCACCGCGGTACCCATTGTTCAGGGGCAGGCGGCTAGCATGAAAGACGCGACCGCCGAAACGCAACAAAGAGCAGAAATGGAATTCCAAACTTTAGAAAATTTTTCGGAATCGGTAGCGAAAATCTAATCTGTACCCCTTGATGACGAATACGGGGGAACATATATAGAGGAACCAGCTACGGAAGTAAAACCGGTAGTTTCCGGGAATTTAGCTGATTTATTGAATGTTTTGATTAATGAAATCAAGAGTCAATAGGCAGAAATTAAAGCTCAGCCTACCAAGCAAAGCTCAGTCTGCCAAGCAAGAAGCTCAGTCTGAAAAAAATGTACGGAAGCTAGGCAGTCAGAACAAAGCTATTAATGTTGTTAACAACTATGTTGGAGCTGTTAACACAAAAGTTGATAAAATCAAAGAAGATATTGTTGTGATTAATACCGAAATCGGTAATCTTATACAGGAAATGAAAGGCGTTCAGGCGGAAATTGAGAGCATAAATACTCGTTTTTATTCCGAAATTAGCAGAATCGATGAAAGTGTAGAGAAGCAGTTGCTCCGATCATCGCGAATAAGGTGACAGAACAAATTCAATTAGTGAAAAAAGAGGATCAACAGAAGGTGGAAACTTTAAAGGCTTTAGTATCCGAAGTAGATACCAAAGTGAGGAAGAAGGTTAATACCTGCGAAGAGAACAAGAGGGAAGTGGAAACGCTTGCGATAACCACCTGCCAAGTAATTACGAGAGTGTCGGAATTAGAAAAGAAACTTGACGAAAAACAGAGCTATGTGCCAATCTGCGCACATAGTTCGGAATTGTTGACGAAAGAGGAGCGGTTCGACTCCTTGAAAAAAGGCGGTATACACGCGACGGATTTCATTAAGAATTGTGAAAGAGTTTTACCCAGATCATGGAGTAATGAGAGAAAAATTAATGCGGTTATTGATGTGTTGGCTGGTGATGCCAAGCGTTGGGGCTTAAACCTCAACATCACGAACCTGACTTTTGACGAGTTTAAAAATTTGTTTCTGGCTCAATACTGGTCAGAGCAAAAACAATATAGTGTCTGGTGCGAATTTGTAGTATCGAGGCCTTTCGATGCGAATTCGCGTGGCTCGATGAAGGAGTTTTGTGAGGGCTGGATCCGCAAGTTGGAATATTTGCGTGATCGCCGCACGGAATCCGAAATAGTGTGGGAACTCTACAAGAAGCTTCCAGATGATACAAAACGCTACGTAGGAAGCAATTACAAGACAATCATTGATTTCCTGGAAAGAGTTGAGGACGAGGACAATTGGCACAATAATCGCGACAGTGGTAGAGGCTGTGGTAACAACAACGGGTACCGCAACAACCACAACAACGACAACCATGGGAATAATGCATACCGCAATCTTGGCAGCAATAACAATAGTGGTTCGGGCCGTAATGACAATTGGTACAATGCAAATAATAGCAGGAATGACGAAACCAGTATCATACTAGCGTGATACGGGCTTCGCAGAATAGTAATAACGGCAGAGGGTGTGATAAGCCGCCTCAGCAGCAACCGGGGAGCAGATCTGCTGGGACGAGACAGGGAAACCATTAGCCGCGCCGGTGAGGGGCCGACCGGCCGTGGAGAAATTTTGGCGGCCCAATGACAGGAGAAAACGTAGGTGTCGTCGTTATGAAAATTCCGTGTGGAATAATCAACGGCGGGAGAGTGTGCCAGTGTTAGGAGAAAGAAGTGCGCCCATAAGTAGTAGATCAGCTGTAGACACGGCAGTAGAAAATACATTCACTGTCACTGAGAACAATTTAAGTAGTGTTCCGGAAATCGATTTTAAAGTGGCAGCTGTAACACCCACAGCGGAACTGGAGACTGAGTTTAAGAATGATTCGCAATTGTAGAGAGAAGATCAGATGTCGGATAACACGTCCGTCATTGAGCGAGGGGATGCAGAGACGGATGAGGTCTGGTTAAGGCAGTTCGGTCGCTTATACGACGAACTAAGAGATTATAGGGGCTTGTACGGGAAAAGTGTTTATGGGGAGCGCGTGCAGGATTTGCAGCGTCTCGTCCCGCAGGAAGGCAGTGTTTGTGAAGTGATAGAAAGTCTGGCCCTAACCGGCAGACTTTACCAGAAGTAGTTGATGTTAATGGGGAGCACGAGCAAGATTTGTCATGTTTCGTCCCGCAGGAGTTGGATGTTGAAGTAATAACGGAAAATCCTGGCCCTAACCGGCAGACCTTACCGAAAGTTATAGTGGTAGAAGTAGCCGACCCATCGGACGCAAAACTTCAGTTTAAACATTGCGAAAGTATTGAGGAGAAAGATTACGCGAATTTTAGTGATAGCCGGACAAAATTCGTAGAAAAGCACGCAGATTACACCGTGTATGAGGTTAGAGCTGACGTTATACGGTCAGACGGTAGCACTGTGGGTTGCGCAGATCCAGAGGAAGTAATTGCAGATACTACTGGGCACATTCCTACAGGTAGATTGGCAGATGAGATCTATCTGGCCAAAGAGGAATCAACGAAGGTGACAATTATTGAATTGATAGCAAAGCAACAGTCACTAGTTGACGAGTTACAGGAAAAGGTTTCGGTATTGGAGGCGAAGCAACAGACTAATCCTCAGGACAAACGTGTTGAAATTAAAACTGTATGTGAACAGAGGCTGAAAAAGCCGCCAGATAAGCCGGATTTAGGATCGAAGCCGGATGGTTTTTTTCTGGAATGACCTGGATATAGACGAGGAATTATTGTGGGAAAATAAAGAAACAGTCGAGGACAAGTCTAGACAGATAGTGGTGTCTGTTAATATGCACGACCTACAACTAAACGTTTTGATTGATACCGGTGCAGAATTGAGTGCTGTATTTGGGAAAATATTTGAGTTACTGAAAGACAGACCTGGCATCGTAGTTATAGCAGTAACAGGAGTGAAAATCATCGGTGCTACTGGGAACGCCAGTAAACCTGTCACAAAACAGATTTTTGTCAACTTCGAGATATGTGGGGCACGATTTGAACAAGTTTGTCGTCGTGCCAGACTTAACTACGGAAGTAATTATCGGGTTAGATTGGCTATTAAAGGACCGTGCAGTGATTAATTGCGAAAGCAAAACTTTGACATGTACGTCACAAGATAAAACAATAGTAATTAGTTTTGACGAGGCAGGAGACGGAGTGCATAGGCAATACCAGCCTATACACATTGTTAACTGGCCGGATGCTATTGACGTAGGTAAGAATTTGAACTACTGTTATCTGAGGAATCTCGGCATTGACAATAGTGTAGAAAGTGAATTGGAAAGTATTGTAGACGGTGTGTCAAACGTAACACACGAACAAAGACGAGGCCTGTATGAAGTAATAATGACGGATAAGAGTGTGTTTTCAGACAAAACGGGAAATGTGGAAGAGGAAATCAAATTCCCTCCACGTATTGGTGTGAAAAATCGTTTGCGAGAAATAATGAATCTAAAAGCCTATGCTCGCATACGTCGTCATGACGCTAAAGCGCGTTTTGCTAAGTTTGCGATCGGAGACTTAGTACTTGTAAAAGCTAATGAGAAATCGAGCGAGAGAGACAATGAAATCTCTAAATTTAAGTTTATTTATAATGGACCATATAAAGTCATTGGTATACCTCACACAAATGCTTATTGCTTAGAGTATCCAAGCTCTGGAAAACTATTAGGTATACGGAATACTGTAGACTTGAAATTGTACCAACCTAGGATCGATTAATACCACACAATGGGTAATTTGTACAGTATGTAAATATAGAGTGTAAGATTTAAGGTTTGCTAGATTGCCATGGTTTTGCCTGACCAAGAGGACATGAAAGAAGTTGTAATTAATAAGTAATTAATTTTGACTAAATGATTTAAGAGGAATTGATTAATAATCAATTGAAAATTCCAAGCTGCTATTTTAAGTTTTCATCTGAGTCACAGTCGATTAAGCAATGTAAATATGAGTTTGTAACTACCTGTAAGATTTCATAAATATGTGATTTACTAGTCATTGCCGATGTACTTAGACGCTGTTTTAAGTTTCAGGCCAGTACATGCGTGTGATGATGGTCAGTGTTGAGTCATCCACTGTGATAGTGTTAATGGACTCCTTGAGATTACTCGGGAGTGAGTTTTTCCGAAGGAATTCAGTGAAACGGACGTTCTGGAAATGCAGTTACACGGGCGAGTGAGATCAAGCGTGCCGCACAGGCGGGCGCAACAATACTGGCGAGGCGGAGCCGCTGTCGGCTCTTGTGCCGCTGTCGGCATTCTTTGTACTTGGGGGTACGGAAGGCGGAGTTGTTTTTCATCCAGGACAGCTGATGTGAAAGAATTCTGCTGTAAATATTTATGTTTCTTTCGATTTGCTGTGCGTTATTTTCTTGTTTAGCGTTAACTGGACCCTCATGACGACAATATTAATTATGAAAAGGTTATATAAAAATGTGTATTCTATGTCAGTAATTATTAATTTGTGTATTTTGATATACCTGTTTTTTATGATCATGTACTCTGGTTAATTTAGTAAATAGAATTCCATTTCTTAATACTGTTAGGAATTTTGACGATTGTAGAATAGCTAAACCATTTTCTATGTTTTCTGTTAATTTTAATATGTTGGCAACCTGTTTTCTTTTGTGTAAGATGACAGAGTGGAATAAGATTAGTAGTGTCTCCACTCAATTAATATGGTATAAAAATTGGTTTATGTTTAATTAGCCTAATGCTAAAATTTCTTGATGTTTTGAGCATATGCATTTGCGCTGTTTTTTTTTTTTCCTTTTTGGGACATTTTCTGAGTGTGTTTAGATTACACGAACATCCTCAGACAATGTGGGGCACAAGATTAGTAGTGTCTCCACTCAATTAATATGGTATAAAAATTGGTTTATGTTTAATTAGCCTAATGCTAAAATTTCTTGATGTTTTGAGCATATGCATTTGCGCTGTTTTTTTTTTTCCTTTTTGGGACATTTTCTGAGTGTGTTTAGATTACACGAACATCCTCAGACAATGTGGGGCACGTGTAACGCCGGAAATGTATATCCTCCTATTTCCAACTACTGCACTGCATTTTTTTTCCATTATTTTGTTACCTGAAGATATAACATTTCTGTGTCTTTGTATATTGTAATTGTTTTACTCTTTGTATATATATGCATTTATGTCGATTTATAATTGGTTTGTTTTGTGAATATTATTTGTATTTATACGCTGGGTCTGGCCTAGTGAAAACTATGCTATCGAACGAATACATCGATAGGTCGTGTGGAGCACCAAAGTGTTTAGGATCTTTGGAAGTGGGAGCGCGGGCAGAGGAGAGTCTGGCTGGAGTAGTGCGGTTGAGCAAGTATGTTGAGTGACGCTCCCGCGAGTTGCCGCGCTTTCGGGATTTGGCAGCATGTAATTGCGCTCGACTTGCTATGATAGTTTCTGACACGGTGACGCGGACGGGAAGCGTTAGGTGGCGCACATCAAGAGCCCGTTTCGCCTGGTGACCGTGTCGAGAAGAAGGCGCGCCAACATCCAGCTTCTGCAACAGCGACGGCCGACAATGAGTGACTTTCGCCACCTCCTCGACCGACGACTTCAAACCTTCAATCAACCAACAAGGAAGACTGGAAGCACGTAAAGTTTTACATCTGTATGGCAGACCTCAGCTTTTCAAACTGTTCCATTTTCATAACTAAAATTACAGCAACTTAGCATGAAAAATTTGTTGCTCATTGTCCCAATTGCGTTACCAAGCAGGGTCCCTTCCTTTTCTGAAATGAGCTCGAGTGTCGTTGAAATTCAAATGCCAGCATTAAAGTAATATCATTCCATTTCACTGCTTTAATTTCAAAGTTCAGTTAAAGTATTCATAGCTGGCTACAATATTTAGACTACACACGCACAAATTAAGAGTGCGAGTTTTGTTACCGTATTTTAGCTTACCTGTGACTGCTGCTCAGCTTGGTACGTACTAAATTTTACTATTGTTAATTGTTCAGAATCATTTAATTACAGTTCAAAGTTAAATCTCTTAATTATATATTACGTAGATTCAAGTAGCTTTTGAAATGATTGTTGAGGTAGCCCAAGACTAACTGTATTTTACTGAATTTCGATGTGCTTCAGAAACAAAGCTCACTATTAATTTCAGTCACTAAATTAACTTTCAATTTTCCGGTTTTATTAATTCTTTTGCTAAATTAAGTCAGAGTGTAGCGAAATTTATTACTTCTGACAAACTTTCAGTTTTCACACTACACGTGTCAATTTTCAGTTGCCACGCTTCTAGTGCTAATTATATGTGTAATAACCTCTCTTTTTCAGTTACTATAGTGATTGTCCATAGGACTGGCGACCGTAATTTCCCCCAAATCTCAAATATCTAATTACCGCTAGTTAACTGTTAACGTAACAGCCGCACATTTACATTCTTTATTAACTTTACCCCTTTCCAAAATTAGTTTCCACCATTTTCATTTGCATTTTTCCTTTCATTTAGATGTGACCCTTTCCTCCCTCTTTACCGATAGATAAATTTCTGTGACGATTGCTTTTACCAAATTCCCATTAGGTACACGCGTCTTAATTTTTCACTGTCATTAAGGTAGATAAGTGAGGGGGAGGTTACAATGTGTGTGATGTCCTTAGGTTTAAGTAGTTTGCAGTTCTAGGCGACTGATGACCTCAGAAGTTAAGTCGCATAGTGCTCAGAGCCATTTTTGAACAACCGCTGAGTTCACTTTATAGTGTGTTAGTTGGGCAGACAGTCGGGATAATCGCTTCGATCTATCGAGAGTACCGTGCCCGCAGGGTTCCTTTGACTTATCGAGACTATTTCGAGAGAATTTACGAGTTTAGTTTGTCGTGCAATTCTATTTCCAGAGGTCCGAATTAACGACAGTCGACAGCAGTGGATAGATAAATTTAAAAAATGCATCGTCTCATCTGTAGTTCCTGGAATACAAAACGACATCAAAGTCTTGCTGGCGGCCACGGCAAGTGCACGCACTCGGTCGGAAGATCAAAGAAGTGGAGAGAGGCTACCGAACTGTAAACAAGTGAAGAGGTGGGCGAGTGACGGGCGGTCTCGATGCAGGAGTGCGGTCGCGTACCGCCCGCCAGCCGGCCGGGAGCCGTGTTTGTGTGTAGGCAGGCAGGCAGGCCGGGCTGGTAGCAGTACCTGTCGCGGTGTTTGCGGAGCCGGCGCGCTCCGTGACCGGAATACGGTGGGCGGGGGGGCAGCCACTCCTGTGCTGATTGCGGCAGGCGGTGCAGGGGGCGGCTGGTCGTCCGCGGGGGAAAGCAGCGGCACGGCGCGGATTCAAAGTGGCGGCCAGGTCTTCTGTGCCGAGACGAGAGGAATTTTACAGGTGCCGCTGGGGGACAATATCTTTTCCCAACATACACATGGTCTTTCCGTGAAGGAAAAGAAAGACGCTAAGAGGAAGTGGGATATGTCCGGAAGTGCTGAGGATGGGCCGGGTTACAGAAGTGCAAGGAAGGAGGCAAAACGAGCCGTGGCTAGAGCTAAAGCTGAATCAGTAAGGGAGGCACAAGAACAACTACAGAAAAATGAGGATATAAGACAACTGATACGGATAGGCAAATCAAGAGATAAAGCTTCTAAGAGCAACAAAACAAATGAAGGATGGAACTGGAATAAATCTGCATGACCATGGAAAAATAATGTGGTGTCCCACACGGCAGGTCTAGAGAGACTTCCTAGCACTCAGCCCAGTTGTACAGCCGACTTTGCTAGCATGGTTCTCTGACTTCTACGCTCTCACTTGCCGAGACGATAGTTAGCATAGCCTTCAGCTACGACCTAGCAAGGCGCCAGTATCCGTACTATTGATATTGTGAATCATGTACCATAAAGAGCGACGTTCTCCATGAATGGATTAAAGTTACGTATTCCACCAGCTACGTCCGTTTTTCTCAATTCTAATTCCCTTGTCAAGTTCCAGACCTCACGCCAGCCTGCGTGAGCTAGAACGCGTGCATTTCGGCCTCCTTTAGAAAAACACGGTTGGTTCTCCTGCCACCCACAACAAATAATCCAAAGGTGGCCGAATTATTTTGAGAAATTACTGAATGAAGAAACTGAGAGTGAAAACTGAAGAAGGAGGGGCAAACGAAGGATTAACGATGGATATAAGTAGAGATGAAGTCGAACGGGCAGTTGAAAAGATGAAAAATGGGAAAACAGTTGGCCCAGACCAGATCCCCGTTGAGGTATGGAAGTGTTTCGGTGAAAAGGGAATTGAGCTCCTTTGGGATTTATTGAAGAAGATTTGGTGACAGGAGGAGATGCTAGGCGAGTGGAGAACTAGTGTACTTATCCCAATATTTAAGGGGAAAGTTGATGTGTAGGAGGTATTAAACTGATGGCACACACAATGAAAACCTGGGAAAGAATTATAGAAGCGCGGTTACGCAAGGGGACCATGGTATGTGAAGAACAGTTACCGAAAGATTTCGCAACGTGCTAAAATAAGTAACACACTATAAATACACGAAGAAGACCAATAAGAAGGGGAAAAAGACGATTAGACCGGTAGTAGTGACGATGCTGTACTCTATAGCTCTAGCCTATAAAAGGAACTGTCACCAACTCTCAACAAAAAAAGAACAAACTTTTATAATATGTCAAGTAACAAAAACATGTTCTTGCGTGTTACTTGATGTGAATGTGTGTGTTATGATGTTGACAAACAGTGCGCCGGCCGTGGTGGCCGAGGGGTTCTAGGCGCTTCAGTCTGGAACCGCGCGACCGGTACGGTCGCAGGTTCGAATCCCGCCTCGGGCATGGAGGTGTGTGATGTCCTTAGGATACTTAGGTTTAACTAGTTCTAAGTTCTAGGGGACTGATGACCACCGCAGTTAAGTCCCATACTGCTCAGAGCCATTTGAACCATTTGAACAAACAGTGCAAGTACTAGAAATATATTAATATTTTAGAAAAGAAAGAAAACTTAATGTAATCGTCAATATTTTAATACGCTGAACACAATTCTTCATTGAGGAATTTTGCAACTATAGGTGTCTATTCAAGTGTAGTTGTTAGATCGGTTGCTGCTGTTACAACAGTAGGTTATTTAAGTGAGTTTAAACGTGGTACAGCTCCGATGTAGCGATGAATTGCGGATTTTTGTGTACCACCATTTCACGAGTGTACCGTCTGTTTCAGGAATCCGGTAAAACATCAAATCTCCGACATCGCTACGCCGGAAAAAGATCCTGCAACAACGGGAAAAACGACTGAAGAGAATCGTTCATCGTGACAAAAGTGCTGCATGTAGCTGTAGATTTCAATGCTGGGCCATCAACAAGTATGGGCGTGCGAACCATTCAATGAAAGATCATCGATGTGAGCTTTCTGAGCCAAAGGCCCATTCTTGTCCCTTTGATGACTGCACGACAAAAAGCTTTACGCTTCGCCCGGGCCCGTCAACAACGACATTGGATTGTTGATGAAGGGAAGCATGTTGCCCGGTCGGACGAGACTCGTTTCAAATCGTCTCTGCTATTGAGCTGGCTCTCCTGTGTCGAGACGAGGAGCATTGGAGGACCATTACTGTTCCCAAAATCCACAGGGTGTTACCGTGACGATAAAGAAAGACGTAAAAGAGCAAAGAAGGAGGCAAAACGAGCCGTGGCTAGAGCTAAAGCTGAATCGGTAAGGGAGGCATACGAACAACTGAAAGATATGTGCTAAGGTCTGATCAGGGTAGCTCCACGATATAGTTGGTAGTTGCCAACCGCAAGGTGGAACGAGTATAATATCTTCGATTAGGAGGTTCTTTGATGGTTAAGAGAGCCGTGAGCGCGCAGTAAAAAAGCCGGAGAGTCGCAAGTAGGTGCCCGGAGGAACCAGACGTGTGGTGACAGCTGTAGATAACATTCAGAGTTAGAATTTGCATGTCCAAGGTTTGACACAGTCAGCGTTCGGTAAAATTTTTTGTAAGAGTGTTTCATACTAAGGTGGGTTTTGTGTATGACTTAAAATTATATATATATATATATAAACCTAACACTAACCTAACCTAACCATATATATATATATATATATATATATATATATATATATATATATATATATATATATATATAGAGAGAGAGAGAGAGAGAGAGAGAAAGACAGAGAGGGAGAGGGAGAGAGAGAGAGAGAGAGAGAGAGAGAGAGAGAGAGAGAGAGATCAAACATCAGGGCCAAAGTTAATTTTCCAGTAACATCTTAATGCCATTGCACAAACGGCATAATTCTCTTAATTCTCTTACATTTTATTGCTGAGTCAGATACATGTTGCATTTATGGCAAGATGGAGAAGTGCAAGAAACAAGTTCACAGACGCAGTCAGATGCAGGTTTGCTGAATAATTAATTTATAACAATCTCATCAATGATACTTTCACAACTACAGAAAAAATTAGGATATGAGACAACTGATACGGATAGACAAATCAAAAGATAAAGCTTCTAAGGATTTAAGAGCAATGAAACAAATGAAAGATGAAACAGGAATAATTCTGCATGACTATGGAAAAGTAATCCAAAGGTGGTTGAATTATTTTGAGAAATTGCTGAATGAAGAAACTGTGAGAGTGAAACCTGAGGAAGGAGGGGCAAACGAAGGATTAACGATAGATATAAAGTACAGATGAAGTCGAACGGGCAGTTGAAAAGATGAAAAATGGGAAGGCAGTTGTCCCAGACCAGATTCCCGTTGAGGTATGGAAGTGTCTCGATAAAAAGGGAGCGGTAGTAGATGTGGTAGTAGTACTAGACGTTATTGCAGCAATGAAACGAATAGTTTTATTAACAGAGCACTACAATTACAAATTTCTCTGAAAAAGATGCATCCTTTCATTATATTTACTGTCAGGGTAAATCTGACAAGATTAAATACCACTTATGAAGTGTAATTAATGCCCGAGAACAACAGTACACGGAGTACGGTAATTAGTGCTACAAGTTAGAAGAAGCGTTAGGAGTCGAAAAGTACAGTAAAATTAAAAATCGATTTGCCTAGCTGCTAAAATCCACTCCTGAAGTTCGAATCTACAAGGTCTGTAAAACACCTGTACAGAGTTCAAAGCAGGTTATTATTCAGTGTAAGTTATTTCACGGTCACAAAACACTTTAGATGGTCCAGGTAAATGTTAGAAGGTTTCAAATCATGTAAGTTGTTTTGGAGTTCCAACAAATCGTATCTTAAGCAAGTTGCCCACGTTAGTGTGCTGGTGATTTCCCCAAGCGCTCGTGACTCCAGGAGTCGTAGAAGAACGGTATTTTCGTAATGCGTTTTACGTTATTAATTCTCTTCCTTGCTGTCAGTATACAGTACGTACAGAAATATCGGCAGTCAGATCACTCGTCTCGAATATACAGGAGGACAGAAAACTGTGACGACTGCAGAAACAATGTCCGTCAGTGACTCATACGGTTAGATGAAATCTGTAGTCTAACTTTTTTCGTATCACGAAGCGGTAACAAGGAATTGACAGTATGAAGGTTGTAGTATTTTGTTGTGCTGAAGAACCTTGATGAGGAGCAGTAGAACTTAATTCATCAGAAACAACAGGGGAGCTGAAATGTTTTTTCGACAGTATATGTTACGTGGGATATTTACAAACGTATTGTGAAAGATTATATGGATTCCTTGCGTGTGTAATGTGAGGCTATTGTAAAAAGGGATTTTAAGAAATTGTTGACAGGGATTAACATTATAAATTTACTTGGAAAACTTAAAGTACGCATATGTACACTATGATGGTGATGTTATCTCTGTAGATGGTCTGAAAGACCGAAGTTGGATTCAGAATAAAAACAGCTCACCCAGAAACAGCCCGTGTTTGTATATTTTATGAGTTTCATACAATTTTAATGAACATCCATTGTTAAAAAGCGTCCAAATGTAGAATGAAAAATTTACTCTGTAGCAAAATGCCCACTGGGCCGAGAGTCTAAACGACATCAGTGTTTATCACTGGCAGTGCTCTTTCTAAGATAAAAAACCGCAACTTACGACTCTCTGCTGGTTCCAGAGCTTCAGTTCTGCCAGTAGTAACTATGTTCTACTTTCCATACTTTACAAAAGCTCTCTTCCATACGTATCTGGACAAACACTTTTGGAAGAGAGCAAACAACTGTAGACTCTGGCTAAGTCATTCCTCCGTGAAATATTTCCTACTAGAGTTGGTAATCGGACAAAATACGAAGAACAGCTTCTGTCAAATTTGGCGAGGTGGTAGTAGAATTAAAGCTGTGCCTCGTGCCTGCATAACTCACTCGGTGAGACCACTGCCCGAAAATGACAAGATTCCCACAGTTTTTTATTTGCAATGAAGTTAATCCTTAACGGGCGTCGTAGAAAAGTTTAACACGAAATGCGTCGTTGAGTCTTGGGGACTCCAAAACAAAAAAGTTTGTAGTGTCTGGTAACCTTTTTTGTTATTGTTGTCGTTTATAAAAGTATTTATAACCAGTTTAGAAACAAACTAAAAAGAGAAATCTTAAGCTAAAGATATTACAAAAATAAACATATTCTTCCTGTTTTATCTATTTCCCGGAAAGATACTGACATATAAAAACATTTTTTGTCGAATAAACATTTAGTAAGGTCTGAAGTACTGTATAAGGAAAGAGCAAACATTTACTTCTACAGGAAAACTGTAGAATGCCAAACTCGGTAAAAACACGCATAAAAAGGAGATAATATTTTAGAGTCTTATAGGTTTGCAATGCACTGAACACACACTTTTCGTCTCTACAGTCAGTAACCTGTATCTCATCTTCGTCATCAGATTCATCGCCAGAAAGTTCACTTGCTGTTTCGTGAACTCGTGAAATAGCATTTTCTACATTAACGTTGTTCTCGAGATCGCCATCACGATCTGAACTGTCAGCATCGCTGGGGACTCTAAGCTTGTTGTTTACAGTGCTTGTCTTGATAACAGATTGAAGTCACCTGAGCACGCGACGTGTCTTCAGACCACAGTAAGATTCTAAACAGCGTATGTCACCTGGTCAACAAATACCAAAGTTACTAAAACTTCATACTTCGTTGGAGTCCCAGAGATACCGCAACGCCGGCTAAGACTTAAAGAAAAACGAAACTTCATGAAGGTATTTTATTGCAATTCGTTCATTTCTATGACACATGCAGGAACGATTGTTTTAAAACGGATGCTTCAACACATGTGTAATGATGATAACGAGCGTATGGCATTGGTGTCCGGGAGACCCCTCGTGGGGCTTATCGGCTGCCGCTCCACAAATTCATTAACGCCACTACGGTGACTTGAGAGTAAATGAGGGTGAAATGACGATGAAAGACACACAACACGCAGACATCTCGAGGCAGAGAAAATCCCTGACCCCGCAGGGAATCGAACCCGGGACCCCGTGGGCAACAAACGAGAACGCTACCACAAGACCACGAGCCGCGGACAACATATCATTAGATCATTTGGCACTCAAACTGTGGTGTTACACAAATGTATTAAGCACAACGATTGTCGAAATTAACCCCCTTTTCTTTACCAGAGAGAGGATTTCTGACTGTGAGACGGTAGTACCTCAGCGCTAGAACTTGCGTGCACTTCATTAAACGCAGCTGTAATGCAGTAGCAAAAAATATGAAACGGGATATGAGCTCGTGGGGACATCTGGTTGCTGCGAGAGCTGTAAGTTTGCACGAGAAAAATTTTAACTCTCTGCATAAAGCCGAGCGGTAGTTCACACACGGAGTGTGGACAGAGTGTGAGGGCGTCGCTGATGAGCTGATTGCGGCTGAATGGGGCGCGCGCTGTGTACGTGTAGAGGCGGGGAGAGGACACGGATAGGATAGAATGGCAGCGCAGCAAGTGCAGTGGCGGGGGGAGGACGACTTAACGGGCGCCCGCTGCGTCAGGAGGGTTGCCGCTGCGGCAGGGGCAGGGGCTGGCGCGGCGCCCCGCGCGTGCTCAAGTGTGCGCCGGCCTCGGCTGCGGCAGCGGCAGCGAAAAACGAGGGGCTCTGGCCGTGAGGGCAGAGCGCAGCCCGGCTGGCCCTCCGTTCCACTGTAGCTACCACACTGCGGGCGCTCACGAGTAACCCAAGGGATCTTGCTCAGCCCTTGAGAGGGAAAAAAGGGTTGCATCGTGGAATGCTGCACGTACTCATATGCAAAGGGCCAACACGTAAAATACATGGAACAGAGCTGTTCGAGACCGCTGAAAATAACCCGTGTGTGGGCAAGTCTTGAATACAGTGCCTCCAACTGCGTATTTTTCACATCTCACCTGCTAATCAGTATCAGGAAGAATGCGAGGGGAGTTCAATACTTACCGCAACAATTTTATTTGTCTACATCTACATCTATATCTACATCCATACTCCGCAGGCCACCTGGCGGTGTATGGTGGAGGGTACTTTCAGTACCTCTATAGGTTCTCCCTACTATTCCAGTCTCGTACTGTTCGTGGAAAGAAAGACTGTCGGTATGCCTCTCTGTGGGCTCTAATCTCTCTGATTTCATCCTCATGGTCTATTCGCGAGATATAAGTAGGAGGGAGCAGTATACTATCAACCCTATCTGGTAGGGATCCCACACTGGTGAGCAATATTCAAGCAGTGGGCGAACAAATGTACTGTAACCTACGTCCTTTGTTTTCGGATTGCATTTCCTTAGGACTCTTCCAATGAATCTCAGTCTGGCATCCGCTTTACCGACAATCAACTTTATATGACCACTCCATTTTAAATCACTCCTAATGCCTACACAAAAATAATTTATGGAATTAACTGCTTCCAGTTGCTGACCTGCTATATTGTAGCTAAATGATAAAGGAGCTTTCCTTCTATGTATTCGCAGCACATTACACTTGTCTACATTGTGATTCAGTTGCCATTCCCTGCACCATGCGTCAATTCGTTGCAGATCCACGTGCATCTCAGTACAATTTTCCATTGTTACAACCTCTCGATATACCACAGCATCATCCGCAAAAAGCCTATTTCCGTTGATATAATTCGGAATTTGTTATGGGACATCATGGGATATCCCAGCTTCAGCCCCTACAGTTCCATGAAGTTCCGATAGATGGAAGCTCTATAAATAGCCTTCAAAATGGCACCAGTAGCGGAGCTACGTTCGAAGAAGAGAGCTGTCACTGAGTTTCTTTTGGCGGAAAACTAGATCATCACAGACACTCATAAGCGCTTGCAGAGTGCCTTCGGAGACAGTTGCAGTGAACTAAAGCACGGTCAATCATTGGTCAAGCATGGTAACAACGACGCCCAACCCTGTCTGATCACCCGTCTGCCAGCCGACTGCAACAGCTGTGACTCCTACAATGAGGGTGCGTGCGGACACTCTCCTGAATAAAATCAACCTACTTTCTGAGAAAAAATGTGCTGCATTACTTATTTAACTCCCAGGAGGAGTGCTCAGTACTCAGGGGTACGATGGAAACGATCATTTGAAGTAAAAAATGTGTAGTACCTAAAACGTCTACGTTAAGAGCTGTGAGCACTTCTTCGCCTTCGATACATTGAAACAAATCTTGTACTACAGGCTCTTTGGTTTCCGTATTTGTCGAGGAGGTAGTAATGGCTAAAGTAGGAAAAGATTGTGTAATAAACATGAGCTCTAAAATGCATGCCTCAATACTTAGATCACTTACTCATTAGAGGAGATGTGTGTCACAGTAGAGCAGATGAACTAATACTCACAGATCTCAAGGCATGCACCTTAGAGGCCATGTTTACGTGACTGTTTTGCTTCGAATGCCGGCCGGAGTGGCCGAGCGGTTTTAGGCGCTACAGTCTGGAGCCTGGCGACCGCTACGGTTGCAGGTTCGAATCCTGCCTCGGGCATGGATCATGGATGTTTGTGATGTCCTTAGGTTAGTTAGGTTTAAGTAGTTCTAAGTTCTAGGGGTCTGATGACCTCATAAGTTAAGCCCCATAGTGCTAAGAACTATTTGAATCATCTGAAGCAGGCATGTAGTTTTAATTTATTACTTCTTTACTGACAACTCTGTTCACAACACATTTTGCGGAAGAGGATACGGAGGCGGTGGGAGGAGGAATACAGAGGGAGGCAATGAAGGAGTTGGAGAGAGGGAGAGAGGGAGAGGAGGAGATTGACTCAGTAGCGGGAGAAGAAGATGGACACAGAGAGGAGGAAACAGCATATGAACCAACAGAATTGCAATAAATACGTATTTAGGTAACGTCGGGTACTCAGATTGTACATATATATACGCATGTACGTTATATAGTTACCTTCCGGCGTGTCGTCTCCCAGCAAGCTTATTCCAAAATATCAACACATGGTGACTAAAATACGTTACATTGTAAATAATATGCACATTAATTTTAAGATCAAATCGCTTCTGGAAATACACAGTTATACAATACGAGGCTTATACTGAAGATGATGGGACAGTAAATGTTTTTGAATGATACAATGCAGACTGCGTCAGGCTAAAGTGTATTAAAGACACCTTCTATACACCCTGAGCTGCACTCGAGAAACATTTACTTCGCCAAACCGGTTTTCGGTTTTATAGCCCACCATCAGTGGCATCTGATACAGAGGAACAAACAACATCGATTCCGAGATTTCTACAGAATGTGTATATAGCAGCAATTAAATAAGTCTACTTTCATTATGTAGCTCTATAGCACTGACATGCTCGTCAGTTAATACGATAAGATCTGAAATCTGTACTATCACATGGTCTATAGGTCGCCACGTATTTACTGCTGTCAAATCTTGGGCAGTGACAATTCTCAATAGCGTTTGACATAGGTGCCATATTGTGTTAACATGAAACTGTCGTGTCAAAGAGTGTACATTACCCTTGTCTTGTTATTGCCAAGATCATGTTTATATGTGCATCTGTGACAAGCATTCATGTATGTAAATTACAATTTTGTAGCAACTATTTTGTTAATGAAGAATGTACAAAAGGTGTAAAACGGCAAAATAATCCTACATATCATGTTAAATTGGACAATTTCACATGCCAGACATAGAAGAAAAACGAAAACTATTCGAATAAAACACTTTCGAATTTTTGTTTACGCAACTTATCCCGTAACTCTATTTGTTCATTAAGTATGTTTTGTCACGTGGGTGTATATTTTATTTTGTTATGTAACATGTAATTCCGTAGAAACACTGGAACACGTGAGGCAATACTGACCTTACGACTTATCTTAGAAGAAAGATTAAGGAAAGGCAAACCTACGTTTCTAGCATTTGTAGACTTAGAGAAAGCTTTTGACAATGTTGACTGGAATACTGTCTTTCAAATTCTAAAGGTGGCAGGGGTAAAATACAGGGAGCGAAAGGCTATTTACAATTTGTACAGAAACCAGATGGGAATTATAAGAGAAGAGGGACATGAAAGGGAAGCAGTGGTTGGGAAGGGAGTGAGACAGGGCTGTAGCCTCTCCCCGATGTTATTCAATCTGTATATTGAGCAAGCAGTAAAGGAAACAAAAGAAAATTTCGGAGTAGGTATCAAAGTCCATGGAGAAGAAATAAAAACTTTGAGGTTCTCCGATGACATGGTAATTCTGTCAGAGACAGCAAAGGACTTGGAAGAGCAGTTGAACGGAATGGACAGTGTGCTGAAAGAAGGATATAAGATGAACATTAACAAAAGCAAAACGAGGATAATGGAATGTAGTCGAATTCAGTCGGGTGATGATGAGGGAATTAGATTAGGAAATGAGACACTTAAAGTAGTAAAGGAGTTTTGCTATTTGGGGAGCAAAATAACTGATGATGGTCGAAGTAGAGAGGATATAAAATGTAGACTGGCAGTGGGAAGGAAAGCGTTTCTGAAGAAGAGAAATTTGTTAGCATCGAGTATAGATTTAAGTGTCAGGAAGTCATTTCTGAAAGTATTTGTATGGAGTGTAGCCATGTATGGAAGTGAAACATGGACGATAAATAGTTTGGACAAGAAGAGAATAGAAGCTTTTGAAATGTGGTGCTACAGAAGAATGCTGAAGATTAGATGGGTAGATCACACAACTAATGAGGAGGTATTGAATAGGATTGGGGAGAAGAGGAGCTTGTGGCACAACTTGACCAGAAGAAGGGATCGGTTGGTAGGACATGTTCTGAGGAATCAAGGGATCACCAATTTAGCGTTGGAGGGCAGTGTGGAGGGTAAAAATCGTAGAGGGAGACCAAGAGATGAATACACTAAGCAGATTCAGAAGGATGTAGGTTGCAGTAGGTACTGGGAGATGAAGAAGCTTGCACAGGATAGAGTAGCATGGAGAGCTGCATCAAACCAGTCTCAGGACTGAAGACTACAACAACAACAACATGTAATCATTTAATAATCTGCCTTTTTCTGCTATATGAAGAATGGTGATTTTTTTGCTAATGTCATTAGCATAGTCTTTATATTGTCTTAAATGAGCACAGAATCCTGAGGAATTGGCTTTGCTAACATTATTATGTTCTCTAAACCTCGTTTTGAAGTTTCTCCCCTGTTTACCCAACATAAAATATATCACATCCACTCCATCTTGTTTTATACACACCTATGGTACACGTTTGCTCGTGTCTACAGCACATATCACATGTGTACACATCCCGCTCTTAACCCGCCCGTGCTTGCCTCGCTCCTTTACTCCTATCCAAGCCAAGCTACGTCCAACCCAGACAGGCAAAGGAGCCCTGCTTGCCTGGCCGTCTTCCCGCCGTGCTACGCTACGTAGCAGATTATTCGGTGCGCTTTCACTGTAGTGTTACGGGTAGGTTTCGGATGTTGATGAAAAGATATTTTTAACCAGAGTATTGCAAGACGGCTCAATGAAATGTATATTAATTTGATTCATTTTAGGCGAGAAAATGATGGATTTTATTTATCCTTTTTCTTCGTTTTGGCTTATTTCGTGCTTAATTTTTTTCCGTATGAATGGTTTTTCTCTACAACATCACTCTCCTTCGATTAGCGCTGGCTATGCTCAGTTCGAACCTTCATCAGGTCACCCCTAACATGTATTCTGTAGCAAGCAGAATCCTCTCTGGAAGACGAGTCCCTTTGCACCCAAGAACCTGAAGATGTCTATTACACCGCAACACCAACCTAAGTAATTCTTTGGAAGTCTAATTTATGTAGGCTTAATGCGTTTCAGCCAAATATGGCCCCAGTTACATCAGTTATATTTAGTTTTGCCAGGCTGTGTATTGTGACTTCGCTGAATTCATACTAAGTGGCCAAAATAGTTCATTCTGAATTCTCCAAATGCATTTTAGTAAACAAAAAGTTCGGTTACCATTTTATGTCAGTCTAGAACGGAAACCTCTGAAGATAAAGCTTTTCTTTCATAACAAGCTACCTTCTATGTCGCATACCACCAGAACGTGGATTCTTTATATCCACTGAGACTTCCTTTTCCTATTTCCATCAAGGTAGGCTGAAAGGAGAATTTGTACAGCCCTGATCTATACAGTGTATAAGGCGCGATCTCACAATTTTTCTGTCCTGAAGCCAGTTTACGGAGTTGTTTTGTGAAACAAACGATTTACTGTGTCGGAAAAGTGAACTCAGTAAGGTAAAGTTATAAACTCATCTTTTTTCTACTTTCTGGCTCTTTACTAATGTGATCTGAGTTTTGTTGTTACTTTGTTCTTTCTGTTTTTTGTCTGTAATTTTATACCTAATTTTGGGTCATAATTATTGTGATGTGCTGCCTTCTCCATTGTGTGTAATTCACACAAATATTCACACAAATATTCGTCCCATTTAAAGGGTATTTGATTAACCTGTAAGTCGCTGAGCAGAAATAGGCTTCTTTATGGGGTGGTGGACGTCAAGAACTGTTGTTGATGATGCAGTCAGATGTAGTATGTTTCAGGAATATGTTCAAAAGGGAGATATCTCTTCAAACGTCGGGTCCAAAAAGTTAATACTTCCACTTTCTTGGTGTTTTGTGGTACTGATGATGTTTTACGTAACTGATTACATCGGTGGTGACATGTCTTCACTTTTTAAATAGTACCATCAGAAACAAACTAGTGTATCATTTTCGTAACAGCGAAAGTGAATGACCATCTTAGTTGGGTCCCAGGAGGTTCCAAAATATCTGTTTTCGATGTGATCTCACAATAAATTGGCATGTGTTTCTGACAGGCAGTTCCCCATAGCTAGAACTTATTTTTGTTCATATAGGGTAAGGTTGCTATCAACAGGCCTGTTAACTTTTGTCTCGAATTGAAGGAAAGTCAATGCTTCAAAGTTGTGAAAGTAAATGTCAGAATTCTTCAGGCAACCTATACTTCAGTGTATAACTGGTGTCCCTGAAATAATCTTAACTCCATTAGGAAAAACTGCTGAAATATTTGCCGTAAATGTCCATTCATGAATACCCGTTTCCTTTTAATAGACCATCTGAATTCCATGGATATTCGATACTTCGTGATTAAATACCTCTTATTCTAGAATACAACGGCTGAATGGATTTCAATACGGCCCCACGGCATAATTCTGAAAATAAGAGGATGGTTAGGTGGAAATTAATTTAATATGAACTAAGAACGTTTATTCTGAACAGAAAACAGCTAAACTGTGCTAATACTGAAGTACAGTGCAATTACAATATGAAGTTATTATAAAAGTAAGTGAAATTTTGGTTACTTTATAAAATAATTGCCATTGCGTACTTCCTAACTCCAATGCAGTTTTCGTGCACCTACTTTCTACATGCCATGCACTAAATCATGTTTTCCACTGAGCGATTTTGACGTAGTTGGCAAAATCAGTCATTGGTGTTGGTGCTGCTCACTTGTTTCCTTTGGTGCTTTTCATCTCTTTCGTTTGACTCACAATAATAAAAAAAAAATGGTTCAAATGGCTCTGAGCACTATGGGACTCAACTGCTGTGGTCATTAGTCCCCTAGAACTTAGAACTACTTAAACCTGACTAACCTAAGGACAGCACACACTTCCATGCCCGAGGCAGCATTAGAACCTGCGACCGTAGAAGTCGCACGGTTCCGGACAGCGCGCCTAGAACCGCGAGACCACCGCGGCCGGCCACAATTATCAGCTTTCGTTTTAGATTAGCGGGAGCCTTAGCGCTAAGTTCTAATTGATCCCTGTGTGGAGGACTTATTATTATTAAACCTTTTTGTATGCCTTCTCTTAAGATGGCCTTCAGTGACGTGATAGCGTTTTGAATAAGAGAAAAGTCAGCTAAGTAAACAGCCAAACGCCTGGGTTCAGTAGGATTCTTTTCCGATGTACTTTGCAGTTGTTGGTGGTCTCGCTGAGGTTTGTGAATAAGATGTTAAACCTAATGCTCTTTCCATCATTCTCACTACTGGTAACTCTTCATTAGGTGGAGCAGAGTGAACTGCATTATTGGCAGGAAAGTGATAATCCTTAAAGACATCTCTATTCACAGGACAGACGCCGGAACGAGCAAATCCATTAATTGCCGACTCTATAGTTGGTGCCCTCCCATACACTTCTATAACAATTGCTGAAACTTGCAGACTGGGTCACTGCACGTCCCGGATATACTCGTAGCCATTTTTCCATTTCGTGTATGTAGTAATTACTTAACGGTCTGTAGACACATTAACAGCTGCAGTTTATGCAGGTTGTACCCGGGAAGAGAAAACAATATAACTCCAATCACCTGATCTAGATGCAGTACTTCCGCATTTCTTTGTATGGGTTGTATGACCACCAAGGGGAAGAAGAACTTTATGCTACTACGAAGATTTCACATTAGCAATAAAATGTTCCCGATAGTTCACAAATACTTCTTTGTTAATGTATCCGCTATCCGGATTGAAAGCGAAGACCGTCTCAGGAGATGCTCCATCCTTCAGCTCCTCTTTACCACGAGCACGTTTGAAGATCAGCAACGGCGGTACAAAATGCCCAGTAGCACTGACGCAGCAAAAAGCATTTGTTGTAACACCATCCTCTCCGCTCGAGGTGGATCCAACATGTTGTTTTCCATTCTTAGCAATTACTTTCCACGTGTTTTTCTGTACATTGAAAAGCGCAGTTTCATCGGCGTTAAAAACTGCTGAAGCTTCCAACACGACATCTTCGATTATCTTCACGAGAATGTTGAAAAATTCTGCAACTTTCTCTTTGTTGAAATCAGTGGCACGAGCCATGGATGAAACCTATGGTTGTCTCAACGAGAGTTCTCTATGCCTCTTCGTAAAACTGTGGTCCCACTTCTTACCGACCATATTTTTCTCACGGTTGAATATGCGGTTTATTGTTTCTTTCTGCAACTTTGAATGCTATCATTCGTAAGCCGTTAGGCGTGATCCCAAACATACACTCTTCTAATTGTAATTCAGATGATGTTTGAGAGTTGTTTTGGGAACACGATACTGCTTTGCAGCAGCATTCAAACCGAGATCACCATTCCGCACAGCACCAGTTGCTCGCTGCGTATTCTCTTCTCTCTATCTTCCATAATTAACATCTTTTGCCATTTTTAAAACTGCAAAAGGATAGCTTAAATATGCTTTAAGTAATCATAAAGCAAACGCTACTTGTAAAGTGAGTTTCAAAGCCATGAAAATTTTGTTGGGTTTCTGCGTGGTAAACTTTAAAATCATTTGAACATAACTGTGCAGCTGTGAAGTGTGACATATTTTTGTTTCATTCCACTACATTTAAACAGTGCGTGTGAGAGCAATGTTGTAGTATTAAATATAATTCACAGCTGCTTTTAACTCAACTCGTTAAAATAATTTTAATGAAGTGGATCAATTCAACATCATTTGTTAAATATTTAATTACAGTTTACTGTGTGTACTTCAAGTTATATTTATGTGCCTGTCACATGAACAAGAAGGGGCTCTTGTACGTATTTCTTGTCAGTGAAATAAATACATTCTATTATTGAGACTTCCTGGCAGATTAAAACTGTGTGCCGGACCAAGACTCGACTTGGGATCTTTGCCTTTCGCAGACAAACGCTCTACCGACTGAGCTACCCAAGCACGACTCACGCCCCGTCCTCACAGCTTTCATTCCGCCAGTACTTCGTCTCCTACCATGCAAATTAAAGCTGTGAGGACTGGGCGTCAGTCGTGCTTGGGTAGCTCAGTCGGTAATGCACTTGCCCGCGAAAGGCAACGGTCCCTTGTTCGAGTTTCGGTCCGGCAAACAGTTTTAATCTGCCAGGAAGTTTCATATCAGCGCACACTCCGCTGTCGAGTGAAAATTTCATTCTAAACTCTATTATTGTTTGCACAGATGACAGCCCTACGCAACTTTACGGTCCACCCACGGGAGCTGGCAGCGGTTTAAGGTCTACTATGTTCGGTATTACATAGACAGTAGCGGTAGGTAATAAAAAACTATTATCTCCATGAAAAGTAGATAAGATCCATTTACGAATGGTATACACCAAGCACGCCTGGAATAACGGACGTTATCACCCTACACAATCCAACTCGAAAGACGCTGCATCAAACTACACACTTTTCTTCTTAGATTTACATCTGGTCTTCACAGTAACGTACAATTTTCATACTAAGATGATGGAATGGCTCTTTACTGGTAAGTCGGATCGGCATAGCCAGATGGTAGCACCTGCGGACCAAACAATAATACAGCGACGGTCCCTCCATGAAACCGGTCCAGTGATGGCAACCTTATTCTATGTGGCCGCAGGAGGTTGGAATAGATCTCAGTTCATTAATTTAAATTTGGCTCATTATACTGAATTTGGATAAGTTCGTTTTGATAATGGATGTAGCTTAAGTCCAAATGGCTCTGAGCACTATGGGACTCAACTGCTGTGGTCATCAGTCCCCTAGAACTTAGAACTACTTAAACCTAAGTAACCTAAAGACATCACACACATCCATGCCCGAGGCAGGATTCGAACCTGCGACCGTAGCAGTCGCACGGTTCCGGACTGCGCTCCTAGAACCGCGAGACCACCGCGGCCGGCGTAGCTTAAGTGACAGGGATGTTAGTGACATCTAAGAAGAAGGAGAGAAGTTGGGAAGTGAATATATTTCACTGGGTTTGTCAGGCCTACTGAATTACTTATAGTACACTTTTTCTCAAACGCAAGATTTGAGTTAATGCTGACATTAAGCTTTTTGCTTAATAAGCAAGTTTGACTGATTACTCAATAAACAATATGTCTGACAGGAACATGTTCTTTTTGAATATTGGCTTTGGGTCGCAGATCACAAGACTGAGGGCTCATCGTGATGGGTTCTAAACCTGAAAACCGGTTTTTGCAAATAAACGTTTCTAGTGCGGCTCATGGTGCATAGAAGACGTCCTTTACTAAGGACTGGAAAGCTGTGGAGTACCAAGCATTCAAGATTTTCGAAACAGAGTAATTGTGAACTCCATTGGAGTTAGAACTGGCAAAGTCATCGACGCATTCATAAACTGAAATGGTTCAAATGGCTCTGAGCACTATGGGACTCAACTGCTGTGGTCATCAGTCCCCTAGAACTTAGAACTACTTAAACCTAAGTAACCTAAAGACATCACACACATCCATGCCCGAGGCAGGATTCGAACCTGCGACCGTAGCAGTCGCACGGTTCCGGACTGCGCTCCTAGAACCGCGAGACCACCGCGGCCGGCGTAGCTTAAGTGACAGGGATGTTAGTGACATCTAAGAAGAAGGAGAGAAGTTGGGAAGTGAATATATTTCACTGGGTTTGTCAGGCCTACTGAATTACTTATAGTACACTTTTTCTCAAACGCAAGATTTGAGTTAATGCTGACATTAAGCTTTTTGCTTAATAAGCAAGTTTGACTGATTACTCAATAAACAATATGTCTGACAGGAACATGTTCTTTTTGAATATTGGCTTTGGGTCGCAGATCACAAGACTGAGGGCTCATCGTGATGGGTTCTAAACCTGAAAACCGGTTTTTGCAAATAAACGTTTCTAGTGCGGCTCATGGTGCATAGAAGACGTCCTTTACTAAAGACTGGAAAGCTGTGGAGTACCAAGCATTCAAGATTTTCGAAACAGAGTAATTGTGAAGTCCATTGGAGTTAGAACTGGCAAAGTCATCGACGCATTCATAAACTGAAATGGTTCAAATGGCTCTGAGCACTATGGGACTCAACTGCTGAGGTCATGATGCCCCTAAAACTTAGAACTACTTAAACCTATCTAACCTAAGGACATCAAACACATCCATGCCCGAGGCAGGATTCGAACCTACGACCGTAGCGGTTGTGCGGTTCCAGACTGTAGCGCCTAGGACCGCTCGGCCACACCGGCCGGCTAATCATAAACTGAAGCCCTCCTTTTGGACGACGTGAGGCGCAGGTTACAAGTGTTGTAGGACAGTCATGTGAAGGCTATTTGGAATAAATTTTCTAGCTTGTACCGGAGAGAGCGTTGTTTCTGACCGATATCAAATTACAAAATTGTGTCGAGCTCGAAACTTGACCACAGAAACTTATTCATGATTCAAAGTAGGATGTAGAGAAATATTAATTCTGAAGGCATTCCTTAGGCTGTAGTTAACTATCCTTTCTTCTTGGTGTTCGCGTGTGAGGTAGTTGGCTTGAATTCTGCTGCTGAAACAAACCTTTCGCTGGCTGGACGACGCAAGGTGGTGATTTAAGGCTTCTGATCACCATACCGCACCAATTAAAACCTATAAGCACCAGGCCTACCTAAGACGCAAGCTGCACACCACGAAGAAAAGATCCGGCACTTGAAGAGTTAGAAAACCTTTGCTGTTCAAGCAGATGAATCTATCTATGTGTGGCGGGGGTGAGCCGTGGAGGGGGTACGGACGGTCATGGGCTGTCTCCTAGCTAAGTCTTGTTATTTTCTTTCTGTGAAGCCTGAAGAACAGGATGGAGGTACCATTAGAACTGCAGCTGCCTGGATGGGTCGTGAGTCTATGTTAATAACTTACTTGGTGCGACATCGTCTGTGAATGGCTAGTTTCTGGTCTCGAGTGTCGATCCGGTACACAGATTTAATCTGACAATTTCAAACCTAAGGTCTTAATGTTTACAAAGTCTTTGCATGAACTGCAGCATTTGGCTTTCCAAGCGCTGCTAACGGGTAAAACTGATACGAGTAGTAGTTACACACTACACCCGCTGACAAAAGGGACAGTAATTTGCAAAGGACTTTCGTGCTAGCAGATACAGCAACATCACTGCTCTAGGAAACGAGGGTAGCTGGCGCCTTTGATAGATCAATTCCTGGATGAATAACCGTTTACAGCGAAACTCTGCTGTGTCGGCCCAATTAAACGACGTAAATGTTGATGCAGCTAGAGACGTGTGTCAAAAGGAAAGGGCAGAGTGCTTCGCTATCTCCCTTTTATCGGTGTCTTTATGCCGGTTCGAATCATTTTACGCGACTCACGTAACGGTTTCAAAGCATTGCCGGCAACGTGCGTGCTCCCATCTGTCCGAGCGCAGCTAGAAGGCTCTCCACGCTAATTGGCAGACGTCTTTCCGGGAAATTTCCCCGGAGGGAGCATTTTTCAGCGGACAGTCAGTAGCCTGTGGCGCAATGCGAAGTCTATTCTGCGGTGAGTCAGCAAGCGTGGAGAGCTCGGCACACACAGAAACTGACACACACACACACACACACACACACACACACACACACACACACACACACACACTTGAATCATCCTTCCTTGTGTGCGTACACAAATCAGCATAACAGCGCTGGCTCACAGCCACACTTTCGGACCTTCGTCCACGCTTCAGTAAAGTGAAGTTTGCCATGCGATGTTCCAGAGTCGGACGACAAAATGACGAACACAGCTGGTAGAGAGACAGACTGCGTCGCAGTACAGAGTATCATCGGCAGTGAGACGCTGAATATTGCTTAGGACGCTTGTACAGCATGTCAACACACTACTTCAAAGAAAACACCCAGTCGCAACTTAGAATATACAGAGGGGTCCAGAAAAATGTATCCACTGTTTAAAAGTCCATAACTTGCAAACTAGCTGTCGGAGTTGTCTCGTTTTTGGTGAAAGTGTAGCTTAAAGTCCAACTTCAAGGTATCACTGTAGGTGTTTGAAATGGTCACCATCAACATCCACACACAAACGACGCCGCCGAATTGCAGCACGAACTACTGACTGCAACGTGTTCAGTTGGATATTTGCCCATGAATGTAAGATGGATTCTCGAAGTTCATCCAATGTGCGTGGCTTTTGTCGATAAACGACGTACTTTAGTGTTCCTCACAGGTAAAAGTCCAGAGGAGTTAGGTCTGGCGAACGTGGTGGATTCTCCACAGCACCTCTAAGGCCTATCCACCTTCCTGGTAGATTTTCATCGAGATACGCCCTAACACGATTTTGGTAGTGGACTGGTGCATCCGTTTGTTGAAAGTAAACTCTTCCGTCTCCATACAAGTCTCGGATGGAAGGTAAAATGGATGTCTGAAGCTTCTGAAGGTACACCTTACCGGTAACTGTGCCGTCAAGGAAGATTGGCCCAATGAAGCCTCGGTAAGACACCCAACACCACACATTTATTCCTGGCAAATTCACCGCTTTGTCTACATGGACGTTCGGATTTTCTGTGGCCCAGTAGATGAAATTGTGGCGTTTTTCTGTACCATTGAGTTTGATCTGAGCCTCATTGGACCACACAATCATCTCTGAAAACTCTTCACCGTTGCGCATCATGTTAGTAAACCACTCGCAGTACTCCATTCTACGATCAGGGTCGTCCTCATTCATTGCGTGTAGCAATCGTGGGATGGTCACCTTCAGTAATGTCCGAGCAGGTACACGGGGGGAGGGGTTTATTAGTTATTGGGAGCTCCAACGTTAGGCGGGTGATGGAGCAGTTTAGGGAAATGGCGAAAAGGTGGGGGAAGAAGGCCAGTGTTCACTCTGTCTGCTTGCGGGGGGTCTCATCCGAGATGTGGAGGAGGCCCTGCCGGCGGAGATAGAGAGCACTGGGTGCACCCGACTGCAAATTGTTGCTCATGTCGGCACCACTGACTCCTGCCGTCTGGGTTCAGAGGTCATCCTCAGTTCGTACAGGCGGTTGGCGGAATTGGTGAAGGCGGAAAGCCTCGATCGCGGGGAGGAATCTGAGCTAACTATTTGCAGTATCGTTCCCAGAACCGATCGCGGTTCTCTGGTTTGGAGCCGAGTAGAAGGCTTAAAGGCTTAAACCAGAGGCTCAGACGATTCTGCGGAGATCTGGCGTGCAAATTTCTCGACCTCCGGTATTGGGTGGAGAAATGTAGGGTCCCCCTGAATAGGTCAGGCGCGCACTACACGCCGGAAGTGGCTACAAGAGTAGCGGAGTACATGTGGAGTGCACATGTGGGTTTCTTAGGTTAGACAATTCCCTCCCTAGGCCCGACAAGACGCCTTCTCAGACGCGGCAAGGTAGGAGTAGGCAAAATGCAGCAGGGAATAACAATATTAATGTGCTAATAGTAAACTGCAGGAGCGGCTATAGAGAGGTCCCAGAACTGCTCTCATTAATAAAAGGTCACAATGCCCATATAGTACTAGGGACAGAAAGTTGGCTGAAACGAGACGTAAACAGTAATGAAATCCTAAACTCAGACTGGAATGTATACCGCAGACAGGCTGGACAGTGAAGGGGGAGGCGTTTTTATAGCGATACGAAGTGCAATAGTATCGAAGAAATTGATGGAGATTCGAAATGTGAAATAATTTGGGTGAAGGTCACGGTTAAAGCAGGCTCAGACATGGTAATTGAATGTCTCTATAGGCTCCCTGGCACAGCAGCTGTTGTGGCTGAGCACCTGAAGAATAATTTGGAAAATATTTCGAGTAGATTTCCCCACCATGTTATAGTTCTGGGTGGAGATTTTAATTTGCCGGATACAGACTGGGAGACTCAAACGTTCACAGCAAACATAAACATAGCCAAAGCCTTGCAGACAAACAAAAATTACGCGAAGCGAAAAGTAGTGTGAGGAGGGCTAAGAGAGAGGCGTTCAATGAATTCGAAAGTAAAGTTCTATGTACTGACTTGGCAGAAAATCCTAAGAAATTTTGGTCTTATGTCAAAGCGGTAGGTGGATCAAAACAAAATGTCCAGACAATCTGTGACCAAAATGGTACTGAAACAGAGGATGACATACTAAAGGCCGAAATACTAAATGTTTTTTTCCAAAGCTGTTTCTTACAGGAAGACTGCACTGTAGTTCCTTCTCTAGATTGTCGCACAAATGACAGAATGATAGATGTCGAATTAGACGACAGAGTGATAGAGAAGCAATTAAAATCGCTCTAAAGAGAAAAGGCGTCTAGACCTCATGGGATACCAGTTCGATTTTACACAGAGTACGCGAAGGAACTTGCCCCCCTTCTTGCAGCGGTGTACCGTAGGTGTCTAGAAGAGCGTAACGTTCCAAAGGATTGGAAAACGGCACAGGTCATCCCCGTTTTCAAGAAGGGACGTCGAACAGATGTGCAGAACTGTAGATTTATATCTGTAACGTTGATCAGTTGTAGAATTTTGGAACACGTATCATGCTAGAGAATAATGACTTTTCTGGAGACTAGAAATCTACTCTCTAAGAATCAGCATGGGTTTATAAAAAGACGGTCGTTTGAAACCCAGCTCGCGCTATTCGTCCACGAGATATAGAGGGCCGTAGACACGGGTTCACAGGTAGGTGCCGTGTTCCTTGACTTACGCAAGGCGTTCGATACAGTTCCCCACAGTCGTTTAATGAACAAAGTAAGAACATATGGACTATCAGACCAATTGTGTGATAGGATTGAAGAGTTCCTAGATAACAGAACGCAGCATGTCATTCTCAATGGAGAGAAGTCTTCCGAAGTAAGAGTGATTTCAGGCGTGCCGCAGGGGAGTGTCATAGGACCGTTGCTATTCAAAATATACATAAATGACCTTGTGAATGACATCGGAAGTTCACTGAGGCTTTTTGCAGATGATGCTGTGGTGTATCGAGAGGTTGTAACAATGGAAAATTGTACTGAAATGCAGGAGGATCTGCAGCGAATTGACGCGTGGTGCAGGGAATGGCAATTGAATCTCAGTGTAGACAAGTGTAATGTGCTGCGAATACATAGAAAGATAGATCCCTTATCATTTAGCGACAAAATAGCAGACAGCAACTGGAAGCAGTTTATTCCATAAATTATCTAGGATGACGCATTAGGAGTGATTTGAAATGGAATGATCATATAAAGTTGATCGTTGTTATAGCAGATGCCAGACTGAGATACATTGGAAGAATCCTAAGAAAATGCAACCCGAAAACAAAGGAAGTAGTTTACAGTACGCTTGTTCGCACACTGCTTGAATGCTGCTCGGCAGTGTGGGATTCGTACTAGATAGGTTTAATAAAACAGATGGAGAAGATCCAACGGAGAGCAGTTCGCTTCCATACAGGATCATTTACTAATCGCGAAAGCGTTACGGAGATGATAGATAAACTCCAGTGGAAGACTCTGCACGAGAGACACTTAGTAGCTCGGTACGGGCTTTTGTTAAAGTTTCGAGAACATACCTTCACCGAAAAGTCAAGCAGTATATTGCCCCCTTTTATGTATATCTCGCGAAGAGACCATGAGGATAAAATCAGGGAGATTAGAGCCCACACAGAAGCAAACCGACTATCCTTCTTTCCACGAGCAATACGAGACTGGAATAGAAGGGAGAACCGATAGAGGTACTCAGTGTACCCTCCGCCACACACCGTCAGGTGGCTTGCGGAGTAAGGATGTAGTTGTAGATGTAGATGGTCACTTCCACTTTCCTGTCTTCAAAATTCGCCGAACACTAGACCGACTCACTCCAGTTTCACGGGCACGCTGTCTAACAGACTTATGTGGTTAGCGAGTGAATTGCAGTAACACACGACGGGAGTTATCTGGACTTGTTACTGTTAGAGGTCGTCCAGGTAGTTCTTTGTGTACATCTCTAACCCAGCCTTCGGCTTCAAATTTGTCTCGAATGAGACGAATTGTAAACGTGCCTGTGGCTCTGTTTGATACTCATTTCGCCATTGCCGTTGAACCTCAGTCATGTTTTCGTACTTAGAACACCACTGACTTCCTTTCATCGAACGCAAGCCTCGTGCCAGCCATGTTTACTCGAGTAACTAGGTGCAACTAAGAATAAGAGACTGACTATCTGGCGACTGTCATCTGACAAAATAAAACAACGCAATACAACGCTTGTGCGGCGATTGCCGGAACTACAAACTATTACACTACCAAAGATGAAACAACTCCGTCAATTAGTTTGCCAGTTATGGACTTTTAAACAATGGATACATTTTTTTGGACGCCTCTGTATATGGTAATTAGCCTCTTCTCTCAAATATTCTCTGTTGCCAGTCTCGCATAGTTTCAGTATATTATACACTCATGGGAAAAAATCGCAACAGCAAAAAAAAAAAAAATTATGTAGAGTAATGAAATTTCGGGAATAAATTCTTCAGGTAAAATATTTAAGTGATCAACATTGCAAATCCAGAAGTTAATGTAAGCGCGAGATAATCCATTGCAAATGTGAAATCCTGGTACACCACTAACTGGTGTAATCGCCAGAATGTTGTATGCAAGTGAGCAAACGTGCATGCATTTTGTTGTGCAGGTGCCGGATGTCAGTTTGTGGGATAGATATCCATGCCTGTTGCAGCTGGTCAGTCACTAGAGTGACGATAAATGCCGTTGGTAGATAACGCTGGATGATGATGATGTTTGGTTTGTGAGGCGCTCAACTGTGCGGTCATCAACGCCCGTAAGAAGTCCTAATTTTTACACAGTCCAATCTAGCCAACGTCACGAATGATAAGATGACGCTGGAGCTGACGTCCGATGATGTCTCATATGTGCTCCACTGGTAGGAGATCTGGTGATCGAGCAACCAAAGGCAACAGCAACATGTCAAGCATATTGGGTTACAACAGCGGTATGTGAGCGGGTGTTATTTGTTGCAAACCACCCTCTGCAATTCTGTTAATGAGTGGTAGCACAACGGGTAGAATCACCAGACTGACGTACATATTGGCAGTAAGGAAGTTTGGGATAGCTACGAGAGTGTTCCTGCTGTCATACGAAATCGCACCCCAGACCATAACTCCAGGTGTATCGCTAGTGCATCTAGCAGGGAGACAAGATGGTCGCAGACCCTCAACCTGCGTGCTTCTATCAATCACACGACCACCACTGGCACGGAGGCAGCACAAGCTTTCACTAGAAAACACAACGGAACTCTATCCGGTGCTCCAATGACCTTTTGCTCGACGGCAATGAATCGGAAATGGCGGTGGTTGTAATCAGTGGAATGGGCGTTACAGGGCATCTAGATCTGAGCCCTCCTTGAAGTTGCATCGCTGTGTCAGAGTGGTGTCAGCTTCAGCTCAAATTGCTGCTGCAGATGCAGTACGATGCGCGAGAGCCGTACGCCGAACACGGCCGTCTTCCCTCTCGGAAGGGCCACGTCACTATCTGGAGCCCGGTCTCCTTGTAACCGTACATTCTTGCGAACACCCCTGACAGCAGTCACGTACAGTGGCTACCGCAGAGTCTTGAGACCACTGCTACTATCACAGCGGATAGATTCCTTCCAAGTATTTTTTCAGCACTGAAGAAGGAACATTCAGCTTCTCGTAACACCATTACACGATCTCGTTAAAACGCAGTGTGGCGGCTGCTAAACGCGTTCTTGACCAACATCAACGCTCACTACCGTTGCAGTCTGTATTTAAAGCGAACCTGATTTGCAACGTCATAATGGTGGTACTAACGCCCCCCTTAAGCCACTGACGCGAAACCTGAATAGACATCATGTTTCAGATATTGGTTGGTTGGTTGGTTTGAGGGAGGAGACCAAACAGCGAGGTCATAGGACCCATTGGATTAGGGAAGGATGGGAATGTAAGTCGACCGTGCCCTTTCAAAGGCACCACCCCGGCATTCGTCTGGAGTGATTTAGGGAAATCACGGAAAACCTAAATCAGGATGGTCGGAGGCTGGTTTGAACCGACATCCTCCCGAAAGCGATTCAGTGTTCTAACCACTTTTGCAGATGTAGAAATACGCGTGCCAACTTACGTTTATGCCGCAAACACCTTCTTTGTTCTGAGCTTTCTTTTCCTGTCAGTGTAGAACGGCATCGTGGAACTTTGAAAAGATGTTATAATTTTAGCGGCTCCCCCCGGGCATGGGTGTGTGTCGTCCATAGCGCAAGTTTGTTTACATTAGATTAAGTAGTGTGTACGTTTAGGGACCGATGACCTCAACGTTTGGTCCCATAATACCTTAAAATAATAATAATAATAATAATAATAATAATTTTAGTCCATAGGCAACTAGTTTCGGATGATCGCACATCTTCAAGTCACTTAAATGCGCTTTTTAACATTTATAGTTACCGACACAAGGGGCCAGTGGACGACAACGAAACATGCAAATAATCCTACTAAATATTGATGCGGAAACCAAAAGATATATCACGGCTGAGCACATGAACAGCGAGAGTCTGAGGGTTCAGAATACAAATATGCACATGACAATCTTCAGCACGTATCGTCAAATATGCCTGAGCACATTAGGAAACCCTAGACATAACGCGGCTTCATTGACAAGCATCCACAGCTCGCTCCCGGAGTTCATCGACACTATCAACAGAGCTGGAATACACCAACGCTTTTACAAAACCCAAGAGTTTGAGTCAGCGGACGTGGGAGGCTAAGTTGTTGGCCGAAAAACTTGTTGTCGAAATGCTATTTACCAGTACATAAGTTTCCGGAACGGCGGTAAAATCAAACGAAAGCCATTCCACATTCTGTAATTCACACCTCACTTGTAGAGTTTCGAAGTAAATGTAGAATTAGACAGTACACTATTCTACCTTTGCATACATCGTATCGGAAAAAGCTTTAGTTATTATGTACACTTAATGGGATTTCCTTGGCATAAAATACATGATTTTTTCTAAATCCAGTATCAAATGAAATAGTTGAAAATAAAATATGGGAATACATACGACCTGAATACATTTTACATACAGTACTGGCCATTAAAATTGTTACACCACGAAGATGACGTGCTACAGACGAGAAATTTAACAGACAGGAAAAAGATGCTGTGATATCCAAATGAGTAGCTTTCCAGAGAATTCACACAAGGTTGGCGCCCAACGTGCTCACATGAGGAACGTTTCCAACCGATTTCTCATACACAAACAGCATTTCACCGGCGTTTCCTGGTGAAACGTTGTTGTGATGCTTCGTGTAAGGAGGAGAAATGCGTACCATCCCGTTTCCGACTTTGACAAAGGTCGGATTGTAGCCTATCGCGATTGCGGTTTATCGTATCGCGACATTGCTGCTCGCGTTGGTCGAGATCCAATGACTGTTAGCAGAATATGGAATCGGTGGGTTCAGGAGGGTAATACGGAACGCCGTGCTGGATCCCAACGGCATTGTATCACTAGAGCTCGAGATGACAGGCATCTTATCCGCATGGCTGTAACGGACCGTGCAGCCACATCTCGATCTGTGAGTCAACAACCATCTGCACGAAGAGTTCGACGATGTTTGCAACAGCATTCACTATCAGCTCGGAGACCATGACTGCGGTTACCCTTGACGCTGCATAACAGACATAAGCGCCTGCGATGATGTACTCAACGACGAATCTGGGTGCACGAATGGCAAAACGTCATTTTTTCGAATGATTTCAACTTCTGTTTACAGCATCATGATTGTCGCATCCGTGTTGGGCGACATCGCGGTGAACGCACATTGGAAGTATGTATTCGTCATCGCCATACTGGCGTATGAGCCGGCGTGATGGTATGTGGTGCCATTGGTTACATGTCTCGGTCACCTCTTGTTCGCATTGACGGCACTTTGAACAGTAGACGTTACATTATAGATGTGTTACGACCCGTGGCTCTACCCGTCACTCGATCCCTGTGAAACCCTATATTTTAGCAGGATAAT
Source organism: Schistocerca gregaria (assembly GCF_023897955.1). Classification (NCBI taxonomy): domain Eukaryota; kingdom Metazoa; phylum Arthropoda; class Insecta; order Orthoptera; family Acrididae; genus Schistocerca; species Schistocerca gregaria. The sequence continues at coordinate 536,384,023 of NC_064925.1, forward strand.
GCACGAGTGCATGTTGCAGGTCCTGTACGGGCCTTTCTGGATACAGAAAATGTTCGACTGCTGCCCTGGCCAGTACGTTCTCCAGATATCTCCCCAATTGAAAACGTCAGGTCAATGATGGCAGAGCAAGTGGCTCGTCACAATACGCCAGTCACAACTCTAGATGAACTGTAGTTTCGTGTTGAAGCTGCAGGGACAGCTGTAACTGTACACGCCATGCAAGGTCTGTTTGACTCAATGCCCAGGCGTATCAAGTCCGTTATTACGGCCAGAGATGGTTGTTATGGGTACTGATTTCTAAGGATCTATGCACCCAAATTGCGTGAAAATGTAATCACATGTCAGTTATAGTACAATATATTTGTCCAATGAATACCCGTTTATCATCTGCTTTTCTTCTTGTTGTAGCAATTTTAATGGTCAGTAGTGTACATAAACACAACCCGTCAGAAGTATTTCGTACATCCATGTGCAGTTACACTGTCCGGTCACATTAATGTCAACGTGCAGGTAACACTCACAGATGGCAGGCGGCTGAACAAGCAGTGATGGTGTATAAAACGTGTCGGAGGGACGCGGAAAGAAGTGCGGCCGTTGCCGTAATGCGGAAACGGATTGATTTTTCCGGCATCCAAAAGGGCATTGTGACTGGCTCTCGGGCGTATGGTGGTAGCATTTCTGAAACGGCTAAGTTTGTGAACTGTGTCGTAGTTAAAGCAAACCGGGGATGGCGAAATGGCACTATCCAAAACCGGTGCCGAGGCATCTGCGGTGAACTGTAGACGATAGATGACAGGGGTGATGGACGGCCGTTGTGGTCGAGTGGTTGTAGGCGCTTCAGTCTGGAACCACGCGACCGCTACGGTCGCTGGTTTGAATCCTGCATCGGGCATGGATGTGTGCGATGTCCTTAGGTTAGTTAGGTTTAAGTAGTACTCCGTTGTAGGGGATTGATGACCTCAGATGTTAAGTCCCATAGTGCTCAGAGCCATTTTGATTTGACAGGGGTGATCGACGGCAGCTGAGATGTGAAGGAGCGAACAGATGTGCAGCTGTGGAGCAGTTGGCAGGCCAGATAAACCAAGGAGCTACCGTTAGCTTCTTCTCGACGACCGTTCAGCGAACGTTGATGCGTATGAGCCTCCGTAGCAGATGCCTGGCTCATATACCCATGCTGACTGCTATTTATCGGCGACGAAGGCTGGAATTTACGCTTCAGTATCGCAGCTGGACGTCTACTGAATAGCGACAGGTGACCTTTTCAGATGAGAGATGGCGCTTGGCATATAACGCTTTAAAGGTCTGAAAGGGAACATCATGTAACGATGGCTGGAAGAGTCTAGGCCGGGGCAGGTAGTGTTATGATTGGGAGAATGTTGTGGAATTCACTCGGTGGTCTCGTCATTCTGGAAGATACAGAACAGTAACACAAAAATGCATCTATACTTAGGTACCATCTGCACCTCTTCATGCAGTTTGTTTTTCCTCGGCACAATGGCATCTACCATCAGGGTATTACAACATGGCACACAGTTCGCAGTGTAAGTGCGTGGTTCAGACAGCACCAGGAGGAGTTTACCGTACTTCCCTGGCCACCAAATTCACCAGTTTTAAACACATTCTGTGGGACCACGTCGATCTGGCTGTTGGTGCAATGGAAAATAGTAGCGAGTAGCTGGGAAATTTGTCGAGAAGGTAACGATTAGACCGTGAAAAAATATTACCAGGAGTGTAAATAAAACTTTAGTTTGAAGAAAAGCAAGTAAATGATGAAATATTATAATTATTTATAGACATCTAGACAATATAAGGTACTTCAACGTAAAAGAGATCATTGAACCACAAGTTATGACAACGGACAAGAGACAGAATCGGGAAAAAATGGAAGTTTAAGCTCAATGTAATGCTTGTCCTCGAACATTTTCTAAAGGCCGTTCAAAACTTCATTATTACTTGAATAAATCACACACAGAAATTTAAATGGTCATTCTTAGCCGAGAACAAGCAAATTAAGACACACAGGAATTTTTTGGTTTCTATTTTACAAAAAATTGGTTGAAATGGCTCTGAGCACTATGGGACTTAACTTCTGAGGTCATCAGTCCCCTAGAACTTAGAACTACTTAAACCTAACTAACCTAAGGACATCACACATCCATACCCGAGGCAGGATTAGAACCTGAGACCGTAGCGGTCGCGCGGTTCCAGAGTGTAGCGGCTATAACCACTCGGCCACCGCGGCCGGCTCTATTTTACATATTTAATTTCCTTCATGTTGCATGCTGGATGAGCGCTATGGTGCTATACAGAATACACAGACAATGAACTGTGATTTTTCTAAGAGTCGTAATAAATCATTTGCTTAAAAGGAAGCAATTTCTCCTCTATCCATTTATGACATTCCGTTTTATGATTGTATGACAAAATATTATTTGTATACTGCAAGGACAGGGATAAATGCAATATTGAACCCAGTAGAAAACGCTTAGTTATTTGTCCCCTTATAAAACATCAACTGTGAAATTGTCCTGAAGTATGTTCACTGTAACAAACAAAAATAAGGAATTTAGCGTTTTATATGTACGTCATTAAATCATTACGAAGGAATTTCCAACATTAATTATGATGCTTGAAACTATTTCTTTCCATATGAGCTAACTGCCCAAAACATTAGTCACATCGTCAAAAGAGGACACTAATGGCTTTGCAACACCATAGGTGCTGACGTAAGTCACGGTGGTGAAGTGGAGAACGCAGTAGTAGGGCGTAAGCAATGATCACAATAAGATGTGGACACACAGGGACATGCCTGAATGTCGGAAAGGCACTATCGTCTTTGGATGCGCCCACGACGATACAATGAATGAAATTGCCCGATATGCTGAAGCATCAATGCGAACCGTCCAGCGAGTCTACAAGGAACGGTGTACACCACACAGTCGGGTATCACAGTGCAATGGCAATGGTCGTGGACAAAAAAAGAACCCTAACCGACAGGAACCGTAGAGGAATGTCACATCTTGTCAGTCACAGTGGGTTTTAAACCGGACAGGAATTGCAAATGTTAGTGAATGCTGGTTCAGCTTAGCCAGTCTGGTACCTTCCTAAAGGCAGTTTCTCAAAGTGGAACATAAAGCGGTAGAACGTCAGTGGGCCAAAGAACGTAGTAACTAGACAGTGTAGTGTGGTCAACGTGTCGTGGTTCTACCTCTTTCGCACCAATTTTGCGACTGCACCCAATGGTGTAGTTACGACCGGAGATGGTTCTTCAATATAGGATAGGATTTTCGGTCTCACGACTAGGACCTACTAGTTCAGGAGTCATTGATCATGAACTAGGATATTTGTTTCAACATACTTGGTGACGATCTGTTGTCTATTCTCCCACATTTCCATGATGAATATACACTTGGATACTCTTGTCTCCCCAGATGTCAAAAGGCCTGATCACATGGTTGACTGAAACTGCATCGCATCTCGACCGGTCCGTTATATCAAATGGCTCTGAGCATTATGGGACTTAACTTCTGAGGTCATCAGTCCCATAGAACACAGAAATACTTAAACCTTCCTAACCTAAGGACATCACACACATCCATACCCGAGGCAGGATTCGAACCTGCGACCGTAGCGGTAGCGCTGCTCCAGACTGTAGCGCCTAGAACCGCTCGGCCAATCTGGCCGGCTCCGTTAAATCCCCCAGTATTAATCCGACAGAAAATGTCTGGGACTATTGGGAAAAAAGCGCGGAGTGTGGCAATAAATATTGCCCCAATATCTTAGCTCTAATGTATCTAATCGTAAATGGATTTTTCAGAATTGTATGGCATATGTGAGGAAACTTGTAGACACTATTTGTCGCCAAAATGCGGCTTTTATCGCTTAACTCATTCATCTTATCAGTTATCACTTAGCTAAGTTATCCCTCTCAGACCGCGCAAAAATTTTCGAACGCTCTCTCCGAAGTTGCCTTTAGCGGAATGCTTCTAAACTCCCTGTACCTTCCTTCTATCTCCAGTCCTATAATGTTTTGCTGTCGGTTGCATTATTACATTTCTTTGTTTGTTGCTGAAACGCATTACTGATATGTGTTGTGGTCTCCCAGATCGCGCCTCGTGAATTATGTATCTGTTTGCTGCTGTATAGCAGAAAATGTGTTCACAGGAACAAGTCATTTACACGATCCTAAACTTGATAATATTGCTGATCGGAGGATGGATCAAGATGTCAGTAATACATATCAAGGAATAGACGAAAAAGACGATTTTACAAGAGCTAGTGCTCATGATGGTGTTTCAGAGGAAGGACTTCAGGACAATTGTGATGGAGATATCTCTACTTGCCCAACGCTGTACGAGGTGCATTCAAGTTCTAAGGCCTTCGGTTTTTTTTCTCCGGACTGGAAAGAGATAGAAACATGCGCATCGTTTTAAAATGAGGCCGCGTTCATTGTCAATACGGCCCATAGATGGCAGCACCGAACGGCAGATGGAATTTTACCGCCAGCGGCGAGAATGAGAACTGTTTTAAATACGTTTTCCTTACTTCAACAGCGTCCAATCATTCGTTTCCTGAATTTGCGTGGTGTGAAAACAATTGAAATTCATCGACAGTTGAAGGAAACATGTGGTGATGGAGTTACGGATGTGTCGAAAGTGCGTTCGTGGGTGCGACAGTTTAATGAATGCAGAAAATCGTGTGACAACAAACCGAAACAACATCGGGCTCGCACACGCCGGTTTGACGACATGATCGAGAAAGTGGAGAGAATTGTTTTGGGGGATCGCCGAATGACTGTTGAACAGATCGCCTCCACAGTTGGCATTTCTGTGGGTTCTGTGCACACAATCCTGCATGAAGACCTGAAAATGCGAAAAGTGTCATCCAAGGGTGTGCCACGAATACTGACGGACGACCACATGGCTGCCCGTGTGGCATGTTGCCAAGCAATGTTGACGCGCAATGACAGCATGAATGGGACTTTCTTTTCGTCGATTGTCACAATGGATGAGACGTGGATGCCATTTTTCAATCCAGAAACAAAGCGCCAGTCAGCCCAATAGAAGCATACAGATTCACCGCCACCAAAAAAATTTCGTGTAACCGCTACTGCTGAAAAAATGATGGTGTCCATGTTCTGGGACAGCGAGGGCGTAATCCTTACCTATTGCGTTCCAAAGGGCACTACGGTAACACGTGCATCCTACGAAAATGTTTTGAAGAACAAATTCCTTCCTGCAGTGCAACAAAAACCTCCGGGAAGGGCTGCGCGTGTGCTGTTTCACCAAGACAACGCACCCGCACATCGAGCTAACGTTACGCAACAACTTTGAAGTGATTCCTCGTGCTCCCTACTCACCTGACCTGGCTCCTAGTGACTTTTGGCTTTTTCCAACAATGAAAGACATTCTCCGTGGCCGCGCATTCACCAGCCGTGCTGCTATTGCCTCATCGATTTTCCAGTGGTCAAAACAGACTCCTAAAAAAGCCTTCGCCGCTGCCATGGAATCATGGCGTCAGCGTTATGAAAAATGTGTACGTCTGCAGGGCGATTACGTCGAGAAGTAACGCCAGTTTCATCGATTTCGGGTGAGTAGCTAATTAGAAAAAAATCGGAGGCCTTAGAACGTGAATGCATCTCGTACTTAAAATGTTTATTAAAATAAAACGTGTCCTGAGTGATGATAAAGCAAACTGTAGATACCAGCAGTGAATGTCAATTTTGCACAGTTTCTTTTTGCACCTGTCGAGTGCAACTTTTATGTACAAGTAAAAACCCAGGAATTTAGTTTTATTTGAACATTTACTTGCTTTATAGATACTACAATGTTTCTGTATGTGAAATTCAGGTCTCTAACTGTTTATTTATGTGAAAAACGCATAAAAGTACGTAATCTACATTCACATATACATTTATACTACGCAAGCCACCCAACGGTGTGTTGCGGAGGGCACTTTACGTGGCACTGTCATTACCTCCCTTTCCTGTTCCAGTCGGGAAGAACGACTGCCGGAAAGCCTCCGTGCGCGCTCGAATCTCTCTAATTTTACATTCGTGATCTCCTCGGGAGGTATAAGTAGGGGGAAGCAATATATTCGATACCTCATACAGAAACGCACCCTCTCGAAACCTGGACAGCAAGCTACACCGCGATGCAGAGCGCCTCTCTTGCAGAGTCTGCCACTTGAGTTTGCCAAACATCTCCGTAACGCTATCACGCTTACCAAATAACCCAGTGACGAAACGCGCCGCTCTTCTTTGGATCTTCTCTATCTCCTCTGTCAACCCGACCTGGTACGGATCCCACACTGATGAGGAATACTCAAGTATAGGTCGACGAGTGTTTTGTAAGCCACCTCCTTTGTTGATGTACTACATTTTCTAAGGACTCTCCCAATGAATCTCAACCTGGCACCCGCCTTACCAACAATTAATTTTATGTGATCATTCCACTTCCGTACGCATACTCCCTGATATTTTACAGAAGTAACTGCTACCCGTGTTTGTTCCGTTATCATATAATCATACAGTAAAGGATCCTTCTTTCTATGTATTCGCAACACGTTACATTTGTCTATGTTAAGGGTCAGTTGCCACTCCCTGCACCAAGTGCCTATCCGCTGCAGATCTTTCTGCATTTCGATGAAATTTTCTAATGCTGCAACTTCTCTGTATGCTACAGCATCATCCACGAAAAGCCGCATGGAACTTCCGACACTATCTACTAGGGCATTTATTTATTTATTTTTTGTTAAAAGGGAAATATTGCTGAAATTGTTTAGGGCAATAAAATCAACAAGGAATATTTAAACAACAGTTAAATAATAGTAAAAATGAAAAATTTCAAATGATTTTTGCCCCAATTCTCGGGTAAAAAATGGGGTTCCAGGAGACCCCTTCCAGTGGTATAAATTTCAGAAAAATCACCTTCTGAGTTAATAGTTATGGATGTTAGATGTGGCGTAATACGGAATCGTCTTCATATCACATGAGGGTGACTGTTTTTTTTTTTTTTCGTTAGAGTGTCTGTTATCTGTGGTATTCGGCTTTTTGCTGGTAGTGTTAAGGTTTGTAACATTACAGTATTTTCCTGTAATTCTAGTTACCTGTTTAACTAAAGTCTCTAGTACATAAGATGCCAGACGTTGGTTTAAAGTGTCTACGAAAGAAGCCGCAGTTTCACTACGCTATCGCTGTGGTTTACAGGCTGCCGGTGGCGATACTTTCCTTAGCGGGGCTCCGGGGCGCCGGCCCCCAGCTAAGTGAATAAGGCCCACCGGCGGGGCCGTCGCCCCTTCCCGCAGAGCTGCCGCAGAAAGCGGACAAACACAACTCTTTCACAAGCACCGCGGCGAGCGCCCCTTTCTGCGGAGTACAGCGGAATGAAAAGGTCGCTTTGACGGCTTCCGCGCCGAGATTGTTCCTACTACAGTATTTGTTCTTTGCTGCAGGGGTCAGACCGGTCGTATCCGCCTCTCGCCACTTGGAGCCTGTAGACCACACGACAAACGGAAACAGAGCTCGCCGGCAGAAACACACCGCTACGCTTTGCCGCGGAAATGGGGTGCTGGCCGCCATATTTGTCTCAAGTCTGCAGACAAAGAAAGAAACTGAGCATTTGTGCTGTACAATTCCCAGACGGAAAATTCTAATTTTCCATCGAATCACCAAAGCTTTGCCTGTTCGGTCCTTTTCTTAGCGCTCATCCCCTTTACGTTGTCCAGCTTTATTTTCTACCTGACTAGGCAAATACATTTTTATTTTTACCCTCACATCGTCAGAGACGTCAGTTAACCTAAGAGTGTGAAGTCGTGTGTGGAACTGCGCAAACAGTGTTATGTGAATTACCGTATTTTAGGAGGGCGTGCTGAAAAGTAATGTCTCAGAATTTTTATGTGAAAACTCTTAAAGTATTTTAATAAAAAATAAACGTTATGAACATTATACGAGGGTCAGTCAAAAAGTAATGCCTCCTATTTTTTTTTTCTACGTTTAATTGTCAGGAAATTTAAATGCAATTACATAGGTTGAAAACCACAACATTGAGGATCATTTTGCCATTTTCCAATGTAATCTCCGCCCATCTCTACAGTTTTGGTCCATCTTTGAACAAGGGCATGTATCCCAGCACGGTAAAAATCACAGCTCTGCTTCCTAAGCCATTGACGCACGGATGTTTTGACGGCCTCCTCATCTTCAAAATGGATCCCACGATGAGCTTCTTTTAGTGGCCCGAACAGATGGAAGTCTGATGGTGCCAGGTCAGGGCTGTATGGGGGATGAGGCAAAACTTCCCATCCAATTTTGACAATCTCGTCAGAGGTGTGTGGTCTTGCATTGTCATGCAAAAGAAGAACATCTGCCATTGATTTGGTTGGGCGAACTCGCTGAAGACGTGCTTTAAGTTTTTGAGGGTTGTGACGTATTGAACAGAACTTATTGTGCATCCCTGCTCCAAAAAATCAACCAGAATCACACCCACTGTATCCCAGAAAACTGTTGCCATAACTTTCCCTGCCGATCGCACAGTTTTGAATTTTTTCTTCCTCGGCGAGCTTGTGTGACGCCACTCCATTGACTGCCTCTTTGATTCGGGTTCAAAAAAATGCACCCATGTTTCGTCCCCGGTCACAATTTTTTTCAGAAACTCATCTCCCTCCAAACGGAAGCGCTGCAAGTGTTGGGAGGCTATTGTTTTCCTTGCCTCTTTATTCTGATCGGTTAACATTCTTGGAACCCACCGTGCACAAACTTTTGAGTACCCCAATTGTTTAATAATCGTGATCACACTGCCTTTACTAAGAGAAATAATGCGACACACTTCATCTGCAGTCACCCGACGGTCACCACGAATGATGTCATCAACTTGCTGAATGTTGTGTGGAGTCACTGCACTCACCGGCCTTACAACGACGAACCCATCGTCTAACAGTGCTGACATCCACTGTCACAACACCACACACCTTCTTCAGTCTTTCATGAATGCGTATGGGCGTTTCACCTTCTGCATTCAAGAATTCAATCACACAACGCTGTCTCAAACGAACATCGATGTCGGCCATCTTACAAACTTCTGCTGTGCTGCCACCTGTTGACACAGAAAGTTACTACTGCAGTGGATTGCAGAAGAAGGTTTGAGGAATGGCGCCAAATTCAAATTTTTCACTTAACTTAATTTTTTTAAGTAGAAAAAAAAAATGGGAGGCATTACTTTTTGACCGACCCTCGTATAATGTTATTCTTTATATCCTACATACTTGCACTCGGCTGCCACTGGGCGGCACCGAATTGTATCGCGTAAAATGGCGGTGTGCAACGTAACTAAGACCGTGCGTGAGAAATTTTTGGAAATTTGTGGTAACGTCATATTGGACTAAACTGCTGACGTCATCGGTCTCCAAGATTACTCACTACTTACTCTAATGGCTCTGAACTTAGAACTACTTAAACCTAACTAACCTAAGAACATCACACGCATCCATGCCCGAGGCAGGATTAGAACCTGACAACGCAGCGGTCGCGAGGTTCCAGACTGTAGCGCCTAGAACCGCTCGCCCACTCGAGTCGGCTACTTAATCTAACTTAAACTAACTTACGGCAAGGACAACTCACACACCCATGCCCGAGGGAGGACTCGAACCTCCGAGGGGGGGTAGCCGCGTGGACCGTGACAAGGCGCATCACACCGCGTGGCTACCCCGCGCTGCTGCGTGAGAAACAGCGCGCTGTAATTGAGTTTTAAATTCGAAGAGTTCGTCCACACATGAAGCCCACTTTCGTTCAGAATGACAATGCCAGATCACACACGACTGCTATGACATTTGCAACAATCCGACACTTTGGGTTCACTATCATCGATCGTCCTCTATACGGTCCCGACTTGGCTCCTCCGACTTTCATCTGTTTCCAAATGGAAAGAACACCTTTGACGACATCACTTTCGGCATTAATTAACTGGAGAAAGCAGTGTTGAGGTTGTGTCTCCGTAAGTCAAACATCCTACAGAGACCATGTCAACCGTCTCTTGCTCGGAGAAACATCTGACGCCTGGGTGACCACGTTGAGAAATAAACATGTAGACATGAGAAATGAAGGTGCACAATACGATAGAGCAGTGCCTATATTGTTTAGATATGGGAAGCAGTGTTTCTTCGGATAGGCATGCATGCATTCATCGCTCTTCTTCACAACGCAGGCAACAAAATATCATCTTAATCCGCCAATACCAGATAGCAACTTTCAGTTAAAATTACTTCGTCTGTACGTGAACGCAGGAACGGCGACATATGGAAGATCGGGTGTGGCCTTGAATCGTGCACGGGTAGCCAAGGTGGTCAAGGCGACCGCTGGCGTAAAGCGGGAAATTCTGATTCGATTCCCAGTCCGGCACAATTTTACACTCTTGTCATTCCCTTATACAGGTGATGGTTGTTAGTAATCCCAGCTTCGAATACATTTCATTGATCCCATGAGGTAAGATGGCCAGCCGAGAGGCCTGTAGGACAGAGGAGTGTTGGAGTTTTAAAGTGTTTAACTGAACTCGGAAGATAGTGACCGTTTATGATTAACGAAGTTAGTGATCAAAAATGGGGAGACCATAACAAACTGAAGTGTGGTCATGGGCAGGATGTGTGTTCTCAGTCCGTAAGTGCTCTACATGGCATCTTACATTAGACTCTATAGCTGGAGGTAGTGTTCACAGATCGAAGTGGACTTTACGAGGTTAAGTTGAAGCAAATTAATTCCATGTGAAACTTGCTGGCAGATTAAAGGAGTGTGCCGCACCGAGACTCAAACTCGGGACCTTTACCTTTACTTTTGCTTTCAGGAGTGCTAGTTCTTCAAGGTTCGCAGGAGAGCTTCTGTAAAGTTTTGAAGGTAGGACACGAGGTACTGGCAGAAGTACAGCTGTGAGGACAGGGCGTGAATCATGCTTGGATAGCTCGTATGGTAGAGCATGTGCCCGGGAAAGGCAACGGTCCCGAGTTCGGGTCTAGAGCCGGCACACGTTTAATCTGCCTGGAAGTTTCATATCAGCGCACACTCCACTGCACAGTGAAAATCTCATTCTGGTAATTCCAGAAATTTTCGGAAATTTGAGAATTACTTACTGCCGCCGGCCGCGGTGGTCTCGCGGTTCTAGGCGCGCACTCCGGAACCGTGCGACTGCTACGGTCGCAGGTTCGAATCCTGCCTCGGGCATGGATGTGTGTGATGTTCTTAAGTTAGTTAGGTTTAAGTAGTTCTAAGTTCTAGGGGACTGATGACCACAGCAGTTGAGTCCCATAGTGCTCAGAGCCATTTGAACCATTTTTTTTACTTACTGCCACTGAACTATAATCATATCTTGTGGTTATGAAGCTTATCGACAGAAAACGGCATGAACAAGTCGGAAATAGTGCATAAATGTTAGCAATGGCCGGACGTAGTGGCCGAGCGGTTCTAGGTGCTTACGTCTGGAACCGCGCGACAGCTACGGTCGCAGGTTCGAATCCTGCCTCGGGCATGGATGTGTGTGATGTCCTTAGGTTAGTTAGGTTTAAGCCATCCTAAGTTCTAGGGGACTGATGACCTCAGATGTTGAGTCCCACAGTGCTCAGAGCCATTTGAACCATTTTTTGTTAGCAATGTATACAGTGGGATGTATCAAAAATTGAGGAATACCGTATGGGGCAGCACAACAAGATCACCTTATCTAGGCCGCAAGCATAATAAAAGAGAACGTTTACAGCAAGAAGCTACAGTTATAACCAAAATAAGCAACACCAGTTGCGTGGCAACATATGCAAGTAAACAGTTACACAGAATACTTATCGCGATATTGCAAATGCACTACATGCTTTCCTTAAACAGTTATCATGCGCCGACCAGCACCAAAGAGCGGCCAGAGATGAGGCCCTGCAAAGTGTCCAGATTCCAATTTCACAATCCTCAACTCTCTAAAAACTCTACATGGAGTGTACGCTGTTATCAATATGATGGGCGATAAATGTTGCTAAGTTAATGAAAAAGCAATGGCACGAACTTGGCTTTTTTGCATACCAGACAAACATTTTTAAGCCAACGCTGGCAGTACCTTTGTAAATGACCAATCTTAAGCGCCAAAAACTCTGTCCAGAGTGAAGCAACATTATTGGCTGAGACAAATGTTTAGAACAAATGCAGCAGACTCTTCCATGTTGGTGAGGTGATGCCACTGCATCTGAACGCAGAAGAGAAAGAAAGTAACGCTCAATTATTCTCTTGGAGCTGTGCATTGGCCGTGGCAGACACTGATTCACGTCGTGAAGGTGGTAGATCGGCTCTCAGTAGCCATGGACAGGCTCTTTGCCTGAGTTCCGCAAACTGCTCATTCCTCCCGCCCCCCCCCCCCCCCCACCACCACCACTCACGCCCTCCATTAAGTAAGCCTTTCGATCTAATGAGATTCAACGATTGTCTTTCAGCCGGAAAAGGAGGCTATAGAGATGCTTCCAGGGACACAGCACCCGCCGTGGGGAGTGCAGGGGAGCCTTCTCAGAGACACCGCTCCAATATACTCGCTAGATAACTTCAAAATAGCCGCAGAAAAATGAAATAACATCACGTAGCGAAATGTGACAGTAAAGTCACACCACGAAAAAAATGTCATCGGTCCCCTAGAACATAGAACTACTTAAACCTAACCAACCTAAGGACATCACACACATCCATGCCCGGGACAGGATTCGAACCTGCGACGGTAGCGGTCACACGGTTCCAGACTGAAGCGCCTAGAACCGCTCGTCCACTGCGGTTGGCACACCACGACAGTGACGTCACGGCACGCAGGGTATGTTGTAACTGAGCGTCTAGCTTTTAATACGTGGGATTGTTTATACTCTGTGGTAACAGTAAACAGCTTGAAGTTTGTTTACAGATACAAAAAATATGATTGCCAGTGTGGAATTTCTTACGATATTTATACCTATCTGGAACTTAATTTTTGTTTATATCATCATGACCGTTAAATATGCAGACTGCTGAGCTTCAGAAGAAACAGGATAAGAATAGTGGATATTACGAAAGTGAAAAGTAATACCATCTCTGATTCTCGAAATGGTCCGATAGAATATGGTTTTTACTGTGCAGTAAGTGCTTAATACGGAAATATACTATTTACTGGGAAGAGAGTAAAAGCTATTTGATGCCATTTAATTGAAAATAAGAAATATTCAGAAGTTGGAGTCTTATAATTTGAATTTGACTGATATCTTCAAACAAACTGAGAGATAATATACATTAGGCCGAGCACATAATAAACAGCATCGCTGGTTGTTTCAGCAACACTACAACCACAGCGAGTAATATTCTGCAAGAAAAAGATTGAAATATCAGCCAGCCAGTTGCAAATAAAGGTTTAGCTTTCCTTGACCATGGTGTCGCTGTGTGTAAAAATATTTTCTTCAGAAGTATTGGCCCTAAAAATATATACAGCAGTTACAAAATATTTTTTTTTTACAAACGTAATAAAATATTAATAGAAAAACATCTGTGAAGTAAACATACTCACTAATTGCATCTCATCATGCCACAATAGATTAGATGAAGCCGAGCGGCTCCTGTCATCAACGAAATTGATGAAGCAAGAGTTGTTGCAAGCTACGACTTTAATCTTAACTTTTCCTGGATAGTGATAAAATAGATTGTGCCACTACTCCCCCTGGAATTTTAGACGAATGTGTAATTTGCAAACGAATTGCGGTACTTATCCTAAGGTAGCCACATGATTTCAAGTGGAGTGTCAAACTCAAATGTTACCACTCAAAGCGACGCCTACGCTAAGTACATCTGGACAGAAGTACTTTACTATTCGAGTAGAGTGATAGAGTATCGGAATTTTTCTCAAAGTAGTTGGATGCTATAGCACGTTAATAACTCAATATGGAGTTGTGTTGAGTATACTGAGTCAGTGCGAGACCGATGACTCTGACTTGGAGTGACTGGATAGTGGAGCACTGTAGAGAATTAATCTGGATCCGATTATATCTACTGAGGGTATGTCACGAAATATGTCTCGCGCGTCCCACGTTCCCAAGAGCACATGCATTTTGGTCACAGCCACGATTGGGATTTCGCACAACGCCTCGGAAGATCCAGGAGATGGACGAAATAAGCGGTTCGTTCTTCATTGCTCAACAGGTAGGTCAAGACATGATGCGTGAGTGGCTGCTAGGGGCGGTAGACGTCTGAGCACGAGAGCAGAGCGAGGGTGGCTTTATGCCAGCGGTGCCTACCGGAATCACGTGAAGCGACCGTGATGGTTTCCTCAGACCTGCGGTGGAAGTATAGTCTATTGGACTTCCGGCGCGCGGCGACACAGACCGATCAACACAGGGGCCGCCCGGCGCCGACGCACCGGTCTCAGGCTGCGAGCCGCAGCCGGGGTGGGGCGCAGTGCCCACCCCCACAGCAACAGGGCCCTGCCTGAAGTCAACCCTGTCTTCCTGCAGTGGTGTACCGCGTGCGCTCTCCTGCCAGTTTCTGTACCAGAGAGGCGTACCTCCAGTTATCTAATACAATGGACCAATGAGAAGTGACCACTTATTTCGTCTATTGACACACAGTTTACATCTACAGCTACATCCATACTCCACAAGCCACCTGGCGGTGTGTGGCGGAGGGTACCTTGAGTACCTGTATCGGTTCTCGCTTCTATTCGAGTTTCGTATTGTTTGTGGAAAGAAAGATTGTCGGTATGCCTCTGTGTGCACTCTAATCTCTCAGATTTTATCCTCATGGTCTCTTCGCGAGATATACGTAGGAGGGAGCTATATACTGCTTGACTCTTCGATGAAGGGATGTTCCCGAAAAAAAGCCCGTACCGAGCTACTGAGCGTCTCACGTGCAGAGTCTTCCACTGGAGTTTATCTGTCATCCCCGCAACGCTTTCGCGAATACTAAATGTTACTAAATGATACTGTAATGAAGCGCGCTGCTCTCGGTTAGATCTTCTCTATCCCTTCTATCAACCCTATCCGGTACGGATCCCATACCGGTGAGCAGTATTCAAGCAGTGGACGAACAAGTGTACTGTAACCTACTTCCTTTATTGCAATTCCTTAGGATTCTTCCAATAAATCTCAGACTGGCATCTGCTTTATCGACGATTAATTTTATATGGTCATTCCATTTTAGTTCACACCTAATGCCTGCTCCCAGATAATTTATGGAATTAACGGCTTCTAGTTGCTGAGCTGCTGTATTGTAGCTAAATGATAAAGGATAATCCTTTCTGTGTATTCGCAGCACATTCCACTTGTCTACACTGAAATTCAATTGCCATTCCCTGCACCATGCGTCAATTCGTTGCAGATCCGCCTGTATTTCAGTACAATTTTCCATTCTTGCAACCTCTCGATACACCACAGCATCATCTGCAAAAAGCCTCAGTGAACTTCCGATGTTATCCACCAGGTCATTTATGTGTATTGTGAATAGCAACGGTCCTATGACACTCCCCTGCGGCACACCTGAAATCACTCTTACTTCGGAAGACTTCTCTCCATTGAGAATGACATGCTGCGTTCTGTTATCTAGGAACTCCTCAATCCAATCACACAATTGATCTGATAGTCCGTATGCTCTTACTTTGTTCATTAAACGACTGTGGGGAACTGTGTCAAACGCCTTGCGGAAGTCAAGAAACACGGCATCTACCTGTGAACCCGTGTCTAAGGCCCTCTGAGTCTCGTGGACGAATAGCGCGAGCTGGGTTTCACACGACCGTCTTTTTCGAAACCCATGCTGATTCCTACAGAGTAGATTTCTAGTCTCCAGAAAAGTCATTATACTCGAACGTAATACGTCTTCCGAAATTCTACAACTGATTGACGTTAGAGATACACGTCTATAGTTCTGCACATCTGTTCGACGTCCCTTCTTGAAAACGGGGATGACCTGTGCCCTTTTCCAATCTTTAGGAACGCTACGCTCTTCTAGAGACCTACCGTACACCGCTGCAAGAGGGAGGGAAAGTTCCTTCGTGTGCTGTGCGTAAAATCGAACTGGTATCCCATCAGGTCCCGCGGCCTTTCCTGTTTTTGTTGTTGTTGTTGTTGTCATCAGTCCTGAGACTGGTTTGATGCAGCTCTCCATGCTACTCTATCCTGTGCAAGCTGCTTCATCTCCCAGTACCTACTGCAACCTACATCCTTCTGAATCTGCTTAGTGTACTCATCTCTTGGTCTCCCTCTACGATTTTTACCCTCCACGCTGCCCTCCAATGCTAAATTTGTGATCCCTTGATGCCTCAAAACATGTCCTACCAACCGATCCCTTCTTCTAGTCAAGTTGTGCCACAAACTTCTCTTCTCCCCAATCCTATTCAATACCTCCTCATTAGTTACGTGATCTATCCACCTTATCTTCAGTATTCTTCTGTAGCACCACATTTCGAAAGCTTCTATTCTCTTCTTGTCCAAACTAGTTATCGTCCATGTTTCACTTCCATACATGGCTACACTCCAAACAAATACTTTCAGAAACGACTTCCTGATACATAAATCTATATTCGATGTTAACAAATTTCTCTTCTTCAGAAACGCTTTCCTTGCCATTGCCAGTCTACATTTTATATCCTCTCTACTTCGACCATCATCAGTTATTTTACTTCCTAAATAGCAAAACTCCTTTACTACTTTAAGTGTCTCATTTCCTAATCTAATTCCCTCAGCATCACCCGATTTAATTTGACTACATTCCATTATCCTCGTTTTGCTTTTGTTAATGTTCATCTTATATCCTCCTTTCAAGACACTGTCCATTCCGTTCAACTGCTCTTCCAAGTCCTTTGCCGTCTCTGACAGAATTACAATGTCATCGGCGAACCTCAAAGTTTTTACTTCGTCTCCATGGACTTTAATACCTACTCCAAATTTTTCTTTTGTTTCCTTTACTGCTTGCTCAATATACAGATTGAATAACATCGGGGAGAGGCTACAACCCTGTCTCACTCCTTTCCCCACCACTGCTTCCCTTTCATGCCCCTCGACTTTTATGACTGCCACCTGGTTTCTGTACAAATTGTAAATAGCCTTTCGCTCCCTGTATTTTACCCCTGCCACCTTTAGAATTTGAAAAAGAGTATTCCAGTCAACATTGTCAAAAGCTTTCTCTAAGTCTACAAATGCTAGAAACGTAGGTTTGCCTTTTCTTAATCTTTCTTCTAAGATAAGTCGTAAGGTCAGTATTGCCTCACGTGTTCCAACATTTCGACGGAATCCAAACTGATCCTCCCCGAGGTCTGCATCTACCAGTTTTTCCATTCGTCTGTAAAGAATTCGCGTTAGTATTTTGCAGCCGTGGCTTATTAAACTGACAGTTCGGTAATTTTCACATCTGTCAGCACCTGCTTTCTTTGGGATTGGAATTATTATATTCTTCTTGAAGTCTGAGGGTATTTCGCCTGTCTCATACATCTTGCTCACCAGCTGGTAGAGTTTTGTCATGACTGGCTCTCCCAAGGCCGTCAGTAGTTCTAATGGAATGTTGTCTACTCCGGGGGCCTTGTTTCGACTCAGGTCTTTCAGTGCTCTGTCAAACTCTTCACGCAGTATCGTATCTCCCATTTCGTCTTCATCTACATCCTCTTCCATTTCCATAATATTGTCCTCAAGTACATCACCCTTGTATAAACCTTCTATATATTCCTTCCACCTTTCTGCCTTCCCTTCTTTGCTTAGAACTGGGTTTCCATCTGAGCTCTTGATATTCATACACGTGGTTCTCTTCTCTCCAAAGGTCTCTTTAATTTTCCTGTAGGCAGTATCTATCTTACCCCTAGTGAGATAAGCTTCTACATCCTTACATTTGTCCTCTAGCCATCCCTGTTTAGCCACTTTGCACTTCCTGTCGATCGCATTTTTGAGACGTTTGTATTCCTTTTTGCCTGCTTCATTTACTGCATTTTTATATTTTCTCCTTTCATCAATTAAATTCAATATTTCTTCTGTTACCCAAGGATTTCTAGCAGCCCTCGTCTTTGTACCTACTTTATCCTCTGCTGCCTTCACTACTACATCCCTCAGAGCTACCCATTCTTCTTCTACTGTACTTCTTTCCCCTATTCCAGTCAATTGTTCCCTTATGCTCTCTCTGAAACTCTGTACAACCTCTGGTTCTTTCAGTTTACCCAGGTCCCATCTCCTTAATTTCCCACATTTTTGCAGTTTCTTCAGTTTTAATCTACAGGTCATAACCAATAGATTGTGGTCCGAGTCTACATTTGCCCCTGGAAATGTCTTACAACTTAAAGCCTGGTTCCTAAATCTCTGTCTTACCATTATATAATCTATCTGATACCTTTCAGTATCTCCAGGGTTCTTCCACGTATACAACCTTCTTTCATGATTCTTAAACCAAGTGTTAGCTATGATTAAGTTGTGCTCCGTGCAAAATTCTACTAGGCGGCTTCCTCTTTCATTTCTTAGCCCCAATCCATATTCACCTACTATGTTTCCTTCTCTCCCTTTTCCTACACTCGAAATCCAGTCACCCATTACAATTAAATTTTCGTCTCCCTTCACTATCTGAATAATTTCTTTTATTTCATCGTACATTTCTTCAATTTCTTCATCATCTGCAGAGCTAGTTGGCATATAAACTTGTACTACTGTAGTAGGTGTGGGCTTCGTATCTATCTTGGCCACAATAATGCGTTCACTATGCTGTTTGTAGTAGCTTACCCGCATTCCTATTTTCCTATTCATTATTAAACCTACTCCTGCATTACCCCTATTTGATTTTGTGTTTATAACCCTGTAGTCACCTGACCAGAAGTCTTGTTCCTCCTGCCACCGAACTTCACTAATTCCCGCTATATCTAACTTTAACCTATCCATTTCCCTTTTTAAATTTTCTAACCTACCTGCCCGATTAAGGGATCTGACATTCCACGCTCCGATCCGTAGAACGCCAGTTTTCTTTCTCCTGATAACGACATCCTCCTGAGTAGTCCCCGCCCGGAGATCCGAATGGGGGACTATTTTACCTCCGGAATATTTTACCCAAGAGGATGCCATCATCATTTAATCATACAGTAAAGCTGCATGTCCTCGGGAAAAATTACGGCTGTAGTTTCCCCTTGCTTTCAGCCGTTCGCAGTAGCAGCACAGCAAGGCCGTTTTGGTTAATGTTGCAAGGCCAGATCAGTCAATCATCCAGACTGTTGCCCCTGCAACTACTGAAAAGGCTGCTGCCCCTCTTCAGGAACCACACGTTTGTCTGGCCTCTCAACAGATACCCCTCCGTTGTGGTTGCACCTACGGTACGGCCATCTGTATCGCTGAGGCACGCAAGCTATATTAATTGTTTTCTATCCCTCTGTCATCTATTTCGATATCTACCATTTTGTCGTCTGTGCAACAATGTAGAGAAGGAACTACAGTGCAGTTTTCCTCTATGAAACAGCTTTGGGAAAAGTCATTTAGTATTTCGGCCTTTAGTCTGTCATCCTCTGTTTCAGTACCATTTTGGACACAGAGTGTCTGGACATTTTGTTTTGATCCACCTACCGCTTTGACATAAGACCAAAATTTCTTAGGAAATCGCGTATCCAGTAGCATAACTAAGGCGATTTTCCATAAGCACAGAATTTGATTACAAGCCGCTTGTGAGGTACGGTGTCAAAAGCCTTCTGGAAGTCTAGAAATAGAGAATCAATTTGAAATCAAATACGGATTTAGAAAACATCGATGTTGTGAAACACAACTAGCTCTTTACTCTCTAAAGTGTCGTGTGCCATCGACAAGGGATTTCAAATTGCATCCTTATTTATAGATTTCCAGAAGGCTTTTGACACGATATCTGACAAGCAGTTAGTAATCAAATTCCGTGCTTATGGAATATGGCCTTAGTTATGCGACTGGATACGCGATTTCCTGTCGGAGAGCTTACAGTTCGTACTAACTGACGGAAAGTCATCGAGTAACACAGAAGTGATTTCTTCCCCAATTTAGTGTTATAGCCCCATTGCTGTTTTTCATCTACATAAACGATTTAGGAGACAATCTGCACATCCGTCTTAGGTTGTCTGCAAATGATGCTGTCGTTCATCGACTAGTAAAGTCTTCAGATGATCAAAACTAAATGCAAAACGATTCAGAAAAGATATCTGTGTGGTGCGAAAATCGGCAATTGACAGTAATTAACGGAGAGTGTGAGCTCATCCAGATGAGGGCTGAAAGGAATCTGTTAAACTTCGGTTACATGGTAAATAAATCAAATCTAAGGACTATAGATTCAACTAAGTACCTAGGAATTACGATTACGAACAGTTTAAATTGGAAAGAAGACACCGAAAATTTTTTGGGGGACGTGAACCAAAGACTGCGTTTTATTGGCACAACACTTAGAAAATGTAACAGATTTACTACAGAGACTGCCGACACTACGCATGGCCCTCCTATTTTGGAGTACTGCTGCGAGGTATGGGATACTTACCAGACAGGATTAACGGAGTACACCGAGAAAGTTCAAAGAAGGGCAGCAAGTTTGGTACGCACATCAAGAAAAATTTTGCATCACCCCGGTTCCCAGAACTCCTGACGATAGACGCTGACTGTAGATGTTGTATCACAGACACAGTCTCTTTGACTGTTCAGAGATGTCACTAAACCCGCCCAAAGAAGTAAACAACCGTACATGAGCAGCGCCTATTAGACGGATGTTGGCCGACAGCCGATCAGTTCCAGTCATTCCACCAGTAAGGAGGTACACGGCTCGTGTTGCCTGTAGTTATGATAATACCACGTTTAGATCGCGTCCGCATTGTTACTTTGTGCCAGGAAGGACTCTTAACAAGGGTTAAAGTCCATGCGTCTCGCAGTGAACCAAAGCGATGTTGTTCGGACATGGAGGAGATACAGAGAGATAGGAACTGTCGATGACATGCCTCGCTCAGGACGCCCTTGGGCTACTACTGCAGTGGATGACCGCAACCTACGGATTATGGCTCGCATGAACCCTGAAAGCAACGCCACCATGTTGAATAATGCTTTTGTGCAGCCAAGGGACGTCGTGTTACGACTCAAACTGTGCGCAATAGGCTGCATGATGCCCAGCTTCACTCCCGACGTTCGTAGCGCGGTCCATCTTTGCTACCATGACACCATGCAGCGCGGTACAGATGGGCTCAACAACATGCCGAATGGACTGCTCAGGAATGGCATCACGTTATCTTCACCGATGAGTGTCGTATATGCCTTCAACCAAGGAATCGTCGGAGACGTGTTTGGAGGCAACCCGGTCAGGCTGAACGCCTTAGACATACTGTCCAGCGAGTGCAGCAAGGTGGAGGTTACCTGCCGTTTTGGGGTGGCATTATGTGGAGCCGACGTACGCCGCTGGTGGTCATGGAAGGCGCTGTAACGGCGGTACGATACTTTAATGCCATTCTCCGACCGATAGTGCAACTATATCGGTAGCCTAATGGCAAGGCATTCGTCTTCATGAACAACAATTCGCGCTCATCGTGCACATATCTTGTGAATGACTGTCTTCAGGATAAAGACATCGCTTGACTAGAGTTGCCAGCATGTTCTCCAGACATGAACCCTATCGAACATGTATGAGATGGTTTGAAAAGGGCTGCTTAGTACGACGTGCGCCACCAACCATTTTGAGGGATCTACGCCGATTCGCCGTTCAGGAATGGGAAATCTGGACCAACAGTGCCGTGATGAACTTGTGGATAGTATGTCACGACGAATACAGCATGCATCAATGCAAGAGGGCGTGCTACTGCGTGTAGAGGTCCTGTGTGTACAGCGGTCTGGAGCACCACTTCTGAAGGACTCACTGTATGGTGGTACAACATGCAATGTGCGGTTTTCATAAGCAATAAAAAGGGTGGAAATAATGTTTGTGATGACCTCTATTCCAATTTTCTGCACAGGTGCTGGAACTCTCGGAACCGAGGTGATGCAAAACTTTTTTGATGTGTGTATTATCGAGAAACAGGAGAGAGACTGCAATGGACATGAAACGGCGTTTGGGGTGAACATCATTCAAATAAAAGCGTCTCTCGCTGCGGGAAATTCTCACGAAATTTCAATCCCCAACTTTCTTTCTCCTCCGAAAGCAAAACTATTTCTTCGACGTCGACCTACATAATGAGAAACTATCATCATAATAAAATAAGGGAAATCAGAAATCGCACGGGAAGATATAGGTGCTACTTTTTTAGTCTTTCCGTGAGCTGTTCGAGAGTGGAATAGTAGAGAATTATTGTGAATGTGTTTCGACGAACCCTCTGGCAGACACTGAAGTGTGATTTTCAGAGTATCCATGCACATGTAGAAGTGGATCCTGTTACGCTGGAACCCGATAACTGACGAGTGGTCTAGTTCAGTTTTCTCTCTATTTATACAAGTAATAAATCCGTTGTGTCTGTAGACAGAAAATATTTGGCAAAGATTGCGGTTTATAGAGTCTAACAGAATCCAATAATACTATTTTCCAAAACTTTGACTTTCTACATCTCTGTTGTAAAGCTCTACTCTCCATAACTACTAGACAATTTCGTGACATTTTCGCTGGTAACTTAAGAGTAGCTTGGCCAACATATAGGCTTTATTTCATCAAAACCAGATCATGAAAAATATGTTGTTTCAGTTTAAAGTCTTAGAAGTCTGCCAAGCTTACTAATTCGGAATTTTCCCTCAGCTAAACAACCTTCACGGCATAGTACAAGAAAGAACCAATAGAATGCGCTGTTAGTTTTCTTTCTCTTTTTTTATCCCAGTGGCAGAATTTTTTCATAATTTTACAACGATGACTGAATTAAGCACATCAATGTTATCTTTACAAATACAAGCTTTAATTGGCTAGGGTATACAGATTCAGTGATTTTGCTTTGTGTACAAGAACTTCACAAGCATAAACAAACTGAGGTGGATGTATTGTCGTCGATAAACTTTAGATAGCATGTTATATCCAAGATCCACACATGGTTCAGTTCAAGAACATATGTACGTCATATAAATCTTCAGCTCTATTTCACAGAAACACATTCACGTGGGGTACATGTTGCCAACACTTGCCGTAGTGGTCCAGCTAGCTGTTCGAGCGATAGCTTCCGACTCTGGAGGTCCCTGGTTCAATTCGGGGTAAAATATTCGATTTGTCCTCGTTCCAGCTCTTCTCTGTCTATTTATGTTTTAGGTTTTAGAACAGTTTGGAAAAGTTAAGGCAGTAGAATTTCAGTGTACATAAGGGATACCTATAGGCAACACACTTCGACTGTTAAACCCATCGACGGGGCTGTTTCTTGGGCCGCTATCTATTCCCACCAGAGTAATTATACCTGTACCTCACAGTGCTTTCTTGAAGCTCGGAGTGATATGATAAGCTTCAGTGCACTTTCCTCAAATAATGTGATTATTGCAATTGTAAGATGTCAAAAGTTTGAAGTTTTTTTTATACACAATATTTTTCTGATAACAGATGATTCAAGAATTTATTTCCTTGAATAATACATTTCAAAAGCGTGTTTCTGAACAATGCTTTGTAAGAATGATATTGCGAACAAAGAACGGAAATCTCAATTGTTGATTGGTACCCATCAGCGCACATGTGACGGTTGTTTCGCTATACCCACATGTGAAGTTACAAGCGTTCAGTGTATTTGTTCTTCTCATTCAGTATTATTGTTAACAATCTATTGCCGAAAACGAGTTAGAAAATATCAAGTGGAGCCTTTCGATTGGTGTAAAACTCAAGCCGTTCGTGGAGCACACGGCGCAGTGCCGCCAGATAGCCCGAACTCCACTCTTTGAGCACTGTCGACAGGTTAACTTCAGTAGTTTCAACAAACCTCATTTGGATTGTTCGTACCAGCTGTCTCACATTGACTTTAATTATGTTGAGAAACGTAGAGGTTATTTCTCTAATACTACACAAAATTGGGCCAGTGTGGATACGTCGAATATAACTTTTGCACGGCCTATAGTTAAAGCCATTTAGGTAAAACAACATAAAAAAAGAGTTGCCGATTGTTATGTCAGACCGACAACTGTTGTTCGCAATTACTAGGCTACTTTCTGTTGGCGCATATTTCTCCGTGTGTCTCTTTTTGTGCCTCAATAGAGGGAGTGTCCTGTTATGTGTCATTCCAAGGACTAGTACAAATTTCTTTCTTCTGATTAAGTTTCGTGTATCGGGAAATATAGACCTATGCCTCCATCTTGTAGGCACACGAATACACGGACAGTTGCCCAGCGGGTCGGAATAAAAGGGTCAATGAGGCAAGTGAATCTGAGACACGAGTGCAGATCTCTGACATTCGTGAGAAGCCTTCTTAATGTCAGCGCTCCATCACTGATGAAGATTTCTATACAATTTCAATGCAATTATTTTTCTCCACTGTCGTGCCACTGAAAGTTTGTAGTTTCACTGCGCCCCTTCTGGTACATAAACGACATTCAATACTTGCATGGTAAACGAGGCACTGAAGTTATTTTACCGACTTCCGAATTCAATAAATAGTTTACGATCATGATGCAGAAGAGAAAACAGACTCTAATGAATGAAAATACAGTGAATGATACTTTTGGCCAATAATGATTTGTTAATCAGAAAAGTTCCTAATGAACTACATAAAAAGAAAAGTTTTATTGCATCAGGAACTGAGGGCTATACCGCCATCGTATCGTGAGTCAGCGCATAATCGGGGCTAATATCACACTGACAGAAAAAAATCGCAACGCCAAACAGTAATTAATGTAGAGTAATTGAATGTTGAGAACAGATTGTCCAGGTAACATATTAAAGTGATCAACTATGCAGGGTCACAGATTACTTCGAGATAGGCCATTCCAAATGTGAAACGATGGTACATTCATAGGCAGTGTAGCAGCCACAACGTGAAAGCATGCATGCAAACGTGCATGCGTTGTGTTATACAGGTGCTGGAGGTCAGTTTAGGGGATGGAGTGACATGCCTACTGCATTTGATCGGCCGGTACAGGGACGGCTAATGGTGGATGTGGGTGACCCTGGAAGCTGACGTTGTCGTCCGATGATATACCATAAGTGCCCGGTTGGAGACAATACTGGCTATCGAGCAGGCCAAGATAACATGACATTCCGTAGAGCATGCTAGTTATAACTACGATACGTGTGTGAGCGTTATCCCGTTGGAAAATACCCACCGAAATGCTGTTCATGAATACAGCACAGCAGCCCGAATCACCAGATTGAAGCACAAA
This sequence comes from Schistocerca gregaria, assembly GCF_023897955.1. NCBI lineage: Eukaryota > Metazoa > Arthropoda > Insecta > Orthoptera > Acrididae > Schistocerca > Schistocerca gregaria. The sequence continues at coordinate 536,409,250 of NC_064925.1, forward strand.
TTTCCAGTCAGGGTGCGTGGAATGAGCACCAGAGTACTCCTGCTGTCGTCCGAAATCTCACCAGACTACAATTCCAGCTGTAGTTTCAGCAGCCGGGCGTTGAGACCGAGCGGTTCTAGGCGCTTCAGTCCGGAACCGCGCTACTGCTATGGTCGAAGGTTCGAATCCTGCCTCGGGCATGGATGTGTGTGATGTCTTTAGGTTAGTTTTGTTTAAGTAGTTCAAAGTTATAGGGGATTGATGACCTCAGATGTTAAAGTACCATAGTGCTCAGAGCCATTTCAACCAGTTCTATACAGACAGGTTGGCTGCAGTCCCTCAAGTAGCCCCTTTCTAACAGACACACGGTTATTACTGGCACCGAGGCACAACCAGCTTCCATCACAAAACACAACTGACCTCCACCCTACCCCCCCCCCTTCCCCAAATGAGCTCTCACTCGACACTACTGTAGTCGCAGATGGCGATTGTTTGCAGTCAGTGGAATGCACGCTACAGGGCGTTTGGCTCGGAGCTGTCCTTGAAGTAACCGGTTTGTAAGAGTTTGCTGTGTCACTGTGGTGCCATGTGCTGCTCAAAGCAGCAGGCCGGAGTGGCCGAGCCGTTCTAGGCGCTTCAGTCTCGTGTGTGATGTCCTTAGGTTAGTTGGAATTAAGTAGTTCTAAGTTCTAGGGGACTGATGACCTCAGATATTAAATCCCATTGTGATCAGAGGCATTTTGCTGCTCAAAGTGCTGTTGCAGATGCAGTGCGATGCGCCAGAGTCTTATTCCGAACACGATGTCTTCCCTCTTGGTAGCGCCGCGTGGCGGCAGGATCTTCTTGCGACCGTATATTCCCGTGACCACCGCTTCCAGCAATCATGTACAGTGGCTACATTCCTGCCAAATCTTTCTGCATAACGTAGAAGGAACATGCAGCTTGTCGCCTCCCTCGTCCAATACCTCGTTCAAACTGAGTGAGGTCTAGATCTGCTTATCTGCTGAAACGTTTGAGTTGAGCTACTTATACTATTAGGGTCATTGTTGTGGTTGGTAGGAGAGCCAACACCGTGTTACTAGAGGAGGCCGAAAGGCAAGCGATTTAGCTCACGCAGGTTGGCGTGAGGTCTGGAACAGGACAAGGAAATTAGAATTTAGAAACAACGGACGTAGCTGGTGGAATACTTAACTTTAATCCATTAATGATGAACGTCGCTCTTGACGGTACATAGTTCACAATATCAATAGTAACTAATAATGGCGCCTTGCTAGGTCGTAGCAAATGACGTAGCTGAAGGCTATGCTAAACTATCTTCTCGGCAAATGACAACGTAAGTAAGCAGTGAACCATCGCTAGCAAAGTCGGCTGTACAACTGGGCGAGTGCTAGGAAGTCTCTCTAGACCTGCCGTGTGGCGGCGCTCGGTCTGCAATAGTCGCGGCCGATTTAAAGACTACCTCCTAGCAAGTGTGGTGTCTGGCGGTGACACCACAGTCATTGCTAATTTTGGTGATATACATGTGAGTAAATAAGCTTACCACGCCTATTTTCATTCTCTGCTTTCGTATGGCATCATATTCTGGGGTAACGTATCATTGGGGAAAGAGTATTCATTGCACAAAAGCGTGTAATCAAAATAATTGCTGGAGCTCATCCAAGATCATACTGCAGACACTTATTTAAAGAGCTAGAGATCTTCACTTTAGCCTCACAATATATATATTCACTTATGAAATTTGTAATATAAAACCGAACGAATTCAGAAGTAATAGCAGTGTACATGACTACAACGCTAGGAGAAAGGCTGATCTTCACTACTCAAGGTTAAGTGGGTAATTTCCCCAACCCCGCAAAAAAGATTAAAAATATTGAATGTCATGTAATATTTTGTGTAATGTAATATCTTGTATAGACACCTTTTGTTAACCTGACTCGTTCCATATCATTACGAAGTGTCGTATTCATGATCTATGGAACAAGTACTAATCTAATCTAAATGGGGTGTTTGTTGCCTTAAGGCGCTCTTGAATAACGCCAACTCACCACGTCCAACCTCAAAATTAACTAAATTTCACCACCATTACAGGGTACATTTGAAGCAAAAATCTTATTTGCATCCTCACAGTGGCGCTCCTGGCCCCGCACTTAGGTGACTGGCAGGAAATTTGAACAGACATCATCGGTAAGATGTAGAAATACGCCTACCAACTTTCGTTAATGTTGCACAACTCCTTCTTGGCGTTGCGATTTTTTTCCGTCAGAGCACATACACAACTAACCGGAAAGCATTAACAGTGTGATGCGTTTTCCTTAGTCACCGCAGTGTTTGGTTACTGTATCGTCGCCTCGTGCTTGTTATGATGGCCAAGACCAATAACATCGTGTATGATGGGAATCTGCCCTGTGTTTTAGGTAATGATGAGACGTGTGTGTCTAGGGTTTTAAAGTTTCGTGATGTGTCTGGACTCTGGCCTAAACTTTTAGGCTGGAGGTCTTAGTGTATTGCACAGGGGCTGGCTCCTCCCTCTCTCCTTGCGGTCAGCCAGCCACTTCCGTCTGCTATATTGTTTTAGCTCCCTCTACCACTTTCTTCCTGTGTTGTCCATGTTTTACTGCTGGCGGTATGCTTCGTCCCACGCTTCGCTGTGGGTAGGCCCATATTTTTTCAAGCTTGTTACCTGTGTTTTATGTGTGTTTTATCTTGCTGTTGTGAGTCTTTTCTTGACACCCGTCTCAATTTGCTACTGAGCGGGCGCTGAAGACCTTGCCATCGTGCGCCCATACAACCCTCTCCATCCATCCATCCATCCTGAGTAGCACATAGTTTGTGTATTTTACTCCTCGTTAAGAAATTCCTCAGCTAAACTGTTGCTGGAGGCTCCCTGTACATGAAACTGCAATACTGTGCAGATTAAGTACAGCAATGGACAAAGCAGTCGTATTATTAGAAAGGATAATGACAATTCAAAATTTTTTTTAATAACTGAGATAACTCGAAATCAGAATTGACTAATTTCTCCTGAAGATGTTTAATAGCGATAAGGTGAAAAATGTCTCCTTCCTGCTTTATAATAAAGAGATTTATGGACAGAGTATCTAAATGCCAGACGTTTCTTGTCGCTAATAATAAACAGTTCTCGGCGCATTTCTGTGTGTCAATAGCTTACGTTTAAATTTCAGTTTCAATCCCTAATTCAAATACACGTAACCGCTCCCAACACATTCGTTAAATCATCTTCAGATATTTTCCTTTCTTATTGAACACATCCAACCGTATAAGTAACTCTGCTCAATATAGCTTGTCTTCTTTCATGAATTTGTCATTAGAGCAGATAGAGCAGAGCCACTTTTAAGCCTTTTCGGAACTTCGGAAGAAAATTTCGAATCGGCTCCTTATCTATTACGCCAAATATTATTCTAGATTTAGCTTCTGAAAGTCCAATATTTATGATGAAAACAGTCTTTCACGAAGAACGTATTTTCCTCTCTCTTCTAATATATGTTTAATGGTGTTATTTTGAAACACATCATTAATGGTATCGCCTGTATTAAAAAATACGATTTTTTCTCACCGGTGCGGCTAACTGTTTTTTATGTTAACATACTGATCTTCTAGGAATAAAAATATATTTCTCAGGTGATCAGTACACTCTGCAGTTCAAAATTTTTATCATGGTTTTGGATACTTAGGGACAGCCCTTGCGATCATGAGCTTACTTTCGCACCGATCGCCATTCAAAGAGCGAAACATGTGAATAATGAAACAAAGAGCAGCGGTCATGCACTTACATTCCTCAACGCTCTTAGTCATCCCTACCTCGATTCGTTCACATAAAATATTCGTTCGACCCTTTTGTGATATTTGGCTCAGGAACCAGGAAGAGGCATTAACAACCGTTCTTAATGAACTGCTTTGGGAGTCTCTCATGGATAAATACGGCCGTAGAGGAGGTAGCTGGACTTTGTTTTCTTACCTTAATTACAATGCTTGTTTACTGTTGCCTATAAATAACACAGTTATTATCTTTTCATCACTCATAGCTCCAGGCCAAAAGAAAGCAATCTTAAGCATTGGGCGACCTCAGAGGTTCCCTAGAAAAATAAGTACAGCTTTGGCTGGCTATGTTAGACTCTACTCGGTTATTAAAATACGGTGAATGTGAAAACACTTCATACAGAACACAAGTGTGTCGAAGAAATATTGCAAAATTCAGCAGGTAAATACTTCATTTTTCAGTAAAACCTGTTCACAGTTTTTAAAAATTCAAGAAATGTTTGGACATATTTCACCTCCCTAATCGTCACTCAGACAGAGGTACAGGGTGGTCAGAAGCAGTCTGAAAAACTTGTAAGGGTTGGAGTTCATAGGGGGAAGAGACCAAACAGCGAGGTCATCGGTCTTATAGGATTAGGGAAGGATGTGGGAAGGCAGTCGGCCGTGCCCTTTCCAAAGAACCATCCCGGCATTTGCCTGGAGTGATTTAGGGAAGTCGCGGGAAACCTAAATCAGGATGGCCGGACGCGGGATTGTTTGTAAGCCTGTTACAGGGTAGATTGTGCTGAAAAGTAATTGTTAAGAAAAAAATTGATACGTAGCACCATTTCCACGTTAATTAGCACTGAGTTACAAATAAATAAGTTAAAACTGTCATGTTGAGTAATCACTTTTATCTTAGTCCAAAAGGCGTTACGAAGTATCACACGCAATCGTCAGGCCGACTTGTGGACTATCTTACAACTGTATTTCGCTGAAGCTAACAGTTGTCTGTTTTTAGCTTCATCCTTGTACAGTGTCATGTGACTTGTCTTACTTAGATCATATGCCCACGTCTTTAAGAAAACATACGATTCAAAATGTTACAAACTGTCAATTTAGACATTACTTCCTGACAGACATGTCTTACATTAAGCCACTCGACGGTGGATGAAAAGTCGAAACAGCCGTATAGTGAATGTTGATAATTTTGTTTTCAATTTTTAAAGCTTGTTATGTCTAAGGCTAGACCGTGATTGTGACTCTCAGTAATTATTTAAGTTATATAATTTCTCCTGTATTTCCCCTCAGAACTATATAATTTTCTGATCAGCAGACTAGTTTAAAGCCGTCATCAAATGATTCAAATGGCTCTGAGCACTACGTGACTTAACATCTGAGGTCATCAGTCCCATAGTGTTACAACTACTTAAACCTAACTAACCTAAGGACATCAACCACATCCATGCCCGAGGCCGGATTCGAACCTGCGACCGTCGCAGCAGCGCGGTTCCGGACTGAAGCGCCTAGAACTGCACAGCCACACCGGCTGGCAATCCGTCATCACGCGTATAAATCGTCAACAACTGTACCTTTCCAGATGTCTATGAAACACTACGAAGAAACTGAGGATATGGGCGTGCTGCCAACTAAGCGTATAATATGTTTCCTGAGGTTTTCTCGGCGTGAGTGATTAATGGTGTACTTCCATGTGCATGTCCGATCTGTTGTTTCCATTCTACGTAGAAAAATAGTACAAATGGCTCTGAGCACTATGGGACTTAACATCTGAGGTCATCAGTCCCTTAGAACTACTTAAATCTAACTAACCTAAGGACATCACACACATTCATGCCCGAGGCAGGATTCCAACCTGCGACCCTAGCGGTCTCACGGTTCCAGACTGAAGCGCCTAGAACAGCTCGGCCACGCGGGCGGCCTTTGTAGAAAATTTCGACGACGAACGCAGTCGTCTTCTTCAGGTCCTGTGAGCACAACCCGAAGCGCCAAGTAACCCAGTGTGCCGATGTGCATAAAATGGAAACAACAGCTCGGACATGCACTCGGAAGTACACCATTAAGGCTATAATGTGCTCAGAAATTTCTGATCCTTTAGTTTTGGAAACATCTTCCACCGCCAGTCGCCACCACTACATCCGTTACGGCCCTCGGAGGCGGAAGCGCTAAGTCATAAGGTTCTACGGTGAACTTCGCTTAATGAATTTCTCATTTTCGACTTACGAAACCCGAGGCAGCAATCGTACAGGGCACGTGCAAAAAATGATTCAAATGGCTCTCAGCACTATGCGACTTAACTTCTGAGGTCATCAGCCGACTAGAACTTAGAACTAATTAAACCAAACTAACCTAAGGACATCACACACATCCACGCCCGAGACAGGATTCGAACCTGCGACCGTAGCGGTCACGCGGTTCCAGACTGAAGCGCCTAGAACCTCACGGCCACTCCAGCCGATGAGCACGTGCCGCGACTCTTCATAAACAGCGATAATTGGTTCCGACAGCAGCGCGTAGTCGCGTCGTACGCACTACACCACCAGTCACCACCAATACATCCGTTAGGGATCTCAGAGGTGAAAGCGGAAAGTGGTAAGGTTCTACGGTAAACTTCGCTTAATGAATTTCTCATTTTCGACTCACGAAACCCGAGGCAGCAATCGTACAAGGCACATGCAGCCACTCTCCATAAACATCGATAATTGGTTCGGACAGCAGCGTGTTGTCGCGTCGTACGTACTAGTTTGGTCAGCTATTACTTAGTGCTCCATCAAGCGCTTCGCCCTTGCCGTCTCGGCAGTGCACAGGCACCGTGTTTACCTTCCATTACTTGGACGCCGGCCGCAGTCGCCGGCCAGGAAACAAAACGCTTTCAAAGCGCACGCGCCTCCCGCACACAGACGGAGAGGCGCGCGTGTCTCGGTCAGCCGGTCGACTGGCGACCCTGCCAGGATCCCGGTCGGCATCGGGCCTGGGAGTACACACCGGGACGGCTGAATGAAAAGCTAATAGCGGGCAGCTGATTGGTGCGCGGCGGACGTGGGGCCGAGAGGGACACGCCGGCTAATGGACGCGGCAGCTGAAATAATGAAACGAGTGATACGGCGCCGCCGGCCGGCCCGGCCCGGCGAGCCGGCGGTGATTAGATTAATGAGGACGGAGCAGGCGAGGGAGACCGCCCCTCCTCCCACCCTCTCAACCCGCTGCAGGACAGCGGTCGATTTTCGGGGCTCGTTACGCAGCTGTGTCGACCGTCCATCCTCTGTGGCGCTGGACATCGCGTGGCGACACGAGCGACGCACAAAACGAACCCCCTTGCATCTTGCATCCTTCCAGGAAGTAACAGTCGTTGTTGGGAAACATCGCACCGGAATGTAACTACTACTGATTATACAGGTTCTCGAGTCTAACTGCCATCAGTACAATGTGCAGTGTGTTTCAGATAATGTTTTTTTCGCTGTTACTTACGAAATCGTAAGTGGAAAGAATATTCACATAAGACAGGTACACTTGAGAAATGTTACTGTTTCTGCGGATTTATAAACACTGCTTATTTATTTATTTTATAGAGAGTTACCAGTGTTTCCATTGCTCTTTCAAAATACATTCGTACAAATATTGAAACACGTGAGGCAATACTGACCCTATGACTTACCTTAGAAGACAGATTGAGGAAAGGAAAACCCACGTTTCTAGGATTTGTAGATTTAGAGAAAGCTCTTGACAATGTTGACTGGAATACTCTCTTTAAAATTCTAAAGGTGCAGGAGTAAAATACAGGGAGCGAAAGGCTATTTAGCCCACATCTCGTGGTCGTGCGGTAGCGTTCTGGCTTCCCGCGCCCGGGTTCCCCGGTTCGATTTCCGGCGGGGTCAGGGGTTTTCTCTGCCTCGTCATGGCTGGGTGTTGTGTGTTGTTCTTAGGTTAGTTAGGTTTAGGTGGTTCTAGGTTCTAGGGGACTGATGACCATAGATGTTGAGTCCCATAGTGCTCAGAGCCATTTGAACCATTTTTAAAGGCTATTTAATATTTGTACAGAAAACAGATGGCAGTTATAAGACTTGAGGGACATGAAAGGGAAGCAGTGGTTGGGAAGGGAGTGAGACAAGGTTGAAGGCTATCCCCGATGTTATTGAAACTGTATATTGAGCAAGCAGTAAAGGAAACAAAAGAAACATTCGGATTGGGAATTAAAAGCCATGGAGAAGAAATAAAAACTTTGAGGTTCGCCGATGACATTGTAATTCTGTCAGAGACAGCAAAGGACTTGGAAGAGCAGTTGAACGGAATGGACAGTGTCTTGAAAGGGGGTATAAGATGATAATCAACAAAAGCAAAACAAGGATGATGCTAAGGGAATGAAATTAGGAAATGAGACACTTAAAGTAGTAAAAAAGTTTTGCTGTTTGGGGTGCAAAATAACTGATGATGGTCGAAGTAGAGAGGGTATAAAATGTAAACTGGCAATGGCAAGGAAAGCGTTTCTGAAGAAGAGAAATTTGTTAACATCGAGAAAGTCGTTTCTGAAAGTATTTGTATGAAGTGTAGCCATTTATGGATGTGAAACATGGACGATAAATAGTTTGGACAAGAAGAGAATAGAAGCTTTCGAAATGTGGTGCTACAGAAGAATGCTGAAGATTAGATGGGTAGATCACGTATCTAATGAGGAGGTATTGAATAGAATTGGGGAGAAGAGGAGTTTGTGGCACAACTTGCCTAGAAGAAGGGATCGGTTGGTAGGATATGTTCTGTGGCATCAAGGGATCACCAATTTAGTATTGGAGGGCAGCGAGGAGGGTAAAAATCGTAGAGGGAAACCAAGAGATGAATACACTAAGCAGATTCAGAAGGATGTAGGTTGCAGTAAGTACTGGGAGATGAAGAAGTTTGCACTGGATAGGGTAGCATGGAGAGCTGCATCAAAGCAGTCTCAGAACTAAAGACCACAACAACAACAACAACAACGAGCTGCCTCAGTTGCACCATTTACCTAGAATTGATCCAGGTTTCAGTCGGGATAACCCAACCTTCTTCAGAATAACAGTATCTATCATTTGTCCGTAGTGGACATCGTCAAGCTAAAACTACAAATCCATAAATGATCGTCAGACTGTAAAACGTACCTGGCACTGCCTCGGCCCCACGTCTTGACAGGGATGCGGCAGCCACTAGTGCTTTATTGGAACTGACCGTAGCGTCACGAGGCCCGCCAAAGCGGGAACAGTACCTTGCGCCTGAGCATAAACTGTATAATAGTCACTTGTTGGTACAAGACGTGAACTTGACTCCTGACCTTGAATTTACTAGTAAAGTGAAATAAAAGGTATAGCCGAGGAAAAGGGCATGTATCTTAACCTGTTCAGAACGTACTTAGATCGACTGTCTTAACATGTACGAAATATTCATTGGTCATGATATTAGGAAGACATATGTGCTTACAAGGTATGGCTTATCTAGGAAAATTTTTGTGCATAAGCATGAAGTTTAATCACCTACAGTGTGGAACCGCGGGACCACTACGGTCGCAGGTTCAAATCCTGCCTCGGGCATGGGTGTGTGTGATGTCCTCAGGTTAGTTAGGTTTAAGTAGTTCTAAGCTCTAGGGGACTGATGACCTCAGAAGTTACGTCCCATAGTGCTCAGAGCCATTTGAACCATTTTAATCACCTAAAAAGAACCTGGGAGTGGGAAGGTTAATATAAAGCCAACGTCATCATTATTAAGACTAGGTATAGAAATTTTTTTTTAAGACGTAATTGTTAAGCAGTTGCTTATCTATGGTTACAACGCATGAACATCCTATTGACATAGCACACAAATGGTCAGGATTGAACTTATGAGCAAGTCTATATCTAATATGTAACATCCGGCAATATGGGCCATATAAAATAGATAGTCATTATTCAAGATTAGTACATTTGACCTGAAATGGTCTAGAGTGAAGTCAAAAACTAATGCACGTGCCTGATTGAACGTCTTGGAGAAGTTATGTTTATGAGTTTAAGAAAACACTATAGTAGGGGATAATGTGGCGGCAATTGGGTACTCACTTTGCCTTCATGGAGGTGAACCACAAACATACTGTAAAAACTGTGTGTGGACCACTGCCATCATAATTCGGGCCTGGAGACCACTGCCATTGAACTTAGGGAATGACAGCGGAAATATGCTTTAAGCTAAAGTGTGACTTGGCGAACATCGCTCCAGTCAATACACTTAAAAACCGTTGACCGACATAGGTCAATTATGCTCAAATCTAAAGTGTGGCTTGGCGAACATCGCTCCAGTCAACACATTTAATATAATTGACCAACATAGGTCAATATGTACTTAAAGAACTAGTCTACATTATGGGAGGATGACGGGAAATGGTTAAATTATGATGTGTTTTGCCGAGAAACGCTCCGAGGACACCTTTAAACGCCGTTGAGTAAGATCAATTCAAACTGATCCGGCTAGGCTGAACCAAAACTTCGTATCCAGTAGAAAGTTGCAAAGTGACATTACACTCTCTTGATACTCATATGGCTACGACTGTCATTAATTAAGTTAATAAAAAGTTGTGTATAACTAGGTGATAGCATCACTGCTGTCATATATATATATATATATATATATATATATATATATATATATATATATATATATATATATATATATATATATGAAGATATTTAAGAAATGTTACTTTTTCTGCGGATTCATAAACATTGTTTATTTAGTTATTTTCTAGAGAGTTACAGCAATGAATTATAACTTTTTAAATGCACCATTTTATTTCTATCATGTCGCTGGTATATTTAAGCCACTTGTGTATAGATCAATTCAAAATAAATTTTCCATGAGTTTTAGTTCGGCAGAGAGAAATGTTCAGAGATTGAGGCGTGGATGCAATATGGTCTTCTTATCCCCCCGTCTTTTCCTAACTCTTCATGTGGTCGTTAAGTTTACACGGGTTTAGGCAATTTTAGCAGCTGTTGACTGCCGGATGCCCTACCTGATGCCCGAGTGGACGCAACATGATACGCTGTGCTCAGATGGATGTTCTGATGTCGGAATGTACATTTAAGTTAGGGGTTCGGTGAATGCCCGTTCCCCTCAATACATAACTCAATGCATCTTCTAAACGAGCTGCTTGGTGAGATGTGAAGTCGCTCGTGTCATGGGGCACCTAACTTCCTCTTTGCGTTATATTAAGTCATCTGGGATTGTCTGTTTGGTTAGGTAAATATATTTTTTCGTGTACATTGTATTGTACTGTATGTTAACCGGGGACCGAGGAACGACGAAGAGGCTCCGTCCCCGCCGCAGTCGCAGTGGTCCACAACCCCACGACGACTACCGCAGTCCACTTCACCCCTCCGCCACTTCACACCGAACCCACGGTTACTGTGCGGTTAGGCCCCCGGTGGACCCCCCACCCCTCTCAGGGAACGTCTCGCACCAAACGAGTGTAACCCCCATGTTTGCGTGGTAGAGTAATGGTGGTGTACGCGTTCGTGGAGAACTTGTTAGCGCAGCAATCGCCAGCATGGTGTAACTGAGGCGGAATAAGAGGAACCTGCCCGTATTCGCCGAGGCTGATGGAAAACCGCCTAAAAACCATCCACAGACTGGCCGGTTCACCGGACGTCGACACAAATCCGCCGGGCGGATTCGTGCCGGGGACCAGGAGCTCCTTCCCAGTCCGGAAAGCCGTACGTTAGACCGCACGGCGAACCGGGCGGGCCTTCATATGCATACATTTTGTGAGGTGATGGATGAGTAGTTAAGAATACAGCTAAGATGCTATGCGTCCGATGCTCGGTGACCTAAGAGAAGGGGAGCTCTCCATAAGATAACCCAGATTTAAGAAAAATGCAATGTCGCTCAACAGAAATGTCTTACTGAGTAGTAACTGTTAACTTGTGGACGAATCAAGCATTGAAATAGGGGTACCACACCACACATGTGTATGTTAATGAAGGGGCTCTTCCGTCTACAACAGAAATAAGTGGTTACAGTAACAATTTGGTTTTTCACCATGTGAACGATCCACTGAGAAGTGTATTGCAGTTTAACAAATCGAGAAATGATTGTAACTATGGAATCTAACCATGGAACATGTGGGTGGAGACAGTGAAAGCACAGTCATTGAACTAAGTAGTGGATATGGCCAGTGATTGTGAGAATGGTTAGTGGCAAAACAAAGAACATGAAAAAATAAGTATGAAGATCAGTAGCATGACAGAAGCACCTAGCTGGCTACGAATGCTAGAACTGTGTAATTATTTCCAGACAAAAATTAACTAGCCTTGTGTACCCCTCGATTCCGTGATTGGATCGCCTGCTCATTCTTACCACTCCGATAACATGTGACTGTGGAAGATGGTAACAGTAAAATCTGTAAACTCTGAGTCCAGTTCAACCTCTGAAGCTTGTACTGATATGGAGACGTCCTTCTCTACGACAGAACGTCACGTCTCACTGGTCGGCTGACAACAAGTCTTTCTCTTCCCTCCCCCGGAAATCAGCATTTTCTCTTTTATCGTGTGTCCGCAAGTGTCCTCTTACTTGCTGAAGCCAGGTGTTTCTGCCAGTGTAGGAATCTCGCCGGATAATTGCAGGAGACATTGCTGCTAATGTCCAATAATTATTTTCTATACAAGGTCAACAAACTCCTACTCTCGCAGATTCTGTCATGATTAACCAATGATGGCCTGGCGTGGGGAGGGAGGCAGAAAATCTCTGCCAGTCCTTGACAAGTTTCTAACACTGACCTATCGAGTCTGTTACAAGGGTTTCAAACTAAAATTTTTTCGTCCCACGACTGCAGAGTAACAGCGAATTCCACACTTCTCCTGTTCTGGCACCTGCACATGGCTACGTACGTCACATTTACAAGGAATTGTTTTAGGTGACGTACAACGGAGTTTTATGACACACTGATCAACTCTTGGAGCACCTGGTGTGCAGAGATGGGCCAAAACTTATTCTGCACTGTCTGCTGGAGCTGGAGAAAGATTATCAGCTCTGGACACGCTTATAGCCCCTCCTGGTTCTTTTAAGTAAACTTCTATGTAGACCGAATCAACCAGGCAGCTTTAGAGACAGCAGAAATAGCAGCCCACTCACTGTAATAAAGGAAAGCGAAGAGTTGACGTAATTAGCTGGGCAGTCACTGGAAATCTGAATACTGTCCCCACTTATGATGCAGCCTACAAGTTTCGACTACAGTTTGGGGATGACAGGCCATACGACAATTTGTTGGCCGTTAATACTACAACAGCTTGAAGACAGAATACAACAAACGTCAAACTGGCGTAATCGTGCATAATAGACACGAGTAACGACAAACACATTCCGTATATAGGGAAAAATTCGCAGCAGGCATCTCGTTTAGGAATCTAGGAATCACATTTGATTGCTGGTTGTTTGTGAGAAGATGATGGTAAAGCTGGTGTCAGAAGGGAAAAGACTACCAGCAGATGTCAGTATTCTACATCTCCTGCGGCTACATCTGCATAGATAGACCGCAAACCACCGTGCGGTGAGTGACGGGGGCAGCCCTGTACCACTATTATTCATTACCTTTCCTGTTCCACTCGCAAATAGAGGGCGGGAAAAACGATTGTCTATATGCTTAAATTCTCGTACCTTACCTTCGCGATCCTTAAGTGCAATGAATTTTGGCGACAGTAAAATCGTTCGGCAGTCAGCTTCAAATGACGGCTCACTAAATTCCCTCAGTAGCGTTTCTCGAAAAGAACATCTACATCTACGTGATTACTCTTCTATTCACAATAAAGTGCCTGGCAAAGGGTTCAATGAACCAGCTTCATGCTGTCTCTCTATCGTTTCACTCTCTAACGGCACGCCGGAAAAACGAGCACTTAAATTTTTCTGTGCTAGCCCTGATTTCCCTTACTTTATCGTGATGATCATTTCTCCCTATGTAGGTGGGTGCCAACAGAAAACTTGTGATTGAAATTTCATGAGAAGATCCCGTCGCAACGAGAAACGCCATTATTTTAATGATTGCCACTCCAGGTATCATGTCTGTGACACTGTCTCCTCTATTACGGATACTACAAAACGAGCAGCCCTTCTTTGTACTTTTTCGATGTCATCCGTCAGTCCCACATGATGCGGATCCCACACCGCACAGCAGTACTCCAGAATAGGGCGGACAAGCGTAGTGTAAGCATTCCCTTTGGTAGACCTGTTGCACCTTCTAAGTGTTCTGCCAGTGAATCACAGTCTTTGGTTTGCTCCACCCACAATATTATCTATGTCATCTTTCCAATTTATGTTATTTGTAATTGTAGTCCCCAAGTATTTAATTGAATTTACAGCCCTCGCGTAATCGAAATTTAACTGATTTCTTTTAGTAGTCAAGCGAATAACTTAACACTTTTCTTTATTCAGGGTCAATTGCCACTTTTCGCACCATACAGATATCTTATCTAAATCATTTTGCAAGTCTTTCTGATCATCTGATGACTTTAGAGGACGGTAATTGACAGCATCACTACCAAAAAATCTAAGACGGCTACTCAGATTGTCTCCTATGTCGTTAACATAGATCAGGAACAATAGAGGGCCTATAACACTACCTTGGGGAACGCCGGATATTACTTCTGTTTTACTCGATGACTTTCCGTTTATTACTACGAACTGTAACCTTTCTGAAAGGAAATCGCGAATCCAGTCGCACAACTGAGGCGATACTCCGTAGGCACGCAGTTTGATTAGAAGACGCTTGTGAGGAACGGTGTCGAAAGCCTTCTGGAAATCTAAAAATATGGAATAAATTTGACATCCCCTGTCGAGAGCACGTTTTACTTTATGAGTATAAAAAGCTAGTTGTGTTTCACGAGAATGATATTTTCTGAATCCGTGCTGACTACATGTCAATAAGTAGTTTTCTTCGAGGAACTTCATAATGTTCGAATACCGTGCATGTTCTAAAACCCTACTGAAAATCGACATTAGTGATATGGGTCTTTAATTCAGCGGATTACTCCTACTTCCCTTTTTCGGTATTGGTGTGACTTGAGCAATTTTCTAGTCTTTAGGTACGGATCTTTCTGTGAGCGAGTGGTTGTATATATTTGCTAAATATGCAGCTATTTTACCAGCGTATTCTGAAAGGAACCTGACTGGTATATAATCTGGACCGGAGGCCTTGCCTTCATTAAGTGATTTAAGCTGTTTTGTTACACCGAGGATATATACTTCTATGTCTCTCATCTTGGCAGTTATTCTTCATTGGAATTCAGGAACATTTACTTCGTATTCTTTGGTGAAGGAGTTTCGGAAAACCGTGCTTAATAAGTCTGCTTTAGTGGCACTGTCATCAGTGACTTCACCGTTGTTATCGGGCAGTGAAGGTATTGATTGCGTCTTGCCACTGGTGTGCTTTATGTATGACCAGAATCTCTTGTGGGTTTTCTGCCAGATTTCGAGACAGGATTTCCCCATCAGTTCCCAAAACATCTCCATAACATTTAATTGTTGTTCTAATCTGGTAGCCTGCCTATGAATTGCTTCGATGCCTTCCTTCAGTCGGAGCTGGTATGGATCCCAAACACTCGAGCAGTACTCAAGGATAGGTTGCAGCAGCCTCCTATATGCGGTCACCTTCACAGGTGAATCACTCTTTCCTAAAAAATTCTCCCAAGAATCCCAAGTCGACCACTCGCATTCCCTACCACAGATCTTAAATGCTCGTTCCATCTCATATAGCATTGCAGCGTTACGTCCAGATATTTCAACGACCTGACTGTGTTAATCAGGACACTAGTAATACTACATCAGAACATTACAGATGTCATCTTTCTACTCATCGTCATTAACTTATATTTTTCCACAGCGGCAGTATCCCGGCCTGTCAGTATTGCAGTTTATCGTTCCGTGATATTACTAGTCACATTGATCGTCAGTTCAAGACTTTCACGGGAATATGCGACTGACGTTCTCAAGAGAGAAATGTTGAAAGCCGTCGAGGATTTCAACTGCCACAGGCTACAGTCATCTGAGAAGACGGACATATTGCTCACTCTGCGATCGTACACTCACGTCACGTACCTTTACTCCAGAAATGGGTTTGCTTGCAGTAAGATCCGTACCCACACCGTCGTCTGGAGCACAACGGAGCATTTTAACGGAATTATGCGCAAATTTGAGTATCTATAAATTGCCAGTATAACGTAGACTCGAATACTTCTTATTACAAAAAGCTATCTTTTAGTTTTCTAGTAACTAGGCGCTGGAAATTAGAAAGAATTTAATATTTCTGTATTCCTGGTGTGTGACACTATTTCGGTATGATGTCAATGTTGGAATAACTGCTTCGTATTAACATTCCTTAAGAATAACTTCTGTATGTGTTTAACTGAGAAGCAAAGGATTAGAAACACTACTTGGAAGTTTTGTAAATAAAGAACTGATTGTATAACTTGCCTGTTTCCGTTTATTTGATCGATAGAAGTTTAACTGACTTGCTGAACTGTATCGTTTCTTCCACATCGTAGATAGTCCGTTCTATACACATATTCCAACCACTTCGTGTGTTGTGTTATGAAGGAAATGTAGTAAAATACGTCATCCACCTCCACAAAGCTACTACTGACCACTTAGTGTTACTCGATCACAATAGATGGTTTAAGAACGTATTCTCCACATATCGAGCTGTCTTTCTGGGGGAAACACACATCCAAGAGGATATGGCGTGGTGAAAGACATGTATAACCAATTAAAATGAACTGCCTTTGGAGCGCTAATCGAGTGTAAACAAGATACATCTGAAGCGCTATGACCAATTTTCACCTAACAATTGGGGTCTATTCGTAGCGTTATTACTGTGAGGCAGACCATTATATGTAAAGCCTACAGCAGCCAGACACAAGTGAGGCTTATCGGAGCGAACAATCGGTCTGGAGGTGCCCGCTAATAAGGGACCCTCTTCTACCGACTGCCAAGAGAGAAGGAGAGACAGAGAGAGAGAGAGAGAGAGAGAGAGAGAGACAGGCGGTAGAAGCCCATTTTAATCCCCAATAGCCGCTGCAAACACGATTCCGATAATTTGCTCTCCACAGAACCCGGTATAGCCATGAGTATCTCGTAATACGTAGCGCAGAAATGTTCACGTGACTTCGAGGTCAAGAATAGATGTGTAACATTTTAGAATATATAAAATCATTTGACAAAAGTCTTGTTTATTCAGTAATGAACTATCAGCTTTCATTCAAAATAGATTGGTTGCACTTACAAGACAGAAAACAGATTGACTCTTGTAGACTACAGTGTTCTTAACTGGCAATCTCGAAATAATTCCGCTAAATTTTGATTGTGCACAATATAATCGAAAAACATCTCAATTTTGTGGAAACAGTTCTCGGACGAAAAGTCGAATGTCTTTGAGAAATATCTACAATATTTCATTCCCGTAACTGAACGATGAAACAATGTGGGGATTTCAGAACGACATCAGCTGTTTCGCCCAAGTGCTATTTCTAAAACTAGTCCATCGGGAAACCCTCGAACATCACATCTTAATTTGGCTTTTAATTATCTACTCTGTTTTAAACGAGACACACTCAATACGTTTACAAGAGTGGATATCTGTGGGTCTACCCAATATACATATACTTCACTATTTTGTGTACTCAAGAAATCAAACTAGAATTTGTTGATAGGAGTACGCGTACTTCGTAGCGATATGTTAAAACGTTCTACCGCACGTAATACGTTAGTCAATTCTTAGCAGTTCCACTAAATTACATATCAGTCTTATAACTCTAGTGAAGCCGACGCAGGGTGTCAACAACCTCGGTACAGACATCTACTGCGAGTAAAAAGCTATATTACACGTAATACTGAAATAAAATCTGACAATTGTGCTTCACAGTTTTTACAAAAGACATTTTGTTGTAATATACGACACAAACTTGTAAAAGGTTTTGCTTCTATTACTCTGCAACTATGTCAGTCTTGTAGATCATCATCTGGCACAACTTTCAAAATATATCATGCTCAAGACAACATGTATGTTATTTTAAAACTAATCCATAACAGCGATAATCAACCATGAATTATATTTTACAGCAGTAGGCATGCGGCGTTCACAGTGAACTGAACAACAACAAAAAAAACAAAGTTTTTCAGCCGGCGCTGCTGTTTCTTACAGCAACATCGAAACACTAAAATAATAAACATAACCAAATTAAGTCA
The DNA here is from genome assembly GCF_023897955.1 of Schistocerca gregaria. NCBI lineage: Eukaryota > Metazoa > Arthropoda > Insecta > Orthoptera > Acrididae > Schistocerca > Schistocerca gregaria. The sequence goes on from NC_064925.1 coordinate 536,427,220, forward strand.
TTTACTACTTCAGAAACATTAATCACTAAATATTTTAATGCCATTACAGACAAAATGAAAATAATGCCATGCATCAGCGAGCTGTTTTGATAACGTCAAATTATGGATGAACGTAGCTATTCCTTGCGAAATTTAGTGGACGGTGTAGAACTGAGATATATAAAACTTCCTGGCAGATTAAAACTGTGTGCCGGACAGAGACTCGAACACGGGACGTTTGCCTTTGGCGGGCAAGTGCTCGTTTTAATCTGCCAGGAAGTTTCATATCAGCGAACACTCCGCTGCAGAGTGAAAATTTCAAGAGTCGAATTTTTTTCTTACCATTTATTACTGAGCACATCGTCCCCTCACAGGCTTTTCAGACTGTTGCTGACCACCCTGTATACGCTGTCTGATGAAAAGTTTCCGGACATCCGCATGTGAGGCGGAGTCGACTCTGGAGACCATTAGCGGCAGGTCAGTCAGTGTTAAAAGAGGCGGGAGCACTCCAGTAGGGAAGCAGAACAGCAGAATAGGTCGGTTACGAGAGCTGAGTGATTTGACACATCGACTAGTCACTAAATGTCACCTGAGGAATGAAACCATCAGAGGCATTTCAACCCTTCTAAAGGTAGCCAAGTCGACTGTTGGTCATGCGACTGTGAAGTGGAAACGTGGAGGAAGAGTAACAGCTAAACGAAGGCCAGGAGCACCTGAGATACTGACAGGGACCGTCGAGGCTTGAGGAGAGTGGTTGTAATAAAATTGTATGAGACCAGTGGGAGGAATCACACGTGGGTTCCAAGGTGCGGCGAACAGTCCAGCCAACACAATGGCTGTGCGTGGACAGTTACAAAGACAGGGCCGCAGTGGCCGAGCAGCTCCTTGTAAGCTACACGTTCCTGAAGTCCTTGCTGGACGGTGCTTAAGATGGTGTAAAGAGCGACGACACTGTACAGCTGATGGCACAAAACGAATGATTTTGGAATAATGGGTCACGCTATACCGTTTGACAATCCGATGGAAGGTTTTAAATTTGGTGAATGCCTCGGAAACCTTAGCTGCCACCACGTGTAATGTCAACTGTGAAGTACGGAGGAGGCGCTGTTAAGTTCTGGACCCAATCCGTTGCCCTCGATGGTGAGTGTTCATCGGAGGTGAGGGTACCATATGGAGTGCCCCAGGGAAGTGTGGTAGGTCCGCTGTTGTTTTCTACCTACATAAATGATCTTTTGGATAGGGTGGATAGCAATGTGCAGCTGTTTGCTGATGATGCTGTGGTGTACTGGAAGGTATCGTCGTTGAGTATCTGTAGGAGGATACAAGATTACTAGAACAGGATTTGTGATTGGTATAAAGAATGGCAGCTAATTCTAAATGTAAATTAATGCAGATGAACAGGAAAAATAATCCTGTAATGTTTGAATACTACACTCCTGGAAATTGAAATAAGAACACCGTGAATTCATTGTCCCAGGAAGGGGAAACTTTATTGACACATTCCTGGGGTCAGACACATCACATGATCACACTGACAGAACCACAGGCACATAGACACAGGCAACAGAGCATGCACAATGTCGGCACTAGTACAGTGTATATCCACCTTTCGCAGCAATGCAGGCTGCTATTCTCCCATGGAGACGATCGTAGAGATGCTGGATGTAGTCCTGTGGAACGGCTTGCCATGCCATTTCCTCCTGGCGACTCAGTTGGACCAGCGTTCGTGCTGGACGTGCAGACCGCGTGAGACGACGCTTCATCCAGTCCCAAACATGCTCAATGGGGGACACATCCGGAGATCTTGCTGGCCAGGGTAGTTGACTTACACCTTCTAGAGCACGTTGGGTGGCACGAGATACATGCGGACGTGCATTGTCCTGTTGGAACAGTAAGTTCCCTTGCCGGTCTAGGAATGGTAGAACGATGGGTTCGATGACGGTTTGGATGTACCGTGCACTATTCAGTGTCCCCTCGACGGTCACCAGAGATGTACGGCCAGTGTAGGAGATCGCTCCTCACACCATGATGCCGGGTGTTGGCCCTGTGTGCCTCGGTCGTATGCAGTCCTGATTGTGGCGCTCACCTGCACCGCGCCAAACACGCATACGACCATCATTGGCACCAAGGCAGAAGCGACTCCCATCGCTGAAGACTACACGTCTCCATTCGTCCCTCCATTCACGCCTGTCGCGACACCACTGGAGGCGGGCTGCACGATGTTGGGGCGTGAGCTGAAGACGGCCTAACGGTGTGCGGGACCGTAGCCCAAATCATGGAGACGATTGCGAATGGTCCTCGCCGATACCCCAGGAACAACAGTGTCCCTAATTTGCTGGGAAGTGGCGGTGCGGTCCCCTACGGCACTGCGTAGGATCCTACGGTCTTGGCGTGCATCCGTGCGTCGTTGCGGTCCGGTCCCAGGTCGACGGAAACGTGCACCTTCCGCCGACCACTGGCGACAACATCTATGTACTGTGGAGACTTCACGCCCCACGTGTTGAGCAATTCGGCGGTACGTCCACCCGGCCTCCCGCATGCCCACTATACGCCCTCGCTCAAAGTCCGTCAACTGCACATACGGTTCACGTCCACGCTGTCGCGGCATGCTACCAGTGTTAAAGACTGCGATGGATCTCCGTACGCCACGGGAAACTGGCTGACACTGACGGCGGCGGTGCACAAATGCTGCGCAGCTAGCGCCATTCGACGGCCAACACGGTTCCTGGTGTGACCGCTGTGCCGTGCGTGTGATCATTGCTTGTACAGTCCTCTCGCAGTGTCCGGAGCAAGTATGGTGGGTCTGACACACCGGTGTCAATGTGTTCTTTTTTCCATTTCCAGGAGTGTACATTAGTAGTGTAGCGCTTGACACAGTATCGTCGATTAAATATTTGGGCGTAACATTGCAGAGCGATATGAATTGGGACAATCATGTAATGGCAGTTGTAGGGAAGGCAGATAATCGTCTTCGGTTGATTGGTAGAATTTTGGGAAGATGTGGTTCATCTGTAAAGGAAACCGCTTATAAAACACTAATACGACCTATTCTTGAATACTGCTCGAGCGCTTGGGATCCCTATCAGGTCGGATTGAGGGAGGACATAGAAGCAATTCAGAGGCGGGCTGCTAGATTTGTTACTGGTAGGTTTGATCATCACGCGAGTGTTACGGAAATACTTCAGGAACTCGGGTGGGAGTCTCTGGAGGAAAGGAGGCGTTCTTTTCGTGATTCGCTACTGAGGAAATATAAAGAACCATCATTTGAGGATGGCTGCAGTACAGTTTTACTGCCGCCAACTTATATTTAGCGGAAAGACCACAAAGATAAGATAAGAGAGATTAGGGGTCGTACAGAAGAGGCATATAGGCAGTCATTTTTCCCTCGTTCTGTTTGGGAGTGGAACATTGAACGTACCCTCCCCCACGCACCGTATGGTGGATTGCGGAGTATGTGTGTAGATGTAGATGTGTAGACGTTTTACGTGATTTAACTGTGGTCCTCTTATCGTGCTTAACAACTGCTAAATGCGGTAAGCAATGAACACATGAAGAGTGGGCTGCTATTCATCCGTTCAGACGCCTCACTGAAAGTGTTCACAGCAGTTTCAAGCGAAGGGAGGACACACACCATATTAACATTCAACGTCAGGTGTCTCGATACTTCTCATCATAAAGTGTACATGTCCTTTCCTTCATAAAGAGTGCTTATTCAGTCTTACTGCTTTACAGTTTGGCTTATGTATTTCCTGCCAGAATTGTCGGTAACATCTATTACTCTATTTCTGCGTCGTGTTCCATGCGTAAGAAATTCTCCAGTACTCTTGACTTGTATTTTTCTTTCATTTGATTGAGACTATTAATTTAATTAAAACTGCTACATCGGCTATTAGGTTGCTTTACACTGCCTTGATATCCCACCTCAACCACTCCACACGTTATCCATTATCATTTTGCTTTACACAAACACGATTTTCTAAGTGTTTAATGTTAATGTTTTCTATTTGGTTCTTCACATTTATTTACTGTTTAGCTTTCACATTCAAAAGTAAAACGCTACTGTATTGCCAAAGATGACATTAATCCTGTGTTTATTATATCTCAGTCTCCACGTGTATTATCTTCTGCAATACTGATTACCAAACGCACAATCTAACATAACAGTCACGACATCACGTCTCGTTTTAGTCACCCACAGTGACAGCGGCGCCTCAAGGGGCCAGCAAGCGACACATATGAATACAATATGGTATCACTGCGAAGTTAATGTTTATATTACTTTTTAATGTAGTTTTTACAATATGCAGTGTATTTACTGCCAAAAAATTGACAATAACTTCAAAATGGCATCACATATGTCATATTTCAGTTTGCTAAGGAGCTTGGGATATATGTAACCATACAATAAAGAAAAATTAAATTATGAGTAGCTTGTAACGTATGATATTTGCCGAATAACGTTGTTTTCCTTTAATAACAAAAAAATTCTAGTAAACACTGGGAGACCTCACGTTTCGCAGAAAGACGTTGTATATTTACCAAATAAAGTGGAGTTCTGTTCGCTATACCTTCAACCAAATCAGTGAATTTGGAACTTAGGGAGTCTACGAGGGCAAGTCAATATTATCCACTATTTAGTTATATTGTTGTTTACTTTGGTAGTATTGTCATTTCACGTTGATGACGCGTGCTTTGTTTATTTGTTGTAATATCTTTGCAATGAAAAGTCTTGCACAGGATAGAGTACCATGGAGAGCTGCATCAAACCAGTCTCAGGACTGAAGACCACAACAACAACATCTTTGCAATTCTCAAGCTGCTATGTTAGATTCGTTATCGCTGCCGTGCTGTTAACCATGCTTACTCCGCTGTCTATTTGCACCAAAGAAGATCAATGTTCAGTGACCCCCTTTTTTTTTCTTTGTGGTCGAAAGGCGTATCAGAGACCGAAATTCATCGAAGACTTTCGGTACAATACGAGAACAGTGTTTGCCACAACGGAGCGTCTACCAATGAATTGAAAAATTCCGAAATGGTCGTAGAAGTGTTAGGCACGATAAAGGAACCGGAAGACCGTTTACAGCCACAAATGAAGAAGCCATTGAGTGGTCACGTGAAATGATTCTCTTAAGACAGGCAATTAACTATTGACGAAGTGGCACATCGTCTGTAAGTTAGTGACGGTTCTGCCTACGAAATCATCCACAACAGACTTGGGTTTCATAAAGTTTGTGCGAGATGGGTCCCAAAACAACTCACACAGTTCCATAAACAAACGCGGTTCGACATCTGCAAAAACCGCTTGGATCGCTGTGGTAACGAAGGGAACATCTTCTTATACAGGATCATTACTGGTGACGAAACATGGACCCATCATTACGAGCCGAAGAGTAAACGGCAGAGTATGGAATGGAAACATTCAAATTCGCCGTGCAAGGAAAAGTTCTAGACGCAACCGTCCGCAGGAAAACTGATGCTTACGTTTTTTCGGACGCACAGGGTCCAGTACTGGAACATTACGGGGAGAGGGGCACAAAAATAAACAGTGTACGTTACAGTGAGATGCTTAATGCCACGTAAAGCTTGCAATTCGAAGCAAACGCCAAGGATTGCTGTCAAAAGGCATTGTGATGTTGCACGACAATGCCCGTCTGCATACTGCTGTCCACACTGTCGAAACGCTCCAAAAACTCAAATTTGAGGTACTGGATCATTCTCCATATAGTCCCGATCTTGCCCATTCTATCACCTGATTGGTCCACTCAAACAGGCATTAAGGGACCGTCGATTTGCCTCGGTTGAAGCAGTGAAACAAGCGGTGCATTCGTGGCTTGTAGCTCAGCGGAGAACCGTCTTTTATGAAGGCCTGAGGAAGCTTGTACAACGATCGACCAAGTGTATTGAAACGCAAGGAGACTATGTCCAAAAATGATGATCTTTTAAGTTTCCTCTTTGATTACAATAACATTTTATAGTTACTTTGAAGACAATAATTGACTTACCCTCGTATATGAAATGTAATACCTAATCGTCAAAAGCAATAAAAATGTTTCTCAACACAGACGAAATCAGTTCCACACTTGTTGCTAAATTTAAACCACAAAAGATTAGTATCTTTAACACATTCGGTTCTGAAGCAAAAGGAATTACATTTACAAAAGTTTGTACGTATAGGAAAATCGTGCGAAGTATATCAATGGGCAAGTCATTTAACTCAATAAAAATTTTCGAGTGCCAAGAAAAGTACCAATGGTAATAAGAACAGAAATATACTCTTCTCATGCGTGAAATCTGTGTTTATAATCTTTTGCTTCCAGCGGAGTTTTAGCTGCAAATATACACATGTTCTAAGACATTTATATATGAATAAGTTGTGGCTTTTGTCAGTGGATCGGTGTGATTCGGCTGGTTTTACATGTGTTTCACGATGATTCATGTCTCTTGCTAATTTACCAACTGATGGAACTGAAAATTAATAACAACTACCTCGATACTCAATTAAAATTAACATTATCCTTACGACGCATGTGACTGCTTTGTCGTCGCTTCACCGCTTGGAGCGCTACTGTCGCTGCAGCTGTCAAACGATAAAAGGTTTCGGACCAGAGAGTGCCGCCGTGTCTGTGACAATGGTACATCATCTTGGAAGATGGATCTCGTTTATAGTCTGATAGTCGACTCGTAAACCGAAAACTGATTAATTATGTAAATTATTACTGTAAATCATGCAATTTTTCACTTCCATTTACAACTACGTCAGTATTTATACAGTCATTTCTTGACAAAAAATGTTCAAATGTGTGTGAAACCTTATGGGACTTTACTGCTAAGGTCATCAGTACCTAAGCTTACACACTACTTAACCTAAATTATCCCAAGAAGAAACACACACACCCATGCCCGAAGGAGGACTCGAACCTCCGCCGGGACCAGCCCCACAGTCCATGACTGCAGCGCCTGAGACCGCTCGCCTAATCCCGCGCGGCACCAATAATGTCCACGAAGTAATCTACCAAGTTCTTTAGAATCGAGATTTTTCCTACAAAATACCGGTTTCCCTTTAAACTTTTTAGAATAACTGCCCTTATAACCTTTTGGGACCCTAACTGCAATGTATTTCTTTAGATATTATCATGCAAAGTTTTTAACGCATTTTGATTTTTTTTAGATTACAGTGCTATCTATCTCGCGGAACCTACATACATTTTCCCAGGAAAATCCAAATACGCAATAAAGAATTGCGATTGCCCTAGACCGCTCGGCTTATCCCGCGCGGCGTTTCTTGACGAATCAAGAATGCTAACATAAAGTGGCATGCAGAGTATGACGACCTGCTGTAATTTTACAATTTCTGCTGTCAGTTCAACCTAATTACCGATACAGTATTAGGCCTCATTGTATAAAACATTTATGTGCTGTGATGTGAAATGACCTACGTAAATATCATACGATCTTTCGAGGTAACGTGCTAATTTAATACGTAGAGGCTTTATGAAAAGCTACCGGTTTCCTAGAATGGTAACGAAGTGTCACCCGCCAGAGGCTAGACGGCCCCTCGAGATTTTAAGTCTGCTCCAAATAGGACACGCTGTGCAGCCAAGGGGATGAACACGGGGCTTAAGGCAGTGCGTCTAAAGTGGGCGTAATATACTCGCCTCTCTAATGAACCTAAAATACGCTCCGCCGGCGGCCGGGACACTGCGTAATGAAGGGCGTACTTAAGCGGCCGGGCTTTTAACGGCAGCGGCCGAGTTAAACACCGCTCTTACACAATCTGCCGCATCGCTCACCGGCTCCTTGCCCTGGGGACACAAAACCCCGGACCGGCTCGGTTTTAAAATGCAACCCCTCCTCCCCATCCTCGCCCCCACCACCAGCTGCTCTGCACGGCCATTTTTAAAAAGGCCAGCCGCGGCGCGGCTGTGGTGGCGGTCGGACCGGCCGGGGAGTAACACATTTATACGTGCGCGGCCGGTAACCCGGCTTATAGGGGTGTGGGGGCGCAAGCTCCGCCGCTGCAGATCATTTCATCGTGATATATGGCGCCACTATTATTTATGCCCGTCACCGCCGCACACATGCGCGCGCTCCACAACACTGCTGGCCAGCGGTCAGCCGATGCTGACGGTTGTGAAACCGATATGGCACCGCGCGTCAGGCCGCAGCCGTCCATAGGCGCTTAAATATCCACCTTACATTTTTTTTCGATTGCAAACTGCTGTAAAGCGAATGGTAGGTGGTACTTTTACCGGAAGAAAGCCAGGCGTAATGTTCGTCTACGAGTGGTGTTCAATAAGTAATGCAACACCTTTTCCCTTTATTAGTTTTTTTTCTGAAAGTTGTTTGGTTTTATTCAAGATTCCAATACGCCATATCATTCCCCACTCTATTGGCTACAAAACGCTGTTTTTCAGAAAAGTGGCTCTGAGCACTATGGGACTTAACATTTGTGGTCGTCAGTCCTCTAGAACTTAAAACTACTTGTTGTTGTTGTTGTTGTTGTTATGGTCTTCAGTCTTGAGACTGATTTGATGCAGCTGTCCATGCTACTCTATCCTGTGGAAGCTTCTTCATCTCCCAGTACCTACTTCAACCTACATCCTTCTGAATCTGCTTAGTGCATTCATCTCTTGGTCTCCCTCTAAGATTTTTACCCTCCACGCTGCCCTCCAGTACTAAATAGGTGATCCCTTGATGCCTCAGAACATCTCCTACCAACCGATCCCATCTTCTAGTCAAGTTGTGCCACAAACACCTCTTCTCCCCAATTCTGATCAATACCTCCTCATTAGTTATGTGATTTACCCACCTAATCTTCAGCATCCTTCTGAAGTGCCACATTTCGAAAGCTTCTATTCTCTTCTTGGGCAAACTATTTATCGTCCATGTTTCACTTCCATACATGGCTACACTCCATACAAATACTTTCAGAAACGACTTCCTAACGCTTAAATCTATACTCGATGTTAACAAATTTCTCTTCTTCAGAAACGCTTTCCTTGCCACTGCCAGTTTACATTTTATATCCTCTCTACTTCGACCATCATCAGTTATTTTGCTCCCCAACGAGCAAATCTCCTTTACTACTTTAAGTGTCTCATTTCCTAATCTAATTCCCTCAGCATCACCCGACTTAATTCGACTACATTCTATTATCTTCGTTTTGCTTTTGTTGATGTTCATCTTATACCCTCCTTTCAGACACTGTCCATTCCGTTCAACTGCTCTTCCAAGTCCTTTGCTGTCTTTGACATAATTACAATGTCATCGGTGAACCTCAAAGTTTTTTTTCTTCTCCATGGATTTTAATTCCTACTCCGAATTTTTCTTTCGTTTCCTTTACTGCTTGCTCAATATACAGATTGAATAGCATCGGGGAGAGGCTACAACCCTGTCTCACTCCCTTCCCAACCACTGCTTCCCTTTTATATCACTCGACCCTTGTAGCTGCAATCTGCTCTCTGTTCAAATGGTAAATAGCCTTTCGCTCCCTGTATTTTAACCTTTCCACCATCAGAATTTGAAAGAGAGTATTCCAGCCAACAGTGTGAAATGCTAGAAACGTAGGTTTGCCTTCCCTTAATCTTTCTTCTAAGATAAGTCGTAGGGTCAGTATTGCCTCACGTGTTCCAACATTTCTACGGAATCCAAACTGATCTTCCCCGAGGTCGGCTTCTACCAGTTTTTCCATCCGTCTGTAAAGAATTCGCGTTAGTATTTTGCAGCTGTGACTTATTAAACTGATAGTTCGGTAATTTTCACATCTGTAAAGCGAATGGTAGACGGTACTTTTGCCGGATGAAAGCCAGGCGTAATGTTCGTCTACGAGAGGTGTTCAATAAGTAATGCAACACGTTTTAAGTTATTAATTTTTTTATGGAAGTTGTCTGGTTTTATTCAAGATTCCAACACGCCATATTATTCCCCTCACTGTGAGCTACAAAACACTACTTTTCAAAAACGTGGCTCTGAGCACTATGAGACTTAACATCTGTCGTCTTCAGTGCCCTAGAATTTACAAGGGAACCTCCCCATCACACCCTCTCAGATTTAGTTATACATTGGCACAGTGGATAGGCCTTGAAAAACTGAACACAGATCAATCGAGAAAACAGGAAGAAGTTGTATGGAACTATGAAAAAAATAAGCAAAATATACAAACTGAGTAGTCCATGCGCAACATCAAGGAGAGTGTGAGCTCAGGAGCGGTGTGGTCCCGTGTTTAGCGTGAGCAGTTGCGGAAAGAGAGGAAGAGAGGACCTTGGTTCAAGTCTTCCCTCGAATGAAGAATTTACTTTCTTTACTTTCGCAAAGTTATGATCTGTCCGTTCGTTCATTGACGCCTCTGTTCACTGTAATAAGTTTAGTATCTTTGTTTTGCGACCGCACAGCAAAACCGTGCGATTAGTAGACGAAAGGACGTGCCTCTGCAATGGGAACCGAAAACATTTGATCACAAGGTCATAGATCAACCGATTCCTCCACAGGAAAACACGTCTGATAAATTCTATACGACACTGGTGACGGCATGTGCGTCAAACGACAGGAATATGTTGTCGACTCATCTAACTTGTAGACTTGGCGAATGGATAAAATGATTTTTCTACGTTGCCTGATTTAGGTTTTCTTGTGGATGTGATAATCACTCCCAAAAAAGTGATCAAAACGTAAGAGTTTGTCACATAAACTGCAACAAATGAATGCAACAGTTTCACAGTCACATAGTTTTCCCTGTGCTCTGTCAAAACATATGTTTTTAACGTTTTCATATTTTTCCGTGTGTACACCGTCAAATCCTGCATATGTCCAAGCAAATCTGAACATGTCCTGGAATTTTGGGGAGCGAAGTTGATTATGTGTCCCCATACTACGGCGCAGTTACCTCACATCGGACGGACAGATAATAATTGTCTGAAAATAAAAAAAAATTAAACTTTTCACCCGAGGGAAGACTTGAAACAAGGACCTCTCCTTCAGCAGCTGCTCACGCTAACCACGGGACCACGCCGCTCCTGAGCTCACGCACTTCTTGATGTTGCCTATCTTTCGCATGGACTACTCAGTTTGTATATTTTGCTTATTTGTTTCGTAGTTCCACACAACTTCTTCCTGTTTTCTCGTTTGATCTGTGTTCAGTTTTTCAAGGCCTATCCACTGTGCCAACTTATAACTAAACCTGAGAGGGGTGCGATGGGGAGCTTCCCTTGTTAGAACTACTTAAACCGTACTAACATAAGGACATCCACACATCCATGCCCGAGGCAGGATTCGAACCTATTACCGTAGCAGTCACGCGGTTCCGGACTGAGCGCTTAGAACCACTCGGCCTCCGCGGCCGGCCCTATTTTTTCAGCATAATCTCTGTTCGGTGCTACGACCTCACACGGGAAGGCCAGTATGTGCGCATGGTGCGACCCTGCTGGTCAATGACGGAGCAAAAGTCTTGCTGCATCAATAACCTCCCCACATCCACGTACTGATTCCCGCGCAGTGTATCCCTCATGAACCAAACGGATGGAAGTCGGCAGTCGCGAGATTCGGGCCTTGTCGCTGGATGAGGGAGAAAAATCCAGTGAAGTTCTCTGAAATTCTCTCGGGTGCTAAGACTTGCGTGAGGCCTTATGTTGTCATGATGAAGGAAAAGTTCGTCAGTATTATTGTGGCCAAGAATACGCTCAAATCCAGCACTGCAGGAGTCACAGCTACATCTACATCTACGTTTATAGTCCGCAAGCCACCCAACGGTGTGTGGCGGAGGGCACTTTTACGTGCCACTGTCATTAACTCCCTTTCCTGTTCCAGTCGCGTATGGTTCGCGGGAAGAACGACTGCCGGAAAGCCTCCGTCCGCGCTCGAATCTCTCTAATTTTGCATTCGTGATCTCCTCGGGAGGTTAAGTAGGGGGAAGCAATATATTCGATACCTCATCCAGAAACGCACCCTCTCGAAACCTGGACAGCAAGGTATACCGCGATGCAGAGCGCCTCTCTAGCAAAGTCTGCCACTTGAGTTTCCTAAACATCTCCGTAACGCTATCACGCTTACCAAATAGCCCTGTGACGAAACGCGCCGCTCTTCATTGGATCTTCTCTACATCCTCTGTCAACCCGACCAGGTACGGAACCCACACTGATGAGCAATACTCAAGCATAGGTCGAACGAGCGTTTTGTAAGCCACCTCCTTTGTTGATGGACTACATTTTCTAAGGACTCTCCCAATAAATCTCAACCTGACACCCACCTTAACAACAACTAATTTTATATGATCATTCCACTTCAAATCGTTCCGTACGCATACTCCCAGATATTTTACAGAAGTAACTGCTACCAGTGTTTGTTCCTCTATCATATAATCCTTCTTTCTATGTGTTCGCAGTACATTACATCTGTCTATGTTAAATATCAGTTGCCACTCCCTGCACCAAGTGCCTACCCGCTGCAGATCTTCCTGCATTTCGCTGCAATTTTCTAATGCTGCAACTTCTCTGTATACTACACCCTCATCCGCGAAAAGTCGCATGGGACTTCCGTTAGCTATGAGAGGCTGCACGGCATGGGGGATATCGCACAGATCTGCGCGATCTTGTTGCGGTAATGACAGGGCGCCTCGCCCGAAGACTCATCGTGCATTTGCTCAGATCTCTGTAGACGTTTTGCGAGTGTCTATGCATATGTGCGATGTTCTGCTTTTCCTCCAAAAGAAGCTCAGTGACAGCTCTCTGTCTGAAAAGCACCTCCGTTGCAGACGTCATTTTGAATGCTACGTATAGCGCCGTCATCGGTCGGAAATCTGTTGAACCATACGGGCTGAAGCAGGAATATTGCATGATGTCCGACAACAAATTGCGCTCTTTTTCAACCTAAAGTGTTTCAGAAAAAATGTGTCGCATTACTAACTGAATGCCTCTCGTACATCGGTCCCTCACAGATAAAGGGTAACAGGTAGATTCCTCATTTCTAGATATCTTGAAAGTGCTTTGCACGGTGTCCCAGTGCAAATTGCTAACGAAGATCCGACCACACTGAATAGATTCCTGGATGTGTGAGCGGCTCGAAGACTTCTTACGTAATAGAACCCAGTACGTCGTCGTTGACGGCGAGCGTTCATTAGGGACCAGGGTGGAAGACATATAGGACGGCCCTTGATCTTTGTATACAAAAATGGTCTGATTCATAGGCTGAGCTGCAGTTTTCGACCGTTGTCTGATGACGCTGTAGGATACGGGGAAGTATTGTATGTATGCTGTTTAGGTTTTTATGTTGGTAACGCCACGTCGTTCTCTGTATGAAAATCGCCGACTGCGCTGTGTGCAGTCTGTGGCTGTTTGGCATTGTTGGAGTATTCACTTGTGTAGTGCTGGGAAGATGGATGTGAACAGCGCGTAGCGTTGGACAGTTGGAGGTGAGCCGCCAGCAGTGCTGGATGTGGAGAGAGAGATGCCAGTGTCTGAGAGGTTACTATAAGCGGACGATCTGGACGTGTGTCCGCCAGAAAAAGGAAACTTGTAAAGATGGATGTCATGAATTTAAATATATATGATGACTTTTGAACATTTTTACGGTAAATACATTGTTTGTTCTCTGTCCAACTCTTTCATTTGTTAACTATGCCTATCCGTAGTTAGTGCCTTCAGTACTTAAAATATTTTATTTAGCTGGCAGTATAGGCGCTCCCTGTATTGCAGTAGTTCGAGTAACGAAGATTTTTGTGAGGTAAGTGATCCATGAAAGGACTAGGTTATTGTTAGTCAGGGCCAATCTTTTGTAGGGATTATTGAAAGTCAGACTGCGTTGCGCTAAAAAAAATATTGTGAGTCAGTTTAGTGATGATCAGAATAAGTAAAGATTGTTTGAGTACGTTGAGTTTTGCTCATCTGTTTGAAAATCAAATGACGTAGGGGTTTACTAGCACAGTTTTTCATAATTTTTCTATGGGGATGTTTCAATACCGTCGTTAAGTAACTGTAGGAGGATACGGAAATTTATTTAGTTATTGTCGTGAGAGAAGCATCATGAATATAATCAACAAAAGGAAATAGTTCGGTGACGTCAGTTTGTACAGTGGTTGACGAGAAATTGTCAACGTCCAGTGCATTCACTGCCACCCTCATCAGGTACCTCATGGTGCATGTGGCTGGAGACAAAGAATACTATAGCAGATGATCGTTTGTAGTGCATGATAGTCGCAAAAAGCCGACACCACGGGAAGGCTCCACTTCTACATATAGGTTTTGCATCGGGTGGTACTATAGTCTGTGGAGAGCCTTCCACCTTGTCCACTTCTGTGAATGACTAGGAGGGAGCTCTTCCTTCGAAACCATCCGTTTCTCAATATGTTGACGCAAGCACTTTCTTGATTTCAGGCGAGGATCTGCTGTCTGCCGACCATATAAAGGGTGGGCTTCCGTTGTCATAGACTTTCAGCAAAACGGCGAATACAAGATGACATAGAGCAAATTTCTGTTCTGCGTGGCGAATGGCAGCTTGCCTTAATTTAGAAAAACGTTAATGGGGGTGAGTAGGAAAAACGATCCTGTAATGTTCGAATACAGGATTGGTGGAGTGCGACTTGACGAAGCCACGGTATTAAGTATCTGGCCGCAACGTTGTAAAGAGACGAGTAATGGAACGAACACGTAAGCACGGTAAGTAGGGAAGGCGAGTAGCCGATTTCGGTTTATTGGAAGAATTTTAGGAAAGCGTGGTTTACCTATAAAGGAGACCGCGTATGAAATAGTAGTACGACACAGTCTTTAGTATTACTCGACTGTCTGGGGTCCCCATCAGGACTGGTTAAAGGGAAAACATCGACGCATCCCTGGAGGGAAAGCGACGTTCTTCTCCAGAAACACAGTTGAGAAATTTTGGAGAACGGGCACTTTCAACTGACTACTGAACGGTTTTACCGCCGCCAACGTACGTTCTGCATAAGGATCACGCAAACCAGCTGTGAGAAATTTAGGCTCTTACGGAGGCGTGCAGATTACCTTTCTTTTTCTTGCTCCATTTCCGAGTTGAATAAAAATGGAAATGAATGCTAGTGGTACCTGGAATCCTCTTGCATACACCATACACTAGCTTGCAGAGTATGTGTGCAGATGTAGAATTATTGTAAAGCGTGTGGCTGAGGGTATTTTATATTTGACTGCATGGCACCAAGACATAGTGCACGTCTAACCCTACATCGATAAACTGAGATTTAATGTGAAGTATGCAGCAAAAAGTGCTATACAGTGGCGCCCACAGGGGGAAAGGAGGAGAAGAATGGATGAGGTAGAGCAGTGGGTGCTGTTGCCCCTAGTGAGAATTCGTTCATTTTACGAATATGAAAAAGGAAGTATAGCAACAGGGAACGGAATTTTTTATAATCCATCACTAAAATGACCTGAAAATTCGGACAGAATGACGTAAGAATGATATAAAAGACATGTAACGTACGTTCAAACGGAAGTAAGGAAAAACATGACAGGAGGTTGGAACTGAAATTACAAAAGTATAATTAATGTGAATTACTATACCTCTATTCAGGAAATTCATTTTCTCATTTTTTGAACGTGTACGAAACTTGTATATCCATGTTAGAACTATTGCAGTGTACGTGAGTCTGCATGCACAAATTCTTAGAAGTCAGGGAACGTCCGTTGATCTGACAACATGCACTTATAGTTACAATACTTTTTAATATGTCATGAAAAAACTGGAGCGTTCACTTAAGTATTTTCGCGTAGTTTCAGAAACGAATCTAAAAATTAATACCAATGTTTCGCCGGCCGGAGTGGCCGAGCGGTTCTAGGCGCTACAGTCTGGAACCGCGTGACCGCTACGGTTGCAGGTTCGAATCCTGCCTCGGGCATGGATGTGTGTGACGACCTTATGTTGGTTAGGTTTAAGTAGTTCTAAGTTCTAGGGGACTGATGACCTCAGCAGTTAAGTCGCACAGTGCTCAGAGCCATTTGAACCATTTTTTTTCACAGCTGGACATAATACATCACCGATGCGAAGTGTCGACATTTTAACACGCACAGCTGGGACAAGTTAACAACAGCGAGTCACGCGACAATGACATTAAAAAGAAAAATCATCAATTTCATTCCAACGTGTATGAATGAATTCTTGAACAACATTGTTGCATTTTTCCTTCAGGCAGTTGCACTGTTCCTTCTTGCCAACATTAAACGAATGAATTTGTGGGTCACAGGTAGAAGTTAAAACACAACCACATAAAACTGGAACTAAAAACTGCACACTTTTATGTTACGTATTCTCCTGCTTGTTGTGTGTGAGCGCGAACACGATGTAGTTCATACACATATCGATTTGAAAACAGATGTTGAATCACATAATGTGGTAACTGTCGTGCATATGAAATTTTTAGTGAAGGGAAACAATTAATTGAATTAAAAGAGCACTGTAGCAACTGATACGATAAAATGATGAGCAGTTAACAATTAACTCAAAATTTCTAACCTACGTGGTTGTGGAATGATTTTTGACCCTACTGAGATGAAAACCAGCGGACGCCTATGACTGTACTATTTGTGAACCGGAAGCATTATAGCTTTCACGAACACACATGGGGAAGCCCCAAACGAGCGCTTCGTACATTTCTTACTAAGCAGAAGTTCTTAAATATTTCATTAATATAAAATATAATCACAAACTCGAAATCTAGAAGAGATTACGAACCAAATGACTGCAGTCAAGGGTCAATTGTGACCACACTCAGTAAGCTGGGAAATTTGCTAGCCTAATTTCCCATCACAAAAATAATTTTCTGCGTGACTCCGAACCGACTAAATGTTGCCAAGGGGAGGTGCCACAGTCTGAAAAAGTCCGAATAATTTTGTGGCTCCTTGAAATCAAATGATTAAATCAGTTCCAAGATGGTATGTTCGTCAAAAAGGATGAAAGAAGCCTTTGCGCTGAAACTTATGTCCCGGTCGTACCATCGCGGAACTGCGGAATAACACCTTTTATCCAACTTCTCTAGACTGGCACCACTCTGGCTTAGTCGATGCAAAGACCAAAGAGTCTCTCATCCGTGGAGCAATACAATAGCGGGAGAGGTTAGTGCCGCCTCCGCTGTAAGGCGTGCCACGCAGCCTAGATTTTTCATGGCAGGCACACGAAACAAGGAAATAAATCCGATCAAGAAACACTCTGAAGTAGTATCTACTCGTGCCCGCATCTCGTGGTCGTGCGGTAGCGTTCTCGCTTCCCACGCCCGGGTTCCCGGGTTCGATTCCCGGCGGGGTCAGGGATTTTCTCTGCCTCGTGATGGCTCGGTGTTGTGTGATTTCCTTAGGTTAGTTAGGTTTAAGTAGTTCTAAGTTCTAGGGGACTGATGACCTAAGATGTAAAGTCCCATAGTGCTCAGAACCAAGAAGTATCTACTCGCGGCCGGTAGGTTTCGGTTCATCTTGAACATTGGCGTGCCAATCTGCCGTCATCTTAGTTGCAAGAAGTGCTGAACTTCATTACCAGAAAGCCACAGGTGTGTCGGAAACACACGATAGTAATCCGGTCTTATCTGAAGAAGACGCACGCCGATTTCCGCGGTTACTGTAACAAGACGCGCCCGCGTCCGGTTCTGCAGGTAGCCTACCATCAGAACGCCGATGCTTTCATGGTAAGCTGCTCTCACGTGCACCAGTGCACTCCTTCTCGTATCTATTGCTCTCGTCGCTCAGTAACTACTAACTTGTCTCCCTCAGATTAGTTCTCTCTCGATGCGTACAGTGCAC
The DNA here is from genome assembly GCF_023897955.1 of Schistocerca gregaria. Taxonomy (NCBI): domain Eukaryota; kingdom Metazoa; phylum Arthropoda; class Insecta; order Orthoptera; family Acrididae; genus Schistocerca; species Schistocerca gregaria. The sequence goes on from NC_064925.1 coordinate 536,444,943, forward strand.
ATTCCTAAGGGCTGGATCCAACTTCCACCGTTATTTTCTTTGTGCGCTTTCATGTATTGTTTTACTGTGGGCAGGTTGGTAACGCTAGAAGTAGTCCAGAATTACGGATTAAAGGTTTTTCCCACCCGTGTACCCTGACTCGGCTTTTCCCATGTGTTTTACATCAGTATACGGATTTTTGATTGAGAACCAGCTTCTCTGTTACTTGCCTGTTGCTTTCCCCTGTCCCTAAAAATCTCAAACATGTCACTGTTGAAACATGTGGTGGAGGTTGTGTATTCCGATGCTGAAGTACAGGGAGAAAAGCGGATCTTCCGGCCGCGGTGGTCTCGCGGTTCTAGGCGCGCAGTCCGGAACCGTGCGTCTGCTACGGTCGCAGGTTCGAATCCTGCCTCGGGCATGGATGTGTGTGATGTCCTTAGGTTAGTTAGGTTTAAGTAGTTCTAAGTTCTAGGGGACTAATGACCATAGCAGTTGAGTCCCATAGTGCTCAGAGCCATTTGAACCATTTGAAAAGCGGATCTATCAGGTAAGCCCTCATTTATTTGAAAAATTTCGGCCAGGAGTGACGAACTTGTGGATATGTTAGTGATCACCGACAGGAATCAAACACCCTATTTCCATACTAATTTTGAATTTTTATGTAGACAATCGTACCCCACACCTTTTCATTTAATGAATTCGTCACACGTGGAGACGTATCACCGCCACGTATCACTCCAGTGCTTTACAGGCCTGAAACATACCCAGTTCAGAAAAAGATACCGACTGTTGTGAGAACACAACGTCTGAGTGACGCAATTTATCATACAAAAAGTATATCTTGTTCCTGAACAATAACCCTAAGAACAATCATACTCGTACTATCGTACGCTGTCTGGATGCGTGATGGCTGGGTGTTGTGTACTGTCCTTAGGTTAGTTACGTTTAAGTAGTTCTAAGTTCTAGGTGACTGATAACCATAGATGTTAAGTCCCATAGTGCTCAGAGCCATTTGAACCCTCTGTCCGGATGACCACCTTTCTTCAATATCACGGTGTGTGAAAGACCTGAGTTTTAAACTAAGCCCTAAGCAATCGTTGGCCATCCTCGTGCAACACCGAAAGTTCACCAGTAGACGTGTTTCTGACACAATTTCTTCAAGATCCAACATGGAAACCGATTGCCACATGAGAAATCAATAAAAGATCTGAGCTGAATGTTTGAGAATCGAAATTATCGAGAAGGAGATGTTACAAAATAAGGGAAATGTCTCTTTTGCTAAAATGCAGTTTAAATATTAAGAAAAATATTTACAGTTCAAATTAAGCAAAAATTAGCCCACTATTTAACGCGTCAAATCCTTGCTATTGCAGTGTAGCTCAACACGGCACACGTAGAGAAAACTTCAGACTCAAACTGGTAATGAATATTTGCATAAGAAACCACATTCGGCTGTGGGATCACGTCTGTACTTTGGGTGGATGTGACCTGAAAGCGACGTTTTCTTAATCCACTCTGTTTTCTTCATCAGTTTCTTAATCGCTGGTATCTACATTGCATCTTTTGACATATCAGATATCCACAATCATTCCCTAATATCAGTAATGGATCCGATACATTCAGTACCTGCGTTGTTTCTGTCCATCACACTAAGCCTGTATCCATTCACTTCTTCATTTCAGTCACTGGAAATATGTGCGTCGTCCAAAACCATTCTGACTGCAAGAAAAGGTATCAGCTTTATCTTTTACCATCAGCGTAGCTTCCCTTTCGGTACATAACAACTGTTTTTTTCTGTCCAACAGTAAACTAGTATCTATGTCACAATGTCAGTACTATCCTTGCCTTTCTTGTCGCTATCTATTTCCGTTTTCTTCCTTCCACTTCATCTACTAATTATACCATATTATTTCTCATTCTTCTTCTGACCTGTGAACTTCGTCTTTATTGTTGATTCCTTCTGTGCTGATACCATACGTTTCCGTTAAGATGTCGTTAAATTCCACAACAGCGCAATAAGGAAACTGTTTGACATAATGTCAAAAACATTAACACTTCATAAATTCTAGATATCCATTATTGCATCTGTTTTACTATTTTCATTTCTATACCTTCAGTTGTAAACATAGAAAAGGAGATCACTATGCTGGATTTCATAGTGAACCGCTACTTGGACACTGTTCAATATATATCTGGAGGAAATTATTGGTGAAAGTTTATATGGAAGGAGAGGAGTTTGTATAGGGGGTCGGAGAGTAGAGTGCATAAGATTTGCAGACGACATGGTTGTGATGGCAGAGAGTGCAAGAGAGATGGAACAAATGTTAGATGATCTAAACACAAAATTAGAAGATTATGGAATGAAGATTAATAAGAAGAAAACGAAATGCATGGTAACTGGAGGAAAGGGGAGAAAATGCCGTATGAAAATAGGGGAAGAGCAAATAGAGCAATTACTGGGGAAGTGTGTAACGGATGATACGTATTGCTCATCAGAAATTAGGAAAGTAATTGCGGTGAGAAAAGAAGGATTCAAGAGGAAACAGAAATTACTTTGTGGACCACTAAACAAAGATCATAGGAAAATACACAAATGTTACATCTGGAGCGTTGCACTATATGGTGCGGAAATCTGGACAATGAGGAAGGAAGATGAAAGAAGATAGGAGGTACTAGAGATGTGGATATGGAGAAGAATGGAAAAAGTGAAATGGGAAGACCGAGTAAGGAATGGAGATGTGTTAAGAAGAGTTGGAGGAGGAGGAAACATGCTGAAAGTCATCAGAAAGGGAAAACGGAATTGGATTGGACATTGTTTGAGGAGGGACTGTTTATTAAAGGAAGGAATATACAGAATGGTGGAGAGAAAAGGTGGAAGAGGAAAAAGAGTATATCAATTGCTGGACGATATCAAAGGAGGCAGTTATTCAGAAATGAAAAGACTGGCTATGCACAGACAAAAGTGGAAGAGGCTTAACTCATGACAAGACCTTCCGTAAGGCAGAGTACCATACCACTACTACTACTCGTACACATACCAAGCGTTTAGGGTTGCGTGATGTATATCAGTGTCAATGGGTTTCTAATGCCCACTAACATCTTTAGGCACTGCACCTGTTTCCCCGTGAATCACAGGGACCACGTTCGCTGGTTTAGGCCGGACTGCAGCCATTTGATTTTCGAGTCCTTGTGCTGGTAAGTTTCTCTTGTTGTTCCCCTCTGGTTCTATTGCTGGCAATGTAAATTATTCACACTTTCCTTTTCTGCAAAACTTTGTGTCTGGTGCAATATGTTCGATCTGTTTGAAGTCCGGACTCCACAGTAATTTGGCGATCTTTTCATATTGTCCGTCTGCGGACCGCGCACTTCCAACTGCACTTTTCCTTCCTCTTCCGCATAAGCCTTGGCTTTAGTCCAGTATTACCGCATTCGTTCCCTACAGTGTTCCTTTCTTATTTTAGTCCACGTTTTTCCAGTTTTTAGTTTTGCCTTTTCTTGGAAACCAAGGAGCTCTCTCAGATTCTTGCAGAGCGGAATGCGTTTATGGATCTACTACAATGTTACCCTAACATCTTGAAGGTCTTTCTCTACCTCGGTGAACCACACCTTCTTGGTATACTTTTCGAGAGAGTAATAGGAGATCCAACTGCTCAACCCTGTAGATCTCATAAGCGCGAACTGTCCATAGAAAAGAAAAGTGTGGCGATTAGTTACTTCTTTCCATATGTCTCGTTTACATTTGACGGCTTCTTATCCATTTTCCCGTCACATTAACGTGATGACCTGTCAAAAGCCTGAATAACCACCTTCAGCAGCGCACACTGCTGCGAGTTGTGCATGAAGAGGGTGAATGAGACTTCCTGGCAGATCAAAACTTTGTGCCGGACCGAGACTTGAACTCGGGACCTTTGCCTTCGCGGGCAAGTGCTACGACATGTGTCCGCATATCCTTTCTTTCAGGAGTGCTAGTTCTGCAAGGTTCGCAGGAGACCTGCTGTAAAGTTTGGAAGGTAGGAGACGAGGTATTGGCAGAAGTAAAGCTGTGAGGACGGGGCGTAAGTCGTGCTTGGGTAGCTCAGTTGGTAGAGAACTTTACCGCAAAAGGCAAAGATCCCGAGTTCGAGTCTCGGTCCGGCACACAGTTTTAATCTGCCAGGAAGTTTCATATCAGCGTACACTTCGCTGCTAAGTGAAAACCTCATTCAGGGTGAATAAGGCTCTGGATTGTACGGACACGGACCTCGAGCTATGAGTACTTCAGAGCTGTGTCCAGCTGCGCTACGTTTCTCGGTTGAGGATCCAGGGCGCTACTGTCTGTCCGAGGTGGTCCCAGATATTCTCGACTGGGTTTTAATCCGGGGCGTCTGACGGTCAGGGGAGTACAGTAAACTCGTCCTGCTGCTCTTCGAACCAAGCCGACCGCGGTGGCCGTGCGGTTCTGGCGCTGCAGTCCGGAACCGCGGGACTGCTACGGTCGCAGGTTCGAATCCTGCCTCGGGTATGGATGTTTGTGATGTCCTTAGGTTAGTTAGGTTTAAGTAGTTCTAAGTTCTAGGGGACTTATGACCTAAGATGTTGAGTCCCATAGTGCTCAGAGTCATTTGAACCATTTTTTTTCTTCGAAACAAGCACGTACACTAAACCGAGAGAGGTGGTGCAGTGGTTAGCACACTGGACTCGCATTCGGGAGGGCGACGGTTCAATCCCGAGTCCGGCCATCCTCATTTAGGTTTTCCGTGATTGCCCTAAATCACTCTAGGCAAATGCCGGGATGGTTCCCTTGAAAGGGCACGGCCGACTTCCTTTCCCATCCTTCCCTAATCCGATGAGGCCGATGACTTCGCTGTTTGGTCTCTTCCCCAAACAATCAAACCTCACCAACGTACACTAAGAACTGTGACACATTGCATTGTCCTTCTGGTAGATTCCATTGTCCCGAGGAAATACAAATTTCATTTAGGAGTACTGATCCACTGTGCCTTTCACATTGACGAGAACACACGGAGAAAGCCACGAAAACATTCACTAGAGCATAACACCTCTTCTCCGACCTGGATACTTCCGAAGATTCTCGCAGGCTGTTTGCTTTCAGACGTTTCACGCCATAAACGCCAACAGTCATTTGTCCTATGGAGCGTAAAACGTGATTCGTCTGAAAAGGCGACTTGTCGCCACGTAGTAGGCATCGCTTGCGGTGGTGACGTGTAAATTTCCAGCCTTCGTCGCCTATGAACAGCTGTCAGCGTGGGTGCTAGAGCTAGATGCCTGCTGCGCAGGCCCATAGACAGTAACGTTCACTGAGTGCTCGTTGTGGAGACCCAGTGCTTCATCTGGGCGATCAGATGTTCAACAGCTGCACGTCTATTAGCTCTTATACATCTCGGCAGCCGTCTTTCACCCCTGGCATTTACAGCCTTTGGTGTACCACAGTTGCCTTGGGGCTTGTTTTTGAATCTGCCATTTTGGCATGGACGGTATACATTAAACACGGCGGCACGCGAATAGTTTTTCAAACTTAGCAGTTTCGGAAATGTTACCACCTTTGTCCGGAAAGCCACATTTTTCCTGTTTCCACACTTTTTCGTATTTTCTCTCCATTTCACACAGTTTACTGACTTCATAACTGGCTGTTTTAATAACAGTATTACGTGACACCTGCAGAGACTACACCCAGGCAGAAATGTAAATACACTCGTTATTTTTTATTGTTCAGCCATTTTCCTATTTTATAAAGGGATGTACTCTGGAGCATAGACAGAGATTGTATCCATTTGTGTATAATAAAATACGTCACTCTAAGTCTATTTGATAGGAACAATTTGTTATAACGTGGCACCAACAGAGAAATTACTTCGTTGATATGTAAGTACACTCTGTTTAACTTATTTTTCATAATTTCCTCACTTTTACGTATTTTTGGATTTCTCACAATTATACGTATTTTTCCCAATTACGAAAGACTGTTCCCGACGTCGCATCGACGTAATGATGCTCTCAGGCAGTCACAGTGCAGAATTAGATATCACTGACACTGAGGCACACCTCCTCAATTCCATCTTTTATAACTAGGACACTTGGGTGTGGTGGGTTACTATACACCTGAACACCATAGGGATTGGTCGTATCTGTTTGTTAATAACGAACTGCTAAGCCACTACTCTATTACTAATGTGTGACGTCAAAGTGTCTTTTGAACGTCATATAAATCGCTCTGTTTCTGCATTACGACAACGACTGCACTGTTTTCCGCGTCCCCCTGACACACTTTACATACAATCCACTGTAGGTGCTCTCACGTGCCATCTGTGAGCGGTTGCTGCACACTGACATCGAATAGCTGGTGGTCACATTAATGTGTCTTATTGTTATTATTATTGTCATTTAACACTGTTCATGTTCACTGACCAGCCAGAACTTCCTGATCACATACCTATTTAGCCGGTATGTCTACATCTGACACGAATAATAGCGGAGACGCTTCATAGCATGGAAGCAATGCCTTGATATGTCGCTGGAGGGAATTGGCACCGCATATACACACCCAAATCACCTAATTCCAGTAAATTCCGGGAAGGTGGCAATGAGCTGTAATGCCACGTTCTATGAAATCCCAGATCTGCTGGATCGGGTTCAGATCTGACGAGCTGGGGGGCCAGAACACCAACTGGAACTCGCCACTCTGTCCCTCGAACCACTCTACTACACTCCTGGCCTCCTGAGATGGCACGATCGTTATGAAGGGGTGTATGTGGTTTACCGGTCTACGATACTCCTTGGCCATCAAAGTGGAGAACGCATCGGGATTCATCAGATCGTGCAACGCTCTGCCACAGCGCCAGCGTCCAGTGACAATGGTCACGCGCCCATTTCAGTCGTAGTTGACGATATCGCGGTGTTGACATTGCACATGTACGTGTCGTCGCCTGCAGAGACCGGCCCATCGTTTGGAGTGGTCGGTGGACTGTGTGTTCATACACACTTGTTCTCAGCCAAGAATTAAATTCTGGAGTTAGTTTCGCCACAGTTTTGCTAGTCTGCCCAGCCTACGACGTCCGACATGTCTAATGAGGAGTGGCCACCAAGCCCCAAGACATGACGTGGTTTCATCTGGGTTTCGCCACGTGTTGGGGACACTCACCACAGTAATCCTCGAACACCCAACAAGTCTTGTAGTTTCCGAAAGATTCGTGTAAAGATTTGTAGCCATTACAATCTACCCTCTGTCAAACTCAAATACATCGCGCGCCTTCTCCATTCTACACACGGACAGTACGCTCATTGACATTACGTGCGTGTGTCTGACTAGCAGTTATTCCTCGTCAGGTGATGGTGCTATTGTCTGGACGGGCTCACATCGATAGGTGGTCATAATTTTGTGGCTGATCAGAGTATTTTTGAATAATCTGATCTTGAGTCAATAAGGATGAAAGGTAATGTGTAAGAGGGGGATTGAGGGTTCTCAATATCCTAAATCAGCAGTTCCCAACAGGGAATGCCAGAGGGGTCCGAAGGTTGCTATTAGAATAAAAATATATTAAATATATTTCGTATGATAACAGTTTTTTTGTTTTGTTTTGGACGCTTCCTGCACGAGCAGGGCTTTAGCGAACGCTAACTTCTGCGCCTGCGTCTTTCTGGAGCCAACTGACACTAGCATACTCCAGCGCAAAACTAGCATTAGATAGA